>NC_137775.1:123402195-124002195 GCF_963455305.1 Plecotus auritus
TATCCACAGTCTCAATATTGAATATAATGTACTAGTAATGTGTAAGATGGAGAAGTTTCAGTGTCAAACTAGCCTTAATTTAGCTATCAGTTCTTAAACAAATTTACTTATTTTCTTGGATCTCTAGCTCTTTTCTAATTTGTCCTCCTAACACTTAGGTGGTTCCAACTAGTCACTTGGCTTCAAAAATGGATTTCTGAAATATCTTATAAAAGGTACCTTTTCCCTATTTCCATATGGCCCAGTATGCTCACAGCTTATTTTCATGTGCTTCCACTATTATTTTTTCCAGTCACCCTGCTTTCTGCCAAACATCCCATTCATCTTCACATTTGCTACATAGCTACATTTTCTGCAGTACTGATAAAGATACACAATGGTAACACATCTGTTTCTCTCTCTACATGCATATCTTGCATTTTCCCTTGTTATCTCATAGTTACAGCTTCTCCTGGGATTGAAACTGCTTGAATGTGAAGAGCATATGAGATTCTAGCATACCCCAGTTTTGGGATATCATGTTATATAAGCTTGATATTATTTGTCTGTTACCACAGTACAAGTGAAATCTTAACCTAGACAAGCTGTAGAATATGTAAAAGTTGTATCACCCATTCTTATCTCTCAACCTCAAGTAATGGAAGACTTTTAAATACCTTTTCTCAAGAAGTAGTCATTTCAATGTTATCTAACTATGTTTATATACTTTAAACAGTTGCATCCCATTTCCTGAACCTGTGTGAATAAGGGCAAAACTAGCAGAAGCCACGCAGTACAGAGTAACAAGGATATAAGGAGGCTTTGACCATGTATCTGCAAACTAAAAGAATTACTCCCGGGTTCATTACTTCACATAGTCACTGAACTCTTCAATTCCTGGTATATACTAGCATATCCCATTTGGATTCTCTCTCTCTGCTCATTTTATTTATACCAATGACTCAATCTACCAACAATTAGTTTCTGTTTTCTTGCAAGATGCTTCCTCTCACACAAATACCCACAATTTCACATTTGAGCATAGCTAATGGTCCAGCCCCATCACAACAATTACTTCCAATTTACTTTACAAAGTGATTTATCATTCTATCGAACATTCCCAACCACTGGTCATTCTTCCCTTAAATTCCTGCCACACTGATTTTCCACCTTAGAAGGTTACAGGTATCTTTCTGACTTTCATCATAATCATCACTTCCAAAAGAGAATATGCAGGTGTGTTTTAAGACTTTCCTTTTACTCATTGTTGCATCCCCAGTACTATGACAAGCTGAACTTTAACTAAATACTTAATAAAACTTAAAGGAGTAAAGTGGTTCATCATCAAGTGGGCTCAACTACTGGGCCAGTCTGGACTAGATTCTAAAGCTGCGCCATTTTCCTTGCCAGGTGCCTCAAGGACTCCACTTTTTACCTTTGTTTTAGATGCTTTCTCCACTTTTTCTGTATCTTTGGACACATGCATCCAAGTACAAAATCCTCTTCCATGTCGCAGGAAACCCATTGCTGAATTTACCTGTCTTGATTGTGTTTCTGCTGACCCAATTTGAATATCTATTTACATTTCCTCTAACTTCAAACAATCACAATGATGGTTCATCAAATTGCCAGAACCTGTTACTTATCAGGGGACTTTCCTTTAAGCATTTTAAATCTGGGTTCATCTTTTGGCCTATTGCATCACGCCAGCATCTGGTGATTATGCTTCACCTGCCTTGCAAAGCCTTCTGCTTGCCAGGTACTTGAATGATTTCTATATGTCTGTGTCACCAAAGAAAATTATCATTGTTTGAACTTTTATCTCATCCCCATGCCACATGCTTCCTCAATTTACATAAAACAAATCTTCTAACAATATAGAATCTTACCTTTTAATATTGAAAATAATATTTTCAGATAAAAGTCTATAACTAAGCAGCAATAATACAGAATAAAATTATAGACAAGTTCAAACTTCCTTTAACTTTTCTATCTCTTCAGCTTCCATAAGGTTAGTTAGCTCATATAGACACAATACATACACATTTTTACTTCCAAATGGAGACAAGAAGGCAATTTTGTTAAACGAATCCTGACTTTGAAAAACACTTGTCAGTTTTCCATGTAAAATGGATAGTTAGATTCCTTGTGCAGTATTGACTTATAAAAGACAGATATTAACTTATATGAGTGCTGAAATATGGAGAGAACTCAAATTTGTCATTAGTAAGCATTATTAAATGTTTCTTAGCAAACAATGGTGACACACGACACACAGGAGGCTTAGAAATTCCAATCCATTCCATTCCATTATTGCTTTTTAATTGCATTATTTTTTACTTGGATATTTTCTACAAACTAGGTTTAATCATAATTTTTTGGTTATTATATAATAGCTAAAGTGTTAGAGGCCCGGTACACAAAATCGGTGCACTTGAGTGGGGGGGTGTCCCTCAGCCCAGCTTGAGCCCTCTCTCAGTCTGGGGGCCCTCAGGGGATGTCCAACTGCCCACGGGGAGCAGGCTTAAGCCATCAGTCGGACATTCTTAGCACTGCCGAGGAGGCGGGAGAGGCTCTCACCAGCCATTAGCCTGGCTTCTGGTTGAGTGGTGCTCCCCCTGTGGCAGCACACTGACCACCAGGGGGCAACTCCTGCATTGAGCGTCTGCCCCCTGGTGGTCTATACGCATCGTAAATGGTCATTCTGCTGTCAGGCCAAAACCAGCTCTCTGACATCCCCTGAGGGGTCCCGGATTGTGAGAGGGCGCAGGCCAGGCACGATTGGGCTTGGGGAGGGACACAGGAGGTTGGCCAGCCAGGGAGGGACCGTGGGAGGGCTCCAGAGCATGTTCGGCCAATCTCACTCAGTCTTAATAGGCCGGACCCCAGCAGCAAGCTAATCAACCAGTTGGAGTATCTGCCCCCTGGTGGTCAGTGCACGTCATAGCAAGCAGTTGAGTGGCCTTAGCATATCATTAGCATATTACGCTTTGATTAGTTGAATGGCTGATCAGACACTTAGCATATTAGGCTTTTTTTTATATAGGATGATTTGGGTAAATTATGTAACAGTTGAAACTTTATTTCCTTACCTGTAAAATTAGGTGTCTATACTGCCTAATGGCATGGGAAAGGATACTCCCAGAGAGACTATAATACAGGAGCTTAGGTGAGGAATCTGGGGTTGCTAGAAGTGCCAAGTTTACATCATGCACCTAATAAGCAACTTGGTCACTATTTCTTCCTCTTTCTTATTCACTTCTGTTTATTGTGTTTCATGACACTGAACCTTGCCTGCCTATTGCTTTTCATCATTTGTCTAATTTTTAGCAAGGATTTTATCACAGCAGACACTATTATAAACACTAATGTCTGTGTTGTTGAAAAGTAGAATCAAAATAACACATCCCTTCTATGCTGTTACCTCAAGAGAGCTGTGGGATATTCAGTTTGTAAAGGGGAAAAGTGCAAGATGTAAACCAGTGATTGTGGGAGGCAGATGTTTTCTAACCTTTGATTTGAAACTAATTCCATGGGAAGGGGTCCAGATAAATATGTGCTTTCCATATAAAAAAAAAACCTGTATAAATCTGTATATTTACTTACCTACCACATAATTCTCTCTTAAAAAATGTTTAGGCAACTTTCAATAGTCTTTACTATGCAACAGAATAAAAATAAAATTTGGGTTCAATAGTACATAATTATTAAATATGGCTAAATATTTAGCACTAAACTTAAATCTACCATGTTAACAGTTCAAAGAAAATATATTTTATTATATTATAGATGAAAATAACTATACCAATCTAAACTAAAAAGTTGATTAATTTCCAGTATCTATGAAGCTGAGAGACATATACTTTCTGTGAGCCATCAATATCTCTAGTCATAGAATAATGATAAAAATGATTTCTGTCTTTGAACTTTATGATGGGTTTGTTGCACTGCAGAAACAATGCAAAATACCAAAGTTTATTTACATATTATCACAATAATCCAATTTATTTTTAAATATTCCTTGGGGGAAAACTAATGCCTTTTACATTTTCCTTAGTTTACTTAGAAATAAAGACTTTAGTAAATCTAACTCATTTTAAAATGTGGTGCTTTGATAGATATTTTAAAATAATTTCCTAATATCTCTTAAACCACATATTGAAATTTAATAGCAAATAATTTTAAATATTTAAAAATACAGTGAGAATATTTTAAAATGTTCACTTTTCTGACATGTTAATATTATCATATTAACATATATATATTAATTTTAGAAAAAAATCAATAGCATTAAGATTTTGCTTTAAGATTGTATTGTAAGCAGCCTATAGAAACCTAAAATGCCCTAAAATTTAATTTCTCCAGAACCTTAATAGACTTATAAATAATTATTTAAAGATTATTTGTTTCTTTCTAGTACTTTTATATATAATTTCTTTTTTCTGAATGTATATTTTTTCTCTGTAGACCATGAATACTAGTATTTATTCATATTGCAGTTCAGATGCAAAAGCAAGTCATATAGTTAACAGAATTATTCATAAAATACCATAAATGTTTTTACTTCAGAAGACCTGGAGACTATTATGCTAAGTGAAATAAGCCAATCTGAGTAAGACAAATATCACATAATTTCATTTATTTGTGCAATTTAATGAAGAAAATGAATTGACCAACAAAATAAGACCCAAAGCATGGAGGCATGGAACAGACTGATATACCTTGATGTGGGTTTGGGGAGATGAGAAGAGATAAACCAAAGAACTTACATACTTACTAGTGGCCCAGTGCACGAAATTGGTGCCTGGAGGGAGCGTGGGCAGGTGTCCCTCAGCCCAGCCTGCACCCTCTCCAATCTGAGACCCCTCGGGGGATGTCTGACTGCCGATTTAGGCCAGATCCCTGCTGGCCTGCTTGTCCCTACCTGCCCCCCTGCTGGCTGGCTCGCCCCAACTGCCCCCCCCTGCCAGCCTGATTGCCCACAACTGCCCCCCCCCCCGCCAGCCTGATTACCCACAACTGCTGGCCTGATTTTCCCCACCTGGCCTCCCTGCCAGCCTGCTTTCCCCCAACTGCCCTATCCTTGCCAGCCTGCTCACCCCCAACTGCCCCCCTTTGCTGACCTGCTCACCCCCAACTGCCCCTGGCCTGCTTGCCCCCAACTTCCCTCCCCTGTCAGCTTGATGACCCCCAACTGCCCTCCCCTGCTAGCCTGATTGCCCCTAACTGCCTCTGCTTTGGCCCTACCACCATGGCTTTGTCCAGAAGGACATCCGGAAGGTCTCCTGGTCTAATTAGCATATTACCCTTTTATTAGTATAGATATGCATAGCTCATGGACATGGGCAATAGGGTGGGGAAGAGCTGATGTGGGGTGGGGTGGGTAGGGGCTGGGAAGAGAGAGGTAAAGAGGAGGCAATGAGAGACATCTGTAATACTATCAACAATAAATATATATGTATATTAAAAGTAATAATTATAAAAGAATAGATCCATGAATATATGAAGTCACAGAGTGCCTCATTTTTCTACTATTTTATTTAGCAAAATTATTTAGTGAATTACTTGGTTTATTTCTTATTTTTTAACAGTTTCTGTATCACATTTTTTTTTCAGAAAGTTTGCACAAATATTTCCTGGATGGATTATTAAACTTTTGCTGAATTACCTTACAAAAACATTTGCAGCTTTGGAACAGACCTTGAGAAGTTATATATAGGTCAGGTGGACTCTATACATTAAGTGGAGCTCCATACAAGTGGGGGAAAAAAAAGGTCTTGCTTGCTCCAGCCACTGAATTAATTTGGATTTAAAAGCATTCTGCTTTTTGGAGACAGGGCTTCTGGCAAAGGTGTGATATGTGTACAATCCACATGTCTTGGATAGCTTGAAATTTGACCTTGGAGGTGAACCAAAACTAAAATATCTGAGTTTCACAAACTAGTTTGGATTTGCTAACCTTTCTTGTTAGATAATAGAAGCTAAAATCTTACCTTAAAACCAGCTAAGCTGTGGCTGGTTTTATTCCAAATGACTTAAATGAATTTGACCCTTGACATATATAATAGTACTGGGTTTTTGCTAAGGTACATATGTATTTTTTTCTTTTCCCAGCTTTTTATTTGAAAGTTATTTTATGCTTATAGAAGAGTTGCAAGAATATGAATAGTACAAAAAAAAATACAACCCTATACCCTTTACTCAGATTTGTCTGTTGATAACATTTTATCCCATTTGTGAAGATGTGACTTTTAATAAAACTTTCCTAGATATTTGGGAAGAATAAAACCATAATATTAAAAACAACATTTAACTGATGATAGTAGAAATGGCCATTATTTAAGTACATTTGCTCAAATGCAACTCCTCTGCCTATTGCTGAGCCTTTTCACTACTTCACTTTTGCTCCCCGCAACTCCTCATGTGGGCATCAGTAAGCTGTGCTTGGAGCATAGTCCTACTTAGTTTTGCTAAGATCCTCAATTCAATGTCTTGTCTATCATCCCATCCTGCTGCCCTCTAAGGCCAACCTCCTTTCTAACCTCACCTGATCCAGTGTCTTCCTTGCCCATGAAGAAAAGCCAGACCATCAGGGAAGTGTGTCAGCACATTTCCCAAAGTGTGCCTCTTTGTTCTTGAATAAAGAAAAGATCAGGCCTATGAGTCCATATGTATTTTTCTTAATATGTCATAACAAAGGAACTGTACATTAATCATTAGCACCTCTGCTAAATCTCAAGCAGAATGGTCCATCCATCTTTTTAACAGTTTCTCTCTAAAATCAAGTCAGTCAGTAGTTCTTTCTCCCCCATCCTTCCCCCTCGTCCCTCCCTCTCTCCCTTCCTTCCTCCTCCTCTGTCCTCATTATTCTTTCTCTTTCTTTCCCTCTCTCTCTCAGTGATGGATTCAATTTATCCCACAACAAAGCTCTTCTTTACCCTTAAAAACTGACTTTAAATGCATATTACAACTTGAATCCTTTCCTATATCTTATTAATACTTTAATCAACTTAAGTTTTGCTTTTTAAATAAATTGATTATATCCTTCTAAGTACGTATTTCTTTCTACTCTGTTAATGAAAATTAAATTCTCCAAAGCTAGTGTCCATATAGTAATCATATTTTATTGTGTGCATATTAGGAATTAATTAAAATATTTTCATTAGTATTCCTACTCTCAATCACATTAAACCATGTCCTTCTAAAAGCTTATGTTGTTATCCTCTATTTAACCAATAATTCTGGAAGGAAAAAAAATATTTTAGCGTTAATGGTGAAATTTTAGAAACTTAGACAAACAGGGAGTGAACTAAAAGAGGACCCAGGTTTTCAGAAATCTGAAGGACTATCATTAAAATTAGACTCAAGGGAGTCAAAGAATCAATGATAAAAAGAAGTAGCAAGAAAGAAGAATTAAGCAGGATAGAACTAGTTAACAGCTTATTCCATGCCTGCCTTGCAATGTTCTGGAAAGATTTATGTACTCTAAATTCTCTCTCCTTAACTATGTACACCTTAATGAAGTTGAGGATCTTGGCTTTTAAGTACTAGCTCAAAAGAACAAAGAAAAATCATATACCTTTATGGTATCACTTTCCCCACTTCCTTAGTAAAGCTCTTCTGATTACCTAACTCTGAACCATATTTATATTTTATAACTCAACATAACCATCAATTTGGAATGCCTCAATAAATTCATTAATTTTAGGCCATTTGCTATATTCTACTATAAACTAATATTTATTGGTGATATAGGTGCAATACTTTAAATAAAACCCATCTAACTAAAAAAATAACAGTATGTCAGAAGTAAATATTTCAAAATTTTACCCAGATCTTTAAGAAACCCCCAAGTGTGTGTGTGTGTGTGGGGGGGGGGGGGCGGGGGGCGGTGTATAAGGGTATTTGTGAGGGGGGGTAGTGAGTGTTAACAGACACTTCTTAGAATCAATTATTTGCATTTCACTCTTGTCATAATTCCTTACCGAAAAAGCTGCCTGAAACTGCCCTCATTTCAACTCTAAATTTCCAACTAAAAAGTCTTTCTGAAGCCTTGAGTTTTTGACTCATAAGTTCTGCAGCTCCATTCTGTATTGGATATTATCCTCCTCCTTTTCTGTTTCAAAAATGCTTTTTCCACAATCCACATATCATATCCTTGCTTTAGGAGTTTGTATCTTTTACAAACCATCAGCTTTGATAGGTTAATAAAATACTTAGCAGTTGAAGGCGGTTATTTCTATTTGAAGGAGGCCATAGGGGAGACGATACATGACTGGAAATAATCATGCATCATCTTTTCCTTTTACATATATCAGTTTAAAATATAAATTGGTATTCCGTGCTCAGAGGTCTAACTCGTTAATTATAAAAATTGTATACTAGGATCTCTTGAAGATAAAAACTAAATATAAGCGGTTTTAACAGTATTAAGCATGACTTAAAATAAGAAGTAATAATTTTAAGATAAATGTTTAAATAATGTCAATGACTATCAAAATAATAATCTGTAGATTATATTTTTCCCTGTAGATATTAACCAAATTTTGTCTTTTTTATAAATTTGATAAAATGCCCTCAAACTGTTGGTTTGATTATAATGTTAATTTAACATTTTAATATATATGAAAACATAAACTGTGAGCTCTCTTCCTGTACCCCAACATTCGCCAAATTTGTACCCTATTTGCCCTGCTCAAGCTCTGGAACTAGCCACTTCTTCAGGGAGCTCTGGCTTCTTTTACTGGGAATGGAATTTAGACACTTATATCTGCGTGTGTCATAGGAGTGACACTGTTTATAGATCCTCTTAGTGGAGAGCACTGGGAGATGTATATGTACTAACCACATGTATACACACACATTTGTATTTATTTCTGTATCTGTCCCTGTATCTATCTGTGTATGTATTAATACTCCCCAATAACATGCAATATGGGTTCATGTTGATGCCTCTGACTCAAATCCAGAACCAGAAAGCATAATAGTAATTTAATTGCATATATAGATAGATAGACATAGATATGCATATTTAAGAATAATCACTAAAAGAACTTAAAAGCCATTTAAAAAATGAATGGAGAAAATATGTGGTAGAGAGAATGGAATATATAAAACTATACTAAGTCAAATGAAGGAGGGAATGAGAAATAAGTACATTTTCCAATTTTAGTTATTTTCTATTTTTAATTAAAATTAGATATAATACCTGAGTAAAACAATAACTACTAATGGGAAAAAAATTAAATATAGCAGCAATTGTGCTTTCTTCACAAAAATGAATACATAAGAAGCCCAGAGCTTCCTACAAGTGATTTTATCAACAGTTCAGTTATAATTTTTTTTGGAAAAATATTTGGTAGAAGGGATGAAACACCTAGAGATTAATGATAATACCATTCTGTGATACATGAGAAATATGAACATGAAAACCATTGTGATCCTAAACATCAGTGATAACCAATTGGAAGATACATTTTGAAAAATCTACAGGATACATTGAAACTAATCTAAGAAAGAATGTGTAGTATGTCTAGACAGGAAATTACAAAATGTTGTTGAATGCTATATAAGAGGACTTAAATGATTAAATAAATGAATTACATGGATGTAGGGGCTTAATGTCATAAAAATAAATTATTCATGAATTAATTTATAAATATAAAATATTTCAATTATAGTGACAGCACATTTTATGTGCAAATTAAATTTATAGAGTGTATGCTATGTGTAAGAATATCCAAAATGCTATACAAGAGGAAAACATATAGTCACATATCAATATTTCTTACATAATTCTAGCAATTAAAACAACGGTGTATTGATATCTTATGTTTACCCCACCAAATCTATACTTGACCTCTCTCCACATTTTTTAAACTTATGAACTGCATTAGTGTTTTCCTTTATTCTTATTTTCCAGCTGAATTTAATCAATGGAAGGATCAGCAAAACATGAGAGGCTAGGATTAGAGTAAGGTAGGGCTATGTATTTCTAACTCCTTTCTTGAGATATTGCCAAAGATATTGGCTATGTGCCTCTACTCCTGGTTGACCTGCTCCTACAACTAAATTATTCCTTCTGGAGTCAGAAGAAGTCTGGCATGAAAATGAGTACATGGAGCAAACTCCACCATTTCTTCACTCTGTCAATGAGAAATAAATATTTGTTACCCTTTGAAGATTTGGGGTTGTATGTTATAGCAATTATCTATTAAAATTCAGTTCTTTTTTAATTGAACTTTCAGAATAACTGACACCATTGATCACTTTCTTAAAACAAATTTGTTTCTTGGATTCTGGTAGAAATCAATGTGTTTTTTAAAATACCTTTTCTGTTGATTTTCTTCATTTGAGGTGACATAATATCCCAAGGTTCTATGTACTTTTATGTACCTTTTTTTTTTTTCATTTGGTAATTTTATCCAGACCCATGACTATAAAAATTCTCTCTACTGATGACCCATAAATATTTATTTAAAAACTCATCCTTTCTCTCATTCTCTTGTGACTATTCAAAACCTGGACACATGTTTTTTCCCTCTTGATATCTAAATGCATTTAAAGCATAATATATTCAAGTCCAAACTCTTTATTCCCACATGATCTCCATGAATGTTTTTCATTCCTCAGTCTTTTGTAAGTATACTAGAGGCCCGGTGCATGAAATTTGTGCATGGGGGTGGGGGGAATGTCCCTCAGCCCAGCCTGCACTCTCTCCAATCTGGGACCCCTTGAGGGATGTCCAACTGCCCTAAACAGACGGTTGGACATCCCTCTCACAATCCAGGACTGCTGGCTCCCAAATACTTGCCTGCCTCTGCCTGATTGCTCCTAATCGCTTGCCAGCCTGATCACCCCCTAACCACTCCACTGCCAGCCTGATCGAAGCCTAACTGCTCCCCGGCTGGCCCGATTGTCCCTAACTGCCTTCCCCTGCAGGCCTGGTCACCCCTAACTGCCTTCCCCTGCAGGCCTGGTCACCCCTAACTGTCTTCCCCTGCAGGCCTGGTTGCCCCCAACTGCCCTCCCCTGCAGGCCTGGTCCCCCGACAACTGCCCTCCCCTGAAGGCCGGTCCCCCCAACTGCCCTCCCCTGCAGGCCTGGATCCCCCCTAACTGCCCTCCCTTGCTGGCCTGGTCTCCCCCAACTGCCCTCCCCTGCTGGCCTGGTCAACCTCAACTGCCCACAACTGCCCTCCCCTGCCAGCCATCTTGTCGTGGCCATCTTGTGTCCACATGGGAGCAGCCATCTTTGGCCACATGTGAGCGGCCATCTTGTGTGTTAGAGTGATGGCCAATTTGCATATTACTCTTTTATTAGGATGGAACTACCAGTCCATCAGACGTAAGATATTGTCATCATTTTTTACTCCTTTCTCAGATACTATATCCAATACATAAGGACAATCTGTATACTTCATCTTTGATTTATTTATTAAATTTGGCATATTATCTCCACTATAATCACTAAAATTCTTATATTAGCCACTTTTATCTTTTGTTTAACCTAGTCCAAAACTCTACCAACGTGTCTCTATGATTCTTCCCTTTGCAACTCCTCTCAACAGACTATTGTTCTTTTACTCAAAACATCTGCATGGCTTTCCAACCATATTAGAATACCATCCATAGTATTTAGCAAGTCCTCATAAGGCCCTAGTTGACTTTGTCCCTGGGTAACTCTGAGACCTCATGTCTGACTTTTCATATTCTTGTTCAAATAGTTTAGACTTTTTCCACAAAATATGCCTATCATGTTTTCTTCTGAAGATTTATACTGATGTACCCTCAGGTTAAAAAGCTCATGCCTAGATATTCATACAGCTATAATTTTATTTCATTTCATTCTTTGCCCAAATATCATTTTCATACAGGTATTCCCTGATAACTCTATCTAAAAATGTGTTTCTATTTTCCTAAAATTCCTTGTACTATTCATTTTTCACTACTGAAAAATAATATTATACATTTAGCTTCTTTTGCTTTGTCTCTTCCACTCAAATATAAGTTTTGTAAACTCAAGTTATTTTTCTATTCATTCATTATTCAATACTAGGTCTCTAAAACTTAGAACAATGCCTGGGGACAGAAGGCACTAAAAATAAAACAAACAAAACAAACAAAAACCACTTCTCTTTAACAAAATAATGGAGAAGAAAAAGGTACCTGAGTTTAATATGTGATGTAGACTAGTAACCTGGGCTAATTTTAATTTAAGAGCTACATCTAGTGTCTGGATTGTAATTAAATAATGAAATCCTCTTCTACATTCATTCTGCATTACTTGGCCATGCTGTATTTTTCAAGTTCCTTCAAGTTGAAAGTTTTACACATTTAGAAACCATCTTAGTTCATGAGGAGATTCAGGTTATTTGTGGTGACAGTCAATCTGTCTAATTCTGTTCCATTACCAGACCATGAGTTGAACATACATTGTCTTTCACCAGAATCAATATCTTATCTATTAAGCTCCATGAAATGAGCTTTTATTATCCAGGTAGTTTTAGATAGATGACTTCCAACTTTTATTATCTTTAGTATTGCCTGCTAGGATATATTGGAAACTTTGTATACAGGCATAGGCATACATCAGACTGGGTCACCTTGAGATTAAAAAAATCGATGGCAAAGAAAATAACTGTTGAGTACTTTGAGTTTAGCACTCATTATCAAAGCAATGTAGTATATAACTGGGGACAAAAACAAATACATGGTTACTCTCTAAGGCACAGTCCTGAAGTGTTCAAGCTGTGAACTACATTGTGAGAACTCTTACTGGGTTTAATTCATTTATAAGCAGATCTTTTATAGCATGCCACACCTTTGAAGTTTTTATGAGTCTTGATGCCCAGTTCTACACCTGATGGCCAAAGCTACAGAGATTTATATGCTTGTTTAAATGATGAGTCTAAATTTAGAAAATCTTCACTAAAATAAGAACTTCTTAATGTAAAATCAAGTGCATAATTACATTAAGTAAACTATACTTCATTATAGCTGTTTAAAAATTAAATAAATAAACCAAAAAAATGTTCCTTAAGGGATCATGTGTAAAATATAACAAATAATAACCACCCTGGCCAGTGTGGGTCAGTTGGTTAGAGCATTTTCCTATGCACCAAAGGGTCATGGATTTGTTTCCCAGTCAGGGAACATACCCAGGTTGTGGGTTTAATCCCTGGTTGGGGTGTGTATGGGAGGCAACTGATTGATGCTTCTCTCTCACAACAATGTTTCTCCCTCAACCTCTCCTTCTTCTCTCTGCAGAATCATTGAAAAACATATTTTCAGGTGAGAAATAAAATAAGAAGAAATAATAAAATATATTTTATTAAGATTATAGAATACTCTAAAAAAATGGAACACTGGGATTTATTTATTTATTTATTTATTTATTTATTTAGGATTATTTTTTTTTATTTTTAAAGCAAATAAAAAAAATAGGTACAGGAAATCCCATCACACACCACAATATGGAGGAAACTTGGACATTATGATAAGTGAAATAAGTCTGTCACAAAAAGCCAAATACTATGATGAAGTATCTAGACTAGTCAAACTCAGAAACAGAAAGAACAATGTTTTGGTTTTTTTTAGAATCTGGTTAATTCCTGACCTGTTGAGGGTAAGCGATTACAGAAGGAAATACCTTAGAAATGCCCCAATATCCTTACACTCACTCAAGTTCAAGATAGTAAATCAGAAAGCATACAACTCCCAGAAAAAAATTGTACCTCAAAGTTTTTGGAGTCAGAATGATTTTTTTCTATGATATCTCCATTCATAGAAATGAATGGTCCTTTTAAAACATGGATAAACTATGGTGAGTGATAGTGGATTACTATATATCTAAATAGTGATACCATATTTGAAACTGTTTTCTGGATGTTTCTATAACCAAACATGAACTCTGGAAAATCTGGTACCTGGATATAGAAAATGCATTCTCTTCAATTTCCATCAATAGATTATCAAAGTAACACATTTTATTAAGGGAACCAATATTAATTTACAGCTTTCTACCAAGAACTACAGTAAGTCTCTTGCTCTTAACACATTATACTCTGCTGAGGCCTTGGAAATCTTATAATTTTATGGGGCATCACAGGGGTCCACCATATTATTTCATTATACTGGTTGTATTTGGTAGTTCTACAAGTATTCTAAATACCTTAGTAAGTTACATGCATCCCAGAAGTGGAAAATAAACTTTTAGAAGATTAGAGACATACCACATCAATGAGGATTTACTTTCTGAAATAAAGGACAATTTATTGTTATACATCCCTGCTACTATGATAGAGTCAAAGGCCTTTGTGGGTCTTTCATACTTGGAACTAATGTTCTAGTGCAGTGAGAATCAGCTTGCTGCTTGCATCGCATGACTTAAATTCAGTGGTGTCAGAAGTATCCAAACTAGATATAGTTGCATGGGACTATATAGATATAGGACAAGGTCATGTCCTCTGTAGAAGAGGACCATCTGCTCTCTGAAAACCAGATCTTTATTTGCTACAGAGACCTGTAGAAATTGAATGCAGACATGTGGAATATTCGTTGATTATGTGATCAGATCAGGTTTCCACCATTGAAGTTCAACATATACATTATAACTTAGTGTATATTTGAAATAGTGCATTTCGATCTGGGTCTTAGCTGGTCCAGAAAGAACAGTAACTTACATGAAGAGCAAATTATTGCATTTACTCCCTAGAAGCGATGTTTTTCTCTTAGCCCATAACTATGACTTCTTGGGGGTTTCCCTAACTGAGGAACTTAACGTGATATATTGCCACAAACCTAACTGAACTTTCTCCACACTGCACCCTAATCAGAAATGGACCTAAAGACAATGGTAAGAAAAATTCTCCCAGTGTGAATAGCTGTGAGCGACTTGTAGGTAGATGTAACCTGATTTTATATAAACAGACACTGGAGCAGTCACAAATTGGGGGAGAGAGGCTGGTTGGTCAGGGGCCTGAAAAGGAGAAGATTAGGATAAAGTGAATTAACAATAAGAACAAATAATCCTTTCCACTAATATTTAAAGGGTAAACTAAGATTGTTGGTAGAGTATTAAATTTGACAGTAAAATAATAATCAAGTTTTCAGATTAATTTAAATAGGCTAATTGAAATAAGTGAATATTCAAGAAAATTTAATTGTACTGGACAAAAAGCTGTTCCTAAAGTGGTAACTAAAATTTCTATTGGTAGTTCATCTTATGGTAAAATTCCTGAACATGCAATGAAACTAAAGCAGTCATATTTTTGTGCAAAAAATTAAAATTTAAAATTATCAAGACTGCATTATAAAATTTACAAAAGCCTCCATTAATCAAAAAAGGGGGGATAGTAGGGTAATATCATGTAAGGAAAAATATCCTGTAAGTAAATTACATCTAGAAAATTTTTACTTTACAAAATTAATTTTCATTTGTAATGCTAACAGCAAGACACCCATGAAAAACACACATGATGTCTAAATAAGACAAAGGAAAATCGTTTGGGCAAAAATAAAAAGGATCCCAAATCAATTATATAGAAAAGATTCCTTTATTAACTTTTGGTCGAGAATATGTTTCTATATTTTCAGAAAACAACTCCAAGACCATGTGGATTCCTGCAACAGAGAGGAATTGACAGGTCTGCTCCAACCACGAAGACAAGAGGAGAAACAGTCCAGAGATGGAAGACGCTGACGACGCCTTGCCACGCTAGCAGTCAGCAGCTGTGCGTCGCAGCAGGTTGCCTAAGACCAAACCAGAGAGGGTTGGACCTGCATTGCCACCATGTGCCCACCATCCAGATATCATTGCTGACATGTACACATAAGGAACTGTTTGACATTGAAACGGGGACTCAGAACTGTTGGACATTGAAATTGGGACTCAAACATTTTTTGTTATTATATGTTTATTTCTAGTCTGCAGAGGCAAGATTTTTTAAAGGAAAGAAATGGGGGAAAAATAGATACAGAGGCAAAAAAGCATTGAACAGACTATCAAACTGCAGCGGGAAGGCAGAGGAGGTTGTGGGGGGGGGGGGCTGTAAGAGATCAACCGAAGGACTTGTACTCATGCATTTAAGCATAACCAATGGATACAAGACACTGGGGGGAGGGGCAGGTAAAGGCATGTACTGGGGGGTAGGGGAGGCCGGGGGGAGGTCAATGGGGAAAAAAAAAAGGAGACATATGTACTACTATTTGTAATACTTCAAACAATTTAAAAAATAAAATTAAATTTTAAAAAGAAGAACTTCACAGAAGAGGCACATAGATAAAATGATGGGTATGGGCATAAAGCATGAAAATCTGTGTCTTGAATTATTATCTTAGAGCATCTAATCTAGAGGAAGCCCTGTTAGCAACAGTAGAGGTAAAATGATTCCTCTTAAGGATATTAGTCAGAATTTATTTTCAGCCACCCCAGTGCTTGAGCAATGAGCACATGAAGGGAAAAATCCAATAACAGGGTTTCCCTATCTCTACACCAGATCTAGCTACTGCCACTGCTGCATGCTTGATGTGCCAATATTAGAGATGAACATGGAGCACATAGTAAAGCAAAATAAGCCAGTCAGAGAAGGACAAGTGTCACATGATCTCACCCATATGTAGAATCTAATGAACAAAACAAACTAGAACAACAGAGATCCAGAGACATAGAAGCATGGGACAGACTGTGGAATCTCAGAGGGAAGGTGGAGTGGATGGATGAGTGAGAAAAGATCAGCCAAAGACCTTGTATGCATAACTGCATAACCCATGGACACAGACAATAGGGTGGTGGAGGCCTGGGGTGGAGGTGGGCTATACGGGGTCAATGGGAGGAAAAAGTGACATATGTAATACTTTCAACAATAAAGATTAAAAGAATAATAAAGCAAAGTCAACTAATGGGATCATCTAATAAATGCTTATAATTGATTATATCAATTTTGTCCTAACTATTAGGGAATAGTAGTTTATTCTGATTGGAATTGGCATCTATTCCAGATATGTGTTTACCTTTTCTGCCCCAATGCCTTTACTGGTACTTCCACCATCCTAGGGCTTATATAATATCAAATTATAACACAGCATGCCAGATCACATTTTCTTAAACTATGGTGCTCATTTTTCTAATAGTGAATACATATAATGTATTCTTATTATTGAAACTATATATATATAAGAGGCCCAGTGCACAAAATTCTTGCAAGGGTAGGGTCCCTAGGCCTGGCCAGTGATCAGGGCCAACCGTAACCAACTGTAAGGCAATCAGAGGGGACCCCACTGGCACCCACCTTGGCCGGCCTGGCGCCACCCACTTGCCAGCCCTGTCCTCCACTACCAGTTGCCTTGCCTGTCCTGGGGCCTGCAGGCTGGGGGCAGCTCCTGCAGTGAGCATCTGTCCCCTGGTGGTCAGTGTGCATCATAGCAATCAGTCGTTATGCCGGTCGTTATGCTGTTCAGTCAATTTGCATATTAGACTTTTATTATATAGTATATATACTAGAGGTCTGATGCACAAAATTTGTGCAAGGGGCTTGACCCTTGCAGCTCTGGCTTAGTCCAAAAGCCATCTGGAAGGATGTCCAGTCTAATTAGCATATTACACTTTTATTATTAATATATATATATATATGTATACACTAGAGGCCCAGTGCACAAATTCATGGGCCAGTGGGGTCCCTTGGCCTGGCCTGTGAGATCAGGCTGAAACTGGCTCTCCGACATCTGCCAAGGGGTCCCAGATTGCAAGAGGGCCGGGGAGGGATGCAGGAGGATGGCCAGCCAGGGAGGGACCGTGGGAGGGCTCCAGGGCATGTCTGGCTCATCTTGTTCAGTCCAGATCAGCCAGACCCCAGCAGCAAGCTAACCTACTGGTCAGAGCATCTGCCCCTGGTGGTCAGTGCATGTCATAGCGAGTGGTTGAGCAGCCTTAGCATATCATTAGCATATTATACTTTGATTGGTTGAATGGACACTTAGCATATTAGGCTTTTATTATACAGGATACACACATATATATGTATGTATATGTATATATATCACATGTGATATATATAAATGGCATATCATATACTCATTTGTATGTAACATACATGATTTATTTGCAATATGGATGAAAAAGCATTTTGATATAAAAATAAGATGGATAAAAGCATATACGTGTGTATGACTACGATTGCATTCATCCATTTTTTATTCATTTGTCTCACAGACATGGATTAATCCCTCATAAATTAGTCTGTGTTAGCCCTTGAAAGCATAAAGATGAAAAAGGATAGTCTCTGCATCTGAGGAATCTCCAGTCTAATCAGAGTCATACATTTTTGTTCTGTAATGAAAGTACAACATCGTACTATTGTGCAAGTATTTAATAGGTTTTTGTGGTTTAGACTAATGAGTAACTAATGATATCAGGGAGTGACAAGTCAAGGAAAACTTGTGAGGAGAATGTAGTATTGTTAGTATTGATTCTTCAAGTAGAAATGATTTCAAGAAAAATGAATAGCATGCAGAGAAGTCATGGTAGGTTCAAAGAATAATATGATTTGTTGTGGCTAAAACTGGAATAGAACTGTAGGAAATAAAGCATGAAAGGTAATTTAGAGTTAGGTTTTAATAGGTCATGAGGTGAGTGTCACCAAGTTTTAATTTTATCCCATAGACGATGCGGTGCCACTGAAAGCTTTTAAGCTGGAAAGTTACAGAATCCAATCTATATTTTAGAAACATCAGTCTGCCAGCAGTGATGATAATGCCTTAAAGAGATATGAGATTAAGTTTTGGTGGTCACTTGAGAGGATATCGACATAGAATTGTTGAAGGCAAGGTTGTTTTAAAGAGATTTATAAATTAGGTTTTACAAAAATTGGTACAGAAAGCACCTACAATAAAATATGCTATGTGTCCTTAAATACTAGTATACTCTTTGTCCATATATTTTAACATTTCCACCAAATAAATATGAGCTCCTTAAAGCAAAATTTATATTTTATATATTTTTTAAAAAATTGTATGTATTAGGGGCATTAGAAATTAAAAGTGCATTTATAACAAGTTTGATCTAAAAAATTTACAAGGTGCTGCAGGAATACTTATGCCAGTCAAGAGATGATATCATGGAACAAATTTTTTCTTCTATTCAGGAAGCCAACCAGGTGAAAAAAATGAATAAAATGATTCCAGGTACAGGAAAGTTATGGAGATGTTCAAGAATATGATAAATCTGAGAAAGTTTAATAAATTTAGCAAGTTGAAACATGAGGTACATTTGAAGTTAAGGGAAAGAAGGCACATTTTGAGGAGTACTATGTGTCATGATAAAGAGTGTGCATTTTTTCCTAAGAGCAACAAAGACCTATTAAAGAGGAATGACATCATCTACTTGATATTTAAACAATATTCTGGCAAATGTGTGACAATTTATTAATGGAACTAAAATGGAGAGAGAGAGAGAGAGCAAGAGGGATGTCTATTGCCATTTTATAATAGTAACCTGGAGCAAGACATAATGAGAATGTGAAATAAAGTCAGTGTAGTCACAAAGGTAAGAATTCTAATTATTTCTTATGGCCGAGTAGTATTTCATTGTGTAAATGTACCACACAATTTTATCCATTCATCTGTTGATGGACAATTGACCTGCTTTCATATCTTGGCTATTATAAATAATGCTGCAATGAACATAGGATTGCATAGATTTTTTCAAATTAGTGTTTTGGTTTTCTTTGGATATACATATAGCCAGAAGTGGAACTGGTGGGGTCACAAGGCAGTTCCATATTTACTTTTTTTGAGGAACTTCCACGCCATTTTCCACAGTGACTGCACCATTCTGCGTTCCCACCATGAGGGTTCCTTTTTCTCCACATCCTTGGTATTTGTTGATTTGTTGATGATAGCCATTCTGACAGGTTTGAGGTGGTATCTCATCCTGTTTTTGATTTGCATTTCTCTGGTGATAGTGATGCTGAGCAACTTTTTATATATCTACTGGCCATGTGTATGTCCTCTTTGGAGAAATGTCTATTCAAGTCTTCTGTCCAGATTTTAATTGGTTTGTTCATTTTTCTGGTGTTGAGTTTTCTGAGTTCTTAAAAAATTTTAGCTATTAGTCCATATCAGATGCATCATTGGCAAATATATTCTTCCATTTAATACGTTGCCTTTTCTTTTCGTTGATGGTTTTATTTGCTGTGAAAAAAAAAATTCAGTTTGAAATCTTAACTTTTGGGTCAGTATGGATGGACCTAGAGGGTATTATGCTAAGTTAAATAAGTCAGACCGAGAAAGACAAATACCATAATTTAACTTATAAGCGAAATGTTAAGAGCAAACTAAATAAATAAGCAAAATAGAAACAGACTTACAAATACAGAGAACAGACTGATTACTGCCAGAGAGGCAGGGATTTGGGGGGTTATGTGAAAAACAGAAAGGGGTTGAGAATTATAAATTGGTAGTTACAGAATAGTCACAGAGATATAAATTACAGCATAGGGAATATGGTTAATAATATTGTAATAACTATGTATGGGGCCAGGTGGGTACTTGAAATATAGGTGGGATCATATGTAAGGTATATGATTTCTAATACAGACTAATATTGAATGTAAATTTTAATTTAAAAATTAAATTAAAAAAAGAGTCAGTGGAAAAGGAGAGAAAGATAAAGATGTTTATTGATGAGGAAGAGCTAATGTGTCTTAATGAAGATTATACATTGACAGAGGGGCTACAACTTTAAGAGAATTGCCAGGCTTGTGGCCTGGGCAAATGGATAATGGTAGTCAATTCATGATTAAAAACAATATATTTTCTTTTTATTTGTGCATGGTGTGTGTGGGTTTTGAAAGGACGGCCAGATGTTAAAGATATTGAATTCAATTTCGTACATATATTGAACAGAATGTTAACTGTGAGATACTAAACTAGGAAGTCCATATATCTGCAATAACTCTTTGGCAGTCTTCTCACTGTTTCCCCAAATTATATATTCCCAATGTCTTCTGTTCCATGTAGCAATTAATGTCACTTATTGGATTTTGTGCATCAAGATTTATTTTTGTTTTTGTACCATTGTTTAACATCTATATTTATATATTTTTCTAAAATTGGTATATAAACTATAAATCCAAGCTCCCAGACAATTCTTAAACCTCTTTAAATATTTTTTATTGGATACAAGGCAAAATGTTTCCTTAGTGTTTTGATAAGTAAGTAGATAATGAAGAATTTTATTTGTAGATACCCAATTTATGGAGATGAACTGTGCTAGCAACTTGATTTGGAACATGGGAAGGAGTTTCTGTGGTACAGTGGGCTGAGCTGATGGTTTCTTGACATCAAATAGAAGCATTGTCAGATTTGAGGATATTGGTCATGCTCTGTGGACAGAGTCTTCTTCTATTAGACCTTCTTCAAACATCTCTGAAATAATACAGATACCATGTGACGATCATTAAGCTTTCCTTGTTCACTGTGAAATCTTAGTAATTTTTATTGCTGAATTGAAACCCAGGGACCTTTCTCGGGTTCATTAAGACCTTAATGAAATCACAATTACATGCTGCTATATCTTTCCATTGATACTTGGTTTCATGGTCCAGCTTGAAGAGCTTTATGGGATTTGATCTTTTTGACCAATCGCAAGTTTATTAGCATTGCAGAGAAATGTCTGGGAGATATTTTGTTATGGGCCTTAATATATTTTGAAATACTTAACTGGCATTTATAACTACACATTTTGTATCTTTTTCCGGACTTAATGACTAAGATTGTAATAATGGCACTCAAATATGAATATTATTAATGCATATTTCAGTAAGAGTGATACTATAGAGATGAATCATTAATAATAATATTCAGAATTATTAAACTAATATCTGAAATAATTTGAATCGTAGGTGCCTACTGAATACTGGAGAAAGGCAGGCAGCAGGCAGGCAGGCAAGAAGGCACGAAAGAAGGAAAGAAGGAAAAAAGAAGGTGTCCGCTGCATTGGGATGTAACAGAGTAGTGTTGGAGCACCTGCAGACATCCCTGCCCCCTTTCAGAAAGGTTAACATGATGGTATCAGCTTGAATTCGAAACCTGCCTAATGTGCCACACATTAAGGCTGGCTGCTAATTACCTGGTAAAATCTGTCACCAGACTAAAAGACACGGACAGACAAATATACAGTAAGGAACACGAAGAAATAAGAGGATAACTCACCACTGCAACCGCTCACGCAGTCTGTGAGCAGTCATCCCTCACTGCTTATCACCATCTGCAGAACAGGCCCAGGTGGAGAAAGAGCTGTGGGATAGACAGTTTAACCTCCAGGTTGCACAGGTCTGCATGAGTGGCTGCTGGTTGTCACAAGCAAATGTAGCCTTTAGATTTTCATTTGAAATTGAGATTTTAAATTGGACTGGATTCAGTTTTAAACTGAAGTAACTGAAGCATTAGGCCAAGAAGTGATAATATTGACTTTAATCAGATAAAAGAATGTCTGCCTTTTTCTCTACTGTAAACTACTGCAATACCTTTTGGAATAAGTAATTTGTGGGGTTAAATTTTGAGATTATGTAAACATAGGTAAATATTCTATTCCTCATCAAACCTTTACCTCTTTGTTTTAGCAGGTATGAATAATTTGCTAACCTCATTTCTCCTATATTTTTAGTTGATATTAAACTATAAAGAAGAGGTTTCCTTATCCCCATTTACTTATTTATTCATTCATGTATATTAGTATAAACAAATATTTTTATTTTCATCTATGGATTATAATCTATTATTATACTTGTTTTGATGATTAAACTGTTCTAGAATCAGCCAGTGGCATCTCATTCAAGCAGGTTTCAGGTTAAAGACTGTTGATTTTTTTTTTCCTTAGTAGTTGAAAAATTTTCTGGTTCTTATTGTAACAAAGTGATCATAAACATTTTTGCTGTTGTGGTTGATGCATTTGGATCCTATGAAAACTGTATACAGACTATTTAATTTGTGGGATTTTTTAAATTTTATTTTCCTTTAGTAGGCAATCAACTTGTTAAGAGTTAGACTATAATAATTAATTCAGTTCCACACATGTGCAGCTCGGGACCAATGCAAGACTGTACACAAATTTAGGAGTTCTCTTTTTCCAACTTCCTTTTCTCCTTAGGTTTCCTCACATCCTATGACTCCCTTTTTGTGGTTCTCTGACTAAAATTGTGTTTTAATCTCCCACACATTTCCTTAAATTGGTCTCCTTTTGAGGTTGAATAGAGAGAAAAAGATAGTAGGAATTCCCCACATAAACCTCAGACTAGAGGGACATCTATTTTCCAGTTCCTTTGGCCAAAAAGAAAGATTTTTTTCTCACACATTTAGGTACCTTTTGGCCTCTGCTGATCTCAGAGAGAAGCCTCATCACTATAACTTGCTTGGGTGCAAGAGGGTCAAACAAACAAATAATAAAGGAGGTGGGTAAAGGCCAGGAGGAGTATAAAGGTAGGGGGAGGAGGGAAGATATCTGCAATATTATCAACAATAAAAATATATTTTAAAAAAAGAGAGAGAGAGAGAGAGAATTACTCCCATTGACCCTCTTCCTGGGCCTCTGTCAGCAGAGAGATTTCTCTTGAAGACTTTTGATCTGTGCTCACTGCACAGCTCTGGCATAGCAGCAATCACAGAGTCTAAACCTGAATGTATGAAACAGCAATAACAAAAAAGATATCATCACCTTATCAGCTATTATTTGAGTTTTGATTTCCCTTCCAGTCTGCTTGCCATTACGTGTATTCCAGAGTCTAAACAGGTAGCTGTTTATTTATTTTCCAGGGTTTTGACCTGTGATCAGTGGAAGAGTGAGAGGAAGAGTACAGTGATTATTTCAATGTGGTCAGACCTGAAAACTAGCCGTCCATTTTAACAGTCATTTTTCTGGACGTAAAATTTGAGGTTGATAGTTGCATGTATGCATGTGTGTGTGGGTGCTGTGGATGTGGGTTTATGTATGTTTTAGTGTTTTAGCCATTTAAGGCCTTGCTGTATGTCTTCAGGCTCACATGGTTTCCATAGAAAAATCTGAGGTTCATAGTTTGTGTTCCTGTCTATGTAATGTGTCCTTTTTCTGCTGTTTTCAAGATTTTATATTTTCGTTCTCAACATTTTTAATGTGATATGTCAAGGTTTTTTTATTTGTTAGTTTAAAATAAAAACATTTTTATTTTAGAATACTTTTAGGTATACAGAAACATTGTAAGGATAATATAGAGAGTTTCCATATATTCCACACCCATTTTCCCTGTTATCAACAAATTACATCAGTATGGCACATATATTGCAATTAACAAATATTAATCCATCATCATTGACTAAGGCCCATACTTTAACCAGATTTTCTTAGTTTGTACATCATGACCTTTTTCCCTTCAGGGTCTCACCCAGCAGACCACATTACATATACTTGTCATGTCTCCTTAGATGTCTCTTGGGTAAACT
Source organism: Plecotus auritus (assembly GCF_963455305.1). Lineage (NCBI taxonomy): Eukaryota > Metazoa > Chordata > Mammalia > Chiroptera > Vespertilionidae > Plecotus > Plecotus auritus. The sequence goes on from NC_137775.1 coordinate 123,426,648, forward strand.
CTGAAGTTATAGATTTCTGATCTATCTTTTTCTTTTGCCTGAAGGATTTCTTTTTGTAAATTCTTGCAGTTCAGGTCACAAGTTTGTTCTGTTATTGTTTATCTGAGAAAGTCTTTATATCACCTTCATTTATAAAGGCTAATCTCCAATGGACATAGAATTCTAAGTTAGTGGTTATTTTTTTTTTCAATTCTTTAAATATTATCCTGTTTGGTATTCTCTGAGCTTTCTAAATTTGTGGTTTGATGTCTTTTTAAGTTTGGAACATTTTGTTCACCAATACTTTATATATTTCCTCTGGTCCATGCTCTTTTTCTTGTTCCGTATTCCAATTTCACTTATATTTTACCTTTTGAAATTGTCTCATGTTTATTGGATGTTTTGTTCTGGTGTGTGTGTGTGTGTGTGTGTGTGTGTGTGTGTGTGTGTATGTGTATGGGTGTGTGTGTATGTGTGTATATGTGTGTGTGCATGTATATGTGTGTATGTGTGTGTATGTGTGTGCATATATGTATGTGCATGTGTGTATGTATATGGGTGTGTGTATGTATGTTCATGTGTGTGTGTATGTGTGTATGTGTGTGTGTGTGTGTGTTTAATTTGTTTTTCCTTTCGCATTTCAGTTTGAGAAGTTTCTGTTGACTCATTTTCAAGCTCATAGGTTCTTAAGCCATGCACCCAGTCTACTGATGAACTAATTGAGGGCTTTTTTATTTTTATTTCTGTCAATGTTTTTATTTCTAGCATTTTATTTTGTTATTTCTTAGAGTTTCTTAACTCTCTGCATATATTATTCATCTGTTCTTGTGTTTAATTTTTCCCATCGTAGCCCATAATATATTAATCACTTACTTTAAATCCCCAACATCTGTGTTATATCTGAGTCTGATTTTAATGCCTGATTACATCTTCAGACTGTATTTTTACTTGCCTTTTCACATGCTTTGTACCTTTTAATTGAAAGCCAGATATGTAGTAGCGGGTAATGTTAATCTGGCTAGAAGTTGGTTGTGTTTACTATTTGCTTTAGGTAAAGAGACCCGAGGCTACAAATTCCTCCTGTCTTTGTTTTTTGTCATTTTTCTTATGTTTGGGACTCCCTAAATAGGTTTGCGGGAAGGGAAGCATTCTATAATATTATGATTAAGTTTAGTTTTTTAGTAGGCAAGTGTCATGGGGCTGTCACCTTCACAAGTGTATCCCAGTGGTATAGCTTCCCCCTTGCACACACACCTTAGAAGAGAAAAGAATGCTAGAGGGAGCAGGAGTGGGATGAATGTCCTTTCATTAGGATAAGGCTCTGACAAAATATATTTCCCTACAGAGTAGTCCTTTTTTTGAGGTTTTCACAATAATCATTCTTTTCTTTCTATTGCCAGAACCATGTGGGGATCTTTCTTAAATTCTCACCTGCAGGACCTATGGAAGTTTTAACTAAGTTTGCCCCTAAGCATGTGGCCCCCAGGAGTTTTTCGCTCTAACACTAGTAAACACACAACCCTCCCACAATTCAACAAAATTACCAATTAAATATTATTACTAGTTTATGGCTGCTTTTCCTGGTAAGTAAACCTCAATTGTGATGCTGGATTTGTCTGTCTTTCCACACCTTGGGGTGACAGTTTGTGCTGCAACTTTATGTCTTTTATGTATCAAAAAAGCCCACAAAAACTTATTAAGCTTCAGTTCTTTGAGCATTTTCTTCCTGTAATAATAAGAGTGACAATGTCCAAGCTCTCCAGATGTTGGAACTGAAACCACAATTCCCAAATGTTATTTCATTGGTATTTATTTGCCTTTGTGTTCTCTGATCTTCTTGGATATTTGTTTGGTGTTTGTTACTAATTTAAAAGATTCTAAGCCACAATTTTTTTCCATAAAGAGATATCTATCTATCTATCTATCTATCTATCTATCTATCTATCTATCATCTATCTATTATCTATCTATCTATCTATCTATCTATCTATCTATCTATCTATCTATCATCATCCGTCTATCATCTATTTACCATCTATCATCATCTATAATCTATCTATTTATCTATCCACCCATCCATCTATCTATCTAGAAGGTGTGGCATTGTTTTTTTTCCTTTTAAAACATATTTATTGTTGAAAGTATTACATATGTCCCCCTTTCCCTGCCATTGACTCCTTCTAACTAGCCCCAACTCCCCCATCCTGCCAGACGTTTTAAAAAACTATTTCATCCACCATATTCTTTCTTTTTCTGGGATTTCAATTACATATATGTTAGACCATCTGACACTGTTCCACAGCTCTTGGATGGTGTGTTCTTTTTAATTAACTCTTTTATCTATGTGTCAGTTTGGGTAATTCCTATTAACCTAGATTTTTCTTTTCTCTTACTCCATCTGCAATGAGTTTTCCCCAGTGTCCTAAGGGGAATGGTGTTTGTTGCCTGTCCTTACACAGATAAAGGTTTTAGTTCTATAGTACAGATTTTAAAAAAGCGTTCAGATGGAGTTTCCTGTGTCTCTGATAGAGATCTTTCCTTGTTTCCCTCCCACAGGCATGCATCCTGAGAGAGACTTGATCAGGGCTCTCACCCATGTTATTCCTATTTGGCTTCTTCATTGTCTTTGTTTTCTTTATCTCTTTCTCTTTCCCCTCACTAGATCCTTCTCCCTCCTCCTCTTCGTCCTCCTCGTCCTCCTCCTCCTCCTCCTCCTTCTTCTTCTCTGTGTCTGGTTTTATACAGGGTGGGGGCAAAAGTAGGTTTACAGTTCAGAGTACATGAAACACATGTATTATTATTAATTATTAGAGGCCCAGTGCATGAAATTCGTGCACAGGTAGGGTCCCTAGGCCTGTGTTCCATCTCTCCTTGCAGTAGCTTATCTGTCATTGGATTTCTGGGTGGATGGTTGCCTTGTGACCTCAATTCTCTTATGGTTTCAAGAGAAGCCATGAACCTGCAGTTTGTCCAAATGTTTGGTGTTACTGTAAGGCTAGGAGTAATTTTCTTTCTAGTTTTCTACATCCTGAGTGGAATCTAAGAGTTGTTTTGATTTCTTAATCTAATTTATTAAGTTTGAATTGTCTTAAATAAGAGTCTCCTGTTTATTCACTTTAGTGGAATTTTTTAATATAAAAAAATCCAAAGCCTTTATAAAATTATATATTTTTTGTTGTGAAGCTGAGCTAAAAATATTTTTAAAAAGCTAAGCAGGAGCAGAGAAAAATGAAAAGATAAGAAGAGAGTTCTGTGTTCACATGAGATTTACAAACAGTTGGAAACTAGAAGAGACTGAGAGAGAGAAAAAGAATTACCTTTAATCAAAGGGTTTCTCTTTCGGTTGTATTCTAAGTCCCATGATAAACGTTATGGCAGTTTCTCTATTACCAAAATCTAGTTTACAGGTTCACATATCACAGTGTGCCTTGTTTCACTAGACACTACTTAAATAACTCTCATATTTGTTCTCTTTAGACTTCCACATAGATCATTTTCCTTTGTCTTTCAAGATGCTTTAGCTACTAAAATTACTTTCTGTGTGAGTTAAAAGTCCAATTTATAACCTCCTTTACTTTCAATACTGATTAAACTGAATGTATTATCTTCTTTTTCAATTATTGTAACTTTTTGCCCCATGGCACTTTTCTTTAGAAAAATCTAGTTTCTTTTCTTTCATCACAGGAAATGACTTTAATTCAAGCTGATCTAATATCTTTCTTTTTAAAAATATGTTGCATTTTTCTTTATTGATTTTTTAGGGAGAAGAAGGGAGAGATAGAGCTAGAGAGAGAAAGAAAGAGAGAGGTAGAGGTAGATAGAGAGAAAGAGAGAAGTAGAGGTAGAGAGAGAGGTAGAGATAGATAGAGATAGAGATAGAGATAGAGATAGAGATAGAGATAGAGATAGAGATAGAGATAGAGATAGAGATAGAGATGATAGAGATACATCATGTGAGGGAGAAACATCTATTGGCTGCCCTCCAGCACATTCCCAGACCAGGGATTGAACCTGTAACCTAGATATGTGTCCTGACTTGGAATTAAGCCACAACTTTTGGTGTATGGGACAATGCTCCAACCACCTGAGCCACACTGACCAGGGTATGAAGTTATGACTTGAATTACCCTAAAACTGTGCACATACTCCAGTTCCAAAACAGTGGCAATTAACAATAAAATATTTTCTTACATTTTTTATTATTGAATAACTTTTGGGTTACAATGGCCTATGGCACTTACTTTATCGTGCATACTTCTACAAATTCCATTATCACATATTACTGAGCTACATTATTTTTGTTACTTGTTTTGTTATTATTATTTAATGATTGCCTTAATTTTAGGGAAAAATTGTGTTCATGTGGATTTAAATGTGTGGTACAAAATAATTGTCCAGTTACCTGAACATTATGGAATCCTAAATCTACAATGTTCTTTTAACGTACACATGCATTACAAATATCTAAACAGAATCCTTTCATTAATCAGGTGAAGTGTATGGATTTGAGTAGATTAGGTACTAAAGTAAAGGATGTATACATTTAATTTTTTTATTCAGCAGATAATTAACTGTGCCATTCTTATTGAACATGAAGTAGCACATGCCAAAGATTTATTTTCTATGCTAAATGTATTTGGCATCCTGCCGGTGGTGTATGTCTCAGGAATGTTTATAAAATTCTCTATTTTTTTTTTTTATCAGGAAGTGACCTTCACTAAGAGAGATTTGCTGAAGTTTTGGAGAAGAAAATCATATGACTATAAATCTGTGTAAATATGTCCTTAATGTGTGTTAAAACTAGAGGCAATAATAAATAAGTGTAGAAAACAAGAATGTAGGTCAATCCTTGCCCAGGCACTGTAGTAATTACCGGTCTTTAACAGGTCTTACTGTACCTTATTTAGGAGAAAAGTAAGTATAATTTAGACCAAACACAGACAAAATTAATGGGTTTTTAAAAGAAAGAATGCTCCTAAGATAAGTATTGAAACTGCCCATCCCCATTTTCTGCAACTAAACAACAGGATATATTGCCTTTTAAGAGATGAATCATTCTGAATTTTTTTTTTTACTGTTGAAAGTATTACAGATGACCCCTATTTCCCCCATTAACCCCTTTTACCCAATCATGCCCCCTCCCCAGAGTTTCCACAACTATGTTTGTCCATGGACTATGCATATAAGTTCTTTGGTTAATCTCTTCCCAAGAAGTTGCTTGATATGATTTCAATCCTCTTGAACTTGTAGATACTTATTTTGTGTCTTAACATGTTGTCTATCTTTGACAGTGTCCCATGTGCACTTGAGAAGAATGTATATTCTGCAGCTTTGGGGTGGAATGTTCCTTAAATATAAATTAAATCCATCTGATCTAGTGTGTTGTTTAAGGTCTCTGTTTCCTTGTTGACTTTTTGTCTGGAAGATCTATCCAGTGATGTCAGTGGCATGCTAAAGTCCCCTACTGTGACTATTTTGTTATTGATTTCTCTGTTAAATTATTCCAAGAGCTTTGTTATATATTTAGGTACTTCTATATTGGGTGCATATATGTTTATCAGTGTTATATCCTCTTATTGGGTGTATTGTCCATTTTTGTCTCTTGTTATTGCCTTTGCTTTGAAGTCTATTTTGTCAGATACAAGTATTGCTTCCCCTGCTTTTTGTTTGTTTGTTTCCATTTGCATGGAAAAAAATACCTTCATCCCTTCATTTCCATCCTGCATATGTCTTTTGTTCTGAGCGGGGAGTCTCTTGTTGACAGTATATATGTGGGTCATGTCTTCTAATCCATTCAGCTACCCTATGCCTTCTTTTTAAAATATATTTTTAATTGATTTTTTACAGAGAGGAAGGGAAAGGGATAGAGTTAGAAACATCAATGAGAGAGAAACATCAATCAACTGCCTCCTGCACACTCCCTACTGGGGATGTGCCTGCAACCAAGGTACATGCCTTTGACCGGAATCGAACTTTCAGTCCACAGGCCGACGCTCTATCCACTGAGCAAAACCAGTTAGGGCTACCCTATGCCTTTTGATTGGAGCATTTAATCTATTTACATTTAAGGTTATTATTGATAGGTACTTATTTATTGCCATTTTATTCTTTATGACCATGTTTCTCTCTATATATATTTCTTATTATTATTACAGCAGCCCCTTTAACATTTTGTGTAATGATGGTTTAGTGGTAATACACTCCTTTAGGCTTTTTTTTTGTTTTGTTTTTTTTTTTTTTTTTTTTTTTTGGTCTGGGAAGCTTTTTATTTCATCATCTATTTTGAATGATAGCCTTGCTGGATATAGTAATCTTGGTTTCAGATCATTGTTTTTCATTACCTTGAATAATTCATGCCATTCCTTCTGGCGTGTAGTGTTTCTGTTGAGAAGTCAGCTGACAGCCTTATGGGAGCTACTTTGTAGATCACTGACTGTCTCTCTCTTGCTGCCCTTAACATTCTCTCTTTGTCCTTAATGTTTGCCATTTTAATTATGATGTGTCTTAAAGTGAGTTTCTTTGGGTTCCCCTTGATTGGTACCCTCTGTGCTTCCTGAACTTATGTGGCTTTTCCCTTCACCATCTTAGGAAAGTTTACTGTCATTATTTCTTCCAAAGTATTCTCTATCCCTTGCTCACTTTCTTCTCCCTCTGGTACCCCTGTTATGAGGATATTGTTTTATTTCATGTTTTGCAAAGTTCCCTTAACTGTCCTCATGCTGGTTAAGTATTTTTTTTTTTCTTTTTGTTCCACTGATTGCTTTTTTCTCTATCTTATCTTCTAATGCAGTCATTCTGTCCTCTGCTTCATTAAACCTGCTTTTAATTCTTTCCAGCATTTTTTGATGTCAAATATAGATTTCTTCATTTCTGCCTGGTTCTTATTCATAATATCTATATCTTGTTTTTTATTTTGATATAGCTCCCTCTCAGTTTGTTGCAGTTACAACTAAATTCCTGCAGGTTCCCATTAAGTTTCTTATAATTCTCACTAAGTTCCTTGAACATCTTTAGAACCATTACTCTGAACTCTTTCTCTGCTAACGTACTTTCCTCTATCTCATCTAGGTCTTTTTCTGGCGATTCCTCCTTTTCTTAAATTTGGGGGTTGCTTCTTTGTCTCCCCATGTTAGTTGTCTCTTTGTATTTGTATCTATGTATTAATTTGCTATGCTCCAAATCTTGTGGGGTGGGCTTTTATAATGAATGCCCTGTGGAACTCACAGGTATGTTGTCCTTGTGCTTCTGAGATGTATGCTCGAGGTGTGTGTCCCTTTTGTGGATTATTCAGATTCTCTTGTTGTGATTGGGTCTAGATTGTTGCCCCATTCATGGGAGTGCTTTTCTCTCAAGCTGGCTAACTGTGAGGCTAAGCCACTGCCACATGGTGTGAGCAATAGTACAGGTTCTGACAGGGCAAAACAGAACAAAATCAACTGGCAGGAAACAAACAGGAACATACAAAAATATCCTGTCAAGCACAATGAAAACAACCCAAGAGAAAAGAGAATTAGAAAAGAGAAGCGAGAACACAAACACTAAGGCAAAAAAGAAAGAGAGAAGGATATCATTGCTAATAGTAAAAATATAAATAAAGTGGCTACTGGGAGATAAAAGGAGAAGAAAATTATTCCAAAAGGCAAGAAGAAAGAGGAAAAAATAAGATGAGACAGTAAGAATAGAAAAATTTAAAAAAAGACAAGAAGACAGAGAAAGAAAAAACAAAGTTTTGCAAAGGTAACGAGAAGAGAGAGAAAGGTAAAGCAAAAGAAAGAGTGGAAAAGAGAAAGTGAAGAAAAAAAGAAGAAAAAAAAGATAGAGTAAGGAAGGAGGCCAATAAGACATATGGAAGAAATAAGACAGAAAAGCAATAAACATAATGATTATAACGTCAAAGCAATAAAGCAGAGAACATCAATAAAATATTGAAAAAAGGACAAAAAACAAGCAAAGCTAAACAACAACAACAAAAAATGTTTAAAGCCAGCCAGGAGTGGTTTGTTTGGGTGGCTGATGATGTGTGTGGCTGCTGCTTTGTGTTCTGACTTCAGGCATCGCTGTCCCAGTTTGGCTCTCAGTGTTCTTTTTAGCTGCTGGTTCTGAGGCTTTCTGTGCACAGCCTCCACCTGTCAGTTATTCCGCCTCCCCTCTGTGGTTGCCTGGTCTTTCTCCAGTGTCTTCCAAAAAGTGTCTTTAGGGTGGAGGCAGGCTAGTGTAACTAGGGATAGGGAGCCCCTTAGTTAGAGATTTCGCTGTCAGGCACTCACTGAAGGGAAATTAATCTCTGCTTCAAAGCCAACTCCTCACTCTCTACCATGTCCTCTAACTCTAGTTTCACCAGGATGGCCTGATGCAGGTTCAGATTGGATTCAGCATGCTGCCTTTTCTGTATGGGCACTTTCAGCTGGTCTGGGCTCAGTGGGATTGATCAAAAGAGATTCAGGTGAACACACTGCCTGATCAGCCCCCAGGAAGGGTGTTAAGCATTTCTTCCTTGTCCCAAACAATAGTCCCTGAGAGTCTCACTCTTGGAATGCCCTCCTTAAAGCTTTTCTCCCTTCACCCAAGGAACTGGGCCCAGTGTATCTTAGGCTTCAAAGAGCTCATACAGCCCCTTTCTTGGTGGGGGAGTTGGGTTTAGCATACAGGAGAGGTAGAGGTGCACCCCCCTCCTTCCCTGTTCTGGCTGACTGAACTCACAGGATGCTCAGTTCAACCTCTCCACATGCACACACAAAACCCAGCTCTCTCTGGTCTGTTTCCCCAATATAAGCCTTCCCAGTTGACATTGTGGGGTGCCATCAAGAATCAAAAACATAAAACAAAAAAGCAGAAAACCTGCTTTGTAAGAACCCAGTGTCCTTCCACCTCTGGTCCAACTTAGAGGGATTACAAAGTCAGCCCCAGGCATGTCTCCCACACAGCTGATCTCAGTAAAGCTGGGGCTGAGATTCCCAGCTCCATTCTTAATCCCAGGTCTCCTCAGTGCAGCTCAAAAATCCCCACTCTGCCCTGCCAGCAGCTCCAATCTCTCTCTCTGGTGGCCCAAGGACCTGCCTCCTCTTCCCCTTCCCCACACCACACAGTCTAGGGGCTCTGGGCAATGCCCTGCAGGAAGGCAGCGGGTCCCTTTAGATCCCCGCTGGGTGCAGCCTCAGGCCCCTTTGAATTCTGGAGCCACACAGCCTTTGCAGCAGTCAGAGCGTGTAGGTAAATCTCTCCTGCCGGGGCTGCTGCCGTTAGGCATGTTCTTCACTGGGAAGGTATGGAGCTCAGCTCGCAGGCAGACTGTTCCCCTGGATCCCTCTGCCTGACACTGCAGGGCTCTCCCATCTTCATTACTCAGGGTTTGAGATCCCGGTGTTTGGATGCCAGTCCACACTCCCAAGGGGAGGGAGCTTTGCAGCCACTGTCTCCCCCCGCCCCCCGCCCCCCCCCCCCCCCCCCCCCGCTTTGCCACTATCCTGCTTTGCCACTATGCATTGGCTCCAGAGGGACTCCCCCTTTCCGCAGTTCTCCGTCTCTCATCAGTTTCTACAATGTTTCTTCAGTGCTCCTTAGACAAAGTCTGTCCAATCAGCTACACTCCTCTTGTTTTTCCAAGCTGACTGTGCAGGATTTTAGCTGGAAGTCCAGTCCATGGCTGGGAACAAGGGCCTGAGCCTCTTGTTAGGGTACAGCCATCTCTGCTTCCCCCACTCTAACTTTTATTAACCCTGATGTTTGCATTGTAATCCTAGTACTCACACATGAACACACATTAAATATTTTTAAATTATTTTATTACATGTCAAAGTTGGAGTTCATAATTAGAAAAAAAAAAAAAGCCAGCATTTTGCTTCTAATTGGATAGGTGGAGGGATGGCTTTGGTATTGATCTTACTTTTATGAGTGCAAAAGAATCCTTCGGTAATACTTTATGGGAAAGGTAATAAGACAGGCCATGCTCAGCATGAGACTTGCTCACATTGTGCACCCTACAGTCTAATTCAAATTAGTTTCTTCATGTTATTTCATTATCCCTTTCTAATTCAGTGTCACAGATGTTGCCTTATACTATGGTACCATGCGTGAATCTTTTTTTTTTTTTTAATTTGAAAGTAATTCCCATAAAAAATCATGACCTTGTGTGCGAGTTTCTCCATTCTCACAATGAAGTAAAAGAATTCAGATTTTTCCATGACAGAATTATGCATAGGTGCCTACACGTGCTGCCAACAGAATATATTTCACTGGCAGGTTAAGTGGTAATGTAAGAGACCAGACTCTATACTCTTTCTGTTTGCCACTATCTGATTGAGTGTCTTCATGATTTTTGTTGCTTTTGCTTGATACCTATGCTATAATCTGAATAATTATGTCCCCCCCCAATTATGTTAAAATCCTGTCTCAAATGTGGTGACATTAGGATATAGTGCTTTTGGGAGCTGAGTGTGGAACCATTATGAATGGGATTAGTGTTCCTAAAAGTGGCTCCAGAGAGAGCTCCTTAACGATGTGTGACAACAATGAGAAGTCTGAACCCCAGAAAAGGGCCCTCACCCAACCACGCCAGCACCCTGATCTTAGATTTTCATCCTTTAAAGCTCTGAGCAAAAATCTTTGTTATTTATAAGCTACCCAGTCTTCTGTATTTTGTTGCGGCAGCCCAAATGGACTAAGACAGTGGTCGGCAAACTCATTAGTCAACAGAGCGACAAACCGCGGCTTGCGAGCCGCATGTGGCTCGCGAGCCGCAGTTTGCTGACCACTGGACTAAGATAACCCATTTATGAAAATCCAGACGGTCAACCTGACATCCTGACATTCATGGGATTTGTCAAGTAGAATGTTCTAGGGCACTGAGGACGTACATAACTTCCATGTCTAATAAAGATGAATTCCATTAATTCTGTCTTTATTGAGAACCTAAATAGTAGATTCTCTGCAAGGCTTCTGGCTGTGTTATGGAGAAGGAATTCCGTTTGAATCTTGGAGGGCAATCGTTTTTTGGTTTGTTTGTTTTGGGGTTTTTCCTTTGGACTAAAACGAGGTTGGAGAATGGTTTTCATCCTCTCCAGCTTCTACATTGGTACATAGATTTTGGTAACCGACCTCAAAGGAGGGACTGAAAACAAATGGTTAGATTTAATTGCACTTTAAAATGACATGACTTTTCATATTTATTTGGCAAAGTATTTAATTACTGATAACAAACATTCTGTGACTCTCAGAGAGAATGCCTGTTTGGCCACAGGTCAATTAAATGAGAGACTAGAGAGGACCCTGCCTGGAGGGAAGTGACGGACTTCCTCAGTGGTGGTCTTCGGCACCTCACCCTGTTTCCCTTGCACAAAGAAGTAAATATAATCACATGAAACATTGCTGAAAACACACACACACACACACACACACAAAAACAGGCCTATTTTTAATAATCAGGTAACAGCCAGTTCTCTGCTAGACTTAAAACCATTTCCAATGCACGATGTATTTTCATAATATTTGAATATCTAAAATCACTAAATTTATACACCAAGCTTGTCATTTCCATTTACCTATCCATTCATCTTCTGAGAGGTTTTAACAGAACTGTCCTATAACAACATAAGATCAAAAAATATAATCCAAAGAAACTTGAATTATTTTAATAATGAGTCTATAACCCAATTTACTCTTCTTAATGGACATAAAGAAAGTATCCTTAGACTGACAGCTGGCAGAGGGGAGGAGGTTGGGAGCTGGGTGAGAAGGGTGAAGGGTTTAAGCAAAGAAAAAAAAAGAAGGACTGGTGGACAGACACAGTACAGTGATTGCCAGAGGGAAGCGGGGAGTGGGGAAAGGTAGAAGAGAGTAAAGGGGGAATAAATGATGATATAAGGAGACTTAACTCAGGGTAGTGAACACAATGCAACGTACAGATGATGTATTATAGAGCTGTATACGTGAGACCTATAGAATTTTATTAAACAATGTTACCCCAATAAATTCAATTTTCTAAAAAAGGGTGAGAAAGCTGAAAGCTGTGGATCTGAAAAGCCTGGGGAAGGATTCCCGAGGATTCTTAGGGAAGGAAAGAAAAGGGGAAGTGTTCTTGCCAAGGGTAGATAGGGAGATATGGGTGAGACAAAGAGGCAGGGCCAGAAAGGAACTCTGCCAAGTGTGATGATTGTTTGTTCTGTCCCCAAGTGATGCAAAAAGTGTGGCATCTCACCTGTCAGATTAGTGGTCATGCAGTGAATTGAGATTAATGAATAGAAGTGTGTCCATTAGGAAAAGAAAAGGGAAACACTAGACATGGATTGGGGGGAGGAGGCAAGCATTCACTACAGAATCCACCACCAACCAAGGTGGGCCAACTTTTCAAAGGGAAAAAGACTGGACTCCAAATGCTGGAGGAGATTGCTTTGGGTAGAGAACTTCAGTTCAAGGGAAAACAAAACACCAACAAAAATAAATAAATAAATAAATAAATAAATAAATAAAAATAAATAAATAAATAAATAAATAAATAAATAAAGGAAAGAAAATATCTTTAACCTTACTATATAAAATACTAAACAATCTATATATATAAAAAACCCTAATATGCAAATAGACTAAATGGTGGAACAACTGAACAACCGGTTGCTATGACGTGCACTGACCACCAGGGGGTGTGTGTGGAACATGGCAGGCGGCAGCAGCAGGCGGCAGAGTGTGGAACACGGGATGGGGGGGGTGGCCATCGGCCGCAGCAAGATGGTGGAGGAGGTGAGCGGGGGCACCAGACCAAGGCAGGGTGCCGGTCGCTGTCAAGCTTCTGGTTGTTACTGAAAATTCTTTGCTCCCACATACTAAGGTCCTGGCAGGCACTTGCACCTGCTGCCAGTGCTGGTCCCGCTCACCCCGCTGCTGGCACCGGCCCCAATCGCTCCGCGCTGTCAGTGGGTGCGAGCAGGGCCGGCGCCATCAGCACGTGGGAGCGGCGGTGGGAACAGGGCTGCTGGCAGACAGGGACTGGGAGCCATGGCGGGAGGGGCCAGACAGGGCTGCAGAGGATGGGCTGAGACCTGCCCCTGTGCCCACTGCAGCCTTGCTCAGTGGCTTCCTTTCAAGGTGCACGAATCCGTGCACTGGGCCCCTACTTTAGATATATAACATGATATATATAGTTTTAAAAATATTTGTGTGAATATATTCCTTACATAAAGTGAGTCAGTTTGTGGGGCTTCTTTTAATACTGAATGGATTGAAGATGAAAATTCATATTTAAAAACAAATCTTAATTGATGAAAGAATTACAGATGTCCCCTTTTTCCCCCCATTGACCCTTTCTAGCCTACACTTACCCCCTGCTCCAGACCTTCACTACATTATTGTCTATGTCCATGGGCTATGCATATATGCATATAAGTTTTTTGGTTAATCTCTTCCCACCTACTCACCCACACCTTCCATCTGAGATTCAACAGATTATTCCATGTTCTATGGATTTATTTGTTCAATAGTTTATTTTGTTCTTTAGATTCCACATATGAGTGAGATCATGTGATACTTTCTCTGACTAGCTTATTTCACTTAGCACAGTGGTCGGCAAACTCATTAGTCAACAGAGCCAAATAGCAACAGTACAACAATTGAAATTTCTTTTGAGAGCCAAATTTTTTAAACTTAAACTATATAGGTAGGTACATTGTTATTAACTTAATTAGGGTACTCCGAAGCTGGCCTTTGCTAAAAACTCAAGGGGCCAAAGAGCCGCATGTGGCTCGCGAGCCGCAGTTTGCCGACCACTGACTTAGCATAATATTCTCCAGGTTCCTCCACACTATCTCAAAGGGTAAGAGATCCCACTTTTTCACTGCTGCATAGAATTCCATGCTGTAAATGTACCACAGCTTTTTTATCCAGTTAATAAACAGCACTTGAGCTGTTGCCAGATATTAGCTATTGTAAATTACACTGCTATGAACATAGGGAGGCATTTTTCTTTTTGATTGGTATTTCAGATTTCTTAGGATAGATTCCTAGAAGTGGGATCACTGGGTCACATGGCAATTCCATTTTTAATTTTTTGAGGAAACTTCATAATATTTTCCATAATGGCTACACCAGATTGCATTTCCACCACCAGTGTACTAGGGCTCCATTTTCTCCGCATCCTCACCAGCACTTGTTGCTTGTTGATTTGCTGATGGTAGCCATTCTGGCAGGTGTGAGTTTACACTTCCTTATAGTTTTAATTTGCATCTCTCTGATGATTAGTGACTTTGAGCATTTTTTCATGTTTCTTGGCCATCTGTAAGTCCACTGTAAAGAAGTGTCTAATTAATTCTTTGTCCATTTTTTAAATTAGAGTGTTTGTCGTCCTTTTGTTAAGTTGTATGAATTATTTTATATTTTGGATATTAACCTCTTATTAGATGCATCATTGGCAAGTATGTTCTCCCATACAGTGGGCTCCCTTATCAGTATTTGATGGTTTCTTTTGCTTTCAGTAGCTTTTTATTTTGATACCGTACCATTTGTTTATTTTCTCTTTTGTTTCTTTTACTCTAGTCTAGAGGATGTATTGCCAAACATATTGCTATGAGAAATGTCTACGATTTTGCTGCCTATGGCTTCTTCTAAGATTTTTATGGTTTCATGGCTTACATTTAAGTCTTTTATTTGTTTAGAGTTTATTTTTGTGTATGGTGTAAGTAGATGGTCCACTCTAATTTTTTTTCATGTATCTGTCCAATTTTCCCAACACCATTTTTCTAGCCCTGGGTCCAAAAGGACATCAGGCAGACTCAAAGCCTCTGGAGATCTGCCTTTAACTGCAGTCTGATTATTATTCTGAGTCTTAATCAGCCTCAGGCTATAGACCCCAGCAAGGATTAGACTTCACAGAGTGGGGCAAGGGGTTTTCCAACAGGGTGGGGCAATTGCTTCCCCACCAGGCAAAAGCTGCCTGGATGGTAAAGGTCTGCCTGAGAAAGGTGTCCTCTGCAGTATGAGGGAATTACTCAGTACAGGAAACTGGGGTGGCTGCCTTCTGAGCTCTAGCTCCAGAGCCCCAACCCTAGATTCTCCTCATACAGCTCCAATCCACTCTGCCCTCCCTCTGCAGGAGCCCCAGGTGAGTGGCTGCACACAAAATTTTTTATGTTGGCCCTTTAAGTGGGTACCTGCATTTCCAGCTGTCTCTCCCTGGCAGACAGCAACCCCACTGCTTTTTATCAGATGTTATGTGGGCACCTTTCTCAGTTCTGATGCTCTGGGCTGGGGAGCCCAGCTTGGGCTTGAGACCCCAGAGTTCTCAGTGAAGACCCCTCCCAGCTTAGATATTCCTCTGGAACTTCAGCTGCTGCCCACAGGAGCCGTGCCAGCTTCCTCGTGCCTCCACACTTCCTACCTGTCTCTCTTAGGTCTCCTCCCCTTTCCATCCTTGGTTATCAGGATTCTCTCCAGCTAGTCTTCAGCTGACTATTCAGGGTGGTTTTTCTGTATTTTAGTTGTAATTCCAGTTCTGTCCTGGGAAAGTGTCAGTATAGCTTCCACTTACTCTGCTGCCATTTTGGAACTCCAATGATTCATATTTTTTACAAATGAAAATTATTTTTTAAATTCATTTCAGAGATACCATATATGGAGTTTGAGATACAATTAATCTTTTGTTATTTAATTTATTTTCTGTAGTAAGCAAAATTTATATCTTTCTCTCTTCCTAGAGAAAGAAGACTTTGGGGTTAAGAAAAAAAAAAGTTTGCTCCTAAAACAGTTTTATCAGTAATATCTATGTTGTAACAGTACATCAGAATTGAAAGAAAGATATTGCCTCTTGAGGCATTGAATGCCTTTTGATCTATCTCTTTCATTCCATGGAGTGAAGGTTGCTGTGACAGTATCCAAAGGTAGAAAAAGGAAGGAACAAGAAATAAAATAGTACCCTCGGTAACAAATCCTGCAGGTTTACACAATAACCTCAAACAAGAAAGGACAGTGTATAGAAAATTGGCTCCATTTCAAAAGGACCTCTCATTTAGAAGCACAATAATAGATCAATTGTTATTAGGAAGCGGGCGCAGGCAGTCTACACAGTGTTACCTAAGAAGAATCTGAACACCTCCATGTTCTCAACCAGAAGAATAGGTTTGCAAGCCCAATTCACCTTTGGGACAAGGCAGTAAATCCCACCATCCAAATGCCAATATCTCCTGGGAAAGTTAAAAAAATCATTCTTCAATATTTATTTTTTTTTAATTTGGTTTGTTAGCAATAATTCAGCTTTATATAAAACTAGAGGCCTGGTGCACGAAATTTGTGCACTCAGTTGTCGGGGGGGAGCGCCCCTCAGCCCAGCCTGTGCCCTCTCACAGTCTGGGAGCCCTCAGAGGATGTCCGACTGACTGCTTAGGCCTGCTCCCCGCCGGACATCCTTAGCGCTGCTGCGGAGGCAGGAGAGGCTCCTGCCAGTGCTGCTGCATTTGCCAGCCGTGAGCCTGGCATCTGCCCCCTGGTGGTCAGTGTGCATCATAGCGACCAGTCATTCCACGTTTCGGCTGATTTGCATATTAGCCTTTTATTATATAGGATTATAGACTTTAATATTTTTATTTGAGAGTTGAACAAATATTAACATTTATCAGCTAATTATTTGGTACATGTTATTTGGTACATACACCTTGCTAGCAACTCAACATTTAGGGTTAAAGAGAGGCAGAACATAGTCTTTGCTTTCAAAGGCCTTTAATTCTTATAGCAGAGACTTGTACATAGCTCACTATAATAACATATTGAAGGTAGCAAATGCTATGGGATAAATATGTACACCATAGCCTAGGAAAAATAAAAAGATATAATAATGTTTTAAGAAGGGAAAGAAAACATTAGGTTCATATATACTGAGAAAAATTGCATAACACTAGTGAGTAGGAGAGGAGTCAGTAGAGGTTACAAAAGAGGGGATGACTCAATGTACGTGCACAGTTTGCCCTTACACATGTCAGGTGTTGTCTATGGGCTGGGGGAAATATGAGGCAGGGTAAATGGGATGGGAGAGTTCTGCAGTGAAAGAGGATGTATTTATGTAGGGTAGTCAGATAAATCCTGTCAGACAAAATTATGTAGGAGGGGAAATCTAATGGAAGGAAAAGAATGAGCTCAATGAATGGATGTCTGGGGTTTGTGGAGGGTTGCATCTTCCAGGCACAGAGAAAAGCAGTACAAAGGCTCAGAGCCAGGAGAGTAACTGCTGAGTTACAGGGAAGAGGTTGGTGTGGCTGGAGTAGAGGGAGGAAAGGGATGGAGTGTGGGTGGTAAGATGTGAGCTAACGGGGGGATGAGTTGTGCTGAAAATTAAGGAACATTCCACAGCCTTTCTGGAGTACCCAAAATAGTACACTGAGCCACTTGGCAAACCGTTTTGATTAATCTGGGTAATAATATGTTAAATAATTAAGATTAGAATAAGATGCCTATTTTTAACAGGCATTTTATCCCCTGATTATTTCCCTTTTCTTCCCCTACCTGTACTTCCCCATAACCACAGACATGTGGAGCATGGATCATTTGATAAATAATAGAAGACTTGAGTTATCCAAATGAATTCTAAGACTTGAAAATTATTTTACCAGATAGACTGAGGACCATTCTATATAATAAAGAGTAATATGCAAATTAACCATCACTCCGCTATACCCACAAGCCATGCCCACAAACCACTCCCACCAGCCAATCAGGAGCAAATATGCAAATAAACCCAACCAAGATGGCTACGGACACAGAGAGCAGGAGGGATGCATGGGTTTCCCCGGCAATGGAGGAAGCCAAGCTTTCTGCCTGCCCTTGCCGGCCTAGGCCTCCACTCAAGGCTACAAAGTTTCAATGATAGAAGATACATAAATCCAAACAGAAATGGCAGCAGCCACAGAGCTGGAAAGAGCAGGAGGCTAGGATTGCCCATGGCGATGGAGGAAGCCAAGCTTTCCACACACCCTGGCTGGCCCAGGCCTCCGCTTAAGGCTACAAAGTTTCAATTATAGAAGATACATAAATCCCTCCAAAAATGGCTGCCACCACGGAGCAAGCAGAAGGCTTGGCTCTGCTCCAGGCCACAAAGTTTCAATTGTAGAAGATACATAAACCCCAGATACCAGGGCCTCTGCTTGGGTCGCCAGGGGGCGTGGCCAGCCTGCAAACCACCACAGGCCCCTCGCCCAGGCTGCTCCACGCCCCAAGTGAACCCTCACCCTGATCCGGGACACCCTTCAGGGCAAACCAGCTGGCCCCCACCCGTGCACCAGGCCTCTATCCTATCTAATAAAAGAGTAATATGCAGATTGACCATCACTCCAACACACAGATGGCTGCCCCCATGTGGTCAAAGATCCTGCCCCCATATGGACACAAGATGGCCACCACAAGATGGCCAGCAGGGGAGGGCAGTTGGGAGGGACCGGGTCTGCAAGGGAGGGCAGTTGGGTGCGATCAAGCCTGCAGGTGAGGGCAGTTAGGGTTGAACAAGCCGGCAGAGGAGGGAAGTTGGAGGCGACCAGGCCTGCAGGGAAAGGCTGTGGGGAGGGTCCCAGGCCTGTAGGGGAGAGCAGTTGGGGGGGACCAGGCCTTCAGGGGAGGGCAGTTAGGGGTGACCAGGCCTGCAGGGGAGGGCAGTTGGGGGTGACCAGGCCTGCAGGGGAGGGAAGTTAGGGGCAAACAGGCTGGCAGGGGAGCAGTTAGGCATCAATCAGGCTGGCAGGCGAGTGGTTAGGGGATGATCAGGCTGGCAGGCAGAAGCGGTTAGGGGCAATCAGGAAGGCAAGCAGGTGAGCAGTTGGGAGCCAGCAGTCCTGGATTGTGAGAGGGATGTCCGACTGCATGTTTAGGCCCTATCCCACCAGGATGAGGCTTAAACGGGCATTCGGACATCCCTCGAGGGGTCCATTTTGGAGAGGGTGCAGGCTGGGCTGAGGGACACCCCCCTCTTCCTTGCACAAATTTCGTGCACAGGGCCTCTAGTATCTTATATTCTTATTTAGGTGGTATCAGCAATTATCACCAGTTGCTTTGAGTAGAAATGACAACTGGAAAGTCTACTGAAAAACAGGTAATACTGTTTTGTTTTGTTTTGTTTTTTCCTTTTCCTTTTTCTACCTTGGAGATTGTCACAGTACCCTAGCCCAACACTTTTCTCTCCATCAAAAGAAAGAGAAAGCTAATGAATCTCAGAGGGAAGGGAAGCTGGGGGTGGGGGGGGGAGGGGTCGGGGAGAAGGAGGGAGGGAGGTGGAAGAGAAAAAAGATAGAGAACTCAAAAGAAATTCAGTATCTGACCAAGTAATATCTTTCTTTCATTTCCAAGACACTGTTACAACATAGATAACATTGATAACATTGTGTTCAGGGCAGAACTTTTTTTTCTTAAACCCAAAGTCTTAAGATTTGTTTTATCAGAAACTCCAGAGAAAGTGTTTAATTTCATTGGACTTGCTAGAGAGTTAGTTGTCTGAAACTTGCCCAGAGAAAGGTAAAAATAGCAATGGAAATAATTACAAAACTGTAATGCTACTATTTTATAGTAGCACAAGTAGGAGAGTTTAATGGCAAATACAAATTAAAAAACAAAAAAATGTTTAATTCTCCCTGTTGAAAACAAAAGACTTCCCTCCCTTTTCTTAGTGCGTTTACTTTTGAAAACTTATAATTTTAAGTTCTCTCTCTACATTTAAAATGTATACAAATTGATAAAAATCAAAATAGCCTCTTTCCAGCTTTAAGTCCAAGGAATGTCTTTCTTCCGGAACCTGGGCGCCATCTCTGGCATGTAATCCTCAAGGCGACACTGAGCCTCTCTCCCAGTTTCTGGGGAAGGGTAGGGATCTAACTTCCAGCACCGCCCTTCAGCTTGCAAAACTACCTCTTGTTATAAAGATATGCTAGTATGGACCTGGAGATTATCATGATAAGTGAAATGAGCCAAACAGAGAAAGATAAATATCACATGATCTCACTCATTTGTGGAATATACGGAACAACATAAGCTGATGAACAAAAATAAATACAGAGACAGAGAGGCTATCAAACAGACTATCAAACTTCAGTGGGAAGGTGGCGGTGGGGGGTGGGGCAGAGGGGGTAAGAGATCAACCAAAGGACTTGTATGCATGCTTATAAGCGTAACCAATGGACACAGACATTAGTGAGGGTGAGGGCATGTGCTGGGGAGAGGTCCATAGGGGAAAAAGGAGACATATGTAATGCTATATGGAATACTTTAAACAGTAATAAAAAAAGAATAGAAAAGAATTTTATTTTTCCTTTGGATAAAGCCAATTGGCAAACTTAGATGACTATCCCTATTACTAATGAAATTAAAATGAAGTATGGATGACAAATGGTGCCTCAGGTACACTACCTGAGGTACAGTTACTGTTTGTCTTGAGAACATGTGTGTAATGGGTGTATTTGCTTGTCTTATAAAAGGATGAGATTTCTTTGTGTCTTTGCAATGTTTTAAGGGTTACCTGTGATTTACAACACATTCTGGTTTAATATTTATTCAGGGATGAAATTATTTTCATTCTCTTCTATCCTTGTGAGAAGTTTTCTGGGCTAGAAAAAGATTTTTTTAAAAACATTACATTTCCCCCAAAACATAGAATGCATTTATTGAGCATGCCTTTTATTTTTGCTAGGATCTAAGCTCCATGAGGTCAAGGCTTTATCTTTTTTATTCTGTATCATCATAAGTAGAAAATGGTCAGATATATTAACAATTATTGTGAATAAACAGATGAACTAGAATTATTATCTGATTGTGTAACCAAATATTTCTTTCATAAATTATCTTTCTTCTGATAGCTTCAAAGCCTTAGTGCCAAGTTGTAAACTAGAGTTTAAGGTTTAAAAACTGGTTAGACTTCCTGAAGTCCCCCGTTCAGGAATCCACATTCAGGTTAGATTGTACCTTTGAGGCTGTGGATATCTCAAGCCTAAATTCCTCTTAGACAAACATTGGAAAGCCTCACTGAAGTCATGCGGTGGCATCTGCATGGTTGTGTCTGCACAGCCAAAGTTCCTCCCAAGTCCAGAAATGAAGAATTATGATAGAGGAAGGACTCCAACTATTATGAATAGTTTATTCTGCTCTTTTTGTTCTGGTGAGCAATGATGGCACCATATCAAACATATTTTTTTTTGTAATTAAATGGATGTCTTTGCAAAAATTTAAACAAAACAATTATCAGCTTACATATAAGACAGAAAAGTGATCCTATTAAAATTGTCTTCAGATCATTTTGGGGGTGACACTTCTTGCAGCTAGAGTGTAAATTCTTTTAGTATTTTTTTTTTTTTTTGCATAATGTCAATAACAGAGGGAGGTTTGCTTAGTGCATAGATTTCTGGGAAGACTTTAGAAGAAATGAATTCATTTTCTGGGGACAAAAATCTGTTAATACTGGCTGCCAGCAAGAGGCTAATTTTGCTTTTAATGTAAAGAGCTTTATCATTACAACTAAACAGACATGCCATTAAGATAAAAAAATTACTAATTTTATTTTATGCTATCATGTTGTTATAGACTGAATTGTGTCTCCCTCATCCCTCACCTACAGTTAATATCTTAAAGCCCTAACCCCAAAAAAGATTGTATTTGGAGACGAGGCCTTTAAGGAGGCAATTACTGTTAAATGAGGTCATAAGATTGGGGCCCTAATCCATAGCACCAGCCTGCTTATTTGACAGAGACACCAGGAGAGCATGGACATAGAGGGATGGTCCTGAGAGGACACAGCAAAAAAGCAGCCAGGAAGAGAGGTTTCATCAGAAAAGAAGCCTGTTGCCAGCTTGATCTTGGACATCCAGCCTTCTGAACTGAGAGAAATAAGTGTCTGTTGTTTGCTTAAGTCAGCAAGTCCATGCTACTCTGTTGTCACAGCCCACACAGACGAATACACATGCTAATGCCAAATTCTTTTAAATACAGAATTCCAGATATGCAAAAGGTGAGTCTACTAAGGATACTATAGCACCTTACTGTTTTTTGCAGTGATAAATATGAGTGTGTGGCATATCAAAACCAGTCTCTAACTAGATGAACAGCCTGGATTGGGCTGAATAAAATGATTGAATATTACTAGCAAGTCATATTGTTGTTGAGTGTAGGGAATGTAGTTCAATAATTGTTGATAATAATGGCCTGAATGATTGTAGATGCACTCTATTTTCATTTCAATATAAAATTATGCTTATGGATTAATATGTCATTGTGGGCTTTGATCCGATAACAAATCTCTGTCGGGCAAGCTTTTGGAAGCCAACTTACTTTTTCATACTTTATAACTGGACTATTTTGACAGGGCAGGCTACAGAAATGGGCAATGAATTGTAAAATGAATCTCCTTGGGGTCTGCAGCTCAATGTACTTTATATTGATTCCTAGGCAAATAATACAGTGAGTTGAGTCTTACCTCATCTGATTCTTTCTGCTCACTTATTTCTCTCCTGCAAGTTGCCATTAACTTCCTATTGTTCTCTCCAGCCAGTTCACTCTCCCTAAAATTTCGTACAACTACCCTGTCCAATCATCTTCTACCTCTGTACTGGTTTACTCTGTTAGTAACTGCTCCTTTCCTATATAGCCTTTAGGGTGCTCTTTTCTCAATTGGTTCTGCTCTTAAACAATCTCACTTCCCCAATAGTGTCACTGGGATTTACTGTGAATTTCAACTTCTGACCAGGTTCTCTCTTTCCTTTGTGTTTAAATTTATCGATAATATATACTTTATTTACACTTCTACTTCTTTATTTTCTATCCTCTCTACTTAATATATGCTATAAAAACAGCTTATCAAAAAAAGTCAGATTGCCTCTTAAGTATTATCGAGAATTTATTGTCTAGTAACTTGAAATTAGAAGCATTTTTTTTTTGGTAATTGCTAATTTTGCAGTTAAAGTTGGTTTTAAATACTGGCTGTCATTTATTCATTTATTTTTCATGTAAATAGGTAGGTAATAGAAAATGTCAGTTCTGGTCAAAATCATGGTTACTTTGGAGATTTACTGGCAACACAAAGAATACATTAGAGTAGAGATGTGATGGGAAGTATACTTTTGTTGAAGGCATGAACGTGGATTGATGGAGGCAGGCAGGGTCATATTTAATGCCATTTCTTTCCTTAAAGAAATTTCTTTATTAACTAAGGAATAAGATATCACAATAGCAGAATATACTTTTTACTTTATGGAATGGTCAATATGATGGTTAATTTTATGTGTTGACTTGTCTTTGTTTAAATAACCCAGTTATTTATTTTTTTAATTATTTTTATTGATTTTAGAGAGGAAGGGAGAGGGGTAGAGAGAGAATCATTGATCAGCTGCCTCCTGCACGCCCCCTACTGGGGATCGAGCCTGCAACCCAAGCATGTGCCCTTGGCTGGAATCGAACTTGGGACCCTTCAGTCCACAGGCCAACACTCTATCCACTGAGCCAAACTGGCTAGGGCAAATAACCCAGTTATTTAAACAAAGACTAACCTAGGGGTTTCTGTGAAGGTGTTTTATAGATGCCAGAATGTAATTAACATTTACAATCAGTTGCCTTTAGGTATAGGGCCTTGGAATTGGATAATGTGTAGAGGCTGGAAGATGTTTGAAAACGTCTACGTTGCCTTGAAGAGAAACATGAATGTTAAAGGGTGATTTTGTTGAAGACTCAGAAGGAAATAAAGAGAATGATAGAGAAAGGTCCTGTTGTCTTAAAGAACACATAAATGGTCATGAAGAGAATGTTGGTGGAAATATGAAATTAAGGGTAATAATAAGAAAGAATCGTGTATCTTGCTGTTGGAGATGGGAGGGAAGGTGAACCTTGTTACAAAGTGG
The DNA here is from genome assembly GCF_963455305.1 of Plecotus auritus. Taxonomy (NCBI): domain Eukaryota; kingdom Metazoa; phylum Chordata; class Mammalia; order Chiroptera; family Vespertilionidae; genus Plecotus; species Plecotus auritus. The sequence continues at coordinate 123,450,458 of NC_137775.1, forward strand.
CAAAAATCCCAGCTGGATTGTGTTGTGTGTAAAGCAGATCTTGCAAGCTATGAACTTGGACATTTAGCTGAGATTTCAAGCAGTGTGTAAGTGCAGCCTAGTTTCCCTTGATGCTTATAGTAAAATATGAAGGAGATAAATGGAGGAAGGAACTGTTAAGCATAAAGGAACCAGCACTTGATGATTTGAGTAATAGCCTTCCTAGTTAATGTATTCTGGTCACAGGGCCACAGGAATGACCGGGCAATCGTATGCTATGGAGAGTAGTTTTGTGTTGCATGGATCCAGTCTACCATCTCAGGAGAAGCTAGGAATAGCGATGGAGTTATCCAGGGAGGATCTATAGAGAACTCTATTGTGTAACGGCATTAATCCCCTTGACATCCACAGGAGATCAACAAGGCTTTTGAGAATGTTGTATCAGCAGACACTTACAGTTTGGACTGAATAGGGCATAGATAGGGAAAAATGAAGGGAGCTGCTAGACTTCTAGCATTCCATAGGCAGAAAATAGACTGATAGAATTACTCAGCTACAAATGTGCACTACTTGTGAAGAAAAAAAAAAAAAGAAAAAAAAATGACTTCTGGGTCACAGTGCAGATGCAGACTCAGAGGCCGGAGTCCAGAGCTGACACAGCTTAGAGCGGGGCCTGCAGAGCCTCCAGGGGTTCAGAGGGCAGATCAAGCCACAGGGAACTGTACTCAGGCCTTGAAACCTATTGAAAATTGCCCTGCTGGATTGCAAACTTGCTTTAGATCAGGGACTCCTTTACTTCTTTCTAGAAACATCAGAGGGAGCATGGCCTTGCCAACACCTCAATTTCAAACTTCTGGCTTCTAGAACCATGAGAAAATATATTTCTGTTGTTTTAAACCATTTAATTTTAGATAACTTGCTATGACATCCCTAATATAAGTTAATGGAACAGTTAACTAGATGTTTATTTAATTGTATTAATTGAATTAAATTACCTCTAATGTTAAGCAAATACTGCTTATAAGTCAAGGTGTATGTGGACTTAAAATATAATGACTTGTTGCCCTGCCAGTGTGGCTCAGTAGTTGAGCATCAACCTATAAACCAGGAGGTCATAGTTCGATACCCAGTCAGGGCACATGTCCAGTAGGGGGCATGCAGGAGGCATCCAATCAATGATTCTCTCTCATCATTGATGTTTCTCTCTCTCTCCTTCCCCTCTTCCTCTCTGAAATCAATAAAAATATATTTTTAAAAATAATGATTTGTTCAGTATACCAGGCTATAAGTGAAATGAGTTATGCCTAAACGTTACAAACTGTTTCAAAGTGAAAGTAATAAATGCAATGCTTACATTGAGAAAAGAATCAATTATAATTTTTAATTATATTATTAAAAATCCACAGTACCTTCAATTAAGAATTGAGCATTACTGGTCACTGCAATTTCTTTTCTGTTCATCTTACTCCTCCCCTTCTTCATCTTTCTCTTCCCTTTTCTTCTTCTTTAAGTCTTCCCAATTTGACACCTCCAATATATGTTGTCAAAAATTTCCTTGAAAGTAATCAAAATGTATTTTAAGTTTCTTTAATGTATGAGGTGAAAAAAATGAATTATAATTCTGGACCAAAAGTGAACCTTGATTTCAGTTGACTAGGGCTTATAATTGCATTTTATTCTTAAAAACACATACATTAATTAGGAAGGAAATTTATAATATGTGCATAGAGAATAGAAAATATCTAGTTTCAGTATTTTTAACAACACATCGGTAAAAATAATTATAGCTGTTTGAAATAAATTCACATTATTTATTTACTAACAGCTTTACCAATGTGTTTACATAACATTTGAAAATGTGTGATAGTTTTAGTCAACCACAACAATTGTCTTAATCTTTAAGCCGCAAACATATTCACTGTTTAAGTGAAAATAAATAATCAATTAATTACTTGCCATGCACCTTTTATCCTTATGAAAAATTCATAGGATAAAAGCTCTACTGCAAGTAATTAGAGAACATTACGAATAATCACTTGCCAAATTTCATGTTTTAAATCAATCATTTTTGTGCTCATATGTTTGAAGTAATTTCAGAAGTAAATAATCACCCAGCCCAACAAATGAGATAAAATGTAAAACAAATACAGCAAAGTACATTAAGGAAGCAATGGAATGAGGCAAATCTCTGCTGTGAGCAAACAGGCATCTTTAGAGTAGCTGGAGGTATTGGGAACACAGCGTTTTAACAACGACATGATCATTGAGGATCCTGAAAAACAGTATGTATATATATATCTCCTATCTAATTAAAGAGTAATATGCAAATTGACCATCACTGCAACACACAAGATGGCTGCCCACATGTGGACACAAGATGGCCAGCAGGGGAGGGCAGTTGGGAGGGACCAGGTCTGTAAGGGAGGGCAGTTGTGGGCAATCAGGCCAGCAGGGGAGGGCAGTTAGGGGTGACCAGGCTTGCAGGGGAGGGCAGTTAGGGGCAAACAGGGGAGCACTTAGGCATCAACCAGGCTGGCAGGGGAGTGGATAGGAAGTGATCAGGCTGGCAGGCAGAAGCGGTTAGGGGCAATCAGGAAGGCAGGCAGGCGAGCAGTTGGGAGCCAGCAGTCCTGGATTGTGAGAGGGATGTCCGACTGCCTGTTTAGGCCCAATCCTACCAGGATCGGGCCTAAATGGGCAGTCGGATGTCCAGTAGGATCGGGCCTAAATGGGCAGTCAGACATCCCTCGAGGGGTCCCAGATTGGAGAGGGTGCAGGCTGGGCTGAGGGACACACACTCCTGTGCACGAATTTCATGCACCGGGCCTCTAGTGTGTGTGTGTATACATATATATATATATATATATATATATATATATATATATATATATTATTGATCTCAGAGAGGAAGGAAGAGGGAGAGAGAGATAGAAGCATCAATGATGAGAGCAAATCATTGATCAACTGCCTCCTGCATAACCCCCATTAGGGACAGAGCCCACAAGCCAGGCATGTGCCCTTGACCGGAATCGAACCCAGGACCCTTCAGTCTGATGGCCGATGCTCTATCCACTGAGCCAAAATGGCTAGGGGCAATATATATTTTTAAAAGCAGTGTATTTTTATTGCCTTCTTAAAGTTTAGTCTCTTGTTACATTAGATGGTTGTTCCTAATTAACTGCATTCCACTTTGACTGTACCTGCACTTTTTTTCCTATTGTACTTGCCTAGGCTATTAGATACATTTCTTTTCAGTATGCATCTTTTGATATATGACTTTGTAATGTTTCTTCAGACATGAGTAGTGCAAAACACTAAATAGATTATAAGCTCCAGGACAGTCGTTATCTGTATTTCATTCTACTTCACCTGCATATTCTACATAGTCAGAATTCAGTAAATATTTTTAATGTAGAGTAAGGAGAACATCTATCAGAAGACAGAGAACACAAAGACATTCTTTTTAAAGCTTCATTGAAACATAAAGTAAGCAGTAAGAACCTGTTAAGCACAAAATGCTAAATCATCGGTTGTGAGTATACTAACCACTGGGCATTGTAGTATCAGGCTTTACACCTAAGTAGGTTTGGGCTGCAAAGTAACAGTTTTCCTGTGGGGCGGGGAGGACACCTAAGAGTACTATGCTGTCATTTAAAGGTTATGAGTGAGGAAATCTGCCTTCCTGCAGAGGTCTCAGTGAGAAAATCTGTTGCTTCCCCTGCTTATTGAAAACAGCGATAGAATCCTCTGAGAATTTGTAATCAATAAACAGTTCTTGCCAATTTTGCTGGTTCATTCTCTTGAGAGAAAAAAAAATATCCAGCCCAAAATCATTTAATGTGATTCAAGATTGGTATTGCCTTTGGGTACCTGGAAAATGCAAGTAAAATTCTGCTCTAGGTTAATCATCCTAAATCCCTCTACTTCAGAATTCCCAGATAATTTACTCAAACATGAGCTGGACCTTGTATAGTCAAAAACATAGATAAATAAGGCAGATTTTCTTTAATAACTTTAGTAAAGTTTTAAACTTTCCTCAGTGGTTGTCTTACACATATTGTTAAAATTTTCTTAAAGTACTATTGTGGGTTTATCACAGTTTTGTCCTGAATTCTTCAATCTACCCCATATTCATGATCCTATCTAATAAAAGAGAAACATGCAAATTGACTGTACCTCTGTACACCCACAAGCCACACCCACCAGCCAATCAGGACTGAGTATGCAAATTAACCCAACAAATATGGCGGCAGCCACAGAGCAGGAGCAAGCAAGAGGTTTGGGTTGCTCCCAGTGATGGAGGCAGCCAAGCTTCCTGCCCACCCTGGCTGGCCCTGGCCTCTGCTCAAGGCTACATAGTTTCAATTATAGAAGATAAATAAATACCAGTTACCAAGGCCTCCGCTTGGGTCGCTGGGGAGCATGGCCGGCCTGCAAACCATCACAGGTCCCTCACCCAGGCTGCCCCACGCCCCAAGGGAACCCCCACCCTGATCTGGGACACCCTTCAGGGCAAACCAGCTGGCCCCCACCTGTGCACCAGGCCTCTATCCTATCTAATAAAAGAGTAATATGCAAATTGACCATCAGTCCAACACACAAGATGGCTGCCCCCATGTGTACACAAGATGGCCACCACAAGATGGCCAGCAGGGGAGGGCAGTTGGGAGGGACCAGGCCTGCAAGGGAGGGCATTTGCGGGTGATCAAGCCTGCAGGGGAGGGTAGTTAGGGGTGACCAGGCCTGCAGGGGAGGGCAGTTAGGGCCAAACAGGCTGGCAGGGGAGCAGTTAGGCATCAATCAGGCTGGCAGGGGAGTGGTTAGGGGGTGATCAGGCTGGCAGGCAGAAGCAGTTAAAGGCAATCAGGAAGGCAGGCAGGTGAGCAGTTGGGAGCCAGCAGTCCTGGATTGTGAGAGGGATGTCTTACTGGGATTGGGCCTAAATGGGCAGTCGGACATCCCTCGAGGGGTCCCAGATTGGAGAGGCTGGAGGCTGGGCTGAGGGACACCCCCCCTCCCCGTGCATGAATTTCGTGCACTGGGCCTCTAGTACTTGTATAATTTAAGAAGTCAGAAGAAATATTAACATCAAAGACTTTAGTGGTTGCCCGGCCTGCATGGCTCAGTGGTTGATCCAGGGCAGCTGTGGGCAAACTACGGCCCACGGGCCAGATCTGGCCCGTTCGGCTGTTCTATCAGGCCCGCGGAGCCAAAAGAGCGGAGGGTTCTCTTTGCTCTCCCCTCCGCTCCTTCACCAGCAGCAGTGTTAACATGGCAACATCGGGAAACACGGCCGCAGCTCCTTCTTCTGAGTGGGCGGATTTATATCTGCCCATTCAGTAGAAGGAACAACCTCTCAGTCTTCCAGAGGCTCCTTGTAATGCCTGCGGACGCATCTCCCGACATCACCCTGGGAATGCGTAGACACATTATCGTGGTGATGTAGGGAGACACGCCCCTGGAGAGCACAGTATCAGAGCATTAGCTAAAAAGGAGACCAACAACACTGTTCCCACTGAAGTTGATGTTTTAAAGACAAAAACCTTTCAACCCAGTCTACATTGCCATCTACATCTACATCCCGGGCATAATTTGGATGTTTAATTTACTGTTTACACATTTTGTTCTTTTCTATTTGTTTTAGTTTTAAATTATTTTATTATATTTAAGTTTAATTTGAAAGGCTTTTGTACCTTTCCTTTGTTAGGCAATTTTATTTTGCCTTTGCCATCTTCAATATAAGGTATGTTATTGTGCTATGATTCCTCCATTTTTTGAAGTTTCAAATTATAATAATTAGTGTTTACATTCTTCTTGTTAAAATGTTTCAAATGAATAAAACTATTGAAATAAAAAAAAAAAAAGACTGTACCCTTTTATGTAATGCTGTTTACTTTGAATTTATATTAGTTCACACAAACACTCCACCCATGCTTTTGTTCCAGCCCTCTGGTCCAGTTTTAGAATCCATTGTGGCCCTCGAGTCAAAAAGTTTGCCCACCCCTGATCCAGGAGGTCATGATTGGATTCCTGGGCATAGCATATGCTGGGTTGAAGGCTTCATCCCAGCTGTGGGGCATGCAGGAGGCAGCCGATTGATAATTATCTCTCATCATTAATGTTTCTTTTTTTTTAAAATATATTTTATTGATTTTTTACAGAGAGGAAGAGGGATAGAAAGTTAGAAACATCGATGAGAGAGACATCGATCAGCTGCCTCCTGCACACCCCCTACTGGGGATGTGCCTGCAATCCAGTACATGCCCTTGACCGGAATCGAACCTGGGACCCTTCAGTCCGCAGGCCGACGCTCTATCCACTGAGCCAAACCGGTCAGGGCATCATTAATGTTTCTATCTCTCTTTTTTTCTCTCCCTTCCTCTCTAAAATCAATAAAAATATTTTTAAAAAGGCTTCAGTAGTTGCAATCTGTTCCATTATTATTAAGAACAAGATAAATATACCATTATTAATTCTGATCAACATAATTACTATACAATCTATTTTATGCATTGCAATAAAAGAAGACAAAAATAAAAGTTAGGGGGACTAAAAACAAAGTTATCATGCAATTATTTTCACAGATGAAATGCTCAGATACATAATAGAAAAGCATAATAATTTTTAGGTAAGTTAGCAATTTGGCTGATATAGAATCAATATACAAAAACCCGATTCATTTGCAGGACATCATTAACTAAATATAATTATTTAATAGCATATACTATTTACAATAGCAAAAAAAGTATATTATTCTATCAGTTATTATGCAACATAAATTCTGCATAAATACAACAAATATAACAAATAAAATTCAAAAATGTAAATAAAATTATATATCATAAAATGACAACTTATTCCAAGTATGCAAGGCTGGTTCACTTTTGAAAATCAATTAGTGTAATCCACCATAGCAACAGAATGAAGAAGGAAAATCAGCCTTTGCTGTGTGGCTTGGTTGGAGTATTTTTCTGTATACCAGAAGGTTGTGGACTTCATCCCCAGTTGGGGTGCATATGGGATGCAAATGATCCATGTTTCACTTTCACCTCTCTCTCTCTCTCTCTCTCTCTCTCTCTCTCTCTCTCTCTCTCTCTCTCTCTCCTCTCTCCTTTTCCCTCCCTAAAATCAATAAGTATATAAGTATATCCTCAGGTGAGAATAAAAAAAACAACAAAGAAAAGAAAAGCATTTGACAAAATCCAACCTTCATTAATGATAAAAGCTCTCAGAAAACCAGGAATAGCAGAAACTTCATCAACTTGATAAAAAAAAAAATCTGCAAAATACCTACAGCTCTGATCATGCCCCTTGGGAAGAAACTGGGTGATTTCCTTCTATGAATGAAAAGAGGCAATGATGTCTTTATCACTCTCCTACTCAACATCACAATGGGAGTCTTAGCTAGTGCAATTAAACAATACAATAAATAAAAAATGTAAATATTGGGAAGGAAGAAATAAAACTTGTCTTTGCAAAGGACATGTTTGCCTATGTAGAAATAACTTTAAAATAAACATGGGAACAGTAACCATAGACATGTAGTTATATATGTACATACTATTTGATATTCTTATCTTACTCAATATATATGTTCTTGGGGGAACTTATAATAAGGAGGAATTTTTTTTCCAGTTGGAAACATGCCATTCCTTTTCCTAATAATATGAATGTTTTGAATTTAGTTGGGATTTCATTTTAGCTTCTATTTTCTATTTGTTATAATTCTATAAACATCATGTTAAGAGAAGATATCTTTATACAACCCATGGAGATTTTATTAGTCATTCATCATTAAACCCAACTATTAGGTTAGCAATTCTGTTTTTCTTTTTGTTTTCAAACTCTTTTATTTATAGGAACAATCTCTAACACATTTCAATAGTGTATCATGTGCTAAACAGAGTATGTACATTATCTCTAATTGTATATAACAATACTAAACCCTGGAGAAAAGATAGTGATTCTCTATTTCACAGATTATTTGAATTATTCACTTATCAAAGAATATATATATATATATATATATATACCCATATATATATATTCTTTGATAAGTGAATATAATATATATATATATTCTGCACCTACTGTGTAATAAGCACTGATCTTTATACTATGCTCTGGCAGTGATCACAACATACAAGGCTTGCAGCTTTGGTGAAGCATGTACTTCAATGAGAAGAAATAGGAGCCAGACAACAAATATACACTGATTGGCCAGATTATTGTGATCTCTGAACACATAATAATCTGGCCACTCAGTGTGTGTGTGTGTGTGTGTGTGTGTGTGTGTGTGTGTGTGTGTGTGTATGTATATATATATATATATATAATTAGAGGCCCGGTGCATGAATTCGTGCATGGGGTGGGGTCCAGCCAGCCTGGCCAGGGGGAGGGGACATGGGTGGGCGGTTGGCTGGCCTGCCTGCTGGTCGAACTCCTGATTGAGGGGACAATTTGCATATTAACCTTTTATTATATAGGATATACACTGAATGGCCAGATTATTATGCGTTCAGAGATCATAATAATATGGCCACTCAGTATATATACCGCATATGTTAATCATGTAGCCTTTATATAATTAGAAGCTACAAATGTTGTGCACTAGAAAAATAAGAACAAACAGATTTTCAAGTACAAAGGGAATTGAGGATTGTCTTTAAAGTTCAATATAAAATTGAACTATATTGAATTTTACACTTGAAACCTATAGAATTTTGTTTTCCAATTAAATTAAATTGAATTTCCTCAATAAATTTAACTTTAAAATTCAATAAAGTTAAAGTGTCAGCATCTCACTGACTCTTTATCAAGAAAAGTTTGCTTTTACCTGACAGATTCCTATTTATTGATTCTAAATTCAATAGAGGATGTATTTAGCCATATATGAATTATAATTAGTGAAAAAGATACACTTCCAATTTAATATAAACAATAGTTATTGAGTCTTTCTGCATATTCTATCACTCCTAACAACGTTGTGTGTAGAAAAAATAAATGGAAAGATTTATCTATGAAGGTATTTTATTGTTTTAACATTTGTAAGGGTCTGATGATGGTGGGTCACAACACAATGCCTCTGGACTAGATGAAAGAACTCAATAGCTGTCAACGGGAGAAGACTGCCAGGCAAAACCACAAGAGGGGTTACATCTATGAAAGCAGCAACAACTGGCTGGAACTGCAGGAAGCGGCTTCTGTATGGCAAATAGGATAGGGTTAGCTAGATTTGGAGGGCTTCTTGTGGACTGTGTATTTTGAATGACTCAACAAACCCTCAGAAAAATGGGGTGTCCCAAGTTGCTTGACATCAAGGCATCTAAAAGTTGGATAGGTATTTGTAACCCGGGAGTGTTAGAGCCTGATAAGATAAATGGTTGAGGTGTGTGTGCATTTAGCAAACTTCCTGTAAAAGGGGAATTGATAGTTGTTTTCATATATATGAACTCAAAACTTGGATAAGAGAGCACTTTTGGTATATTATCTATAATAAAAATAGCATAATATGCTAATTAGACCAGACAGCCAAATGATCTTCTGGACGTCATTCTGGATGTCCTTCTGGATGAAGATGCAGCGGTGGGGGCTGAGGCAGAGGCGGTTAGGGGTGAGCAGGCAGGCAGGTGAGCAGTTAAGGGCAATCAGGAAGGCAGGCAGAGTGGTTAGGGGTGACCAAGCAGGCAGGTGAGTGGTTAGGAGCGATAAGGCAGGCAGGAGAGTGGTTATGGGCAATCAGGCAAGCAGGTGAGCAGTTAGGGGTGATCAGGCAGGCAGGCAGAGTGGTTAAGGGAGATTAGGCAGGCAGGCAAGTGGTTAGGGGCAATGAGGCAGGCAAGCAAGCGGTTAGGAGCCAGTGATCCCAGATTGCGAGAGGGATGTCCGACTGCTGGTCGGACATCCCCCGAGGGGTCCTGGATTGCAAGAGGGTGCAGGCAGTTCTGAGGGACCCACCCCCCCACCCCCCATGCACAAATTTTGTGCACTGGGGCTGTAGTATTGGTATAAGCAAGAAAAATATATTCTAGTTAGGAAGATAAGCAAGATAAAGAAAGAGGGTCACTTAAAATGTTTCTTAAATTGATAATAATTTATCTTTTCCCAATCTTAATCCTATATAATAAAAGAGTAATATGCAAATTAACCATCACTCTACTACACCTACAAGCCACACCCACCAGCCAATCAGGAGCAAATATGCAAATAAACCCAACCAAGATGGCTACGGACACAGAGAGCAGGAGGGAGGCTTGGGTTTCCCTGGAAATGGAGGAAGCCAAGGTTTCCACCTGTCCTTGCCGGCCTAGGCCTCCACTCAAGGCTACAAAGTTTCAATGATAGAAGATACATAAACACAAACAGAAATGGCGGCAGCCATGGAGCTGGAAAGAGCAGGAGGCTAGGGTTGCCCCCGGCGATGGAGGAAGCCAAGCTTTCCGCACACCCTGGCTGGCCCAGGCCTCCGCTTAAGGCTACAAAGTTTCAATTATAGAAGATACATACATCCCCCAAACATGGCTGCTGCCACTGAGCAAGCAGAAGGCTTGGCTCCGCTCCAGGCCACAAAGTTTCAATTGTAGAAGATACATAAACCCCAGATACCAGGGCCTCTGCTTGGGTCGCCAGGGGGCGTGGCCAGCCTGCAAACCACCATAGGCCCCTTGCCCAGGCCACCTCACGCCCCAAGGGAACCCCCACCCTGACCCGGGACACCCTTCAGGGCAAACCAGCTGGCCCCCACCCATGCACCAGGCCTCTATCCTATCTAATAAAAGAGTAATATGCAGCTTGACCATCACTCCAACACACAGATGGCTGCCCCCATGTGGACACAAGATGGCCACCACAAGATGGCCAACAAGGGAGGGCAGTTGGGAGGGACCAGGCCTGCAAGGGAGGGCAGTTGGGGGCGATCAAGCCTGCAAGGGAGGGCAGTTAGGGGTGACCAAGCCAACAGAGAAGGGAAGTTGGGGGCGACCAGGCCTGCAGGGAAAGGCAGTTGGGAGGGACCCAGGCCTACAGGGGAGAGCAGTTGGGGGGGACCAGGCCTGCAGGGGAGGGCAGTTAGGGGTGACCAGGCCTGCAGGGGAGGGCAGTTAGGAGTGACCAGGCCTGCAGGTGAGGGCAGTTAGGGGCAAACTGGCTGGCAGGGGAGCAGTTAGGCATCAATCAGGCTGGCAGGGGAGTGGTTAGGGGGTGATCAGGCTGGCAGGCAGAAGTGTTTAGGGGCAATCAGGAAGGCGAGCAGTTGGGAGCCAGCAGTCATGGATTGTGCACCGGGCCTCTAGTTGGTTTATAATATCTTGACTATATTAATGAAGAGTATTGAATATTTTCTTCTTTCCTATTACTCTTTCACCACCAATTTCCAGTAGCAAAAACAGAGACTTCTTTCTAATACACATTCAATTCCCCTGCCTTCAACTATTTTCCCATTGTGTAAGTCTAGGTCAAAAACCTGGCCAAAAAAAAGTCTGGGAAGCTTTGATAAAATATAGATTACCATCATTAGACATGTCTGGAGTGAGGCATGGGAATCTGTGTTTCATATAACTTCTAGGAAGATATAAAAACACCTGCCCCAAAGAATAATGTGTAAATTATTCAACTTGACATAAGGCCTTGCACACTCTATACCATACCCTCACTCTTTAGACTGTTTACTCTCATTTATAGCCATGCTTCCTAGGTTTAGTTAGACTAGATTTGTCATCATTTCCTGAGCATAACACTTTTTAAATGAATTAAGTCGTTTCTGCCATAAAAATATCTTTTTTTACCTAACTGAAAACACATGGCTTATTGTCAAGTTCAGATGAGGACAAATGTGGCTAGTTTATAGAGAAATAGATTTATTTTAGCTTGTTAAATGGCTTACAGAATTCTTTGCAAAGCTATATAAACCTGAAGGAACTTTCCAGATGAATTCTTAAAGTTACACCTCAAAAGTGGCCACCAGGGTGTTGTTTCCTCATGGCTGTCGTTGCAATAACTAGGAAGCCACCACAAGCAGGAAGTTGCCATGTGAGAACTCTGCTTGTACTGCTGCCAATTCTAAAACCTTGACTTGTCATTTCGGATAACATAAATGATCACATAAACACAATGGGTTCCCTCATTGGTTAGTGCTCAGGTACTTGATAGTCAAAATGGTTAGTCAAGTATTCTTTTTAGAAATTCCCTGAGTTTTCAGAAGAATTAGTGCCCATCAGATATAATATCCCCACTGAGTTCTATATATAATGCCATATCAGCAGGCACTGCAATATCTTACATTTATTTGTTTACACATCTCTCTCTGTTGCTAAGTTTCAATTTCCTTTAGAATAGTAGTTCCCAAACTTTTTGGTCTAAAGTCTCCTTTTGGTCTTAAAATTATTAAGTACTTGGAAGAGGTTTTGTTATTGTAGCAATATCTATTGACATTTATCATACTAGAAATTAAAACAAAAATAATTAAGGGATGAGAATTCAAAAGTACCTATTAGCCATGAAAGCAATAATGTTATCAAATGTGATGCAGACTCGACACTCACGAGAGAATGAGAGGAAAAAGGCACATATATCTTAGGAGTTTGCGAATAGCTTTGACCGCATCGATCCCATGAAAAGGTCTGCAGAGTCCAGGCATTCTGGAATCATTTTGAGAAGCACTATTTTAGGGCCATAGCAGTTGAGAGGAATTTGGCCTCTTCCTGCCCTGTCACAGCTCAGCCCATGAAATGTCATGTAAATGTGATATACAGCCCTTTGTGTTTGGGGAAGCTCTGATTTTAAGATTTTATTTTCAGAAGATAAACGATTTACCTGGTTATATTTCTATGTATTCATATGTAAGGTGAAACCATATGAAATTATCACTTTTAAATATGAAACATTGAACATTAGAAATAAGGCTTAAACAAAATAAGATATGCTTTAAAGGTGAATATGTAGATATGCTTTTACTTATAGTACACTTCATTTTTAACCAAATTGGATACACCATGGATCACATCTTATATTCAAATCTCTTTCTACTCTGAAAAAAATCTATGTATCATGTTTATTTCTAAATAGAGGTTTGTATTTTTTCTACACCAGTTTTATGAATCAATTTGCTTGTGTTGGACTTTGCAAAGCTAACAAATACCTCCATTCAAATATGAGGGAAGTTCTGCCAACATTCAGTCTTGGAAGTCATGGACATTGAGTTCTAATCCCGATTTTTCCAGTGACTCATCCTGTGGCATTAAACACATCACTTTACTTTTCTGTCTCAGTTCTGTCATCTGTGAAGTAGAGATAATATTGTTCCGCTGAGCACATTGTTTTAGCCTATATCCTCTGCATGGCTTTACAAAAGAAATTCTGCATATGAATTTGAATATATGCCAACAAAATTACAAGTTATCTACCTTAAAAGCATGCAAGAAAGAGACAAAGGAAAAATTTTTGAAAATGTACCATATGCACTTTAAAATTGGAACAAATACCATTCTAGGAAATTCATCTTCACATTTGTAAAAATTTAATTGTTTTTTTCTTTTATTATAAAAAGTCAAACATTAAAATGCAGTTTGTCATTTTTCTTTTGGAAATGGTATAACCTCATCACAATAATTCATATCTGTTAGTCAGAGTTGGTCCTAGCTGATTTACTGGAAAAACTGTGTTCTATAATAGAGAAAATAAAGAAAAGCAAATACTTTTTTTTGTGTCCTTGTTCAGTTATTAAGTAACTGACTTTCAATCTCACAACATTTTTATATTGCTATTTTACAAAACAGTTTCTGAGTTTTCTAGAAGCAGTAATAGCCAAGACAGAAAAAGGAATGTTGAAAAAATATGAAAATATATATGCAAGTCTTCACTTTTACTTCTGTAAAAGTAAATCACTTCCTGCTTATTTTTGTCATCCCTCACATTTACATCATTGGTAATGTTAGTCTTGTTTACTGCTACTCCAAGGATCATGAATAATATCTTCCAGGTACAGTTTAGTCAGAGGAAAGAATAGCATAATATTTAAGATCAAAGAACCTGGAATTGTGGAGACTTGGGGTTAAATTCACTTTTTTCAATTTATAAGAAATATGAATTTTTTTTTTAGATTTCAAAAGCTACATACTGCAATGAATTATAATTGCACTAAACATGAAAACATGTGCTTGGTTATGGAGGGATAAATATTTGCTTTAGAAATTAAATGAAAATTTATTATGTGAGAAACATTCTTTGAATATCATGAACTCTCATCCTATAAAATAAAAGGCCAGCCACCAGCGACCAGAGACAAGAACCACCACAGCCCCTCGCTGGGCTGGCCCCGCCCCCAAGCAAGCAGTTAGGGGTGATCAGGCAGGCAGGCAGAGTGATTAGGGGTGATCAGGTAGGCAGGCCAGTGGTTAGGGGCAATCAGGTAGGCAGATGGCCCCTCCCTGGGCTGACTCTGCCCCAACCAAGCAGTTAGGGGTGATCAGGCAGGCAGGCAGAGTGGCTAGGGGTGATCAGGCAGGCAGACCAGCAGTTAGGGGCAATCAGATAGGCAGGCCAGCGGTTAGGGGTGATCAAGTAGGCAGACAGCCCCTCACAGGGCTGGCCCTGCCCCCCAGCAAAGAAAGAGGGAGGCCCAGGCCACCTGCGGGGACTCTGTGGCAGGTATGCTGCTGGCCAGTGATAGACCCGCAGAGGGAGGCCCAGGCCAGCCAAGCCATTGCACCCCAGCCTGTCGCCTGCAGAGGGAGGCCACCGGTGGCAGGGGAGTGGGGGGGGGGGGCAACACTGCACAGATGGCAAGCAGTGGCAGCGGTGGGAGTGGGGCCAGCTGCCTGCAGCCAGGGGAAGGATAGGCCCTGATCTCAGGCCAGGCCTAGGGACCCTACCCGAGGGGTCCCAGATTTTGAGAGGGTGCAGGCCAGGATGAGGCCCCCCACCCCCGCCCGAGTGCAAGAATTTTTGTGCACCAGGCCTCTAGTTTATATTATAAATGTTAGAATTGCATTATCTTGCAGATAGAGAAATTCATCTCAATTATGTTTTAAAGAACTTTGGAGAAAAACGGGCAAATTATTACTTCTGGGGGATAGAACTGAGCATTTTAAATATTATTTCTTGAGAGATTATATATTTTCTGAATGTTCTATGATTAGTATATTTAACTTTTCTACAATGTTCTCTGTTTACCCTATTGGCAAGTTTTGTTACCTTCTTGCATTGTGGTTTCCTTATCATTGAAACAAAAAGAACACTACCTCATTAGACTCATAAAAATAATGAAATATAAACACAGAATCATGAAAAAATCTTGTATCCTTTTTCATATCCATTGAGGCCATTGTATCTGCAAGCCACTCCCACACAACTTACTCCATTTCAGATTTTGTATCCTTACAGGGGTCCTCAAACTTTTTAAACAGGGGGCCAGTTCACTCTCCCTCAGACTGTTGGAGGGCCGGACAATAGTTTAAAAAAAAAAACTATGAACAAATTCCTATGCGCACTGCGGGCCCGGGACGAGTCGGCTGCTAAGCAGGACAGGCAACGGCACCCGCGGGCCAGATAAATGTCCTCGGTGGGCCGCATGTGGCCTGCGGGCCGTAGTTTGAGGACCCCTGCATGAGAACAGAATAGAGCAACTTTAAGACAAATCTAGATATTTAGGTGATATTTGCCTGGGACTGATTAGCTGATTACTTGGTTAGAACATAGAGGATAAAGGCTATGGGTTCAGTTCCCAAATTAGTCAATTCCCATTGTGTCAGATAAGAAATAATTATTCTAATTGTTATTCCCCTGTTCTTAATGATTTTTAAAAAACTTGGCTGCAATAATATTTCTTTTTTTAGTATGGGTTTCAGCAGTTTGACTTAATGCCTTAGTGTGGTTTAAGTTTTCTTCTTGGGGTTCCTTAAGCTTCTTGAATATTTCACTGTACAGTGATTTTGTGATACATCTCCCAGGAATATGGACACTAAACTCAGAAGTGTATTGGCTATTGTCCCCCTCCTTCTTTCCTTCCCAATTAAGGCTCTTATTTTATTTTGAATTTTTTTTTTGTTTTTTTGGCATGGAGGGAGCATTTAGGTGCCACAGGAGAGTAGTGCAAAGCCGTAGATCATCACAGTCATACAAATGATTGCTGAAGGAACAATCACTGGCAGTTACTACTTTTCACCCAAAAATTACGTTTCAAAGTATGGCTGAATTTATGCTCAATAGGCATGGATCTTTTTAAAAAATATATATATATTATTGATTTTTTTACAGAGAGGGAGGGAGAGGGATAGAGAGTTAGAAACATCGATGGGCGAGAAACATCAATCAGCTGCCTCCTGCACACCCCCTACTGGGGATGTGTCTGCAACCAGGGTACATGCCCTTGACCAGAATCGAACCTGGGACCCCTCAGTCCTCAGGCTGATGCTCTATCCACTGAGCCAAACCAGTTAGGGCAATGAATCTTAAATGATGAACCACTAGTTCATTAAAGACAAGGAATATACTTAAAATGAACCAGTAGGATTTAGTCGGTGCAATAAATTCATTTCTGAAAACTCATTATTAGAGGGGTGATAATGAAATTGGGAGCTCATTCCCTGTAGGGGACAAACAGTGGTCACAGTTTGGGTGATGAGGGATACGATGAGGGCTAGTCTGAAGAATGGGCACAGTAGAAAGGTTGTGGCTGAGCTTGTCTTCATCTCCAAGCTGTGTAGTTCTGGGGAAATTATTTAACATCTTGCAATCTCAGTTTCTTCCCATATATAATTGGGACAATGATCAGTGTATTGTTATATGGATTAAATGAGAACAGATTACTAATGTGTAATATAGTACATGAAGCATGCAGAAAGTTCAAGAATTGTAGTTATTATAATTTTACTCATTCATGGATCATAATCTCACAGGCTCCTTAAATAATATGACAAAATAGTGAGGTAATGTTCTCAACTAGTAACTGATTTTTCAAAAATGTATACTTGCGTATTAACTTCCATAAGATGGCAGGTTATAACATGAAACACCAGAAAACATTTATCTATGGATTAGGTATCCAAGAGGTCTAATTAGGAACTTAATCTTTGACGTTCTATGCTGTACACTGCTTTTACATTCTTAGAAATAAAATTGTAGGGTAAAGGCCATGGCTGGGTTGCTCAGTTGGTTGGAGTGTTGTTCCGTACACCAAAAGGTTGCCGGTTCAATCCTCAGTCCAATAGAGTGCAGGAGGCAACTGATTAATAAAATTATAAAGTTGCTTTGCATGGTTCCTAACTATATGAATTTCTCTTTTCTATGGGTGCTTGTATAATTTCAATGCCTTCACATATGCAAGTTAATTGCTTTTTTTTAGGATCATAGAACCAAATAAAAAGAACATTTTTTATAAAAATAGAGCAAGGAAAGCTTTACGTTTGGAATGTTTCAGGGCATGTAAAGATTTTTCTGGTCAAATCTCTTATATGAACAAAGAAATTCAGTTCTTTTTAAAAAATATTTTTTATTGATTTCAGAGAAGAAGGGAGAAATAGAGAGACATACAACAATGATGAGAGAGAATCATTGATAGGCTGCCTCCTGCACGTCCCCATCTGGGGATCCAGCCCGAAACCAGGGTATGTGCCCTTGAGGGGATCAAACTTGGGATCCTTTAGTCTGCAGGCTGACGCTCTACCCACTGAGCAAAACCAGCTAGGGTGAGAAATTCCGTTCTTAAGGTAAAAATGAGACAACTTAAGTAAAATATTGTAACTTGAACATATAATCTAAGACAGTTGTTTTTATTTGCTGGTCTTGCTCTCTCTCAAATTTTTATGAAGATTAAATTTAGTTGGGTTTGATGTTCAAGCTCTAGCCTAAAGAAAGATGACTCCTTTAATATGTTACCTCAGCATGCTTCTCATTGTAAATGCAAAATGCTTCTCATTGTAAATGCAAAATGCTTCTCTCTGCTGTGTGCCCAAACTTCTTTCAATGCTTGTCTTTTCACTTTTCTCCATCAGAAATTCTTTCCTTGTGCTTTGTTTGGCAAAAAACAACAACCAAACATATTCTAGTGCAGTGCTTTTATCTTTTCTACTTTTTTCTTTGTTTAAACGACACCCACAATAAGAGAATACATATCAAAATTCAGTAAATAGAGATTATATAATACATATAAATATATATCTGTGTACCTGCAAACATATACACATTGCAAACACTTTATATGTAAGTTCTATTTTATTCTTTTTTGCTCTAGCTTACTCTATTTCATTTAAAAGTCAGCTTTGGATCCCTGGCCAGTGTTTCTAAGTGGTTAGAGTGTCAGCTCACACACCGAAGGGTCTCAGGTTTGATTCCCGGCCAATGGGTCTACGTGGGTTGCAGGTTTGATCTCCAGACCTTTTGGGGTATGTGTGGGAGGCAACCAATCAATGTGTCTCTCTCACACTGATGTTTCTCTCTCTCCCCCACTCTCTCCCTTTCACTCTTTCTAAAAATCAATGGGAAAATATCTTTGGGTAAAGATTAACCAAAAAATAAAATAAAATAAAAAAGTAAGTTTTGGAGAATTCTGTTTGTGAAGGGAAATGAATGTTCTCTAAATCCAAGTTTTTTTTTACATAATCCAATAATCATACAGATGAACACATTGAAAAAATAAAACCACTCTTAATTTATGCGAGGAGAGCTAATACACACACACAAACACATACATACACACACACACACTTTAATTTACATATAAGAAATAAATATGTACAATTAAAAATTAACTTGTGGGACAGAGTTGTGAGTACAAAATGTTGTTAGGAAAGAGATAAATATATCATCAGGAAGAGCAAATTATACTCTAAACAGGGACTATTGGAAAAAGGGTTAGGGAAGGGCTAGGAGGAGGGGGATAAAGAGTGGCACAATTGGGGGACATCTGTAATACTAGCAACAATAAAATAAAATAAAATCAGAGTCAGCTGAAGGAAAAAAAAGAACCTTGGATTCTAATCTTAAGAGATTTGTCACGGGGCAAAATGGAGGGAACTTCAGAGGAATTCCTCAGCTGGTTGGTGGTGAATGTAAGGGAAGGAAGCAAGGATCAACTAAGTCTCCTAGAGAAAAGAAGAAAGAGAAAGAGAAAAGAATAATCACAAAAGTAGAAAGTACAATTATTTTAAAGTTGCCATTATAGAAACTGTACATTTTGGTAACAACAGAAGAGGGTGAACTTGAATTAAACAATTGTAGCAGTTACCCCTCCCTGTGGTTCTGCTTTCTATGATTTCAGTTATCTACAGTCCACTATGATGCCAAAGTATTAAATGGAAAATTCTAAAAATGATTAGCTGTGGACAACAGTCCAGAAAGTTCACCCATAAGCAGGATGAGGTGCCATCTGTGCTGGGTGACTTTTTTAGATACCTTCTTGAGAGTTGGCTGAAAGGTTCAGCACACATTCTGGAATATGAGTGGTCTTTTATTAGCTTCAGCCCACAGCTGTTAACTGATTAGTTGCCTCTTTCTCCCATTCTCTGGACCACTCTAATTATTTGAAGTATTCATCACAGATTAACCAAATTTGATTAAAACTATAAACATACGGATCCAAAAAAGCTCGAAGAGCCTCAAGCAAAAGAAACAAACTATATAAAAGAGAAAACATTAAAGTTCTTGGAAGAAAAGATACGAGAATATCTTTGTGATTGTGGAGTAAAGATATGTAGGTTGAAGAAAAAGAAAGTACTTAAAGTAAAATAAAAGATTACCTGGACTTCATAAAATGTTTAAGTTGTTTTTCATCAAAAGATGCTGTTAAGAAATGAGAAACCAAGTCACAGACTGGGAGAAAATGTTTAGAATATCTTTGAAAAAATAATCAAATTAAGAATACAAAATATATTTTTGCAAATCAATAATAATAAAAATGGTTCAATTAAAATGAGATAAAGGCTTGAACATGTAATTTCAATGAGAACATATGGATGTGCAAGAATATAAAATGATGCTCAACATCATTTAGCTATCAGAAAAATGCAAATAAAAACCAAAATGAAATGGCACTACACAACCTCTAGATTGGCTAAAA
Source organism: Plecotus auritus (assembly GCF_963455305.1). Taxonomy (NCBI): domain Eukaryota; kingdom Metazoa; phylum Chordata; class Mammalia; order Chiroptera; family Vespertilionidae; genus Plecotus; species Plecotus auritus. The sequence goes on from NC_137775.1 coordinate 123,470,487, forward strand.
TTAAAAAGACTAAAGGACCTAATAGACACTTCTCCAAAGTGGACATACAGATAGATGGCCAAGAGACATATGAAAAAATGCTCCAAGTCACGAATCATCTGAGATGCAAATTAAAATGACTATGAGGTATCACCTCATACCTGTCAGAATGGCTATCATCAACAAATTGAAAGGATTAGCTAGCTAGCTTAATTAGGCAGGTTTAGATTAGGAATGAAAGAGGTCTATAGGAAAGGAATACATAATAGAGACTTGAAGACACCAGGGTGTTTATCTTACTTGTACAGAGAGTAGAGAAATGGAATAGGCAATTAGAAATATATCTAGCCTGTGCAAGTAAAGACAGCCATAAACCAAAAGTTATCTCAGGCCTGAGCAATTAAAGTGACCATAAGTTAGGCCAAACGTAGCCCTGACCTGAGTAGCTGGAAGGGCTATAAGATAAGGCCTTCTCTGCCAACACAACTGGGAGAGCTCTAAGATAAATCAACAGTGACTCCAACCAACAAGATAAGGGGGAGAGAAGGTAGGGGACACCATACGGGCTTTGTGCTTTGAAAACAAATTCTATGTAGCAGAATGACCAATAAGAAGGGGTCAGGTTCAGACAAAGAACTGCAGCCTATTTAATGCCTCAAGACAAAGAGAGCAGTGGTTACCCTTCTCAGGGGCCCCTCTGTCCGTCCAGGAGGGACAAAGTCTTAGGCTTAGAATTTAGAATTAGGATTTAGAGATAGCGTCTGCTTGCAATAGTTTCTGCTTGCAATAAAGCTTCTGCTTGCAATAAAGCTTCCGTATTTTTTACCTATCACCTTTCATCCCTGGCTTCATTCTTCAAAACCATCGAGACAAGAACCCGGGAATTCAGCAAGTTCCAGCCCAATTTTCACTTTTCAAAATCAACAAATGACAAATGTTGGCTAAGATGTAAAGAAAAGAGAACCCTAGTACACTGCTGGAGGAAATGCAGACTGGTGCAACCACTGTGGAAAATAGTATGAGGTATTAGTTTCCCCTCAAATTAAAAACAGAACTCCCATTTGACTCAGTGATCCCACTTCTAGGAACATGTATATCCTAAGAAACCAGAAACACCAATCAGAAAGAATGCACCCTTATGTTCATAGCAGTACAAGTTATAATAGCTAAGACCTGGAAACAGTCCAAGTGCCTATCAGCAGATGAGTGAATAAAACAGGTATGGTATATTTGCACAATGGAACACTCCGTGGATGTAAAAAAAAAAAAAAAGAACTCTTACTATTTGCATCATCTTGGATGGACCTGGAGGATATTATGCTAAGAGAAAAAAGCCAGTCAGAGAAAGATGAGTATCACATGATCTCACTCATATGTGGAATCTAATGAACAAAATAAACTGATGAACAAAAGATCCAGGGACATAGAAGCATGGAACAGACTGACAAATTTCAGAGGGAGGGAAGGCAGGGGTGGGCGAGTGGGGAGTGACTAATGGGGGAACTTACATGCATAGCTTTTGGACACAGACAAAAGAATGGTAAAGGACTGGGAGGGGCAGGGTGGAGGAAGACAATGGGAAAACAAACAAACAAGCAAACAAAGGGGACATCTGTAATACTTTCAACAATAAAAATAAATTTAAAAAAATTAAAATAAATAAATAAATAAAAGTATAGTATAGCAAACATAAAAAATAACAAGACTAATACTAAATACTAGAGAAGATATAAAGTAAATATATGTCATACATTGCAGTTGGTAGAATAAGATGCTACTCTCAACTTTAAGAGATATAAAGTTTTTATTTTGTTTTTTAACAAATGTAGCTATATAACTTCCTTATGGTAAAATATTCCACTAACAGTTGCTGACATATTGCTTAAAATAAAATTTAAAAATATTTTCACAAAAGACAGTAATCTCCATTCATATTTCATTCATAATGCAGTAGATAAACAGATAATTTGGTAGATAGACAACCAACCCTACAAAGAATGGGTAAACAAATATTGTTACATTCATTGTCTCAGATGTCATTCAGTAATTAAATAGAATGATTGATTAATGTATACAATATACAACACTATTAAAAATGTATGCTGTGTAAAAGAAGGCAGATATAAAAGTATTATTCTGTTTATATAGAGATCAATAACAGAGAAAATGGAGCTATTGGGTAAAAATAAAAATAGGGATTATTTCTGGGAACAATGGGGAACATTGTAATGAAAGATCCACAAAGAAACTTGTTATATCTTGGTTGGTATTTTGATTATATACATTTGTCAAAATTTATCAGATTATAAAATTAAGAACCCTGCACTTTATTGAATATGTATTTATCTCAATAAAAATTAAGTTAATATAAAAACACCAAATGACAAGCTAATCATTCAAAATTTTAGATTTTAAATTATCTTTTGGTAAATTGTACCTATCCTATCTAATAAAAGAGTAATATGCAAATTAACCATCACTCTGCTATACCCACAAACCACACCCACCAGCCAATCAGGAGAAAGTATGCAAATCAACCCAACCAAGATGGCTGTGGCCACGGAGCGAGCAAGAGGCTTGAGTTTCCCCAAGCTTTCTGCACACCCTGGCTGGCCCAGATCTCCACTCAAGGCTACAAAGCTTCAATTATATAAGATAAATAAATCCCAACGAAAATGGCAGCAGTCATGGAGCTGGATTGAGCAGGAGGCTTGGGTTGCCCCCGGCGATGGAGGAAGCCAAGCTTTCTGCAGCCCTGGCAGGCCCAGGCCTCCACTCAAGTCTACAAAGTTTCAGTTATAGAAGATAAATAAATCCCAACAAAAATGACTGCAGCCATGGAGCAAGCAGGAGGCTTGGCTCTGCTCAAGGCTACAAAGTTTCAATCATAGAAGATAAATAAATCCCAGATACCAGGGCCTCCGCTTGGGTCTCCAGGGGCATGGCTGGCCTGCAAACCACCACAGGCCCCTCTCCCAGGCCACCCCATGCCCCAAGGGAACCCCCACCCTGATCTGGGACACCCTTCAGGGCAAACCAGCCAGCCCCCACCTGTGGGCCAGGCCTCTAGCCTATCTAATAAAAGAGTAATATGCAAATTGACCTTTACTCCAACACACAAGATGGCTGCCCCATGTGGTCAAAGATCCTGCCCCCATGTGGACACAAGATGGCCACCACAAGATGGCCAGCAGGGAAGGGCAGTTGGGAGGGACCAGGCCTGCAAGGGAGGGCAATTGTGGGTGATCAAGCCTGCAGGGGAGGGCCGTTGGGGGGGGGACCAGGCCTGCAGAGGAGGGAAGTTGGGGGCAATCAGGCTGGCAGGGGAGCAGTTAGGCATCAATCAGGCTGGCAGGGGAATGTTTAGGGGGTGATCAGGCTGGCAGGCAGAGGTGGTTAGGGGCAATCAGGAAAGCAGGCAGGCAAGCAGTTGGGAGCCAGTCCTGGATTGGGACAAGGCAGGCAGGCGAGCAGTCCTGGATTGTGAGAGGGATGTCTTGTTAGGATCGGGCCTAAACGGGCAGTCAGACATCCCTCGAGGGGACCCAGATTGGAGAGGGTGAGGCTGGGCTTAGGGACACACACCCCTGTGCACGAATTTTGTGCAACAGGCCTCTAGACCTATATAATAAAGAGGTAATATGCAAATTAACCATCATGCCCTCACAAGATGGCTGCCTACTACCAGGCCAGCAGGAGGTTAGTGAGGGACGACCAAATGACTGAACAAGCAGGATGCATGGGGCAACCAGGCCTGCAGGGGGGCCATGAGGGGTGACCAGGCTGGCGGGGGGGGGCAGTTGGGGGCAACCAGGCCAGCAGGGGGGCAGTAAGAGTGACCAAGCTGGTTGGGGGGGGTCAGTTAGGAGCAACCAGGGTGGCAGGGAAGGGACAGTTGGGGGCGACCTGTCCGGCAGCGGGGGTCAGCTAGTGGAAATCAGGCCAGCACGCAGAGGTAGTGAGCGGTGATCAGGCCGGCAAGGGGGGCAGTTAGGGGTGACCAGGCAGGCCGGCCGGTGAGCGATTAGGAGCCAGAGGTCCAGGATTTTGGGAGGGATGTCTGATTGCTGCTTTAGGATCAGGTCTAAACAGGCAGTCAGACATCCTCTGAGGGGGCCCGGATTGGAGAGGTTGCAGGCTGGGCTGAGGGGACTGCGCCCTCTCCTCCCCTCTGCTGTACATGAATTTTGTGCTCTGGGCCTCTAGTTTATATATAAGACGAATAATTGCTATCAGGTTGGATGTATTCCAGGAATACAAGCTTATTTAATATTTGAAAATAAATCAGTTTTATTCACTGTATTAAATAATGAAAGATATGACTACTTAAATAAACAGAGAAAACTAATCACGTTCAGAACTATTTGAAATAAAAGTTTAGCAAATCTGGAGTAGAAAGGAAATTGGTTAATCTGATAAAAGGTACAATTATAAACATTTTTAAAATGTTGAAAACTGAGATGAGGAAAAAGATACAGTGTATCTAATGTCATCACCCACATTTAACACTATAATTTCTAGCCTGTGCAATAAAGCAAGACAAATATGTAATTACAATTAGTAAACAGAAAGGAAGAATAGACTTGCCATCATCTCTAGTTGATATGGCTGTGGACTTGGAAAAGTACTAAAAGAGTCTTCAGGTAAACTATAAAGTTGATTAAATATGTTGCACATTAAGTTGTGTTTCTGTATACAAAAAACAATCTCAGATTTTAATTATAATATACTTTCATTAAAATAATTAAGAATAGCCCTTTGTAGCTTGGTTGGAGCATTGTCCCATGCACCAAAAGGTTGAGGGTTCAATCCCCTATTGGGGCACATGCAGAAGGCAAGCAATTGATGTTCTCTCACATTGATGTTTCTCTCTCTCTTTTCCTTCTCTCTAAAATCAGTGAGCATGTCCTCTGATGAGATTTTAAACAACAAAATATCTAATTATAAATCTAACAAAAGATAAAAATATAGTTACATACAAAATACATAATTTGAAGATATCAAAGATAAGCAAAGGAGGGAATATCATGTTCATTAATTAGAAGATTCAAGTTTGTAAACATGTCAGTTCCCTCTAAATTGATCAACATTTTCAGAGACATTCCAATTAAAATTTAAAAGCTTTGTAAAAATGGAAAATGTGCAAACATGAATAATGTATATGAAATTGTGAAAGTCCAAATACATCCCAAAACAAACTTGAGAGAAATAGTTTGAAGGAATTACTCTACCAGCTATAAGACTGTGTTATCAATTTTTTTGTCTTTTGCTCCAAAGTCATCCATCTTTTTTATGTTACTGAACTGAAGCCTTTAAACATTCCTCCTTTGCCAGTTGGCCCTTTATTAGACCTTGGTGAGACTGGGTGCTGAAAGGATACTGCAAGGCCAGAGCAGGAGAAGGTGCTTCCCTGCCTGGCTGTTGCTGGTTTCAATTTTCTTTTCCTCCAGATGACAACTAAGGGATTGGGTGCAGGGCACTCAGGCAGCACTCACAGCAGCAGCAGGGCCAGCAGCGGTCAATTCCCACCCTGCCGTTTTTTCCTATTGCCTTCCTTTTCCACACTTTTTAGCCTCAAAGTGGTGCTGCTTTCCGCGTTTGTTATTTCTGGACTGCTTGGAATCCTGTCCGTCCCTTTTACTATTTGTTAGCAATTCTTCATAATAAATCTGTCCTGTTTCCTGCAAATATCTGTATAAAAATAAATCATAAATATACAACAATTAAAAGTCTTACTGACTCAAATATAAGCAAATAGATCCTGAAAAGCATAGAGAATTGCAACCTAGAAGCTTACCTGTAAAGACACCAGTGTAGAGCAGAGGTGACATTTCTGAGCAGTGTAATATAAGGTTTTTAAAATAATTTGTGCTATTTTAAAACACACATTTAGTTTGACCCCTACCTAAAACTGTTCTCAAAAATCTACTTTAAGAGGATTGTTGATCAAGCTGTGAAAGAAAATCAGTATAACTTCTGGAAGGTACTATAGGACAATGCCTCAGGAAGCTCAGGGGGTGTTTCTTGAGTAGGACCCCAAATGCATATCATAAAATCAGATACAGAAAGGAACCAATGAAACTAACTGTAAATCAAATTGATAATTAAACAACAGCAAGACAAAAATAATTCAAGTAAACTTTGAGCACAGTATTTCGACTATACAAATTTATAGGATTTAAAAAGACACATAGTTGTGAGTATAAATTGTCTTTAATAATTGAAACAGAACAGATAAAAGTCAAAATTTTTAATATTCTTAATGTTACTGTTAAATCATAATTAAACATTTTATTCTAGAAAAATACATGCACTAATATTCTGGAAATTGCAGTTAATATTTTAGTTCATTCATCCATTTAATCCAGAAATACATAAGAAGTGAAAACTAGATATTAAGATTATAGCTACTCAAATAATAAACAAATTATGGAAAGGCAGTGTATCAATTATCCATTGCCACAGTAATGAATGTTCCAAAGTAAACTACAAAAACCTAGTTACATTAATTTATTTTGTTTATGATTTTGTGGGTTGGCAGGGGTTAGCTGAACATGGCTAGATGACTGTGCTTCAAGAAATGGATCTAGTTGGGCTTTCTGTGAAGTTTGGGCTCCAATGACTTCTTTGTGTGTTCTGAGTTATCTGGAGAAGTTCTTATGAAGATGTCAGAACTGCCAGGGACATAGCCCAGAGACATACACAGTTTTGCTACCTGCTAACATGCCATTAGCCCAACAAGTCACGTGGTTGAACCCAAAATCATGATGTGGGGAAAGTGTATTCCACCCACTTACTGAGAGGGACTTCAAAGTCACCTGAGACAGGATATAGATAAAGGGATGGCTTAAGAATTGGGGCCACCTACACAAGCTGCTACAGGCAGTGTGACCATATAATCCTATATAATAAAGATGTAATATGCAAATGGTCGTTACGTGCAACGACTGACCGCATAATGACTGGATCACAGATCAGCAGGAGGGTGGGGCAGCAAGCTACAAGCGGGCAGCGGAGAGCTACAGGAGGGGTCATAGCAGCAAGCTATGAGGTGGGGCCGGGGGGGTGGCGGAGAGAGCTACAGGAGGGCGGGGCAGCAGGCGGAGAGCTACTGGAGGGTGGCAGCAAGCTACTGGCACACAGATTCGTGGGCAGGGCTACTAGTACTATATGAAATTGCATGATTCTAACACTAATCACAGTATGGCAGGGTGACTTCAGTAGTGTAGAGCCAAACACAGATTTAAGTGTTTGTAGGAATAGGATTTACTGGCCAATGAATTAGGACACTCTTTGTACTTTTTATTTTAAAGATTATAAAATAGTTTGACTCAATTCTGTCCATCCTTTTAGAACCCATGGATAAATTGTACTGTGTAGTTGTTTTCACAGTTACTTTTAAAACTAACTGATATTTGGCATTGGCAACTCAGATTCAGCCACTGTGCCCTTTCCAGCTATTAAGAAGCATAATAATAGGTTTTTTAAGCTGTCCCATGCAAAACTAGACAGGAACCTCATTGTCTTCATGAGTGTGCTAAAGTTAGCTCTTTCTGGTTGCTATTTATTTGTCATGTTACCTATTTCTATCAGCAGTGACTAAAAGCCAGCACAAATATTAAATACTGCCATCATAAAATAATTAGAACAACCAAATTGCTTTATGGCATTTAAAGGAATGCCAAGCATCTCAGCAGTCTTTCCCTGGGGCTTTTGGGAAACATTAAATATCCAAGAAATCTTGGGCTGCCCTTTAAAAAAAATAATGCTGCCTCAAACTGGAGAATAGATTAGATGAGGTTCATGGCGGAAGTGGTTTATGTTAGTTAATGCAGCGATGGGTGAGAACTGACATTTTACAACTTTTTTCCCTGTTGTCATACAAACAAAAACACTGGAAATCTGTGTCTGGCATGGCTGCCACCCCAGTAACAGAAGCATGGCAAATCCCTGTGGAAATGCGCTGCATGGCAGCCACTCTGGGCAATGCTGAGAAACAGGCAGGCGGGAGTAGGAGCCTGCAGGAGGTGATGCACGGGAGTGGATCCCCCACTTACTGTAATCTGAGGTGTTTCTCTTCAATCATAATACAGATGGCTTCAATAATAAGTTATGCAGAACTCAATCATAACATAACAGCACGCTACTGTGATTTAGTGAAAATTTGTCTCAGAAATATTTAGTTTGTTTATTTTTACTTCAGAAGCATGTTTAAACAATTTGTTTGCCTCTCCTCCCCCCAGGTAATATCAATCACATCTTTACTACATTCGGTTATTTGTGCTTTACTGGCAATAAGGAACATGATATATTTTGCTAACTTATAATCAAGTTTTGTCATTAGGAATGAAAGAGATATTTAAAATAGACAAGTATTGCATAAACAAGCTAAAGACTCCTTGAACCCATTACTTTAAAAAAAGAAAATTTTAAATGAACAGTTTTTAGTTTTGGTTAAGGGTTGGATGTGTTAGTAGTGTTTTAGAAATAAAACAGCCTACGAACATTCTTGTGATAGTTAAATTTTCATCTTTGTGTCAAGGACATTCAAAATTTACGTGAATTTGACTTTAGACAAGTTGCTTTTCTTTGGTTACTTCTTTTATAAAAGTCACTAATGGTACCTATCTCAGACCATTGTTAGAATTAAATGAGATACTATGTAAAAACCACTGTAATCAAGTATGTACTCATTATTTATTTTAAATAATATTAGTAGCAGTATAGTTATTATTGCATATATTATTACATACTGTGATAAATATAATGTGCTCTTTTAGAGTCTCAATTTTATCATAGTATTCAAATTTCATAATGCATTAATCAAAATTTGTATAGTAGTAGCTGCTTCTATAGAGTACATCAAAGTAAAAAAATATGACTAGTGATCATACCTTTTAAGAAAATGGTGGTACTTGTGCTATCTGCCCTGACAAACTTCATGAAAAAGCTACGGACACACACACACACACACACACACACACACACACACACTCCTTTATATATTTTGACAATTTATTTTTAGTCTTTATCTTGTTAGTAATCTTTGGCATTTCAGTTCTACCATTTTTAAGGAAATAAAGGAAATCTTAGATTTAGAGGAAATATTATAATCTTAATAATCACTGAAAAAATATGATTCTTTGAGATGGCAATGCTAATGTATGTCTGTATTAGTTTCCTGTTGCTGCTATAACATATCACCACAAACTTGTGGCTTAAACCATTGCAAAGTTTTTATCTTACACTTTGGATGCCAGAAGTCTAGACTGGATTTGTAGGTCTGATTCTTTTTGGAAGCTCTAGAGGAAAACCTGTTTCCTTCTTTCCCAGCTTCTGGAGGTTGTCTATATTCCTAGGCTTGTGGCCCTTTCTTCCATCTTCAAAGCCAACACCATAGCACCTTCTCTCCTCTCTGACATTTGCTTCTGTCCTTATATCTTCTCTCTCTAATTTTTATTCTCCTGCCTCCCTCTTATAAGACCCTTTGAGATTACACTGGACCGATGCAGGTCTTCCAGGATAATCCTCCCAGGATCCCTAATGTAACCACATCTGCAGAGTCCCTTTGACATATAAAGTAACTTATTCACAGGTTCCAGGTTCGGATGTGGATATTTATGTCAGGGGGAAGAGGGTATTATTTGTACTATCAGTGTCACATGCTTTATGAACCACTAGAAAAAGCAAATAATTAAAAATAAAAACATTTAAAATGCTCGATTTAATCAAATTCTGACTCAATGAGGATTAAAAGCTATGTGTGTTTTTTAAGTGAGGTTGTAAATGTGACAAACTTGAGCAGGGGTAGAGTTGCTGTTGAACATATTCATGAAGAAAAAAAACGTATTTATGTTTCTAGCACTATATTGCTATGTCTACATCCTAACACACACAAAAAACATGCCCCACCCCTCCAAAAAAAAGGAATGTGGTTCAGTAATTATTGGCTATGGTAGGACTGTACATTTCATGGAAAGATTGGAACACCTAGTTTTCTCTTACATCTAACTTGTCATTGAAAATAAAGTTTGTTTTTATGAATCAGAGAAGGTACATTATGAAATAAGTCACTAATGGTACCTATCTCAGACAATTGTGAGAGTTAAATGAGATACTATGTAAAAATCCTTAGAAGATCCTGAAAGGTCACTGTTTCAAAACTTACTCTACGGCCCCAGCCAGGTAGCTCAGTTAGTTGAACATCATCCTATGCACCAAAAATGTGCAGGTGCAATTCCTAGTCACGGCACATACCTAGGTTGCAGGTTCAATCCCTGGTCCGGGCCTGTAAGGGAGGCAAATGATTGATGTTTCTCTCTCACATCAATGTTTCTCTCTTTCTAAAATCAATAAAAATATCTTTGGGTGAGGATTAAAAACAAACAAAAAACTGGTGTATGTAATGTTCCTCTCTCCAGAGCATACACATCATACGTTACATTTATCATATTATTGTAGCAAATGATTGATAAATGCAATAAAATAAAATAAATGACCCCAAAACTCACTAAAGTAATGAACCAGCTGAGTACTTAACAGCACAAGTGCTTCGTGTATACAGATGGATTCACCATCACAGGTCTCCCTTTCTTCTGATGAACACAAGCAAACCTCAATCATGGAATTTCTCAAGGTCATAGAGGAGAAAGTTGTAATGTTTGTAACACTCAATGTTCTTATATTCTAGGCATTTCTTAAGGGCCTCACCTATATTTACTCATGTAATCCTTATAACAAACCTATAAGGTCAGTATAATAGTCAACGGCAGGTAAGTAACTTGCTCAGACTCATGAAAGACAGTCCTCAATGTCATTAATAATTTCTGTATTTCAGAAAAACATTGTCTAACAAAACCAATTTTATAGAATAGGCTAATCACATAAAGCAGAGTTAAATTCCTGTGGCATCTCATCAACATTATAACAAAATGGCATTGAATGAAAAGGTCTTATTTGAGAACATGCTGTAGTAGTTGCACTTAGTCAGCTTCCAGGAGCCAGGCAATTAGTTCTCTTTCTACATAGCCTGTCCAATATAGTACACAGCTACATGGATGGAAACAGTGGGGATTATAAGTTTACTTATTAGTCTCATTCTTTTAAATTATTAGAAGTAACTTTGGATCAAATTTAAGAACCTGTAAAGAAAATTTTTTCCTAATATCAGCACTGCCTTTAACAATGTGATCTGAGTAGGGAGGCTATAGAGAATTTTCTAGCCAGACATCCATCATATCGCTTTATGTATCACATGTTTTCCTTTGCCATTTCTGCTGTGCCTATCTTGGATTCTGTCAGGCTAGTTGTGGCATTTAAGCAATTTCTGGGTGTAGTGAACCATGAATTAAATTTCCATAAATATTGTAGATGGAAGACAGCTAAAATAAAGATGTCTGCAAAAGTGAATGCATGTGAACATATTAATTTTAAAGCCTTTCTCTGTAACTATGCTACCTGTTGGTATCTGTTAGTGTTGCTGAAGGAGGTATGCACGAGGCCGAAAGTTGTAAAGAATTATAAATGTACTAGAGACCCAGTGCATGAAATTCGTGCACTCAGGGGGTGTGTGTCCCTCAGCCTGGCCTGCACCCTCTTGCAGTCCAGGAGCCCTCAGGGAATGTTCAAATAATGGCATAGGCCTGCTTCTGGGGAGCGGGCCTAAGCCATCAGTTGGACATCCTTAGTGCTGCCACGGAAGCGGGAGAAGCTCCCGCCACTACCGCTCTGCTCACCAGCTGTGAGCCCGGCTCAGGGCTTCTGGCTCAGTGGCACTCCCTCTGTGGGAGTGCACTGACCACCAGGGGGCAGCTCCTGCGTTGAGCATCTGCCCCCTGGTGTTCAGTGCATGTCATAGCTACTGGTCGGTCCACTGTTTGGTCTATTTGCATATTAACCTTTTATTATATAGGATTAGATAATCTGGAAACCAGCTGGGCTGAGCCCCAAAATGGCACCAGCACCCAGGGATGGGGATTCAGAGATTTTAAATTACTCTAGGCTGACTTTTATGGCTGGGAATTCTCTGTGTGGGTCCAGATCCTGGGCAAGTCCAGAGGGGAAAGTTACTGGTCTTAGGAAACAGAATGTGGTCTAAGTGAAAGGGAATGTTGGTTGTGAAATGATCTAAAGGTCAGTTTCCCAGGGGAGGAGATAGCAATTTTGATTTGATTATTTGATCAGACCTAACAGTATCACCCATATCAGTTCTCAGGCTGCCATGGCAGAGTTTTCATCAAGGCTTGCTTAACAGTGCACCACACAATAATAAGCACTGTGTTAGAGATATGATGATATTGTTCTGGGGTGTACCTAGATATGGGCTCCTAATTTCTTTTTCATCATAAGCCATATTTCTGCCCCACCCCCTTTCTTTCCAGTGGTGCAAGGAAATGCAATTCTCTATTGAATACTCTTAGCAGAAGCTTCCCTCTCTACAGACTTCTGATATACACTGAGTGGCCAGATTATTATGATCTCTGAACGCATAATAATCTGGCCACTCAGTGTGTGTGTGTGTGTGTGTGTGTGTGTATATATATATATATATATATATATATATATATATATATATATTAGAGGATTAGAGGCCCGGTGCATGAATTTGTGCATTGGTGGGTCCGGCCAGCCTGGCTGGGAGAGAGGACATGGGCAGTTGGCCAGCCTGCCTGCTGGTTGAACTCCTGGTTGAGGGGACAATTTGCATATTAGCCTTTTATTATGTAGGATATACACTGAGTGGCCAGATTATTATGCGTTCAGAGATCATAATAATCTGGCCACTCAGTGTACATTGAAATGGTTTATCATACTTGGATTACCCAGGGTAAGAAATCACTTCCTATGAAAATCTTCATTCTCCATATGGGTTTATTCACACTGTGGATTAGAAAGGGTTATTTCAAGGTATAACACATATGCTTTGCGATCAGTTTACATTTGGAACAAATATGCTGTATTTATAACATATTTGCAGGTTCCAGTAAAAAGGAGCTATCAATTATAAAGGTTGACATTTCCTGGTAAATATTCAGCGCACATTGGGATATACTTGAATGATGTAACCATTAGAGTAGGTGTAAAATACTTCTCACCTTCCTCCAAACCTTTGAAATTATTTACAGAGCTCTTTCACATCCTGTGCACTTGAGGAAGTGAATTAGTGTTTACTAATGCCATTAATGAAAATGAGGCCATGATAAATGGAGATGCTTGTGACACGGATCATTGTGCTAATGATCAATATGCATAGGTGTATAGAAGTTACAGCTTTTACAAAAGAAAATTAGCTTGTGCTGATTACAATTAATCAAGATGCCATTGCTAGCTAGTGTGCTGTATATGCATTAATAATAGGTTACAACAGATTTGAATGTAAAAAGGCCCAAATAACCAACAAATGAGATGCCAAAATTGGAACTTAAAATAATATGCAAATAACTGAAATGTGTAAAATAGCAGTTTGATATGAATAGTATATATATATATATATTTTTCCATTAGTCAACTGACACTGTTTTTTTCAGAATCATTTTGGTCAGAGAAAGTAAAATTCTGTAAATTTGAATGTTTATTCAAAGCAAAATATATACCAAAAATTAGGATTAGATATCTATAAAGAAGAACCTTGATCTCAAAAGTAAATATATTTTCCTATGGCATTCCTTAGAAATCAAGCTTTTTAAGTTATTACTTTATGAGATAAGGCACACAATCTATAAAATCTTGAAACATATAAAGTCCTCTTAAAAACTGATCTAATAGACTGGCCAGTGTTGCTCAGTGGTTGAGCATTGACCCATGAATCAAGAGGTCCCCAGTTCAATTCCTGGTCGGCACATGCCTGAGTTGTGGGCTTGATCCTCAGTAGAGAGCATGCAGGAAGCAGCTGATTGATGTTTTTCTTGCATCCGTGTTTCCATCTCTCTATCCCTCTCTCTTCTTCTCTAAAAACCAAACAAACAAAAAACAATAAAAACATATTTTAAAAATTGATCTAACTAATAAGTCTTCATAATATTCCTACAAAATGGAAAAAAATGTAAATTCACTGATAGTTCAGGTAATTGGACTTATTGATGGATATACTCATATGTCCCCTGCTTGGTTTCTCATTCCATAACATATACAACCAATTCCTTAGATTAAAGTGAGTCTATTTTAACCCTCAAATGGTTTCTGTTTGCCAGTTAGACCCTGGCTTTCAATCAAGTTCTGGCTACCAAAAGTAGTCCCAGAGAACAGATATTCATGTGTTAAGAACATAATGATGTTCCTGTAAGTAGTGGGGGGAAGCATGAGCACGTGTCTTCGTCTCCTATGGCACTGAACCCTGCTGTATTTCTGATAATACTGCAACCTACACTATGTTATCATGAGATATGTCCTGTGGCACATGTAGAAAACTAGGTCAAACCTGGTTTACGATGTGTGTACATGATATGCTAGCATCAGCCTAAAGAAAAATACTGCTGTGGTTCTGAGCCATTCAGAATGTAGCTCTGATGGCAGGAAATTCTACTAGTAGGCAGGCCATGAAGCAGTACATCTGATGTGGAGGACACATAGCTAGTGGCATAGACCTACACGGATTAATTGGCAGAAGTTTGTTGTGCTTGTCAAGACTTGAGAAAATCAAGGTTGGGAGAAAATAGGTGAGGGGTGGGGCTGGCTTCAGCATCACTAAATGTTCCCTGTGGCTTTTCTTCCTAATCCAGGGCTGATGATAGCAGAGGCCAGGATATAATTAGGCTCACTAAGAGTGACGAGATAGCAGAGCTCAGAACCTAGAGCCAATTTGTGCTTAATTGATGGAGGCTTCCTGGACACAATTATTGTAGAGAAGGAAAGGGCCAGAGTGCCAGTCAAGGGCCTTGCCGCAGAGAGTTGTGGATGTGGTTGATTGAATACTATAGTCAAGACAAGAAAGAGATGGCCAGCCAACAAGCACTGACTAAGCTTGTACTATAGGAGCCTAAGGGCGGTCATCCCAGTGAAGTGTCAACATCCTTTTCCCAGTTTTCTTTCCAGAAGTAGTCTTCACTTGGAACCCACTGAATGAAGATGAAGCCTCATCTCCGGGAAAAAGAAACCTGAAATAGCACAAGGTTTATAAATGATTGACAATGCCATTAACTTGGGAAAGGGTGCACTGAGGGAAGGGAAATAGTCAAACATTTCAAGAACCATTAGACACAAGGTCCAAGTTGATACCCGAGGAAAGGTGTCATCCTGGCCTCCTGTTAGAATGGGAGCATGCAGAGTCTGGCTAACAGATGGAATCCTGGCCTAAGTGCGGCTTAATGAGTGTCCATGAGGTCTGCATGTCCACAGGGTGGTATATTTACCCAGTTGCAGAATGTACAATTGGGGCCTGTTGTGGGATGTGTCTATCATGAATGGGGAGGCCAAAGGAAAACCTCTGAAACAATCCCCCTTCCTTGGCCAAATATTGTTAAAAAGGATATTGTAGTGGTAAGTGGGGCATGGAGAATGTTAGTGTCATTCTTAAGGATATAAAGTATCCAGAGATGGCAGTCCCCAGCCTACCTCTAATTATATCTCCATTTAACATATCATTCTGGCCCCAGCAGGAGTCAGGTGGGTCTGGGAGGATGAGGGTAAACATTTACATATTGTATCAAGTATTAGCTTCAATTGCAGCTGCCACATCAGGTGGGGTATCTTTGTCAGAACAAATTAGCACATGTCTGACAAATGGCAGGCAATTACTGATTGGGGAATGCAATCTTTTGTACTCTAATTGGAAAAGAGGATCAGAAACAATTCGTATTCAGAATGATATAGGTTTGCTGTTTTGTATCAGGACTATATTGACTTTCTTGCCCTTTATCATAGTACTAGAGGCCCGGTGCATGAAATTCGTGCATGGGGGAGGAGTGTTCCTCAGCCTGGCCTGCACCCTCTCACAATCTGGGACCCTCGGGGGATGTGTGACTGCTGGTTTAGGCCCTGCTGGGGCCAGAATGATATGTTAAATGGAGATATAATTGGAGGTAGGCTGGGGACTGCCATCTCTGGATACTTTATATCCTTAAGAATGACACTAACATTCTCCATGCCCCACTTACCACTACAATATCCTTTTTAACAATATTTGGCCAAGGAAGGGGGATTGTTTCAGAGGTTTTCCTTTGGCCTCCCCATTCATGATAGACACATCCCACAACAGGCCCCAATTGTACATTCTGCAACTGGGTAAATATACCACCCTGTGGACATGCAGACCTCATGGACACTCATTAAGCTGCACTTAGGCCAGGATTCCATCTGTTAGCCAGACTTTGCATGCTCCCATTCTAACAGGAGGCCAGTTGGGGCTAACCCAGCAGTCAGAGATCCATCTCACAATCCAGCACTGCTGCCTCCTAACCGCTAGCCTGCCTGACTTGCTGATCACCCCTAATCACTCTGCCTGCCTGCTGCATCACCCCCTCCAACCACTTGCCTGCCCTCCTGATTGCCTCTAACTGCCTCTGCCTTGCCCCTGCCCCCAGGGCTTCGTCTGGAAGGTCTTGCAGAAGGTCGTTCAGCTGTCCAGTCTAATTAGCATATTATGCTTTTATTACTATAGATATCTCAAAGATACCTAGAGCAGGGGTCAGCAAACTATAGCTTTCCACCTCTTTTTGTAGTGCATGTGTGATAAGAGTAGTCTTTACATTTTAAAATGTATAATGCGCAATTAAAAAAACAAAACACTATTAGCTTTTAAGTAAGAACAGTTGCTCAATTCTTCTTAGCCTGCAAAGTCTAAAATACTTCTATCTGGTCCTTATAGAAAATGTTTGCAAACCCCTGATCTAGACTAACCAGGTGGAACAAAGTTAGACAGAGATATTTTTCATCTTGTTTTGAAATTTTTATTACTGAACAAATAGACCCTGACTCGTATAATAGTACAAGGCCTGGTTACTAAAAAAGGCCATAAAATATTGTTTCTTTGGAAGCTTCTGAAAGTAACTGTGGCCAAACATGTTCTGAAAAAATGATGCATTGACCTTTTTGCCAATGGAAATAGGGCTGTTCTATGGAGTCATGAGAAAAGCATTTTGGGCACCCATGTACAGGAGGATGAGGTGTAGTGGTAAGATTTATTGGAGTAGAAACAAAGGAATGTCCCCAGGTCCCCAGTGCCTCACTCATGACCAGGTGGCTCAGCTCCATCCCTATGCGGAAGAAGTCCAGCCTTGTCCTCACCAAGCTTAGAAGAAGGACCGGTGTCTAGAGATCCTGCACTATGACCTGGCATTGGAAGGGCATCCAAAACCGCCATCGTTCAGGTTAGTCCACGCCAAAATTTAGTCCAGCTCAGTCTCTGTCCTCATCAGGGTAGCTAAGCTTCTGTTCCTGCCTGTGCTCTGGCCAACACTGTGTTGCCACACCCAGGCCCCTGCTTGTAGCTTGCTCAAGCTTGAGCCAGCATGGCTGCCAGGCCCAAACAGCCACAATGGAGAGAGAACATGGGAATGAACAGAACAAACTTTTGTTAAGCTTAAAATAGATATCTCAGGCCTGGGAAGGAGCAGGCCTCTTTCAAACGAACCAATCTCTTTCCTGGCTCTGTGTCGGTCTGTGCTGTATTCTCCCCCAGTTCAGTCTCTTTCTTAGATCTTCCCGGGTTTCATGCCCTCATCAGATCCAATCCTTTTCCCAGGTTAGACACCTCCCCTCTATGTTGCCATCTTGACTCCTACTGTGAATGCACCCAGCAGAGGAATTTCCCTTTCTGGTTTATTTCTCCTCACCATAGTCCTGGCAAGGGTGCTGGTTGTACCCCAGGGAGACTGGAAAGCCAGTTCCCATCCCTGCAGGGGAAGGGGGTGGAGCAGGCACTTTAATAGCTTGGTGGGGACTCAGCTACCCTCTGGCCTGACTGGAGATGTAACTTCCAGATGTAAGGCTGATTAAGTGTAACTTCTACACTCCATCTGGCCCGGCCAGTCTAGCTCCCTTCTCTTAAAGCCTATGCTAAATCCTGTCTAGCAAAGTTGATAAAGTTTTCTTTTGTTTTGTGTTTATCCTGTTTCAAGATTTTAAACTCACTTGTGTCTAACTCACTCCCCCCCCCCAAACATTCACATTTCAGTTTCTATTGCTATTATGAAAACATGATTCTACAATTGTATTTTTTAGTCAGTTTAGGAGCATTGTAATTGATGCAACTAACTTTTTTTATTTTTTTACTTTAGCTAAGCATTTGCAACCTGTCTTGTACTCTCAAGTACCTTTCACAATTATTTCCCTATTTTTGTTAAATTGTCTTTGAGATTGTTATTGTTTTTGCAAGTTTTAATACATAGGAGGGTTTGGAATTTTTTTTTTCAAAATTTTTACAATTTTTTTTTGATAATCTTTGCAACTACATACATATATATAGATGCACACATTTAATGGAATGCATTTATTAGTTTTCTTAGTTCACTCTGCATTATGAAGAAAAGATGTGCCTCAGAATGCTTCAAGATAAATTCACCTTGCCAGACTGCTTTGCTTTCCAATTACAACTCCCTTTTCTTTGTCTCAGATGATTCTTAATTGCCCTAAATAACCTGTGTTGAATTCAAAGATGCTCCTAATTATTAAATTTGCATAAACTCTGACACTGAAGGCAATTTAATAAATTTAAAAGCATAATAAAGTTGTAGTTTGAAAGCAAATGGATCAGAGAAGGCACAGGGAGTAAAAGGTGTGAATTAATAAACAAGGTGGACTTAAATGAATTATTAATAGAATAAAAATCATATTTTATTTAAAAAAATCAACTTTGGTAACAGTGGCAGAGTTTGTGGCATTCTTTCCTGCTATTGCTCTCACTAACCCCCTCCTCCCCCGCCAACTCAGGGAGCAAGAATGGTAGTGTGACCCAGATGGACCTGACCATGGAAATCAGCAATCATGTTGCCAGAGGGGGTGGACTCTCTTTGGGGCAGTAAGTGGAAACTGGTGATATTATCAGTAAAATCTGCTAATTTATAGAAAATGGAGAGGAAAGCCATGTACTAGTATCTGCTAGCCAGAAGTTGCAGTTACAGTTGGGGCAAATGGAAGACCACGCCAGAAGTTTAATAACACTTAGGAATGAGAGGTCCATACATAAGTTATCCAAACATTCTTGGTAAACTCCACATCCATGCAGGGAAAACCGAGAGAGCCTGGTAGATAGTTAAAATCAAGGCAGATCGCAAAACTAGCTGAAGTTTAAATGAGCTCCCCAGCCCTGGCTCATTTGGCTCAGTGGATAGAGTGTTGGCCTGTGGACTCAAGGGTCCCAGGTTCGATTCTGGTCAAGGACACATGCCCAGGTTGCGGGCTCGATCCTTAGTGGGGGGTGTGCTGGAGGCAGCCGATTGATGATTCTCTCTCATCATGGATGTTTCTATCTCTCTCTTCCTCTCCCTTCCTCTCTGAAATCAATAAAAATATTTAAAAAAGAAAAACTTTAAAAAAATAAATAAAAATAAATGAGCTCCCCAACAGATACACAGGGCTTGAGGTTTTGAGCAAAATATCTACCCAAATCATTAGCTGACCACTGAAATATAAAATAGAATAAGTGATGTACAATAAATGGCCATTAATAAGAAAAAAAATTCAATAGAAACTGAGCAGACAAGGACATCAAAGAAATTGTTTTATTACTATTATTTTAAGTCATTTTTTATTTTCAATTACAGTTGACATACATCATCATCTTAGTAATTGTTTTAAATATGCTTAAAGATGAAATGGTAATGATGCTGTTATAATAACTTGATTATTATTTAACAGAAAAGGAATAAAAGGGGAGACCAAGTAATATAAGCATGCCATTGATATGGCTTTGCAAAAAAGCTGCATTTTACACCTTCCAAGTCTGTTCCCCACTGATCGCTGGGGGAAGGGACTAGACAAAGACAGTTGAGATGCATGCCCAGGAAGGTCTGAGTGAGCTGGGAAGGTCCTACCTGTGTGCCCATCAATCACACCTGAAAGCAGTCAGTGGCCACTGCAAGCACATGAAGCCTGAATATATAAACTTCTAGGCAAAGGAGCCACCCTTTCTAGTTCCAGGGCCCAGGCTCCTGTGACCCCTGCTCAGGGGCTGCACTCCCTTGTAGCCCCATGGCGCATGGTCATGTTGGGTTGCACACGTGGACCAAAGGACTTCAATCTGGCCTAAACACTGAACTCACTCGGCTGCAACATGGAAGGAAAACTCTGGACGCTGGTCTTGTTTAGGGCTTTGCTGCACTCCCAGCTGCCCCTCTTCCAGGACTGGCTTGGGAGCAGTGGGACTCTAAAACCTGAGAAATGTAACTCCATGCAAATAAAGTTTTTCACATCCCAACCTCCCATGCAAGGCTTAGAAAATTCATTTTCTGAAGATATTGCAAGAATCTCACTTGCACTTATGTCTGGGAAATCTAGCCCATTAATTTCTCCTGCATCAGTACCACATTTGAAAAATTAAAGAAAACTATGTTTATAATGGCTTAGGAAATTTAAAAACTCAAAGGAGAAATAGAAATTTAAAAAGGAAAATTCTAGGGTTGAAATAAAAATGGGCTAAATGTGACCATATAAAAAAATAATGAATAGGAGGATATAGATCAACAGAAATTCTTCAATCTGAAGAACTGAGAGCAAAATAATTGATGAAAAATAGGGAGAAGTTGATAGAAACACGATCTTATTTCATCTTCAGATTAGAATAAATCTGAAAGCCGTTCTACATATTCTCCCAGCATTCCCAAGAAGGACCGAGCTCCTTGATAGCATTATTTATCGCTGCCTTCCCTGCCCTAACTCACTTTCCCAATCACCTACTGGTATTCCTAGGTTCATCCCCCAGATAAACTTATTGTCCTCAAATATTTGTCAGATTTTATAGGATCTCAAACCTACTTAATAGTATATAATACAATGTGATTATATGCTAATTATTTGCCTCGTTGTTTATTGCCTATGTTTCCTCACAAGAATATACACTACACCAGGGAAGATAAGTCATTTCTCTAAATTCTTCCAAGCAATTAGAAAAATCCTTGCCTTCATAGTAAATGCTTCGCTAAATTCTTGTTGAATCAGTGAGTGAACACGCAGTAAATACCACTTGCACTTTTATTGTGTTTACTCTTCTTATTCTATCTCCTCCAGTCTTTCCTTTCTTTTCTTCTTTAAAACAAGGAATTGTAACGTTAATATTAAACTGGCAAATGGTCTATGATAAAGCATGAATGGCTCACTGGCCTTTGTTTCCTTTAGCTTTTAAAAATTCATTTTAGCTCTCCGCCCCGTGGCCCCCCCCCCCCCAATATCTTATTTCAGAGTTAGAGGATTTTTTATCTTAAAAAATAATCCTCAGTACAGGTTTTTCATCTCCAACCTAAAAATCTCAGCTTGGTGGAGCTATAAAGGAACATTTTTTCCTCCAAAGGCAACTCAGCACTTGTGAAAAATATTGTTTTATCTTATTAAAGACGGATCATCTCTATGTGTTGAAAGCTGTGTAATTAAAATTCACGGCCTCTTCTGTCAAAGGGAAAACTATAGGGAGGCAGAACAGACAATGTTTGCTGGGCTGAGAGCAGGGGAGGGTCAACTATAAAGGAGCAATGTGAAGAAAATTTTTGTATCTTGACTGTAGCCACAGATAAGGCTTTACACACTTGTCAACATTCTTACAACTGTATCTAAAAGTAAGTGAATTTCCCCCAGTTTACATCTTTAAAAAAATCCTGCTCTTATAGTATATTCGATACAATCAATCTTTTTTTTCTAATTTTTAATGATTTCAGAAAGGAAGGGAGAGGAAGAGAGAGATAGAAACATCAATGATAAGAGAGAATCACTGATCGGCTGCCTCCTGCATGTCCCCCACTGGGGACTGAGCCCGCAACCCGGTCATGTGCCTCTGACCGGAATTGAACCCGGGACCCTTTAGTCCACAAGCCAACGCTCTATCCACTGAACCAAACCGGCTAGTGCGACACAATTAATCTTGATGAAGACTCCTGATCAGTTTGAAAAACAAACCGTGTAACCATTCTTAACTAAGGTTAATTCAGTGAAACTTATCAGGTTTAGAAAATAGCCAAAAACCTTGTTTCACAGTAATAGGAATTTTAAGTATATTCTGCATTTAGTGCCATCATTAATATGAATATTTTAAACTGGACTGAATAGTCTCCCTTAACTTATGTTGATTCTCTGCTTCTCACTCACTATGACTACAATGTATTTGAGGATCATAGAGTTGGGACAGCTGAAAGGGAGCAGATCACTATGTCAGTTTTAACAGCTTTAGAGAATTCAGCCTCATTTCAGTATCATTTCCCTTTTGAGAATGACTGTTTTTCTAAGTCTATTTCTGGAGATTTGAAGATTGGAGTTATTCTGAAATCAGCTCTGGGTGATTCATCTCTCTCTCTCTCTCTCTCTCTCTCTCTCTCCCTCCTTCCCTCTCTGAGAAAGATAGATACAGATATATGAAGATTAAAAAAAAATCACAAAATTCATGGGTATTCAAAAGTCACTATAAAAAGAGAAACCACTGTTAAACTGTGATCTGCTTATAAGCAAGTTGAAGTTTTTAAATGGAGTTATAATAGATCCCAAAGGGACACATTGGTATTTAAGGCCAATAAGGATTTGTTGCTACTGTCACACATGGAATGACTTCTAATAAGAGGTTTCATAAAAGCACAGATCTTTAGATATTAAAGTTTTTATTTTATTTTAAAGTTCTATGATAAACTATTTTATAGTTATAAAATTTCCACAAGCTAGGGTTCTCTAACCACAGATGTAAAATACCTGGGAAAACTATTGCTAAAAAAATGTTTCAGACAAAGATGTTGTGTATTTAGCTTTACTTAAGTCCTTTCCTGACAAAAGTCTCAGTTATTTCTAAATTAATTTGTCAATAGTGATTTAGTTATCTATTACTACATAGAAACCATGTCTCACAATTTAGTGGTTTACAGCAATAACACTATTATATCTAACTAGAGGCCCAGTGTGTGAAATTGCATGCGGTAGCCCGCCACTGCTCGCAGCCCGCCCACCCGCCCTCATGGTGACTGGTCGTTTGGTTGTCATGGTCATCACGGACACTGTTTTTATATACACACACACACACACACATATATATATACTAGAGGCCTGTTGCAGGAAGATTCCTACAAGAATAGGGCTTCCTCGGGCCTATTCCTGCAAGAAGAGGGCTTCCTGCGGCCGTCTCTGCTGCCCCGTCTGCTTTCCTTCCTTCTCTGCCACCCCGCTTGCTTCTCTGCAGCTTGGCTCCCTTCTGCAGTGCTTGGCTTCCTTCTACGCTGTCTTCAGTCTTGGCTCTGTGCCTGGATATGCAAATTAACTGCCATCTTGGTTGGGTTAATAGCATACTCGCTCCTGATTGGCTGGTGGGGTGGCTTGTGGGCATAGCAGAGGTACGGTCAATTTGCATGTTTCTCTTTTATTAGATAGGAGATATATATGTATGTATGTGTGTATAGAGGCCCGGTGCACGAAATTTGTGCACGGGGGGTTGTCTCTTAGCCGAGCCTGCACCCTCTCCAATATGGGACCCCTTGGGGGATGTTCAGCTGCCTGTTTAGGCCCGATCCCACTGGACATCTCTCTCACAATCCAGGACTGCTGGCTCCCAACAGCTTACCTGCCTCTGCCTGATTGCCCCTAACCACTTCTGCCTGCCAGCCTGATCACCCCCTAACCACTCTCCTGCCAGCCTGATCAATGCCTAACTGCTCCTCGGCCAGCACGATTGCCCCTAACTTCCCTCCCCTACTGGCCTGGTCCCCCCTAACTGTCCTCCCCTGCAGGCCTGGTCACCACCAGCTGCCCTCCTCTGCTGGCCCAGTCACCCCTAACTGCCCTCCCCTGCTGGTGTGGGTCCCCCCTAACTGTCCTCCCCTGCAGGCCTGGTCCCCCCAAACTGCCCTCCCCTGCATGACTGGCCCCCCCCCCAACTGCCCTCCTCTGCTGGCCTGGTCACCCCTAACTGCCCTCCCTGCTGGCCTGATTGGCCATAACTGCCCTCCCCTGCAAGCCTGGTTCCTCCCGCCACTGCCCTCCCCTGCAGGCCTGGCCCCCCCCCAACTTCCCTCTTCTGCAGGCCTGGGTCCCCCACCCCAACTGTTCTACACTGCAAGCCTGGTCCCCCTCAATTGCTCTCCCCTGCAGGCCTGCCTCCCCCAACTGCCCTCCCCTGCAGGCCATCTTGTGGTGGCCATCTTGTGTCCACATGGGGGCAGCCATCTTGTGTCTTGAAGTGACAGTCAATTTGCATATTACTCTTTTATTAGATAGGAGATATATATATATATATATATATATATATATATATATATATATATGAATGATTTCATGGCTTGGCTGGGCAAGCCATTTCTGCTGATTTTACCTGTGTGTTCACCTGACTAGGGAGGGATGGCTTGGGCTAAAGGTTTCTTACAATTTGGGCAGTTAGTGCTGAAGGTCCCCTAGGACACCCTTAGTTCCCCAGGAATCCTCTTATCTCCTGGTACCCAGATTAACATCCTTAAATGGCATCTCAGATCAGCATTCTGAGAAGGTGGAGGAAGCATCCACAGTGCCTCTTGAGGCCTAAGCTTTAGAACTTGCACAAGGTTATTTCTGCCACAATCTATTGTTTAATACAGCTCTTAAATTTATTGTAATCAAATATGTGGAACAACAAACTCCCCATCTTGAAGGAAGTTGTTGCAAAATGTCCTGGCCATGCTTTGTTATCAGGTAACTTAGCATTCCTCATCAATCTGAGCCCAGAGTCCCAGTGGGTCACCTATTCTGATTATATGAAGGAGAGTCTTTTGTATCTTCCAAATCATTCCATCTGCTTACATATTTACTCTCATCATTTCATTTTATTTATCAGAATAACCTGGCTATGTCTCTCAATTTAACCTTTTGGTTAGATAAACAAATATGTTTTAGGCATTACTGCTTTATTATAATACTCTCACTGGAGTCTACTACTGTTTACTAAACTACTTAAATGTTGCGCTGTGTCATACAGATACTTAGAATGGAAAACTCATTAATGGCCCTGAGAGATGAATACTATTATTTTTATTTCACAGTTGAAGGAACTGAGGATTGGAGTTGTTAAGGAACAGCTCCAGACCGGTACAGGTGGATGAGAGGGAGGTCTTTCTATCCTCCAAGTCTGTGCCTTACAAAATAATACAATAATATACTGCTTTGCCATAAGTAAAGTACGTTGTTTTCAGAAATTGATCGTCAGTCTCCAATTTCATAGTCAAGGTCACTGTAAACACAAACTGTATTTTAATGTTGATTCCTCCCTTTGTTTTCATTATTCGTGCCACTGTTACTACAGAAAAACAAGTACACTTTACATAAATGGATGCTGGTACTACAAAGGCTAATTGTTTGTGAACATGAATTTTTCCAGTGTCTGCTGGGAGGTACACTTCTTGGGAGGGATCCCCAAAAGCCAGGCAGAGCATTGTCAGGGGCAGAGTCAAAAAAACCTCAGCTTAGAAGCCTGAGAATAAGTGAGAGAGCCGGGTTGAAACCGAAACCAGAGGACCAAAAGGAAAACCAAAGCAGGAGCCAAAGGCCTGGGAAGACTAGAACAAAGGAAAAAAAAAACGATTTAAAGAAATTTAGATACTAAGGTAGTTTGTGGAAACCCTTAAAAAAAAAGAAAGCAGATATTTAAGTCAGAGATTGAGTTACAGCATGAAGCAAGATGGGCGGAGTTACCTCTAAGGAAATTGAAATCTCTTTCACCACTTTTAAATAGAACACTCCTTTTCATAGGAAAAGACAAGAATATTTGAGTTCTACAGCGAAAGGCTGAATTGCATGCTTTCTTTTATTAATATGTTTGGTGGTAAGAATAATCCATTGCGTCAAAAATGGGTCCTGACAGGGAAAAATGAATGAATTCTCAAAGGACTGCACAACTGTGTGGCTGACGGTGCTGAAAGGCCACGGAGAAGCTTGCATAGGCTTGAGCCCTGCCATCGTTTCAGCAGCTCCTCACTGCAGCTCTTTCGAAGCAGACGTCAGCAATACATACTGGTCTCTATGGATCATGCCTCTAACACAGTAAATGGTGCTCCTGTTCTGCTGGCCAACCCGTTTGTGAGCTCTCAAGAGGAAATAAATGAGCCTGAGAAGATATTCCTACCGCTACAACTCAGATCAAAGGCATATGTGTTCAATAGTGGCTTCCTAAGACCTGAGGGAGGTCATGTACACAGTGGCTGCTCATTGCCATGGCTGGAAATCTCGCGCAAGCGGCCCAGGGTCTGTGCCCTACTCTATGAACAAGGCAGATGGAGCCGATCTACACTTTCCTTTCCTCTATTTTATGTATTGGGAAATGAAGGGAAGTGTAGAAGCAAAGTTATTTATATCCTCCTTTTTTTGAGGGGGCTGTTTTTGTACATTTAAGTTTTGTTAAACCCTTTCCATTAATAAATATGTAGAAAATGAGTTAGACGATTGGTTGTCATTGTCATGAGTGAAATTCCCGCACCTGGCTGAAAGGGCATTGGCTAGGGCGTACGTATTTCAGTGCCTACTTCCTTAGAAAGTGAAGGAAGTTCAAGACCGTTCTCATCATTGGCCAGGTGGTTGTGATTGCAGAAGCATAGTACTGAGGCATTTGTAACCTGAGATGATAAATCTCATGACCTCATATACGTTTCACATACCTCTATATCCGCATCTATATCTATGGCTATATCTCTCTATTTAGAGATATATCAAAATATACTATGTATACTTATTTTTTTAAAATCAAAGATCACAACCAAAGTCCTTCCCTAGCCAGTTTTTCTCAGTAGATAGAGCATTGGCCTGCAGACTGAAAGGTCCCAGGTTCAAGGGCGGGTACCTCCGTGGTGTGCTCCTCCTGGCCCAGACCCTGGTCCAGGCTCCTGCAGGAGGCAAGCAATCCATGTGTCTCTCTCACATCAGTGTTTCTTTCTGGCTTTCCCTCTCCCCCACTCTCTTCAAAACACACACACACACACACACACACACACAACACCAAAGTCCTAAGGCAACATAGGAAGCACTGCTGAGTAATGTGGGAAAGCTAGCTCCTGCTGGTTTCCTGATGACTCTGACCGCAGCAGTGTTTCTGGGGGACGGGAGCTTGCATAGCAGGCCAGGATCTTTGGCAGCATCACGTAGGAATTGATTGCACCCTGTGTCTCAGGAAGGCAGTGGGGGCTCTCCCTTCACTGAGAAAAGGCGAACCCATTTCAGAATGAGACGTCAGGTCACAAGGCAACCTCAGGTGGTCTTCTGAACTCAACTCCTATTCCGTGGGTTGGTCATTCTTTTCCTCAGAAGACAGCCTTATTGGCTACCCAAGAACAAGCTGCAAAGTGACAGTTTTCTACCCACCGTGCTGCCCCCTCCCTCCTTCAGAGAATCAAGCCAGCACTTTTATGTTAGAGTAAACATGTCCTTCACTCATGGGATATGTAAGCACTTGGTGGATGCATAAATGAAATATAAAACTGCCAGTTGTAAAGTCTTAGGGGGTGGCAAGTCCTCCTGCAAACTGGAGAGTGAGTGTATCAAATCAAACTCTTAAACCTTAAGATTTTTAGTTATTACTCTGGCTTTGTTGTTTTTGTTCTCGTGTCTTTTTGTTTGTTAGGAATGCAGAAAATAACCTACAACAGCTTATTATTGCACATGTGTCAAGAATTAGAAACGAATTAGAATTAGAATCCTCTATTGTGAGATGGAAACTACATATAACTTTAAAAAAAGAGCTATCATAATGCGTCAAAAATAAAATATATGGACATGAGTAATTCATGAAAGTATCAAGTGATATTCTGTGGGAGACTATACTATCTATGACTCTCAAGTTAGTTTTTAGGAGTAGATCTTGAAACAGTTCTTCATCTCTAAATTCATTGTTTTATCTGTTTTCTTTATTGTTCTATGGGAGGAGGGTGTAGAACAATAATGACTGTATTTATCTTCTACTGTGAAATAATCCTTTGTGGGGGTTTTTTTCCTCAGGTTTATGGTTAGGAGAAATTTTTGAATATTTTAGTTAAATTCCTAATCTACATTTTCATTTCTCTCATTACATCCATGATCTCTTTACATTATTTATACAATGCTTTTTTAAAAATACATTTTTTATTGATTTCAAAGAGCAAGGGAGAGGGAGAGGGAGATAGAAACATCAATGATAAGAGAGACTCATTGATTAGCTCTTGCACACCCCTTACTAGGGATTGAGCCTGCAACTGGGGCATGTGCCCTGACCGGGAATGGAACCGTGACCTCTTTGGTCATTGGTTGATGCTCAACCACTGAGTTATGATGGCTGGGCTATTTATACAATGTTTTTAGCTTCAAGTCTTTCCAGTGGACCAAGAAGAA
Organism: Plecotus auritus; assembly: GCF_963455305.1. Classification (NCBI taxonomy): domain Eukaryota; kingdom Metazoa; phylum Chordata; class Mammalia; order Chiroptera; family Vespertilionidae; genus Plecotus; species Plecotus auritus. The sequence continues at coordinate 123,498,900 of NC_137775.1, forward strand.
CATTTTATTATTTTATTTTAGAGATCACTGTACCTGCACATTCTGCTGCAGGAAGGGAATAATAATAGTGCTTACCTCGCAGGATTGAATTTTTTTTAAAAATAACCTGCATAACATACTTTGGAAAGTCTCTGACACATAGGTTTAGTCCAAAATTATTATTATCATAATAGCATTACCTCAGAGTCTGTTCACAAAAGAAATACTATCTAGACTGTTTGGGAGGGGTTATGTTTCCCCACTTTGAAGTACCGACAGCCTGGTTGTTAATTCTGTAAGAATTTTGCTAACTTTTGCCAGTCCTGCTAGCTTACATTTACCAACACCCTAAGTCAGAAATTCTGAGAGAGGGCCTCTGGTTATAGTTCTGTCCATGACTGTGAGCCTTGCATTTCTCTAGTACATCCAAGTGGATCTAAAAGGCAGCACCCTAATGGAATCTAGAGTAAGAACGTGTATCCATACAGTCACCCTTACAAACAAATGCAACCATTTCCTTTATATAAAGCAAGCCAATGCAAGTGCCTGGTCATTTTAGAATTAGGTAAATATTTTAAAATTTGAAGTGCCATTTAATATTAACCCTGAGAAAGGAGTGTGTGTGTATGAATGTGAGTGTGTGTGCATGAATGTGCATGTGTGCATGAATGTGCATGTGTGTGTGTGCGTGTGTGTGTGTGTGTGTGTGTGTAGGGGTGGCATGGTGGTGGACAGAGTTCAATCAAAGATATGTCTGAGCACATGGGGCTCTTATGGATGAGTTCAGACCATCCTGGAGGAGATGGTGTATCTAGCCATGCCCCCACCATGCTTACTTTAATGTATAAACCATGGCATAATGGACAGCTAGTGATTTCCTTGCTACAGTCTGTTCCTGAGAACCATTCACTCTCGGGGGATAAATTCACTCATATGCTTTCTGTTTTTGTTAAATCTATTAAATTATTTTTCCTTGAAAAAAACTGCCAGCAGCAGAACTGTATTTCACAGCTGGCATATTGATTTTAGAGTGAAGTTCCTTAGGATACCGACGCTCTAAATGGTTATTGTGTTCTATTAGGAAATAGTGCCACTGGCGACACACATCTCTTTCTTCCTCTCTCATTCTTCTTCACTGGGTCCTAAATATCTTTTTCAACTTGTACTCAATTGTGTTAGCTCTGCTGATGGGAGAAGGGTTAGATAATGCCAACCCAGGACCCCAAAGTCAGATGTGTAAGGGTATAATGTGCAAGGGGATGGGGCAAATCAAGCAGACCTGCAGGCTTCAGTTGCGTCCAGGGAAACATATTAGAGAGTGAAGAGAGTTCATCAGTACAGACATAAAAATAATTTTTGATTTATGTTCATTAATTTTTCCTTTCATCATTTCTCTAGCTACATCTATAATCTTGCCCAAACGTAAGCAAGTAGAAATGAAAGCCAATTTATTTGCCCAGGACAGTCTTTAAAATCAACGTCATTGCAATTCAATTAAGTAGCATAATTCTTCTGTTGAGTATTATATCTTTCTGTTGTTGTCAGGTCAGATGTACTTCTTCAAAACAAGAGTCCCTACTTCTGCTTAGTTTATTACATGTCATGTTTGATATCATGAGGGCTGGTCAGAGAAAATAATTGATTATGTGTGCTGTCAAAGGGTGAGTTTGTGTTTTTATTTTTATTTTTTTAACTAATGAACATTGCCTTCTCCTGGAATTGTAGAGCATATCAAACAGTGTGTGTAAAACATGCCTAAGCAAGTGTGTTTATCATAATTATGGGCAATGTAATCATAAAAAGTACCTATTTATCCATTATCTACATATCCTTTTGTTTAAAAAGAACATGAGCTCCTTTTATGTGCTAATCACCATGTTAGACTTTTATGTTTATGCTTTACATTTCAATATTTATGATCTTATCTTCAACATATAGTATTTCTCATATTATAGATAAATTCACTGTGACACAGTTAAAGGCAACTCAGAAACCTCAGTGTCACATATGAAATACGACAGCATTGGTGATGGATAGAGTAAGACTGCAGGCTCCAGTACAAATTGAGGGTCATGCATTAACTAAATCAGTGGTCGGCAAACTCATTAGTCAACAGAGCCAAATATCAACAGTACAACGATTGAAATTTCTTTTGAGAGCCAAATTTTTTAAACTTAAACTTCTTCTAACGCCACTTCTTCAAAATAGACTCGCCCAGGCCGTGGTATTTTGTGGAAGAGCCACACTCAAGGGGCCAAAGAGCCGCATGTGGCTGGCAAGCCGCAGTTTGCCGACCACTGAACTAAATAATGGAGCTACAGCTAGATCCCATCCCTTCTTTCCCTTAGCTCAGTTATTTCTCCATGCTGATACATGGTTTTCTATTCTGCAGTACTTTCTATTATCATTGCTAATGAAAGATTTACCATAAACTTGGATATTTAAATATATGAAGTAATTTGAGTAAGATATACAGTATAATAAAGTGTTATATGTGTAGCAGAGATAAAGCTTTAGACTGTTAAAAGTTTCAATACAGATATGATATTTGGTGTAGTTTTATCAGTGGGAGGAATAGTTTAAATACATAAGAACAATTTATCAAATGGTTAGTCACGATTGAGCATTGGCTATAGCATATGTATGTTGGATATAAAATGATAGAGGCCACATCTAACATACATGGTCATACCTCATGTAAATATTGTGGGGTCATGCCTATATTTTATTGAAGCACATTGAGTAAGTGGAAGAAACATATTGTAATACTATAGTGGAATAGCAACTGCAGAATTGCCTCATAAGATTGTATAAAGGATAAAATGACATTAAGTGAGAGAATACATATGAGACCATTTTGTAAACCATTGTATGTGGCACAAATCACAAGCAATATCACATATCTTCTGTAGATCTTATACTTTAAATGAGTTTTTATATAATTTTTTTATATTAGGAGATACATAGTTACTTTTTTATTAGTGTTATGAATACATTTTTCTGGATGAGGAAACTGAGGTTCAAAAAGGTAAAATAAGTTTTCAGAAATAGCATAGTATGTACAGAATCCAAGACACAGATATAAAGAGAAAAAAACATTCAGTGTGAGAGGGAAACATCGATTGCTTGCTTTTTAAAGTTATCCCACCAGGGGATTGAATCCACAACCCAGGTATGTACCTGGCCTGCTGGGAATTGAACCCACAACCTTGGTATATGAGGATGATACTCTAACCAGCTGAGCTCCAGGGCCTGGGCTTCAAGCTTGCATTTCTAATGAGTTCCAGGTGATGCTGACACTAGATCCAGAGTCCATATTGCAGATTACAGATACAGAATATAGTTGTAAATATTTGTGTAATTCCAAGCTGTGCTCAATTTAATTGAGATAACATACTAATATTTTAAAACCATAGGTATAGTTTCCTTCCCAACCATTTTTTAAAATATGTTTTTATTAATTTCAGAAAGAGGAAGGGACAGGGAACAGGATGAGAGAGAAATATCTATCAGCTGCCTCCTGCATGCCTCCTACTATGGATCAAACCCACAACCTGGGTATGTGCCCTGACTGGGAATCAAACCAGTGAACTCCTGGTGCATGGGACTATGCTCAACAAACTGAGCCACACTGGTTGGGTTTTCCTAACCTTTTTTAATAATCGGTAGACTCAGGAGTTTTTGAATAGGTTGTTGGACTAGATAATTGGTACAGTAAATTTTAACCCTAACTTAGATTATTCAGTTTACTTTTAGATATGTCTGTGTGTTTTTTTTTGTGTGTGTGTTTTTTGCAGTATATGCTTTTAACATAGAAATCAGTCAATGAATCTCCATCATTAATATTGTAAACAAATACAAAAAATGGATTTTATAAGCTAAAGATATTAAAGTTCAGTTTCTATGAATATTAATTGAGCATTTACTATGCATTTTACTCAGTAAGAGTTTTTCATATTGATTTGGAGACTTTTCCTGTTGTCTTTACCTTGAAATCTAGGGCCCAAAGCTAAGTATGAAAAAAACTGCTAATCATTAGGTATCAACTTATTTCCTCAAACTTCCTAAGAGAAGAAGAATGTGTTTGTTGGGAGCTGACTAAAGATTTAGAGTTAAACAGTTGATAGGTACTGAAGTAGTTAATTAACTGTCTTAAATTTTAGAAAAGTTATTGGTTTTGTTTCTTTAAGTCATTACAGTGTACTTCAGTCATTACAAATAATCACTGTGATTTAACTTGTAGCACATTCGTTGTGATTAAAAAATACCAATTGTGTCCATATGTTTAAGTTAATAGGTACTTTTTTAGTTTCAATCACATTGGCCTCTCAATAGCATTTGATTTTGCTGACCCACAGCTCCCTTCATTGCCTGGTTTTATTGAGTCATAATTCACCTAAATAAAACTCACCACTTAATTTCCACCATAAGCAAGACACAAGATATTTCCATAACTCCAAAAAGCTCCCTTCTAACCCTTTGCAGGAAATCTCCCTTCTCTCCCCTCCCACCCTAGCCTCCAGAGAAGCATTAGTGTTCTTTATTTCATGATCATTTTCTCTTTTTCTAGAATTTCATGTTGTTTTTTTTCATTGCCCTCTTTCATTTAGCACTATGCTTTTTTAAATTAATTAATTAATTATTTTTTATTTATTATTATTATTTTTTTATTGTTTGAAGTATTACAAATAGTAGTACATATGTCTCCTTTTTTTCCCCCATTGACCTCCCCCCGGCCTCCCCTACCCGCCAGTACATGCCTTTACCTGCCCGCCCTCCCCCACAGTGTCTTGTATCCATTGGTTATGCTTATATGCATGCGTACAAGTCCTTCGGTTGATCTCTTACAGCAACCCCCCAACCTCCCCTGCCTTCCCGCTATAGTTTGACAGTCTGTTCAATGCTTCTTTGCCTCTGTATCTATTTTCCCCCATTTCTTTCCTTTAAAAAATCTTGCCTCTGCAGACTAGAAATAAACATATAATAACAAAAAATGTTTGAGTCCCAATTTCAATGTCCAACAGTTCTGAGTTTCCGTTTCAATGTCAAACAGTTCCTTATGTGTACATGTCAGCAATGATATCTGGATGGTGGGCACCTGGTGGCAATGCAGGTCCGGCCCTCTCTGGTTTGGTCCTAGGCAACCTGCTGCGTCGCACAGCTGCTGACTGCTAGCGTGACAAGGCGTCGTCAGCGTCTTCCATCTCTGGACTGTTTCTCCTCTTGTCTTCGTGGTTGGAGCAGACCTGTCAATTCCTCTCTGTTGCAGGAATCCACATGGTCTTGGAGTTATTTTCTGAAAATATACAAACATATTCTCGACCAAAAGTTAATAAAGGAATCTTTTCTATATAATTGATTTGGGATCCTTTTTATTTTTGCCCAAATGATTTTCCTTTGTCTTATTTAGACACCATGTGTGTTTTTCATGGGTGTCTTGCTGTTAGCATTACAAATGAAAATTAATTTTGTAAAGTAAAAATTTTCTAGATGTAATTTACTTATAGGATATTTTTCCTTACATGATATTATCCTACTATCCCCCCTTATGTTTTTCTCTTTTTTTTTTCTTTTTTGATTTAGGTATTACATATGTGTCCTTATCTCCCCATTGCCCCCCACCCCACTCCCATTCATTCCCTCACCTCCCTGGTGTCTCTGTCCATTGGTTATGCTTATATGCATGCATACAAGTCCTTTGGTTGATCTCTCCCCCTTACCCCCACTGCTTTTCATTTTTATCTATGTTTTTGTATATGTCATTAGTTTGTTACTTTACATTGCTGAGTAATATTCCATAATGTGTGTAACCATTCACTGGTTGATGGGCATTTGGGTGGTTTCCAGTTTTGGGCTATGATGCTCCTATTAACATTTGTATACAAGGTTTTGTTTAGGTATATGCTTTCATTTCTCTTGGCCAGGCAGTCCCTTTTGAAATATTCTTTTTATTTTTGCCTTTTATGATTTTATTTATATCTCTCTATTTATGACATGCTTTGCTGTCTAATTTCATCATTTTCTCCCTTCAGACATTATATGCTAAAGGTCATTACATCCCATTCTTAAGTCTCTCACATTTGAGCAATTTTATCTGCATTTTGGGTTTAATTCAAACCTTTAATATGCAGTTAACTCAGATTTATATCTCCAGCCTAGAATATGTAAACACAGCTCTGTGTATCTAACTGCCTATTTGACATCATCAATTGGCCTTCTCTGAGGACTCTTAAAATCAACTAGTCTAATAGTTTTATGATTCTTCATCCCATTAAATCGGTCCTTTCTCATTTTACTGCAAGCTACACAGTTTAGATAACAATAAGTGGTCTTTAACACCTCTATGTGTGTTTTTGTTAGAGAGGTCATCTTTTTCTCAGTATCATCTGAAAGAATCTCCTTCTATCCAACCACAGCTTCTTTATAATGTTTCTTCACATAGCTGAGTGATCTCCTTTCAAAACTCAAATCAGATCCTGCCAATTTCTGTTTCCATTTTCTGTTTAAAATGAATCATTGGCTTTAAATAGTTTATGTACATAATATGCTGTGTAATGTTTGACAAAGAAAAGTCCCTGCTTACCTTATTACGACTCCTTTAGACATTTTCCAACCTCACTTTTCACACACGCCTCTGACCACTGAGCCTTTGCACATTATTTCCGCAGCTGAAACATTCCAGACCTCCCTGCATCTGCTCACGGCCTGCTGTTCCTCCCGCGGCGAACACAGTGCATCACTTCCTAAGTGAAGTTTTCTTATACAGGACGGGCAAAAGTAGGTTTACAGTTGCTTGTATGGAAAATACAATAATAAATAATAATACAAGAATAAACTGATTCACATACAACTGTAGACCTACTTTTGCCCATCCTGTGTGCACTAGAAGCACTAAGCACATCCCTTTCTCTATCATTGACTGACCGTTTTTTTGTGAGATTATTTGATTAACATCTGCCTCTCAAACTAGTCCATAAAATCCATGATGTCAGGGATCACGCAGACCTAGTTTATCCTTCCATCGCACCATGCATCAAAGTCCTTGGCATGTGTCAAGTACTTAACAACATCTGTCTGAATGAGTAAATATGAGAGATTTAGCAGAATTTGATGAACGTGTGAACATGGGAAGGCGATCTGGAGAACTGTTTGAAGTTTAGGACATGGGGGTTGTTTGAAGTTTACCAATGATGATAAGTAACAGAGGAGGGATAATAGGTTTAGAGAGATAGAAAAAGAGTGCTTTCCCCATGTCTCATATCTTACATGGTACAACATTCCTCAAAATGATATTTTTTTATGAAAGAATAAAAGGCATACTTTATAGGAAGACATTTTCTTATATAGCAACAGTTTTGAACATGCTTCCCAGAAGTTGCTTAAAACTGTTTTTTATCACCATCTCCTATCTCTACTACTCTGTATTTCTCATATTCATATATATATACATATATCAAGCACATGGGACTTCTCAGAACAAGGTCACTATTAAATAAAGAAATAATTACTCCATGAGATAAATAACTGACAAGTAAGGCACCAGAGATAAATGAAACATCAGAGATAAGACAGTCTTTAAAGGCCTGTTGAGAAGTCAGCAAACAGCATCCATCATATCGCTGTCACCTTAGGTGAAAAATAAGGAGTTGATGAGCAGAGACTAATTCTGCAGGAACGCAGGAGACCTGATGTTGAAAAGTGCAAGTGTCCTGTGGATGCTTCAAAGCACTTAAGGCAGTGGTTCCCAGCGGAGTGCCCCTGCTCAGGTGCAGTTCCTTTGAAGAGCCTGTGCTGCTTGTTAAAGTGGCAGGCTTTGACAGGTGGGTACCTGTTGAATAATTTCCCTGTCAAACATTCAAAACTAAATGGCACAGATGTTAAGGTGCAAGCATGTGCCGTGAAAACATCCTACTGAAGGACAGCGCAGCTCTTCCCTTTCCAAAGTTTAAAAAATAGAATGCTTTGTTCTCAAATATAGCAATTGTTCTACTTTAAAGTCATGCTTATCTAGAGTCATGGTAACCCTGTAATAGAAATGTTTCTATTAAAAGTGAAAGACCTGATGGCATTATAATTTAAATAAGAAAATAAAAATAGAAGCTTTGCTATATCTCTCTATTTCTAACTAAAATTCAACGAAAATACATTAAGTATGTAAAATATTCTATCTTATAAATGAGGAGGATGATAGGTCAGATAATACCTTTCTTTATAAGAAAAAGAGATAAACAGGAAATTTCAATTCAAATGTGTAATGACTATGATAGAGATAAAGAGTTCTTACTTGGTGGTCTATAGGAGAAACAACACAGGCTGGAGGGATTAGAGAAAGGTTGATTCATAGATGAAGTCATATTTGAACTAAACACTGAAGGAAAATTAGGAATCCTCCTACCTAATAAAAGAGTAATATGCAAATTGACTGTACCTCCACTACAACCACAAGCCACGCCCACCAGCCAATCAGGAGCTAGTATGCAAATTAACCCCAACCAAGATGGCTGAGGCCACGGAGTGAGTAGGAGGCTTGGGTTTCCCTGGCAATGGAGGAAACCAAGCTTTCCGCCTGCCCTGGCCTGCCTTGGCCTCCGCTTAAGGCTACAAAGTTTCAATTATAGAAGATACATGAATCCCAACAAAAATGGCTGCAGCCACAGAGCAAGCAGGAGGCTTGGCTCTGCTGAAGGCTACAAAGTTTCAATTATAGAAGATAATTGAAAAATCCCAGATACCAGGGCCTCTCAGGGTCTCCCCTTGGGTCGCCGGAGGGCGTGGCCAGCCTGCAAACCACCATAAGCCCCTCGCCCAGGCTGCCCCATGGCCCAAGGGAACCCCCACCCTGATCTGGGACACCCTTCAGGGCAAACCAGCAGACCTCTATCCTATCTAATCCTATCTAATAAAAGAATAATATGCAAATTGACCGTCACTCCAACCCACAAGATGGCTGACCACATGCGGTCAAAGTTGGCTGCCCACATGTGGACACAAGATGGCCGCCACAAGATGGCCAGCAGGGGAGGGCAGTTGGGAGGGACCTGGCATGCAAGGGAGGGCAGTTGGGGGTGATGAAGCCTACGGGGGGGGGGGCAGTTAGGGGTGACCAGGCCAGCAGAGGAGGGAAGTTGGGGGCAACAGGGCCTGTAGGGAAGGTCAGTTGGGAGGGACCCAGGCCTGCAGGGGAGGGCAGTTGGGGGGGACCAGGCCTGCAGGGGAGGGCAGTTAGGGCAAACAGGCTGGCAGGGGAGCAGTTAGGGGCAAACAGGCTGGCAGGGGAGCAGTTATGCATCAATCAGGCTGGCAGGGGAGTGATTAGGGGGTGATCAGGCTGGCAGTCAGAGGTGGTTAGGTGCAATCAGGAAGGCAGGCAGGCAAGCAATTGGGAGCCAGCAGTCCTGGATTGTGAGAGGGATGTCCGTCTGCCCATTTAGGCAGTCGGACATCCCTCGAGGGGTCCCAGATTGGAGAGGGTGCAGGCTGGGTTGAGGGACACACCCCCCCATGCAAGAATTTCATGTACCCGGCCTCTAGTATATAATAAAAGGCTAATATGCAAATCAATCGAATGGTGGAATGACTTCTTGCTATGACACACACTGACCACCAGGGGGCAGACGCTCAACACAGGAGCTGCCCCCTGGTGGTCAGTGCACTCCCATAGGGGGGAGCACCTTATGGCTGGCGAGCACGGCGGTGGTAGCAGGAGCCTCTCCTGCCTCCACAGCAGGGCAAAGGATGTCCGACTGCCTGCTTAGCCCAGTTCTCTGTGGGGAGGAGGCCTAAGCCATCAGTCAGACATCCCCTGAAGGTTCCTGGACTGCAAGAGTGTGCAGGCTGGGCTGAGGGATCCCCTCCCAAGTGCACGAATTTCGTGCACCAGGCCTCTAGTTAAAAAATAATCCTGGGAAGCCCTGGCTTGTTTGGCTTAGTAGTTAGAGTGTCAGCCTAGGGACTGAAGGGTTGTGGGATCGATTCCCTGCCATTTCTCCCTCACAGGTATCAGGGCACATGAAGGGAGGCAAAAAATTGACGTCTCTCTCATGTCCATGTTTCTCTTTCTTTCTTTCTCTCTCTCTCTCTCTTCCTCCTCTCTCTCCTTTCCCCTCCCTCTAAAAAATCAATGGGAAATATATCCTCAGATGAGGATTAAAATAATAATAATATTCCTGGGGAAAGACCTTAAGAGGAAGGTCCAAGAGAATATCATGTAAATGCCCAAATGTTGAAAAATGGAAAACATTAGAAAACCTTTAAGTAGGGAAGTATTATTGTACTTAAAAATAAATGGAGAATCACTTCTTAAAAGTAAACCAGAGAACAAAGAAGTTTCTAGATTTTAAAATGTGTCCTCTGTATCACATTAATATCTTTGTATTCTAATCTTCTGGTAGTTAGAAACCTTTTAGAGGTCCTAATAAGAAGAGTGACATGAGATTATTCTGGTATATAATATGGTAAGTAGAGTTGAATTGATGTAGTGACTAGTATTTAGTGCAACTGTATATAATAGGGATCAGATCAAAGTGGCATATATTCATAAGATCTTCATTGCAAGGGGAGGGAGATTTATATCCTAATATATAAAGAGCCAGGGTCCATAGCATCCAAAACGACTGAACAGACGACCAAACGCCAGGCTGCATGCGCAGCAGGCTCGGGTGGGCAGAGACTGGTGAGCAGGCTGAACTGCTGACCTCTCAGTCCCTCCTGGGTCATGGGCACTGCAGCAACCCAGAACTGACTGCTGCCACCATGGGTGGGTGCAATGCGATTGGTTGGGGGGCCCCACCATTGCCCCACAGAGGGAGCTCCATGCCACTGCCCGGGGGGCTCTGTGATTGCTCCAAAGAGGGAGGCCCAGGCTACCTGGCAGGCAGTGGTGGGAGGGGCCTCCCTCTGCAGGGCGATCAATCATGGGGCTCCTGGACTGGGAGAGTGCTCAGGCCTGGCTGAAAGACCCCCTCCCCCCAAGAGTGCACAAATTTCATGCACTGGGCCTCTAGTATATATATATAATTACCAACAATGACTCACTTCTTGAGGGCCCAGGCAGGGTCTGAAGACATAAGTAAATTACATGAAGATGTGGACCAAATGTTCATGGTTCCAACACCTGCTACACTACTTTCACCAAGCTTGTACCTGCACCTGTACCTGTGTCCTCAGGGGAAGCTCCCTATAATCAGTTGACAGGAAGAGAAGACTTGGGCATGGTTTAGAGATGGCCCTGCACATATGCAGACACTGTCCAAAAGGGACAGCTACAGCACTACTGGGACATCCTGAAAGATAGTGGTGAAGTAATGAGACCAAGAGCGTGCCCCCTATGGCACTATTCCACCAGTGTGATCACCCAGGTTGACTGCATTAGAAAACTGCTTCTGGTAGACCTATTGACAAGTATAGCTATACTTGACAGCTCAATAGCAATATGCCAGATGCCAGGGCATGTGTTAATTTGCTCAAGCCCTAAAACCATCTGGAAAGCAGTTGCCATTTGAATCACTGCAAGGTTAAGCTTATGATAATACACTATCATTCTCCAAGATTTATCTGTGTCCTTCTGCACAGGCCAAATAGGTGATTTGAATGAATCCCAATTCATATTTCAAGGCTTTACTGTGGAACTCTTCTCCACAATCCCTCTAGGAATGTGGTAGGTATTGCTTCTGGTTCACTAGTGGCTTCCACTTGATGACCTTTCCCACCATAATGACCCTCGATTCAGGAAACCAAGATGGGGAGTCAGCCAGCTGCTGAGTATGTCTATTCCTGTTATGCATTTAGAAATTGGAAAAATAACCACAGTATATGTTCAGGGAACCACTGGACCCCAAATGAGATGGACCTCCTGATATATAGGCTCCTATTCTGACTGGTAGACCACAGTGACCTGCTTGGTTTCCTGGAATTAGAATCAGTGTCCAGCAGTTCCCCAGTGATTATTTTCTTTTCCCCACTGCGCTGTTACCTCAGGAAAGGCTATAGGTCCCTTTGGGAAGGGAAAAGGAAAGATAAACAGTATACATTGTTGGTAGTGTACTAGGGTCCTTCTTCAGGAGCATTTGGGTTTGTAAATTGGTCTGGGAATTGATAGAGGGGCTGTCACTCTCATTTTCATGATTAAGGCTAGACTGTTGTTCACTTGATGGAAAATTCTTCTGCTTACCTAGATCGAGTAAGAATGTAGTAGGCTTCCTATCTATTTTAACTCTAGGAACACTTTGCTCAGCTAGTCAATTCCGTAGTCTGTGCTTGTCAGAGTATGATGAGTGTTGCCTTGACTCTGCTGTGCAGTACAGCAGCCATGCTTATCTTGTCTTTGGCAGTTGGATGCTGTCACTTAGCTTCTGCTACTCTGGGACACAATTATTCATAGTACTTTCAGGTTTACCAGTTCTGTAGCCTCAATCCCCATTGTAAGGTCTATCCTACATAGAAGAGTGATCACAGAGTTCTTCAAGGATGCCAGGGCTCCCTTGAAAAATGTATTTCTCACACTCATCATGGATAATGTATGATCTGAAATCTGGGTGCATCATTAAATGCAGAATCTTTGCTGAGTGGGTCTATATCAATACATTTGGCCTTATCCAACTTTATGTTCCTTCCATGATTATCTCAAATCCTTTCTATCCATTTCCACACATATTCTCCAGATTTCTGTCTGTATAAATTAGAAAATTAAAATCTTTTTGTGGAATGTAGTATGCCTCTTCATGAATCACACTTTTTTGTACCTTACCTGTAAGGGTCTGCTGGGACTTGAGTCTAGTTATAAGTCTAGAAGCAAGAAGAGATAATAGAACTGGGTTCTCAGGAGATTTGGCTTTGTCTTGCAAGGCAACTGCTTCTAAGGAGGCCATTACATTTCCTCAGGCAGTGCAGAGTTAATCCTCTCAAAGAGGGAGGTGAAGAGGCCATTTCTACTGGGGGTGGAGAGACTGCTCTTACTGACAAACAAGACACATCAAATTTAGCTGCTCAGTGTCCTCAGCTGAGGATCATAACACATCCCTATTCTTTCCCCTAACTTTGACAGTAGACATCCTGGAAGCTGAGAACTCAGGTTGTGTTGCATTTCAGGCACTCACAGGATGATGTACTGAGTCTGGACTTCAGGCATCTCAGTTTCAAAGAGATAAGGGTATCTTTCAAGGCAGGTATAGAAGCTCTCAGGTCATTTATGCAGTACTTGTGATTGGAATTTGCATTTCTGAGCTCATCCTCTTTGTTATCCATTTTGTCCAGAGATGTTTGGAGCCATCAGCCAACCTCATCATATTTATTAGTTTTGTAAAATATTCTAAAGTATCACATATATGGTAACTCAGGTTCTATTTATTTATTTTTTTAATATATTTGTATTGATTTCAGAGAGGAAGAGAGAGGGAGACAGATAGAAACATCAATGATGAGAGAGGATCATTGATCAACTTCCTCCTGCACATCACCTACTGGGGATCGAGCCTACAACCTGGGTATGTGCCCTTGACAGGAATCAAACCCAGGACCCTTCATTCCACAGGCCAATGCTCTATCTACTGAGCCAAACCAGCCAGGGCATGTCCTTACTTCTTACATATGTTTGATTATGAGTAGCAAATGGAAATTTAAAAATTGTATTGTCATTATTACTCTGAATTCTTTCTCTGACATGTTATGTGCCTCCATTTCATTTAATTCCCTTTCTGGTGATTCCTCTTTTTCTTTCCTTTGGGGATTGTTTTTTGTCTCCCTATTTTTTTAATTTTTTTTGCTGTAACGTTTTAATTGTTTCTGTGTCTTAGATCCAACTGCTTTGCTACCCAGGTTCTTTTGGGGGTGGTGCTAGAGGTGTAGTCTCTCAGTCTCTTGGGCTCGGTGATCTAGCAGAGCTCCTTACTTGAGCTATTTGGGTACTCTTGATGTAGTTGGATCTTGAATGTTAGTTTCTTATTCTTGGATGAAGTCTCCTCAGGGATTGGCAATGTGACTCACCCCCGGCTTTGTTGTGCAAGCTGTTTTGGATGTGATCGTGGTTCTGGCTCTTGTGGAAAAGGTTGTCTGAGGTCTCACTGGTATGTGCTCACTGTGGTTCTCAGAGTCCATGGCCTGGGAGGAAGGAGTCTGGTGAAATAAGTCAGTCAGAGAAAGATAAATATCACATGATCTCACTCATTTGTGGATTATAATGAACAACATAAACTGATGAACAAAAGCAGATCCAGAGATAAAGAAGCATTGATCATATGCTCAAACCTCAGAGAAAAGTTAGGGGAGGCAGGGGTTAGGGGAAGAGATCAACCAAAGGACTTGTATGCATGCATATAAGCTTAACCAATGAACACAGACACCAGGAGAGTGAGGGCATGAATGGGAGTGGGGGGGGGGGGGCAATGGGTAAATAAGGACACATATGTAATACCTTAATCAATAAAGAAAAAGAACATACAGATTGGTAATAAAAAAATTGTATTCTCAGATTATTGGTATGCCATGGACTCTCAGTGCTCTACAGGAAATAGTAATTTTTGCTGTCAAATATAATCAGATTAGAGAGTCAATTAATCATGTACTTCTTGACAGAACCATTTCATTTGTACATATTTATCCCTGAAAAATGAGTGCATAGGTACATCAAAAGACTTGTACAAGAATGCTTATGGCAGCTTCATTCAAATAGCTGCTATTAGAAGCTCAAATGTCATCAACAGAAGAATGGATAAATAAACTATAACATACTTGTTAAGTGAAATAATATCCATAATAAAAAGGAATGAACATACATGCAATGATGAGGGTGAATCTCACAGACATAATGATTACTGAAAGAGGCTAATCTTTCATTAGAAAACTAATGAGCCTAATCTAATCTAATCTATGCAAAGCTAATCTTTGGTGAGAAAAAAATCAGAACACTGGTTACCTCTGTTTAGAGGGCATTGCATAAGAAGGAAGATAACTTTTTGTTGTGCAACTAATGTTTTATATCTTGATGTGGATAACATGGATATACATTTACCAGAATTTAGCTGTTAAGGATTGTACCTTCCAATGTATGGAAATTTTACTTAAAGAAATGAGAATCGGGGAGTTACTGAGTGTGCAGAGTTTAAACAAAACATAACTGGCAGGTGTTTGATGTCTGTTTTGGGGTGATAATAGGTATATTGAGGTTTATTATATTTGATTTATTTAGTATATGTTTGCAATTCTCCATGACATGAATTTAAAATGATTTTTTTTTTAGGAAATAGGAGAGTGAACTGCCAATAGCCCTTGCATCAGCCATTGGGGCCCAAAGAAAATGGCTAGATGGCATCTCTGATCTGCTTCAAAGGAGGGTTGGTGAAAGTGATGCTGGAATATAACCAGTTTCTGCTCCATGATTGACTAAAAAATAATGGATCCTGGAATACAGCTGAGGAGAGGAAGAAATTTAGCCTCTGTGGTGCTGACGGATGGAGAGAAAATACTGAGGTGTTTGTGAAACCAAACAACCCATTTATGGGGAGAAGCTGACTGAGAGAGCTGGAATTAAGTTATATTGTGGTTAGAAAGTGAGATAACTGATTTTATTATTTTATATCAAGAGGTAATGGAGGGGTGACAAATGTAAATACAAAATTGTGTTCCAAATTCAGATATGCAAATTATAAAAATCTTCCAATCTGTTCTTTTATCCACTCCATCCTTGAATTATAAATATAAATACGGAGTCATTAAATAGGTTTACAATGAAAATCTATGAGAAAGTTCCTGTCTGTTAACATCTATTAGAAATTCCTGGGTTATATAGATGTAGAGAAACACTTTTATGGATGATAGGGTATTGTCAGATCATAAATCATGTATGAATGCTATTCTCAGCTCATGGAAAGTTTAACGAATGATTTACAGAGTTAAGTCCCAATGCTTATCAGATGACAGAATTTGGCCCTCAGCACTATTCAGAGTTCTTCTGTGTGGTCAGTAATTCAGATTGTCACAAAGAAAGTGCTCTTGGCAGAGATGGTAAATCAAATGATATGGAAAACAGAAATGAGGCAAAGGAGTTCTATTGGATTTGCCTTTTTTAAAATGCCATAGGAAATGAGATGACAACAGTTTAACCAGCACTAATTATTTCCAAAGTGCAGAAGATTATCAATCCTTATGAAGTGGCTGTATGTGGAAATAACATACGTGTTATTTCATTAACCATTAAAAATAGCCTTGGGAGGTTATCTTTATCATTTTATTTTGATGATGAGTATTCAAAGGTTCAGAAGACTTAAGTGATTTTATAAATGTCAAAATATTAATGACAGAGCTGGGACTAAGTTTTTCAGATTCCAAAATGCTTGCACACTCCGTTAGGGGAGGATTCACTTGGAAGTCCTAAATATTGTTGATACAAGCAAATGTGAGACGTCCTAAGCTAAGTGCTGCACATTAAAATGAGGAGAGATTTTGTGGGAATTTAAAACTTGATTTGCTTTCATACACTTTACCTCTGTTCTCTGGACATGCATACAATTTCCACCTCCATGTATTTAATTTCATCTGAAAAATTCCAAGAGTCCTTTTACCTCAGACTGACTCTGGCAGGCCTCTGTTGGGATGTAGCTCTGACTAGGAAGTTAAAAGTGGGAAGTTTACCTTTTACTCAGTTTGCTTCATAGGATTTCAAGCAAACGGCAGACCATGATTAAGGAATCTTATTACTGTTGACTTAACAAGCAACATGCAAAAGTTAGAGAGCACAAACTGGGACTATGAAGGAGAAGTTCTGCAGCTGGGGGAAGCATGCCCCAAGCAGTAATATGTACTTGGCTCAGTGTGTAGCTGAGACACCATTGTGTCTCAGGAGAGACCATTGTGTCTCAATAGGAGACCTCACTGTCTGCTATTCTTCTTATACTAGAGGCCGGGTGCATGAAATTCGTGCATGGGGGTGGGGGTCCCTCAGCCCAGCCTGCACCCTCTCACAATCCAGGACTGCTGGCTCCCAACTGCTCGCCTGCCTGCCTTCCTGATTACACCTAACCGCTTCTGCCTGCCAGCCTGATCAACCCCTAACCACTCCCCTGCCAGCCTGATTGATGTCTAACTGCTCCCCTGCCAGCCTGTTTGCTCCCAACTTCCCTCCTCTGCTGGCCTGGTCACCCCTAACTGCCCTCCCCTGCAGGCTTGATCGCCCCCAACTGCCCTCCCTTGCAGGCCTGGTCCCTCCCAACTGTCGTCCCCTGCTGGCCATCTTGTAGCGGCCATCTGTGTCCACATGGAGGCAGGATCTTTGACCACATGGGGGCAGCGATCTTGTGTGTTGGAGTGATGGTCAATCTGCATATTACTCTTTTATTAGATAGGATAGAGGCCTGGTGCATGGGTGGGGGCCAGCTGGTTTGCCCTGAAGGGTGTCCTGGATCAGGGTGGGGGTTCCCTTGGAGTGTGGGGCAGCCTGGGTGAGGGGCCTGTGGTGGTTTGCAGGCCGGCCATGCCCCCCGGCGACCCAGGAGGCCCTGGGATCTGGGATTTATTTATCTTCTTGAAACTTTGTAGCCTGGAGTGGAGCCAAGCCTTCTGCTTGATCCGTGGAGGCAGCCATTTCTGTTTGGGTTTATGTATCTTCTATCATTGAAACTTTGTAGCCTTAAGCGGAGGCCTGGGCCAGCCTGGGTGTGCAGAAAACTTGGCTTCCTCCATCGCCGGGGAAACCCAAGCCTCCCTCCTGCTCTCTCCGTGGCCGCAGCCATCTTGGTTGGGGTTAATTTGCATACTTGCTTCTGATTGGCTAGTGGGCGTGGCTAATGGGAGTGGCTTGTGAGTGTGGCAGAGTGATGGATAATTTGCATATTAATCTTTTATTAGATAGGATATGGGTTTTCCATAAAAGTGGTCTTGTAAAATAGAGAAGTCTGAGTAGTAATTTTAACTAGTTGCATTTCAACTCTTGGTATGCCAACTGCAATTATATAGGCAACTCTAGAAAGCAAGACCATAGAAGCCCTTCTACCCATGGGGAGAAGTATTTGATTCTCATGTGTTTATTGCCAGCCAACAGAGTGCTACTGGAGGAATTCAGTGGAATTCTGTCTTTCCAAATGTAATTTCAGTATCTGACTTGTGCATGACACTTGGTGCTGGGTGTTGAGAAGAATACCTATGAATATAAATAATAGTGTCAGAAATTGGAAATCACTTAAATTCATCTGCAAACTTTCAAAATTAATGCATGAATGCCAAATGTTCACTAGAAGAATAAAAGAGCAACAAGTGATACAAAAAGAGAAACATAAAAATATTTCTTTTTTACCCTCTCATTATAAAGAATTATATTGCTTATAACAGGATACAATTGAAGGTTAATAAACTAGACTTTGATAGAGAAATATGTTCTCCTGTAGAGATTGGCTTTGCCTAGTTCGATGTTTTATAGATGATTACATCTTTAAGCTGGATTGGGTGTTTTATATTACAGCTACCATGATACTGGCTGAAATGTATCACTAGGGTAAGTTTCTTATGTAGTCAGGTCTCTGTGTCATTATTAAAATAAATGAGGAACCAGAAAAGCTATACTTAGGAGAATTCAATAATGCTTAACATGTTTTATAGCTAAATTTTAGTTGCCAGCAAGTCTGGTAATAATTTTGTTTGGGAGACAAGCTGAGGTATTTATGTAGTTCAGATATAAGTAAGAGTGGTTCTATCAAGCAGAATCTAACTGAATTTTTGCTAATTGCTTATATAATTGTTTGTGTAACTTAAACTTACAGTCTTAAATCTAAGTACTAACCTGGCATTGACCATGAAGTTAAAAATTACATAGCAAACACCAAGAATTACTAGGGATAGTGATGATAATTTGTGACACTGCATTAAGTGAGGTTGGGACAGGGACATTATACTAGAACCAATTAGAGAATGAGAGAGAGAAATCGAATTTAATTATAATATGTTTTAATTTAATGATTTAGATTTCATTACTTGTCTTACTTTTCTTGCAAGTCACAACTCTATTTGTAAGGCAAATAAAAATGGACAGGGAGAAAAGTTCTATTTGTCACTTGCTCATCCTCCATTGAGTGAATAACAAAGTGAGCACTGAAATCCATTTAATCAATACTGCTGATGCTCTCCTTGGGCTAACTGGACACATTCTATGGCTCTGAATGGCTGTATTTATTTTCTATGCCAGTGGAACAAAATAAGAAACAGTCATCTCTTTGTAGTTGAACTGTCTGAAACACAGTAAATTCAGAACATAGAAAGTATGGTTTGAATTGTATTGTTAATTTATAAAGGATAGATTTTGATTATGTGACTGAAAAACAAGGAAAGCTTTGTAGTCTTGAGCAATATAAATATCTGTTTAATGTAATTACATTTTCCACTTATAATATTGGTTAGGAGGATTAATAAGAGATGAATAATGGCTTTCAAATACTTATGGCTGAAGATACAATAGTACTTCCAATATATACTTCTAAACACACATACATCATAAAATGTACTGTCTAATGTATTGCATTGACATTATAAGAGTAACAGTTTTTCACTAAAAATATAAAATAAAATGATTTTCAAATAATTTAATATTTTATTTATAAGCTTATAGAGCCTCAGAAGTTCATTGTTCTTAATGTATACAATTATTGTATCTCAGAATAATTTATCTCATCTAAAGTATGATACAATGGTAAAAATATAATAGGGAGCATATGGATTGATAAGCATATAAACATTTGAAGTTTTAGACTTAAAAATTAATTTATGATATACCCTATTCCAGTCAGCCAGAATACAGTCAAAGACACTTCTTACCAATACAGAACACTCTTTTGAGTTTACTATATATCCTTAAAGTTCCTTGTGTTTATTCTTTTACTTACATTCATACAAATGAATTAATTAGCATAATAAATCTCACTTCTGTTTTTAAATTTCATAATTATTTTAATTATTCATATGTCTTGGCAAATATTTTATGCAGTGTCACATTTCTATATTCTGTTTAAATAGATATGTATTTATGTAATACAATAGAGGCCCAGTGCACGAAATTCGTGCATGGGGGTGTGTGTCCCTCAGCCCAGCCTGCACCCTCTCCAAATTGGGCCTAAACAGGCAGTCAAACATCCCTCTCACAATCCAGGACTGCTGGCTCCCAACCGCTTGCCTGCCTGCCTTCCTGATTGCCCCTAACTGCTTCTGCCTGCCAGCCTGATCACCCCCTAACCACTCTCCTGCCAGCCTGATTGATGCCTAACTGTTCCCCTGCCAGCCTGATTGCCCATAACTGCCCTCCCCTGCAGGCCTGGGTCCCCCCCAACTGCCTTTCCCTGCAGGCCTGGTCGCCCCCAACTTCCCTCCTCTGCCGGCCTGGTCACCCCTAACTGCCCTCCCCTGCAGGCTTGATCGTCCCCAACTGCCCTCCCTTGCAGGCCTGATCCCTCCCAAATGCCCTCCCCTGCTGGCCATCTTGTGGCAGTCATCTTGTGTCCACATGGGGGCAGCCATCTTATGTGTTGGAGTGACAGTCAATTTGCATATTATTCTTTTATTAGATAGGACAGAGGCCTGTTCACAGGTGGGGGCTGGCTGGTTTGCCCTGAAGGGTGTCCTAGATCAGGGTGTGGGTTCCCTTGGGGCATGGGGTGACCTGAGCAAGGGGCCTGTGGTGGTTTGCAGGCTGGCCATGCCCCCCGGCAACCCAAGCAGAGGCCCTGGTATCTGGGATTTATTTATCTTCTATAAATGAAACTTTGTAGCCTTGATTGGAGGCCAGAGCCAGCCAGAGAGGGTGGGAAGCTTGGCTTCCTCCATTGCCAGGGAAACCCAAGCCTCCTGCGCTCTCTGTGGCCACAACCATCTTTGTTGGGTTAATTTGCGTAATCACTTCTGATTGGCTCGTGGGCCTGTCTTGTGGGCATAGCGGAGGTATAGTCAATTTGCATGTTTCTCTTTTAGTAGTGTAGATTATTTTTAACCATGATATGGCTTTCCATCATCTACTTCGTAATTTACCATTACACTAGATGTCCATTTTATTTGTTCCCAAATACTACTGTAAAGGAATTCTTGTAAAATGTCTCCTTTTCACATGTAGACGACCCTACATGCATTGTAGAATTACTTAGTCTGGTATTTGGGTAAGGATATGAATTTTACTACCTGCTAATGTACAGTTGCTCTAACAACCTATACTACCAACAGTAGTATATAATAATTCTCATTTCTCCAAACTCTTGTCAACAGTTGATAGTGCAAGACTAGTTTTTCTGCACATTTGATATTTATTAAACAAAATTTTAGTTTTAGTTTAATATTTATCTTTGATTAGTAGTAACATTTATATTTATTTCATATATTTATAATATTTATGAGAAATTAGAACCCAGTATGGTGTATTGGTAAAGCTACATTTTCTTTGCTCTCAAATGCTCAAAAAACACAAAAATGTAAGCTTCTTTTCCTAATCCCTGGATAAAAATCTATGGCAAGACCAGGGTCTCTTAGGTCACTCTCATATAATAAATACATCTTATGACTTGAAATCTCAGCTCTTGATTTTGGGTGACATATTTAGCATAGTCTCCTTGTTGGGGTACAGTGCTCCTCTCAATGACCAACTTCATACTCATGGTTTCCACCCTGACACAATTTTAAAGTCTAGACTGTACCCAAAGCAATTCCTTAGAATTACAGCTAGACAGTACAGTCTAAGTTTTTCACTTTTTTTCTTTTTTTAGATCTTTTTAAAATTTCATTTTCAGATATAGTTGACATACAATATATTCATTTCAGGCACAATGTAATATTAGTTTCAGTGTACAACATAGTGATTAGACATTTATGTACTTTTAGAAGTGATCACCCTAATAAGTCTAGTATTCACCTGGTACCATACATAGTTATTTCAATATTAGAGGCCCACTGGTGGGGTCCCTCGGCCTGGCCTGCAGGGATCAGGCCAAAACTGGCTCTCCGACATCCCCTGAGGGGTCTCAGATTGCGAGATGGTAGTTCTCGAGTGACGCACTCTGGAATCAGGCTTCCTCCTCTCTGGTTCTGGGTGCGTCACCCAAGAACCACAGCTGCCAAGTGACCGCAGCTCTGCAGCTCCAGCTCCTGCCCCCTGGTGAGCATCTGCCTCCTGGTGGTCAGTGGGTGTTATAGCTACTGGCTGGTAGGCAGGTCAGCCATTCGCTTAGGCTTTTATATATGTAGATTAGACATTGGTCTGATGACACCAGCCTTGGTGTTCCTCAATTATGAAAGTGCTCTGTAGCCTTAAATACCATGGCACAACTTTCAGCAAAGCAATGCTCTCCAATTTCCATGTCCTACTTATTTTCAGCATCAAAGTCTTTATATGACCTTTTTGTGAGTGATAGACTAACAGTCACAAATGCAGGTTTTCCTTCAGACTATTTTCCAAACCTGCTTTACAGTGATAATTTGGCCCCTATGCCAAAACTATGGGTGGGGAAAAAAGTTCATTAAAATATTCTGTTAGAGTATTTGGGTTTATTTTATTATGAGTTGTTCACTCATTGCGTTGTTTATATTTTTCTAATGGATTTGTAGGCATCATTTATTATAAAAACAAAATCTAATTATTGTAAATAAGTTCTCATAGTTTAGTATTATAAAGATGCTTCATTTAGGTATAGTCAAATGCATCCACAATTTTATTTATAAGTTCTTCCAAAAGATCAAGTCGCTTTTTTTTATGTGAAAAAAAGCACTTATTTTGGAAGCAATCAAGAATTTTAGTTAATTTTTTATTGCTAATTATGACAAGAATACCGTGAGAAAAATATTTGTACCTGCATGTTATCTGAGTTTCTGCCAAAAGGTTAGTTTTAAAGACCAAGATAAGCCTACCAGCAAAGAAAGATTAATTGTAAGAAATAAAGGATTCACTCAACACAGGGATTGATGAGATTGAGATATTTTACAACTGGAAACTGTTAGTAAACTTATTATACTTTTTATCCATCAAATTACAAAAACTGTGAGACATATTTCAATGGTGCAAAAGATTTAAATTATACAAGGAGTGGTTCAGTTTTTGAATTGCTTTTATGAAGTTTATTGTGAATTTCCAACTATAAACTTTAAAAAGTTTAATCATTGTTTAAATATTGACTTCGCTAAAATGGTAATGGATATAGAAGAGAAACCCACATAGTTATGTATATTTATGCTTTTCTAATACATTATGGTTATTTATATCAAGCAGAATACTAAAATGTAATATCTTAAAAATTATTGGTTTTTCCATTAAATTTTTTAAACTTTTTATTTAATTCATTTATTTAAAACTGCCTATGTCTGTTTTTCAGATGGCATCTCAAAGTGAAGGCTGTGCTCTACTGGCGGGACAAACGGAATAAAGAAGCAATTTCATTTATTTGGTTTTATTCACAGCTCAACTATAGTCTTCTCAGTATTTTTGCTGTTATCTTAACTGAATTTATAATAAGCTACATGGCTTTTTCCAAAGGCCAATCTCTGCTCAGTTGTTGGCATTTTTTACTGGGGAATTGTATAAAAAAATTTAAGTGTATGTGTGTGTGTGTGTGTGTGTGTGTGTGTGTGTGTGTGAAGTCAGATGGAACATTTGTGTAATGTCCATTTGGAGTCAGAAAGGCAGTTTTCAAAATTAGAATGTATTTTCTGAAAATAATGACAAAGATTGGCACTTTCCAAGTATTACAATCTTTAGTTGTCATAGCTCCTATTATTTTTCCTGTCAATATCACCTGTCAGTGTCGCTGTGGCATTGTGGGTCTCAAACAGCAGGGTAGGCCTGATTAGCCATCATCTCTCAGACTGCTGGGCTGCGTAGCAAGCTACCAAGGACTACACAATCTCCCAGCTGAAACAAATGCTTCTACTTAAAAAAAGATAAAGGGTTAATAGCATGTAACAGAAAAGCTGTGGTCTTAAAGATAAATGATCTGTGGGGCACACTGAAATAGGACTGAGAAGTGATAATACAAAGTAGAGATTGCACAGCAACTTTTTAAGTATAGAATTTTGTGTACTGAGGACTTAATGTTATGCAATGCCATTATTCAGAATTACCTAGGTCCACTATCTTAAAACGAGGGCTTCTTTTAAGTGAAAATATTCAAATTCTGTACAAATAAAACAACTCTCTAAGCAGCCCTGGAATTCAGGGTAAAATATAAAAATAGAAGTGGAGGTGGGTGAAGAAGACTCTTTGGGTGAAGAAGGAAATAGGAACAGGGGAACTCACTCTGATACTTGTTCTACCTGCAACATCAAAGAAGTACGTGCCCCAACTCTTCAGTGGACCTTAACTTAACATTTCAGAATGTACTTTTTTGTGCAGTGGTAAAATACATGTTTTATTAATCATTATTAGTTCCACTAGAGGCCTGGTGCATGAAATTCATGCAGGGAGGGTGTGTCCCTCAGCCCAGCCTGCACCTTCTCCAATCTGGGACCCCTCGAGAAATGTCCAACTGCCCATTTACAGCAGTCGGAAATCCCCCTCACAATCCAGGATTGCTGGCTCCCAACTGCTCGCCTGCCTGCCTGCCTGATTGCCCATAACTGCTTCTGCCTGCCAGCCTGATCACCCCCTAAACACTCCCCTGCCAGCCTGATTGATGCCTAACTGCTCCCCTGCCAGCCAGATTGCCCCTAACTGCCCTCCCCTGCAGGCCTGGTTGCCCCCAACTGCCCTCCCCTGCTAACCCAGTCACCCCTAACTGCCCTCCTTTGCCAGCCTGGTCACCCCTAACTGCCTTCCCATGCAGGTCTGGTCCCCCCAACTGCCCTCCCCTGCAGGCCTGATTGCCTCCAACTGCCCTCCCCTGCTGGCTGGTCGCCCACAACTGCATCTCCTGCTGGCCATCTTGTGTCCACATGGGGATGGCCATCTTTGACCACATGGGGGTGGCCATTTTGTGTGTTGGAGTGATGGTCAATTTACATATTATCTCTTTGTTATATAGGAGGATATATTTGCATATAATGAATGAATAAATGATTGTAGAATCATCAGTTGTTTTTCTGAGCAGGAGATTAAAAGCAAAGATCCAGAAATAAGAGCTTGGGGTGTTAGGTAATTAGGAGCAAAGATATACACAGACAGACAGTTTGTCACAGATGGTGGAAAAGGGTATAATTATAAATGACCACAGACACATTTGCTTTTTTGACATATTTGCTTAAGTTAAAATTATATTCCAAGGTAGTGCCATTAATAACAGAGAACTCACCCTAACCGGTTTGAGGACTGAAGGGTCCCAGGTTCCATTCCGGTCAAGGGCATGTACCTTGGTTGCGGGCACATCCACAGTAGGAGGTGTGCAGGAGGCAACTGATCGATGTTTCTCTCCCATCAATGTTTCTGACTCTCTATCCCTCTCCCTTCCTCTCTGTAGAAAATCAATAAAATATATTAAAAAAAAATAACAGAGAACTATTCCTCCTTCTCTGCTTCCCTCCAACCTTCCCTCTCTCTCTCTATCCCTTCCCTCTTTACCTGGAACATTATTATTCAAGTGAAATTTGGCATGAGCCTAGATAAAGTAGCCATCTTGGAAGATCCCAAGGAGAGTTAGAGAAAGAATGAGAGGAATGCATTATTTGTTCTTTTATTTCTTTTTCTTCTTTCATCTTTTACTATTGACAAATGGTGACATACTTTTATCAAGCGGCTCCTTGGGGAAAAAAGGCTATATAGGCAGGGTAACTCCAGCTTTTGAAGACTGAATATATATATATATATATATATATATATATATATATATATATATATATTACAAAAAATAAATGCCAATTTTGCAAATAGTATTTTTTTCATGAAGCAGGCATGTTTATTTATTTGATTAATGTCATGTGTTTTCCCATTGTCATTAGAAATAATATACTATTAAATGATTTCTTTCTTTTTTATTCAAGTGTTTGTGCTTGTATTCATAATTGATCCAGAGCATATGTGTAGAATTTAAACTCAACCAGCTGAATGTTCTGAGATATAATTGCCAGAATTCTGCTAGTGTTAAAGAAAACACTGCAGCTAATAGATTATATTCAGATTTAGAGTAGACTCCATGGTGCATAATTTTGGCAAACATTAAACATAAGGTATTACTTAAAGATTTAATATTATATTTGTTGCTAATTATGCTTGAGGGGAAAACTATACATATGTTAAATAAAATTATTTTCTGACTGGATGCTTTAAATCTGGATGCTAGGGAATTGCCTGCAACCTCTTGTGCATTTAGGTTTACAACCATCAGAATAGCATGTGAAAAAATATTTAATTTGAGGCTGCATATAGTCAGTAATTAGTTTTTATGTGTCAACCCAGCACTTTAAATTCACAAAACTAATTAGCCACTTTATTATTCAATAATATGTTGTATTTATTAAGCCCATAGAATCTTTTATTTTAGAAATGAATGGCTATTAAAATAGTACCTATTCATTGGCTTCCATTTTTCAGAATACATTTTATGTAAACATTCAATTTTATTGTATGTATTAAATCCTGAATCCAAAATAAATTTTTTTGCATAAAAATCCAAACACTTTTTATAGTGTCGTTATCTAAAATTTCTGGAACTTACAATATAAAAGAACAATTCTAAATAGCTAATGATTAACTTGACAGTCAATGTGTTGAGCAACCTGGGTACTCAGTTGAGTCAGTAGTACTCAGTCTTGGTTTTATTCTGGCCCTGGTGAAAGCACAATTGTGTAAATACTGAATGAGTATGTAGGGTTGGGTTGTATGAGAAAGAGTGAGGGAGTGAGTGAGCGAGAGAGAGAGAGAGAGAGAGAGAGAGAGAGAGAGAGAGAGAGAATAAGAAGAAGATGGTGGAGGAAGAGGGGAGGAAAGAAGAGAAGGGGAAGAGAGGAGAGAGAAAATGAGAGAGAGAAAGTACCTGGGTGGTTTGCAATTTAATATTTTTCACTTTCTTTATGTGGGCTGAGCTAGTTTACCTCTAAAGTTCCTAAGTAAGTTAGGATACTTTTAACTACAACTAATAGAAAACCCAACTAAAAATAGCTAAATCAATAAGTGGTTCATTTTTTTCCCTCTCAGTCTTTCTCTAACTCTCCTTGGGATCTTCCCAGATGGCTATTTTATCTAAGCTCATGCCAAATTTCACT
The DNA here is from genome assembly GCF_963455305.1 of Plecotus auritus. Taxonomy (NCBI): domain Eukaryota; kingdom Metazoa; phylum Chordata; class Mammalia; order Chiroptera; family Vespertilionidae; genus Plecotus; species Plecotus auritus. Next base: position 123,526,014 of record NC_137775.1, read on the forward strand.
TGAATAATGATTAGAAACAGAGAAAGGCTAGCTAATGTGATGACTCAATGATGCTACTAAAGTCCCAAGTTCTTTGATTTGTCTTATCTGTGTCTTAAAGTGTTGGATTTTTTTTTTTTTTGGTGGGGTTAGATCTCCTGATTCAGTATCATGCCACAGTTCCAGAGAACACTCCTCACATCATCCCTTTTAGAGTTAGAAATGGAAAGTCTCATGTTTCTGACTGAACAACTAAGAAACACTTTTTTTACATACATGATCTTCAGTAACCTTTCCTTTAATAACCAAAATTACATTATGTATGAACCCAAACTAGTAGCAGGATCCACCCACTTGGTAAGTTAACAAATTATTGGAGAGCAACTGAAAAAAAGGGAAATTCTCTCAGCCACCAAGAAGGGAGAGTGGCTATTGAGTTAGCAGCCAAGTTTAGTGTCAGTCCTTTCCAATTTTTAAAAATCTATGCTTCTAAATTTATATTAAAACTAGAGGCCCAGTGCATGAAATTCATGCACTCAGAGGGAGGCAGGTCCTTCATCTGGGCCTGCACCCTCTCTTGTCTGGGAACCCTCGGGGGATGTCCAACTGAAGGCTTAGGCCCATTCCCCACAGGGAGAGGCTCCTGCCACCGCCGCTGCACATGCCAGCCATGAGCCCAGCTTCTGGCTCAGCAGCGCTCCCCCTCTGGGTGTGCACTGACTACCAGGGGTCAGCTTCTGCGTTGAACACCTGCACCCTGGTGGTCAGTGCATGTCATAGTGACCAGTCGTTCCACTGTTTGGTCGATTTGCATATTAGACTTTTATTATATAGGACTAGAGGCCCGGTGCATGAAATTTGTGCAGGGGGGTGTATGTCCCTCAGCCCAGCCTGAACCCTCTCCAATCTGAGACCCCTCGAGGGATGTCCGACTGCCCGTTTAGGCCCGATCCCAGGATCGGGCCTAAACGGGCAGTCGGACATCCCTCTCACAATCCAGGACTGCTGGCTCCCACTGCTCGCCTGCCTGCCTTCCTGATTGCCCATAACTGCTTCTGCCTGCCAGCCTGATCACCCCCTAACCACTCCCCTGCCAGCCTGATTGATGCCTAACTGCTCTCCTGCCAGCCTGTTTGCCCCTAACTGCCCTCCCCTGCAGGCCTGATCCCCCACAACTGCTCTCCCCTGCAGGCCTGGGTCTCCCCAACTGCCCTCCCCTGCAGGCCTGGGTCCCTCCTAACTGCCTTTCCCTGCAGGCCTGGTCGCCACCAACTTCCCTCCTCTGCTGGCATGGTCACCCCTAACTGCCCTCCCCTGCAGGCTTGATCGCCCACAACTGCCCTCACTTGCAGGCCTGGTCCCTCCCAACTGCCCTCCCCTGCTGTCCTGATCGCCCACAACTGCCCTCCCTTGCAGGCCTGGTCACTCCCAACTGTCCTCCCCTGCTGGCCATCTTGGGGTGGCCATCTTATGGTGACCATCTTGTGTCCACATGGGGGCAGGATCTTTGACCACATGGGGGCAGCCATCTTATGTGTTGGAGTGATGGTCAATCTGTATATTACTCTTTTATTAGATAGGATAGAGGCCTGGTGCATGGGTGGGGGCCAGCTGCTTTGCCCTGAAGGGTGTCCCGGATCAGGGTGGGGGTTCCCTTGGGGTGTGGGACTGCCTGGGCGAGGGGCCTGTGGTGGTTTGCAGGCCGGCCACGGCCCCTGGCGACCCAAGCAGAGGCCCTGGTATCTGGGGTTTATTTATCTTCTACAATTGAAACTTTGTAGCCTTGATTGGAGGCCAGAGCCAGCCAGAGAGGGTGGGAAGCTTGGCTTCCTCCATTGCCAGGGAAACCCAAGCCTTCTGCTTGCTCCGTGGCAGCAGCCTTTTTTGGGGGGGATTCATGTATCTTCTATAATTGAAACTTTTTAGCCTTAAGTGGAGGCCTGGGCCAGCCAGGGTGTGCGGAAAGCTTGGCTTCCTCCATCACCAGGGGCAACCCTAACCTCCTGCTCTTTCCAGCTCTGTGGCTGCTGCCATTTCTGCCATTTCTCCGTGGCTGCTGCCATTTACATTTATGTATCTTCTATCATTGAAACTTTGTAGCCTTGAGTGGAGGCCTAGGCCGGCAAGGGCAGGTGGAAAGCTTGGTTTCCTCCATTGTTGGGGAAACCTAAGCCTCCCTCCTGCTCTCTGTGGCCGTAGCCATCTTGATAGCATTTATTTGCATATTTGCTCCTGATTGGCCGGTGGGGCGTGGCTGGTGGGCGTGGCTGTGTGTGTAGTGGAGTGATGGTTAATTTGCATATTACTCTTTTATTAGATAGGATAGTTAGCACTGGTTTTCTTTAGAGATACAGTGCATTTGTTCTGTTTTACACTGTTCGGTCCTTTTTATATTTAAAGATCTCAATGAATCAGTTATGAGCACCTTTAATAAGATTGAGGAAAGAATTCAAAAGTTATGTTTCATGACAAGGATATAAAAGATTATGTAGCCTCGGTCTTCTGTTCGGATTTTTTGTGCTTAGAGTCCTGAGCCACCATACAAGTTCAAGTACTCAGGCCACAGGCATTGGCCACTGGTAGGTGCTCCAATAAACAGCCCCAACTGAAATTCCAGCTGAGATCCAGAATCAACAGCAAGCCCTGTGGATACGTCAAAACTGCAATTACCTGGGAATCAGCTGGGACCTCAAACCAGGCCACCAACATGTGGCCTGAGCTTCCTCTTAGCATGGTGGCCTCAGGATAGCGAAATTTTTACATGGAGTTTCAGGACTCCAAAGGACTATTCCAGCAAACATTCAGAAAGGTAGAGCATTCAGATAATTACAGATCCAGCCAGGAGCTCATTTCAGCCACAGAGATCCCAAGCAAAAATTTCCACCTGAGCCTTTCCATAATTCATTCCTAACCAATGGACTCTGTAGCCTTACAAAATGTTTATGCTGGTAACATTTTTGGTGGTTTGTTATTCAGCAATAGCATCTGGAATAATCTCCCATTCATTACCTTATTTTATTCTAAAAATAAATTTGATAAATAAGTACAGATATATTCAATTCCACTTTACAGATGATAAAATTAGGGTCAGACAATTCAAGCGGTTTTGCAAAGGTTATTGGTTCATCTATATGTTCATATTACATTGTATCTTATTGTTTCTCTGTGAAACAGATCTACAAGTATTTCAAAGTATTAGTGTTTATTCAGCCAATATGCCAAGCACTGTCCAGAAGGAAAATAAATTTAATGCAAGTAATGCAATGAAAGCTAATAGATTTTAAAATATTGGCTTGCAAGAGATGTGAAGTAATTATGAGAATAGCATAGAGATTGGATTTTAAAATGTGTGTCAGGCTGCGGATGAATGTGGTAACTGGAGGCAGAAAAAAGTAAAGAAATGATACCTCTGAAAGCTTAATTAACATATCTGAACAGCCTAGACCAGGGGTGGGCAAACTTTTTGACTCGAGGGCCACAATGGGTTCTTAAACTGGACCGGAGGGCCAGAACAAAAGCATGGATGGAGTGTTTGTGTGAACTAATATAAATTCAAAGTAAATATCGTTACATAAAAGGGTACGGTCTTTTTTTTTATTTCAATAGTTTTATTCATTTCAAACATTTTAACAAGAAGAATGTAAACACTAATTATTATAATTTGAAACTTCAAAAAATGGAGGAATCATAGCACAATAACATACCTTATATTGAAGATGGCAAAGGCAAAATAAAATTGCCTAACAAAGGAAAGGTACAAAAGCCTTTCAAATTAAACTTAAATATAATAAAATAATTTAAAACTAAAACAAATAGAAAAGAACAAAATGTGTAAACAGTAAATTAAACATTTTCTTTAGTGCAACTTCCAAATTATGCCCAGGACATAGATGTAGATGGCAATGTAGACTGGGTTGAAAGGTTTTTGGTCTTTAAAACATCAACTTCAGTGGGAACAGTGTTGTTGGTCTCTTTTTTTAGCTAATGCATCAAAGTCTGGAGTTAGTTTTGTTGTGGCTATTCTCAGGATAGATCTGAGGTGTTCGTCAGTTAAGCTGGATCTGTGAGGGGCTTTGTTGATGTTCATGACGCTAAATGTCTGCTCACAAACATAGGTTGACCCAAACAGCACCAGTATCTTCTGTGCCATCCTCCGGATGTTTGGAAAAGTGGCTTCATTAAGTGAAGCATAAAAGTCTCTTAGTTCAAGAAAGCTGAATTTCTCCTTTAGGACAAAGTCAGACTGAAGATCGATGAGTTCCAGTTGCACCTCTTCTGGTGCTGTTTCAGGGTTTTGTGACAAAGGACAGGCCACCAGTTGAAGTGACTGGTCAATTTTTTCAACATCAGAAAACTGACGACAGAATTCTGCATGCAGGTCATCCAGTGATTTGCTGTATTTCTTCACGTTTTGGATGGTCTCCTTCTGTGTGGCTAGTGTGGCAAAATGAGTAAAGACTTTGTCGGAAATTTGTCTGGAAAAGAAATTCAGCTTCGATTAAAGGCTTTCACATTAGTGTACATGTCATGTACATACTGATCTTTTCCCTGTAGCTTCACATTTAGTTCATTCAAATGTGAAAATATATCTACAGCAAATGCAAAGTCACACAGCCAATTCTTGTCACTCAGCTCAGTAAATTCGTCAGACTTCCCCTTTAATTTCAAAAATGCACCAATCTCTTCTTTGAGCTCCCACACTCGTTGGAAAACTTTGCCCAAACTCAACCAGCGGACACGAGAGTGGTAAAGTAAGTCGTGGTGATCCGCATCAGTTTCCTCCAGAAACTTAATAAACTGAAGGTGCTGAAGTCCCTTTGCTCGAATGAAATTAACAAGCTTTACGACTGGATTAACAACATGATTAAGTTGTAATATAGACTTGCACAATGATTCCTGGTGAATAATACAGTGACGAAAAATAACATCTTGGTTAGGGTTCTCCTCTTTCACTTTATCCTGAATTCTTTTTAGCAGTCCAACATTTTTTCCAGTTAAATTTGGAGATCCATCTGTCGTGACATTAGCAAGTTTACTCCATGGTAGCTTCATTTTCTCGATGACAGTAGACACCCAGTCATACAAGTCCTCTCCCCATGTTTTTCCTTTCAGTGGCTCCATGGCTAAAAACTCCTCCGTAATTTCAAAATTGTCACTAATCCCTCGGATAAAAATTAAGAGCTGAGCAGTGTCCTTTACGTCATTACTTTCATCCAATGCTAGTGAATAAAACTTAAAGAACTCTGCCTTACTATTTAACTTGCTGGCCAAGTCTTCATCAATCAGTTCCACTCGACGAGTCACTGTCCTGCGTGATAAGCTGAGTTTTTCAAACTTGCCTTTGCTCTCTGGACACAAGAGACTTGCTGTCTCTATCATACATTCTTTCAAAAACTTGCCTTCAGAGAGAGGTTTGCTAGCTTTTGCTAATTTGAATGATAGCATAAAACTTGCTTTGGTAGTTGTCTCTTGAATTGCAGTTTGTCTGTGAAAGACATTTTGCTGAGCCTGTAATTTAGCCATCAATCTCTGTGCAGTAGCCTCCCATTCTTGAGGTGACTGCTTGCTAGCATAGTTGCCATGCTTTGTGGCAAAGTGACAGCTGAGATTGTACTCTTTGAAGACTGCAAGTGTTTCCTGGCATATCAGACATACCGGCATTGATCGGACTTCGGTGAAAAAATATTTTGTTGTCCACTCCCTCTTAAACACTCGGCATTCACTGTCTACTTTTCTTTTCTTTGGTCCACTCATGTTTAATATTGGGCTAAAACCAACAGTACCGTTCTCTTATTAAATTCTTTACTAAAATAAGACAGTAAAGTATAAAAACAAGTGATTAAATTTGCTCTACTATAACATTTTTGGTCTTCTAAATATATATATATATATATAACAAAATCATTTGAAAAAGTTCAGACATGGGACAGAGGCACACCCTGACCATAGAGAGCAACCCCTTTCCTCCATAGGAAACCTGTGTATCTTTCACACAGGCCCTTTGTTTATGGTAACACACATAGCTGCACATTGCTGTGTCTTCCAGACACACTTGTATGGGAGGTGCTAGGGCAGTGCAAAACATGGGTAACCAGTAGTTACCACTAGCACTTCTGTTACTGGCAAAAAACAGCCGCAGTGCACATAGTGTGAAAGAGCCCATTATCAATGTCAGATTGCATCCACTGGACTCTATAAAAACAACCAAGTGCCACTTTTAAATGCCCATTGCAACAGTTTTTCTTATTAAAAGCTGGAAATGGCAGGATATTTATATATATACCCCTACTGTGACAGCCTGGCAGAGCATTACAAAGGAGAAAACCCAGCATCTGGTGATGTCCATAAGTATAAGACTTCAGGCTGTCATTACCAGGAAAGGGTTTCATCCAAGTATTAGATATGAACATTTGATTGTCAGTTTTTCATTTGTCCAATTACTTCTGAAACCCTGAAATTAAGCGATTTTGTAATAAAATCTTTAGTTCATCACATTTCTATACAATCTTTTTGTTCAACCCACTGAATTAGGGTTCGTTCACACTAGCCGTGCTGCCGTTGCAGTGTGGTGCAGTACTGCAATGCAGCGCAGCTAGGGTTAATGCAGGGTACACAGGTTTCCATCATGTTTGCGCTGATGCTAATGTGCAGTGGTGCATGTTAACACAAATGCCCTGTAGCACGCATTTTTACAGGCGCAAGGGGGAGAAGCAAACGCAGCACAAAATGCATTTGTTTTGCCGCTAACACATGCGGTTAGTGGCCACGGTAGCGTTACTGATACCGCATCCGTATCAGCAAAAAAATGCAGCGCAGCATGGCTAGTGTGACATGTCCTCTGTGTGTCTTTTTCCCTGCTGTGCACGTCTGCAGTGGGAAAAAAAAATCTGCAGTGGATACAAGCCCTAAAAGCTGAAAGTCTTTGTTGTTTTATTAACAAGTCATTGTGATGTACAGAATGTGGGAACAGGAAAAAATTGTGTTTGAGTAGAGCTCTTAATCTTACCTCAGAAAGGCTCTGATACTGTGCTCTCCAGGGGCGTGTCTCCCTACATCACCACGATAACGTGTCTACACATTCCCAGGCGTCCACAGGCATTACAAGGAGCCTCTGGAAGATTGAGAGGTTGTTCCTTCTACTGAATGGGCGGATATAAATCCGCCCACTCAGAAGAAGGAGCTGCGGCCATGTTTCCCGACGTTGCCATGTTAACACTGCTGCTGGTGAAGGAGCGGAGGGGAGAGCAAGAGAACCCTCCACTCTTTCGGCTCCGCGGGCCGGATAGAACAGCCGAATGGGCCGGATCCGGCCCGCAGGCCGTAGTTTGCCCACAGCTGGCCTAGACAGTGTGGCACAGTGGTTGAGCATCAATCTATGAACCAGGAGGTCATGGTTCTATTCCAGTCAGGGCACATGCCTGGGTTGGGGCTCGATCCCCAGTGTGGGGCATGTAATGATTCGCTCTCATCATTGATGTTTCTGTCTCTCTCTGCCTCTCCTTTCCTCTCTGAAATCAATAAAAAAATTTTAAAAATATTTTTTATTGATTTCAGAGAGGAAATAGCAAGAAGTTGAAGCATATAGCTTTAGTTCTATGTGAATAGATAACTGGGTAGTGGTGCATAATGTAAGTATCCACATAAGGAAAAGAATAAGAACAGGTGAAGTGAGAAATAAACTTCTAAAGGTAGAAATATTCAATTAAGTTTACACAAAAAGAGAGACAGAGAAAGGAAAATGGAATGTACATTTATTAAGCACCAAACACATGGTAGACCCTGGCCTGTGCACTCCAGGAAAGTTATGTAATTCTCATAACAACTCTGGACATTTATTCTAGTTTCCCTTTATTTTAATTAAAGCTCAAAAATGAACTTTGAAAATAAAATGACGATTATAATAGGGAATGATTCTACTGAGTCATAATAGGTTAGGATACACAGCTGAAATGAAGGGACACTTATTTATCTGAACTCATTGTCTTTTGATTCTGAGGAAACCATGTTTTAGGGCAGTTTAGTTGTAGAAACTCACAGCTGGTTCTTCCTGCAAGCCAGCAGCTGGTAGTCTGTTTACAGAGTCAAAAAGGACTTGAGACATTCTTTCTTTTTCTACTTCACATTCATTATTTTATAAATTGGATTTGTGTTAAACCTCAAATGTGGCAACCAGCACTCTTCCTAGCACAGTCTTCCATACAATTAAGTACTCAGTAGGTGACATTTCATTAATGGGAGTGACTTCAAGGGAAGATTGTGTTTTTTGCATCCCAATGTCCTCTCACGCTCTGGGACTGCACCCAGAGGGCTATCTTACAATTTTCACACTTGGGTGGATGAAATGTTAAGAATTGTATTCATGTTCATACTGAGGGATGGCTTACATCCCAGCATTTTGTAATTATTTTACTTTACCTCCTGCATCCTGGGGTCATTTGTGCTGTGTTCTCCCAGCCTGCTCAGGAATATTGCAAATCCCATGTACTTTATGCTATTGACCCTTGGAATCTAAGGAGTTGACTGATAACTAAAACCCCCACTGCCAGTAGCTAAGGCCAGAGCAGAGGCAGGGAAATAATTTTAGAAGAATTTGGAGAGGAGAGGAGGATTTATTATTTTTTTTTTTCTCTTCTCTTAATGCTGGTCTGTGGAATGACTGGGTAATGCAAAGAAATCTCACTATGCTGCAGTTTCTCCCTCTCCAATGAAGGTTAATAAATGTGACTATTCCTCTGGGGAAAAAAAAGTGGTAGTGATTAATTAGATAATGGGTGTGAAACTCTCATATCTCAAAGAAATTCTTGATGCAAGGGAAAGGTATACCAGGAGGTTGTTTCCTTTACAACTTTGAAAAGTGGGCTGGACCATCTAGACATGTTTTCTGTATTTTTACATATTCTAATTTTTTAAATTCTGGATCTAATGACAGTTATTGTGAATACTGAATGGAATAGTGGTCCTGCATGCCTGATCTAAATAAATAGCTTTATATTTAGAATATCTAATTTTATGTAATATTTGCACCAAGAGTCCATTACTGAGCCACTAAAATGTACCCTACATAAAATATAGAACTCCTGGGTGGCTAAGGAAAACCACTAAAATAAAGACAAATAACAACTTGGAAGAGGTATAATATAAACATGATAGACAACAGATTAATATATTTAATTTATAAAGTGTTTTACAAATCAGAAAGAAAACCCCCAAAATTTTATGGAAAGACCTGCTGAAAAGCGAAATTTATACACACAAAAAAAAGGAATAAGTTCCCAACATGATATGAAAAGTATATCCGTGCATACTAGTAATCAAAGAAGTGAGAAAACAATAATCTGACATATTGTCCGCAGTGTTTCCAGTTGTCAATGTCTAACATGACTCATAGCAAATATTTTTGTGGATGTGTGCAATATACTACAAACTTTTTTTTTCATTAGGTATAAAAAACTTTAACAATCTAAGATCTTGACCCAGAATTTTATATTTGAAATTTATTCTAAGGAAAAATTAGATACATTCACAAAATACATGTAACAGCATGTACAGGGTAGGGAAAAAGTAGGTTTACAGTAGTTCATATGGAAAACACTAGAGTAATTAATAAATGATAATCCTCTATAATAAAACACTAACATGCAAATCTAACAAACAGTCGAACAGTGAAATGACCATTCGCTATGACGTGCACTGACCACCAGGGGGCAGATGCTCAATGCAGGGGAGAGAGAAGCAACCAATGGCGGCAATCAGGGGGGTGGGACCGGCCAGTGGGTGGTGCTAAGCCACCAGCCAAGGCAGGTACCAGCGGGGGGCACCCAATCACCCTGCCCACCAGTCCCCCCACAGATGGCCCTGTTTGCAGGCCAGGCCTGGGGACCCTACCCTATATATTGGGAACAGTCTCTTAGATTTAAAAATTAAAATCTGGCAAGGCTACTCTAACACTGAAAAAACAGGATGATGCAGTGATGACAGGCATGGACTCTGGCTTGTACATTTTGTGGTCAGCCCTGATTCACACTTATAACTGTGTGACAAAGCCAATTACTTAACTTCTCAATACTTCAGTTTTTCCATCCATAAGATGGGGAGAATGGTACTAGTGCTTCAGAGGGATCATGTTATGTACTACTTTTTATAATCAGGGCAAAAAAATGTAGCTGTCCATACAACAGAAAGATGCCTTTCACCTGTATGAAAAGTATGGTCACTGGGGCATGCAGCGTCCCAGATTGTGAGAGGGCTGTCCAACTGCCGGTTTAGGCCCGACATCCCCCGAGGGGTTCCAGATTGCGAGAGGATGCAGGCCTGGCTGGGGGACACCCTCCTCCCTGTGCACAAATTTCGCGCACCGGGCCTCTAGTACAAGAATAAACTCTGTGTTTTATGTACTCACAACTGTAAACCTACTTTTGCCTCACCCTGTATATTATAAAATTTTTATTATATTATTATTTTTAATAGGAATTTACTTAAATAAATTATCATGTACACCCACAAAAAGAAGCAGGCAGCCACCAAATAGAGATAGATGGTAGGTAGATAAATAGGTAGACAGAGTGGTATAGAGCATTCAAATTAAACTGTATCATACACATAATATGTACACACACTTGTAGACAAACACACATATACTAATTTGTAAACAAAACACACTCCATGTTAAATCAAAAGATTAAAAAAGAACTTTGGCAGTCAATAAATAAATGAAATAAACATTAATGTTAACATCATGAGCAATACAAGATATACATTAGTGGTTATGATTTTAAGAGTTGGAATAAAGATTCAGAAAATGTATCTCGTTTGATCTCCCCTTGATTCAAAGTGATCATAAAAGCACATAACTTCTACAAAAACAGAACTGTGATAAGACGTCCTATAATTTTAAAAAATTATGATCTTACCAGATGGGTGAGGAAAGATATTAATGAATAGTCACTACATGCACTTTTATTTGTGAGGTCAGCACTGACCTATGCCAAACTGCAAAGTAGTTATCCCTGGCCTTCCAGTTACAAACCTTTATTCTTTTCTCACTTCAGTTATATTTTGTAACTTTGAAAATCTGCTCTCAAGAAAAGCTCTCAAACCCATTAGCAGGAAAATATAAATTGTAACTTGACCCAAGAATATGTGTACGGTACTTCACTTTCAGAATTATCTGCAGCAACATTTTCAGATTTTGGAAGCCTGGGGAGAGGTATTAGGAAATCTCGCCCTCTGCCAACATACATGGGATTGGTGGTTTGCTCTCCTATCTCTGCTCCCTGCAGGGGCCTGGCATGCAATGATATGTATACAAGTATCTAGGGAAGTGGCCAGAGGGCTTATAAGCCTTGAGCAGAGTCCTTTGCAAATTATCCTGTCACTCTGGGGACAACAGGAGGGAGTTCAGTTTGCTTTCCAATTCTAAAGTGACTGAAAACTTGTGGCAGTGCGCTGCTTTTTAAAACCGAACTCACCTGTCTTTCCAACGCTCACATTTGCCAGGGTCTCTAGGGATTTTAGATGTGGCCAAATGCCCAGTACTTTATTCACTTGGTTCAACTTTTGGGTTGGACAATAATGCCAGATAAGATCCATGACCTTATGTTCCCTCTACTTTTATAAATTCTGTGCATATGTGAATTCACAAATCCTCACAACAAGCTTATGAGGCTGGGATAGTTCCTTTCACCCTCATTTTACAGTTGAGAAACTGATGAAGAGAGAGAAAATATTCCTAGGACTTGTAGCCTTTTTAATGCAAGCGGTTTAACCTCAGGTTCTGTCCTCTCAAACAAATTTTCTACTATCACATATTATAGTAAAACTCATCAAATAGTATACCACCTGCCCTTAGACGTACAGCTGCTATGATTACCAACATCTTGGATTCCCTGGCCTTATGTGCTTTCCATGAGTACTCATTTTGAATTGATCTTTATTAGAAAATGTAATAATTATAGAGGAATTAAATATGCAGAAGGCATAAAGAGAAATTAAAACTACCACTCCCGCACCCCACTCCACTCCTTTGATGTAAGCATTAATAAATGTCTGCCGTTAAGCTTGCATATCATTCTTGATGTTCATACACACATTGATTCATTCATTGAAAAATATTTGGGATTATAGAAATGTACATAATTGTGTTTTTGTTTTTAAAAAGATGGGATCACAGTATACATATTACTCTACTAATAATTTTCAGTGAAACACACGTATATGTATATGAATATATAGTGAATATTTTCACCTCCAGGCAATTTGTTCTACCATTTCTGTATTTGTTATGTCACAAACTAATAATTTTCTCCCCCAGATCTTCTTTCTTCATGTTTAGACTCATTAATTTTATCTGTAATCTTTTCCATTTTTTATTTTTAACTTACTAAGTGTTGATTATGTGTCCATTAACATGTACTAAGCCCTTTCCATGTGCTGGGTAGCATTTTAGGTGCTCAAAGTAGAGAAAGGTATAGATGTGCACTTACATTCTCAAATTGTCAGGTAATATTTCCAGTTCATCTTCCAGAATATTAATTTAGATTTTAGCAGTGGCATTCTACATTTTAGTTTATTTATGTAATCTATTATGTTAAAGTCATTTTTTCACTTTTTTTCATTCTGGAAAGCTTTTTGTCACTGGGAGTTTTTATTATAGTTTTTCTAAAACGTGTTTCTGTTTTATCCATGTTCTAACTGCATAGGAGCCACTGATTTTTTATTTTCAGCTGGACCCTCCTCCTTCAGGATACTGATCCTCCTTCATAGCTAATTTGTATTACTGTGTTTTTCTTTAATTACATTTTACTTGTGTTATTTTATTAACTGTACAAAGGCAGGCATAAGGGATCACTTGGATCGTGGCAAACTAGGACTAGTGGATGCTGTGCAATATCTGTGAGAGTTAAACTAGGTGGTAAATATCACCCAGGGGTTGAGACGGAGAGAGAAGCTCATCAATTTTCCTAGGGCTTTGGGGTAGGACCTATGGCCTTCTCCACTGGCACTATGTCCCCAACTCTTGCCTAAGGCCCTGATGATGACTCTTCACTTGCACTGTCCTCTGGAGATCTTGGTTGAAACCATGGCCAGGAGGGATACGCTAGGCTCTGTGAGCTGTTCTTTTAATCCTGAGAGACAGGGTGAAACGATAGTATTTCAGGGACAAATTCACTACCTTTTCATAATTCTATCTCTTGTGTCTTTTTTTATCTCCACCCCAATCCTGTTCTTTCTTCTCTGTTACAAAAGAAACATTAAGGCAAGTGATCTAACAAAATAATCAGATATATTTTAATCACATAATCTCATATATGATTGGTATTAATAATTTTCATCTAATATATCCACTGATTATGGTTTAGTATTTCCCCCATCTATCCTATATAATAAGAGAGGAATATGCTAATTATCCATTACGCCATGAGGCATAACGACTGACCACATAATGACCAGATCACAGATCTGCAGGAGGGTGGGGCAGTGAACTACAAGCAGGCAGCAGAGAGCTACCTGAGGGGGCAGGGCAGAAAGCTATGAGGGTAGGCGGGAGGAGCAACAGGAGGGCAGGGCAGCCGGTGGAGAGTTCCAGGAGGGTGGGGCAGTGGGTGGACAGCTCCAGGAGGGCGGGGCAGCGGAAAGCTACCAGCGGTGGTGGGCGGGTGGCCAGCTGAGGCAAGCGGCAGCAAGCTACTCACCCATGGATTCGTGTGCAGGGCTACTAGTACATACATAAAACCCTAATATGCAAATAGACCAAATGGCAGAACAACCGAACAACCAGTTGCTATGATGTGCACTGACCACAAGGGGGAGCGTGTGGAACATGGTGGGCATTGGCAGCAGACAGCAGAGCGTGGAACATGGTGGGCATTGGCCATGGCGGGATAGTGGAGCAGGTGAGTGGGGGAGCCAGACCAAGGTGGGACACCAGTCTCTGTCATTGGGGCAAGCCTCTGGTGGTTACTGAAAATTCTTTGCTCCCATGCACCGCAGTCCCGCTGGGAGCTTGCACCCACTGCCAGCACCTGGCACCAGCCCTGATTGCTTGGCGCCATCAGCGGGTGTGAGCAGCAGCTGCCAGTCCCAATCACCCCTCAGGGCTCCTCCACCTCCCCCTGCTCTTGAGGGGTGATCGGGGCAGCCGCCGCCGCTCGCACCCACTGATGGCACCAGCCCTAATCACTCTGTGACATCAGTGGATGCGAGTGGGGCTGGCGCCATCAGCAAGTGGGAGCGGCGGTGGCAGGAGCAGGGCTGCAGGCAGACAGGTGACCAGAGCCGTGGCGGGAGGGGACAGGTGGGGGTGCGGAGGAGGGGCCAAGATGCACCCCTGTGCCCACCACAGCCTCATAGCCCACAGTTCCTTTCAAGGTGCACAAATTTGTGCACTGGGCCCCTAGTCTATAATAATAAAAGCATAATATGCTAATTCTAATTAGACCGGACAGCCAAACAACCTTCCAGATGAAGCTGGGGCTTGTGAGGGCCAAGGCAAGCCGCCATGGCTATGAGGGCTGAGCCCCTTGCATGAATTTCGTGCATCGTGCCTCTAGTATTATATATGTATTTTACTTTAAAATGTTATAAGAAAGCACCAGAGAATAAAGTCAGGCTGACTCGCTGGTGCCCAGCAGCCACATCTTTAGCAACCTAATTTGTGAAAGCATATCTTGGCATATTGTGAGAGCAACATTGCATGTGCACAGCTTAGGGGAGTTGCCAACCGATACTTCAAGGTATTCTTTTCACATTAGCAAGGATCACAGCTGTCAGAAATGTACTCAATTTTTACATTTTCTTTAGTTTTTGAGGTCCTCACACCAGTTAGATAATGAAATGGGTAGATATTAGAGAACCAGATTGGTTTATAGAAACTGAAAACAAAATGCCATTTCATGATGAATGAGAAAATTGTGCAGAAGTTTCCTTCCTTTAGGGATTTGTTCCATTAAGAACAGAACACAACTAAATGGTGTTTGTTGCTCAAAGGAATATTTTCATATACAGTAGACAATATCATTCTCCCTGCTTGTGTTGCTTTTATTTTCAATAACCATTGTATTTTACTTTACCTAAATATTAAAACAAAATATGCTGAAATTTGTCCTAAACTTCAGAGACTGAAATTCCTTATTTTCTGTTTGTAATTTTTCTCTTTCGTGAGCTACAGTCTATATGCCTTTTACTCACAATGGGGACTCATACTATAAACAGAATAAGAGTTCTACTATTGCATAATTTAATTCATGTCACCAATTTGGATAAACCTGATAATTTTATATACACATATGAAATATACTCTATATACTAGTGTGAATTTCTTCTATTTTTAAATACTAGTATATAAATTAATTTATGGTTTTAAGGGCTAGAAGCCCTAGGCCTTTTAAAAATTAAATATGTACAGTAAACTAAGCAGTGTAATCCAGGTAGAGAAATCTAATGCCAATGACATTCATATTTTGTTTCAAACATGAGTGCCTATCAAAAATCAATAAAGGGGTATGGACAAAGGTACCAAATGTTTGATTCATTCACCTTGTTTGCACCTGGAAGAACTTGTTTTACATGTGAACAGTTGTAATATTTGTAATCAGATGTAAAAAAATAGGCTTGCTATGTAGTGCTTCCCAACACCCATTCCCTATATGTTATATTGCAAACAACTGGTTATAACTGCTGGATGTTTGTTTGTTTTTTAATTTGCTGTGAAATAAAATTAACACATTATTTTAAATGATTATTAATTAAATTTTAATTTATATTTATATATTGTTTTATATTTTATATTTGATTGAAAATGTGAATGTATGCAAAAATCAGCCACCTCACCCTCAGAGAGTCTAATGAGTTACACATTCATACACACATACACATATCACAGCAAAATAAACTCAAAGTATTAAAAATAATATGGAAATCTAAATCTTGCTCTGCTTCCTGTTATTTATCTTTACATTTTTCGACTGAGCTTTTTGCTTCATCTACCAAACGGAAAAATATTTACTTCCTATGCGAGCTGTAAAAAAATACAAACTAGTTCACTCACCATAAAACACATTTGCAACAAATGTTTTTCACACCCTCCTGAGAGGCTGCGGTCTTTAAACATAGTAATTGAATTGGGGCAGATGGGAATGATTAGACCAGCCTAAAGCCACAAATGAACCACAAATCTTTCCTAACATTTTAACTGCGTTCTATCAATTCTATTAGTTTCCCTTCTTTTTAAGAAATCATACAATCATTTGAGTTTATGAGTGCCACTGTGTTGTAGGAATGTCTCAAATGAAAATGTGAAATATAAAAACAAATCTCAACCTATTCAGTGCTATAAAAAAAATACTGCACTAGCTGGTGTGGCTCAGTTGGTTGGAGCATCATCCCTGCACCAGAAGGTCTCAGGTTCAATTCCTGGTCAGGACACATACCTAGGTAGTGAGTTCGATCCCAGTAAGGGTCATATGGGAGGCTACCAACCAATATGTCTCTCTCACATTGATGTATCTCTCTCTCTCTCCCTTAACCACTCTCTAAAAATCAGTTAAAAATAAACCAATATTAAAATGAAGCCATATGACCAATGAAGGTGTGGAAACAAAGACCTTCAATGCAAAGAGATTGAGTCCAAATTTGTACTACCATAATTTTAATATTTCACTTAAAATGTAATAAATTATAGTAAACACTATATTACCTATTCTTGTTAGGGATCACAAAATATTACATTCCAGTTCAATAGGTATGCACGTTGACAGATTTTATAGACATATGTACAGTGTAATATGATAAAGAACATGCTATTATATGGTGTATTACATGAATGACTAGATCTAATGGAGAACATAATGAAATAAGGTTATTTTAGATAACATATAGAAAATACTAATTATCTGTTACTCAGCTAGCTATATATATAAAACCCTAATATGCAAAGAGACTGAACAGTGGAACAACTGAACAACCAGTCGCTATGACAGAAGTTGACCACCAGAGGGTGTGTGCAGAACATTCAAGCCCTCAGCAGGTGAAAGTGGCAGCTGCCAGCCCTGATTGTCCCTGAGGGCTTGTCCACCTCCCCTGCTCCTGAGGGACAATTGGGGCAGCAGCTGCTGCCCACACCTATTGATGGCACTAGCCCGCTGCTGGCACCTGCCCCAATCGCTCCTCGCCGTCAGCAGATGCGAGCGGGGCCTGCGCCATCACCACATGGGAGCGGTAGTGGCAAGGATGGGGCTGCTGGCAGACAGGGTAACAGGGGGCCACAGAGGGAGGGGCTGGGCAGGGGCACGGAGGATGGGCTGAGACCTGCCCCTGTGCCCACCACAGCCTCTTGGCCCATAGTTCCTTTCAAGGTGCACAAATTTGTGCACTGGGCCCCTAGTATAATTAGATAAATGGTAGGTAAGGTCTCCATTTTTATGGAACATGCATTTAAATAACTTAAGGCTGATTATAAAGAGCAAATAAAAACAGGGTCACCCTGGCTGATTTGGCTCAGTGGATAGAGTGCCAGCCTGCGGACTGAAGGGTCCCAGGTTCAATTCCGGCCAAGGGCACATGCCTGGGTTGCAGGCTCAATCCCCGGTAGGGGGCATGCAGGAGGCAGCCAATCAATGATTCTCTCTCATCATTGATGTTTCTATCTCTCTCTCCCTCTCCCTTCCTCTCGGAAATAAATAAAATATATTTAAAAAATAAAAACAGGGTGCACTGATAGTGCTCCAATGGTTGTAAAAAATAAACTATTCACAGAAGTGCATATAAAATTTTTCTGCATTTCAAAACCCAATTTTCATATATTTGATTTTATAAATCAAATCTAGGTATGCCTATAGGCACTAAAATTGTACAGTACCACAATCAATTGGTGCTCATTTGAGAGGGTATCCTTAGGTATAACATATACAATGATGTGTGCCTACTCAAGTAGTAAAAACCTTTACTCCTTTATTTTTCCTTATATATTCCTAGAAATATGAGGTATTATATGTTATCATTTGTAAAATAGTAAGTATATCTTTGATATAAATTTCCATGTGTCAAACCTGTGAAATATTCCTTTATTTTTCATGATATCATCACTTTTAAATTTGTGTAATACTTAGCAATAGTACAAATTCTGCATTTATCCCTCAGTTTTAAATTTTTTAAATTCTTTATTGTTTAAAGTATTACATAAGTCTCCTTTTTCCCCCATTGACCTCTCCCCAGCTGCCTCAACCCCCCAGCATATGCCCTCACCCCCTACTGTCTGTGTCCATTGGTTATGCTCATATGCATGCATACAAGTCCTTTGGTTGATCTCATACCCCCTTATCCCCTGCCTTCCCTCATAGGTTAGACAGTCTGTCCGATGCTTCTAAGACTCTGGTTCTATTTTTGTTCATCAGTTTATGTTGTTCATTATATTCCACAAATGAGTGAGATCATGTGATATTTATCTTTCTCTGACTGGCTTATTTTGCTCAGCATATTGCTCTCCAGTTCCATCCATACTGTTGCAAATGGTAAGAATTCCTTCTTTTTTTTACAGCAGTGTAGTATTCCACTGTACATGCGCGTTCACATCTAGTAAAAACTCTACATTATTGTTCTTTTATTTTCTTTGTTGCCAACCTGTCCTCCTCTCATTGGGCTTATTGAGCTTTCCATTACATGTTTTGGCCTTAAATTTGAACATGCTGAAGGTTGACTTTGGAACCCAAATTATAAAACCAATCAAACATTTTTATTAGTAGCATTTTCCTTTTAACAGATATGTAATAAAAAGCATCTATATATATAAAACCCTAATACGCAAATAGACTGAATGGCAGAACAACTGGTCACTATAGTGGGAGCTGACCACCAGGGGGCATGTGCAGAACATAGTGGGCATCAGCAGCAGGCAGCAGAGCGTGAAACATGGTGGGTGTCGGCTGTGGAGGGACAGTGGGGCAGGTAAGCAGGGGTGCCAGACCAAGGCAGGGTGCCAGTCGCTGTCATCGGGGCAAGTCTCTGGTGGTTACTGAAAATTCTTTGCTCCCATTTTCCGTGGTCCCGGCTGGCACTCGCACCCACTGCTGGCAGCAGAGTCACCGCTTGCACCTACTGCTAGCGCCTGGCACTGGTCCTGATTGCTCGGCGCTGTCAGCAGGTGCGAGCAATGGCTGCTGGCCCCAATTGCCCCTCAGGGCTTCTCCACCTCCCCCTGTTCCTGAGGGGCGATTGAGGCTGGCAGCCGCCTCTCGCACCCGTTGCCAGTGATGGCCCTACTGCTGGTGCCCAACACTGGTCCTAATCACTTTGTGCCATCAGCGGGTGTGAGCAGCAGCTGCCGCCCCGATCACCCCTGAGGGCTTCTCTACCTCCCACTGCTCCTGAGGGGCAATCAGGGCAGCAGCCACTGCTTGCACCTGCTGCTGGCACCGGCCCCAACCGCTCTGCACCATCAGTAGGTGCGAGTGGGGGTTGCGCCATCAGTGTGTGGGACTGGCGGCAGTGGGAGTGGGGCTGCTGGCAGAGAGGGGACCAAGGGCTGTGGCGGTAGGGGCCGGGCAGGGGCATTGAGGGTGGGCCGAGACCCACCCCTGTGTTCACCACAGCCTCGAGGCCCACAGTTCCTTTCAAGGTGCACAAATTTGTGCACTGGGCCCCTAGTATATCATATGAATCAGCAAGTAACATATTTTGTATTAGTATTAGCAAATCTACCTAAAAAAGGTTACCAAATTGAAGAGCAATTTTTTACTCTTATTTAATATTAACAATGCGTAAAATACTAATAAATTTGGACCATAGCATCTAACCAAGGGACTTTCTTATTTGTTTCCTTAGAAATGAAACCAGCTGCTATGCTGTTTTTCACCTGAGCTGAATCTTCAACACAACTTCCACCAGGGATTCTACTCGGAATACCCCACTATCAGTCCAAACACCTATTAGCATCCAATTTCATTATGTAACCCAATCTCCCTATTCTCAAACTTGGAAAAGTGGAACTACAGAAACCACCTTGACCAGTACATACATCCTTTACACAAATGTCACACATAGTGGCTCCAGGAATGATTTACCCAAATCCATTTAGGTATTGAGAGTAACTAATCCACACAGCCCAACTCTATTTCAGGGTCCTTTCTGCTTGATCCTTTTGCCTCCTTTACCCACCACATGCATTTGTTAAGTCCTAGATGTTTTCTTACAGTTTTTCGCTTTATGTTTATCCTGCATAATACCACTTTTCCGATTGAGACTGAGTGTTAACATGTTCAATTTTCGCTTGTGCCACATTTCTTACAATTCTTTTTAAAATATACACCACAATGAACATTTACCATTCTTCTTGCTCCCTTATATGTAAATACTCTTCCTATATCTGAATACTTTGGGGGTAGTTATCTACCTTCTGTGTGATTCTGAGATGTAAAAAATCTCCATCTCCATCCAGAAACCAAACTTAACTAAACTTTACTAATGTCTCTGCATATTAGGACAAAGATAAGTGAGCTAGGTTTAGCCAAAGACTTCAAAATGAGGACTAGTGGTCAGACTTTTATTTCTTGCAATCAAGTGGGTTAACTATCCTGAAATCCTGTCACCAGATTCTAAAATAGTTAATTTTTTGCCAGACTGCATCACCTCTCTTCAGTGGTAGTTGAAATATTTGTGCTCACTACCTCAGTATTTGTCACATTCAAGTTTGAAGCTATCAGCATGTATACCAAATATTTGGCCAATGGTGTATGTCATCGATTTTCAACTGATGTGTCACTGCACACTGGTATACCGCAAGAATAGTTAAAACAGGCAATACCTTACACTTTAGTCAAGGGCACTGACCTCTTTCCCCTTAGATTGTCAAATTAAAAAATGACAACAGCCAATACAACATTGGCTGTCGAGTGATTCAAAATTATACCCTTTTTGCGGGTCAGATTGGCAAAATATATACATCATCTATTTTTTGTGTTCTACGGAATTTTAGTAATTAGTTTATATGTGTCATAGATGAAAAAGGTTGAAAATCGCTGGCATATATCATGGAATAGAGGAAGTCTGATAGACACAGATGAGGTAAAAGCCATTACGTTATTGGCAACTGAGCTAACAAAGCAGTAACAATGCTTAATGTTCATAATTAATCCTTGGTTCTGAGCATAGCCTAAATGTTTCTAAATACTATCTCTACTAGTAACTCCAGGGCCCAATCTCATATCTCCCCGTTTAATTTCAGATCAGTATCCTTCTCATTTAAAGCCTCACACACTGAGCTTCTAAAATGTTCCTAGAACCTCTCAAGCTTGTTCCAATTTAATATATTTGTCAACACATGAATATATATATTCAGTGGTAGTTGAAATATTTGTGCTCATCTATCCTCAGTATTTGTCACATTCCAGTTTGAAGCTATCAGCATGTATACCAAACATTTAGCCAATGGTGTATGTCATCGATTTTCAACTGATGTGTCACTGCACACTGGTATACCGCAAGAATAGTTAAAACAGGCAATACCTTACACTTTAGTCAAATATATATATATATATATATATATATATATATATACATATATATATATATACATACACATACTATCCACTGCCAGTCTGTAAACTACACTAGATGGGTATAATATAATTTGCATTTGTGTGTATTGAAATACTATTCTTTTGCTTGCACTCATGAATAGCATTTTGATAGGCTACAGAGTAAGAGTTGCAGTGACAAATCTGATGCAATTATAATTTCTTTTTATCTGTTATTTCAGTCTTGGTATTTGTATAATATTCTTTTTTATTCTAAGGGTTAAAATATTTAAGGAGGAAATATTTAGGGACTGCACCTT
The DNA here is from genome assembly GCF_963455305.1 of Plecotus auritus. Lineage (NCBI taxonomy): Eukaryota > Metazoa > Chordata > Mammalia > Chiroptera > Vespertilionidae > Plecotus > Plecotus auritus. The sequence goes on from NC_137775.1 coordinate 123,547,819, forward strand.
TATTTTGTTAAGTTTGATCAGCATACAGAGATATCTTTGGGAAAAAAGAGTACAATAATGGCTTCCTTTGATTCATATATATATGCCACACATGCTTTCCTTCTTCTTACACTCTATCTCCTGGATCAACCACTCACTATATGTATGGGTTGATTATACTAGTATTTATTGAACCCTTTTCATAGACTTTTCAAATTAAGTTAGTTATGTCATTTTAGGATTACAAATAGCCACAAATATATTTTATTTTAATAATTTTTAAAATATATTTTTATCGATTTCAGAGAGGAAAGGAGAGAGAGAGAGATAGAAATGTCAATGATGAGAGAGAATCATTAATTGGCTGTCTTCTGCATGCCCCCCACTGGGGATCTAACCTGCAACCCACCCAGGCATGTGCCCTGACCAGAAATCAAACTGTGACTTCATGGTTCATAGGTTGACTTTCAATCACTGAGCCACACTAACTCGGCTCCTTTAATAACTTTTACTTTTTTTTTTTAATTTCAAGTCTTTAAGGACAATTTTGATAGTATTTTTTTGTTAACCATAATTTTCATATATATGTGGATTCTTTTAAATTCATAACTTTCTACCTTTCACATTACTCCTTTAAAAACACTCAATTCTTGGTTGGGTGGTGTCACTAAGTGGTAGACTATCAGCCAGCCCACTGAAGGGGTTGCAGGTTCCATCCCTGCCGCAGTAGGAGTGGTGGCAGAGGCAACCAATTGATATGTTTCTATCACCTCTTTCTCTCTCTCCCTCCCTCCCTCCCAACTCCCCCCTTTCACTCTCTTTAAAAAAATCAATAAATAAATATCCTTGGGTGAGGATTAACCAACCCCCCCCCCCAAAAAAAAGGAAAAAAATCCTACTCAATTCTAAATTGGAGCCATCTTTTGTGATTTATTATGAAAATCAGTCCTTTAGGTTAATTCCATCCAAAAGCCCAGTATGAATTTGTTTGCTGTCCCCCACCCCCAAATCTACACGAACAAAGCTCAGCCATGGGACTGGTGGACAAAATGGCAAAATGAGAGGTCTCTTTTACGGTAAGTTGGTATCTAGAAGTGAAAGCCTCTAACTTGAATAGTGAAAGAGGGAATTCTGAGTGCCCAGAGTCAGAGCACTTTGAGTGCAGAATGATCATACCCTTACATGAGAAAAATGGTTTATCTCAGGAGGTTAGTTGAAAGATAGTCTACATTAGATGATGCATGGGGTGGAGAACATCAAAACCCTTCTACATACTGAAGAAATCTCCTACACTCAGTCTAACTTATTGGTCCTCCAGAGAGCACCAGAGATATCTCCTTTCATGCATAAAGTGTGTCCCTTTCAGCTGGATTCTTGAGTCACTGCCCACAGTGCTAAGCCCCATACAATGGTATGGGGAGGCTGCCCACTCAGTATGATGCTAAGCTTTTATCTTTCTAAAAAGAACTCAAAGAAATATTACATAGCACAACCTTGTTTTCAGAGCCAAACCTTGTGCCACGCCAGCAGGGCCATGGGTGAACCTGGTGGGCGGGGGGGGGGGGGGGGGGGGGGGGAGTCAGAAAAGACAGACAAGAGAATAAAGAGAATATAGCTGGAGCTGGGTGAGCTGGGTGGACCTCTAGTGCCTGGATAAGGACACAGAGAGAGACCCAGCCTGCAAGCCGAAGCTTTATTTTATCGTCAGAGCACACAAAGCAAAACAAGGGAGGTGGTCAACATGTTTACAATGTTCTTGTGAGTTTGTTTCACCTTGTTTTGGCAGCACTTGCTGTACCTCCCACAGCCCATTAGCTACCTAGGAAGGAACTAGGGAGGACTAGAAGGTCAAGCTTAATTATGCTAAGAGGGCTCTGCCCTCCAAGCTGGGACTTGATTGTGGCCCTGCCACAGGTCAGTCCGAGGCTTGACCATATAGCCGCTCCCTATAAAACCTACCAAAAACTGGTTTGTTTTGTTCTTTTACACATGGAGAAATAAAAAAAAAATAAAAGTAAAAATAAATAAATAATCTCTATTTTGCTTCCTCCCAATGATACGCTGAAGTCCTACTCAACTGGATCTCAGAATGTGACCTAATTGAAAATAAGGTCAAATATAATTAGTTAAGACCAGTTTGAGGTTGGGCCCTTAATTCAGTATGACTCCTGTTCTTACAAGAAGAGAAGTGACACAGAGACATGAAGAGAAAATATGGCCCTCTGATGATGCTTATAATAATTCATCTACAAACCAAGAAATACCAAGGTTGCCAGCAAAAATCAGAAACTAGCACAGAAAACAAAGGATTATTTCTTACAGGTTTCAGAGAAAGTATGACCCTGCCAACACTTTGATTTTGACCTTCTATACTGCAGAACTGTGAGACAATAAATTTCTCTTGTTTTAATTCACCCACTTTGTGGTACTGTTATGGCAGCCCTAGAACATGAATATACCTTGTGTAAGTACAAATAGTAAAACACGAAGTAAATGGAATATATCAATAAATTTACCAAGTCATTTTCATAGGATGAAAGTGGTTTAATATTTTCATTCACATAAATGTTCAACTATTATATACCCACTAGAGGCCCGGTGCACAAAATTCATGCAGGGGGTGCATCCCCTAAGCCCAGCCTGCACCCACTCCAATCTGAGACCCCTTGGGGGATGTCGGACTGCTGGTTTAGGCCCAATCCCAGGGATTGGGCCTAAACTGGCAGTTGGACATTCCTCTAACAATCCTGGACCACTGGCTCCTAATCGCTCACCTGCCTGCCTGCCTGGTCGCCCCTAACTGCCCCCCTCCTACCAGCCTGATCACCCCACATTGTCTCTACATGTTGGCCTGATCTCCCCTAACTACCCCCCTGCTGGCCTTGTCTCCCCTAACTGCCCCCTCCTGCCATCCTGGTTGCCTCCAACTGCACCCCCCCCCACTGGCCTGGTCACCCCTAAATGCCCCCCCTTCTCCCCCCCTCCCCGTCAGCCTGGTCACCCCATGCAGCCTGCTTGTTCAGTCGTTTGGTCGTCCCTCACTAACCCCCCTGTCGGCCTGGTCATAGGCAGCCATCTTGTGAGGGTGTGAGGGTCAATCTGCATATTACCTCTTTGTTACATAGGATTAGGACAATAAGTAACAGAGACTTCTTCATATTTGACAATTTGTACAAGCTTATTAAAGATAACTTTGCACTTCTGAAAGTAAGCTCAATTTGGCCATATTAGGGAAATAATATATTTTTTGTAACACTTAGGAGAACATTTTTAGATACATTGATCAAGGGAATTGAGAGAATATATCTTAGAGATTGAAATGACTTATCTAAATAGAAAGTGTTTGATATGTGAACTTGTGTTTCCCTGTTATGTAGCCATCATCCATTTTTGTTGTTGTTGCTAATCCTTAACCAAGGATATTTTTCCTATTGATTTTTAAAAATCTTCATTGTTGAGAGTATTACAGATGCCCCTCCTTTCCCCCCTTGTACCCCATCCTCTGGTTCCTATCCTGCCCCATGCCTTAACCACCCTATTATCTGTCCATTGATTTTTAGGAGAGTGGAAGAAAGGGAGTGAGGGAAGGGGAGAGAGAGAGAGACAGAAAGAGAGAGAGAGAGAGAGAGAGAGAGAGAGAGAGAGAGAGAGAGAGAGAAACATTGATGTGAGAGACACATTGATTGGTTGCCTCCTGCACACACCTGGACAGGAGTGGGTGGGGAACAACCTGCAACCTAAGTACATACCCTTGACTTGGAATCATACCATTTGGTGCATGGGCTGAGGCTCTAACTAGTGACCAACACCAGCCAGGGCAGTATTGTACATTTTTATTTTACTTGTGCACATTTTGAAGTATCTTCTTGGGGAGGAACTTATTTTGTATCTTCACTACAATTTCATTAAAATAATTTTAAAAAAAGCACAATGTGGTATGATCCATAAGAGTCCTAAGAAAGGGCACATTTGGTGTTCTCCAGGGCAGCAGAGTCTAATTAAGTGATGAAGTAAATAATAAAGGAATATGGAACAAAGCTAAAGAGTTAAGAACTTCAGATCTTAAAATGCAGCTTAGTGTATGTTGAACAGGATTTATGAAACAAAAACCATCTCTGGTATCTACACACAAATATTGTTGTAAAATAATGAATCAACGCCAAAACAAAAAGAGTATTGGATCTTATAGAGCAGAAAAGAAGAGGCAGTCTAGATTCATGGGAACAAATGTCAAAAGATATACTGTTTTAACTTTTCACACAAAAATGTCATTGAAACTTGAACACTATATCCCAATAAACTTTAAATTCTATCTTAGAAATGTTCAAGATAAATTTACACATAGGAGATCATAATTTATTTCCTAATCATGCATTCTGATATAAGTGCTCTTTCCACTTATAAAATTACTCCAGCAAAAGAAATACACAAAATAATAAGAAACGGAAAGATATACATTTCAATAAAGAGTAGAACTAACGAAAAGTGCAATAAAAAGAAATCATAGAGTGAAGCTGTGCATTTTACCCAAAAAGCAATCTGTCAAAATTAGAACAGCATCAGTAGACTTCTAAAGCAAGTAAATTTACATACACACAAAAGGGAATTTCAGTCATGAAATATCTGGTTAAGGGCTTAGAAAACTTTGATGATATATGTATTTTTATTTTTATTTTTTTTAAATTTCTTTATTGATTAAGGAATTACATATGTGTCCTTATTCCCCCATTACCCCCCACCTCCCATTCATGCCCTCACCCCCCTGTTGTCTGTGTCCATTGATTAGGCTTATATGCATACATATAAGTCCTTTGGTTGATCTCTCCCCCTTACCCCCACAGTCCCCTACCTTAGAAACACTTAAAAATAGTTATCACAAATCCCAAGAAAACATCAATACAAACTAGAAACTCACAATTCAAATAATTGGTATGATTTTGAAAACTGTATAGATTATAACAATAAAGTCAACTTGATTTAATGTTTCAACTAGTCTCTCTTAAACATCACAGTTTTAGGATCATTCTGATTGATATTATTCAATATATTATTTTATATTCTACAGTGAATAATAGTTAAATGCTCATAATAATTTATCAATGTAAAAGTCATCTAAGGCAATGAGATTATTATGGACCAAGATCCAATTAAGAAAAGATTCAATCTGTTGTAACCCCAATATTTTAAGCTGTTTTTCCTATAAAACTGTTTATCAATTCACAAGGATTATATGATACATGGCCAAGAAGCTGCAAAGAAAAGTACAGAGATCGGAAGTTAAAAAGCCTTTTGGAAATCTCCTGGGACTGGGGAGAAAACAATTTAGAGTTCTGATATGGCAATGTAACCATGAGGAGCAATCAGGTCCCCAAGATAAATGAAGCAGAGAGAAGCAAGCCTCAGACACTGTACTCCTTCTTCCTTGAACATGTATAAATGCTTTGCTCATGTATAAATGCTTTGGGGTGAAAGATAAAAAGGCATGCAGAAAGCTTCCGCTGAGCACAGCTTTTGGCAGTTCCCTGTTTCCAGAGAGAGAAAAATATTTTAGTTCAGGATCTCCCAGTGATGGAGAGCTCTTATCAGCATCTCAGACCTCCTCCAGTACAATGGGAGGTATACGGGCCAGGATAAGCAGCAAATAAGAAAAAGGCCTGAAAACAACTGCTCTGATTCAATTTCTTGTTGATTTAAGGTAATCTGCATCAAAATTTACTGATAGCCATAAAACTGAAATTATTTCCAGATGCAGATAAAATTAGAGATTTCAATTTTTCAAACAATATTTGATAGTTAATGAAAAATCATCATACAGTAATGCACAGAATTATATACAGATCTTGATATGTATATATGTGTATATATATATTTATATATACATATACACACACATATATATATACATACATATATTCATTGCTGAATAATTTTTTAAATAGCATCTGAATGTTTACTATTTCTATTAGTATTTTTACCCCAGAATTTTCAATAATAAAAAATGTTATTCCTATAATAAGATACAATTACCTGGTAACTCAAACACATTTACAGAATTTTCCTTGCATTCCTTTTGAAATCACTGAAATACAACTAATGATTATCAGTAATGACAGGGATTTTGTAAGAGAATTTACATACTGATTGAAGTGAAATGCCATGGATTTCTTGAGGGGAAAATACTAAGGGAGTCCATGAGAATTTTAAATTTCCTTGAGTGCATTGCTGGCTTTGATAGCTAGAGGTTTATATCCTTAATAGAAGTATCACCACACAGCTGTGAAGCAAATGAGAAGCAGGCCGCCTGGGAAGTTGAGAAGGAAAGCCCCAAGGAATTAAACTCTCAGATGTGAGAGTTGGGCCTTCAGAGCACTAAAGGAATCATAAATCAACCTCCCCAGAGGACCATAGGAGATGTGAAAAATAATATATCTGTGATCATTCCTTGGTGGAAAGTAATGAGCAGAAAAAAAAAGAAAATAATTTCTAAGGAAGACAGATGATAGGTAGACACCAATATGATATATACGGACATTATATATGAGATACAGACATTTAAAAATATATTTTTACCTGAACAATATAGATATATGTACTATAGAATATAACTTTTACTGCAAAGATCCTCAATTTAACCAGTGTAGATAAGTTAGTGAAGATATTTCTAGTCTTCATATTTGTATAACAACAAAATAGCAAACAATAATCATAAAATAACTAACATTTTAGAACTTCCTATGTGCCAGGTAAAAGTATTTGACATATATTATGTTTTGTGATCTTTCTAAAAAATCTATGTGATAAATAAAATTTTCTCAATTTTATAGACAAGTGAATTTAAACCACAGAGAACTTAAATAAGTTTCCCTATATTACACAGCTGTAAACTGGCTGAACAAGGATTTGAACTTAAGTATCTGACACCAGATGGCCCATTCTTAAACATTAGGATAGGTGGTTGGTTTATTTAGCCAATAAGCAAATGCTGAACAATACCATGTGCCAGGCACAGTTTTAGAATACAGCAGAGAATTCAGGCTTCCCAACATTAACTATTTTTGAGAAGAGTAGAGGGTAAATTTTTAAAAATATATTTTTCAAAATTTACGCTAGAGTTGACATATAATATTACATTAGTTTCAGATATACAACGTAATGATTAGACACATATATCTTACAAAGTTAAGGTTGAATATATATATATATATATATATACACATATATATATATATATATACACACATATATATTTAAAATAATGAGAATTATAGTACTGAAAGAATTCAAAAATACATCAAAATATTTGGGATGTAACTAACACAGTACTGAGAGGGACATTTATAGGACTATATGCTTACAATACAAAATATAAAAGTCTCAAATTAATAAACTAATGGGTGCTGGGTAGAAAAGGTGAAAGGGTTAAGAAAAAACAAAACATATAGACACAGACAACAGTATGGTGATTACCAGAGGGAAAGGGGCATGGGGGAGGTAGAAGAGGGTAAAAGGGCAATAAATGGTGACAGAGGAGACCTGACTTTGGGTCGTGAACACACAATACAATATACAGACGATATACCATAGAGTTGTACAACTGAAACACACATGTTATTAACCAATGTCACCCAATGATTTTAATAAGAATTAAGAAGAAAAAAGAGAAAATATATGAACAGATTTTTAAATGAAAAGTACTGTATATGCAGATGGTGAATAAGTACAGAAAAGATGTTCAACATCATCAACCATTGGGGAAAAGCAAATTAAAACCACAAATAAAAAAACCACAATGAGATATCACTAAATGTCTATCAGACTGGTTATAATAAAGAATAATAATACCAAATGCTACTGAGGATGCAGAGAAACTGATCACTTATACACTGCTATTAGGAATGTCCAATAGTATAGCAACTCTGGGAGAGTATAGCAGTTTCTCCAAGAATTAAACAAGCAATTACTATACAACCTTGTAATTTTAATCTGGGGCATTTATCTTAGAGAAATGAAAATGTAAGTTAACACAAAAACCATAAACAAAGGCTCATAGCAGCTCTATTTATAATACCCCCCCCCAAATGAAAGCAACCCAAATATTATTTGAGAGATGAACGGTTAAACCATCTGTGGTATATACATTACATGTGATACTACTTAGGAAAAAAAAAAACTTGGCTGAATCTCATGAGAATTATGCTAAGTAAAAAAAAATCCAATGTCAAAATACAAAATATAACTGTATGACTAAATTTTTAAAACATTCTTAAAATTATAGGGATGGAGAGTATATTAGTAGTTGCAGGGTTTAGGGAGAAAAGAAGGGAGAGGTTAATGTGGCTATAATAAGATAGAACAAAGCATCCTTGTGATGAAACTCTTCTTAAATTGACTCTGGGGATGATCATATTAATTTACACATATGATAAAGTGGCATAGAAATAAATGTACACATACACACACACAAATTTGTGGATTTAATTGGTAAAATACAAACATGCTTGGTGGATTGTATTAATGTCATATTCCTGGCTGTGATATCTTACGATAGTTCTGCAAAGTGTATTATGCTCCATATTTTTGCTTAGAATCTACAATTATCTCAACATAAATATTTTTTAAATATTCCTAAAAATGAAAATAATTGCTTTCATACTTTAAAACCTTATGATACCTTTAAAAACAAAGTGGAAACTACAAAGTAATCCAGATTTGAGCATAACTATGTATCACAGAAATCCACACTCAACTTTATATCTTAACAATTACTAAACTATAAAGCAAACTGTATTTTATTTTGTCCATGAGGAAAATAAATTGAAGAGGCTTTCATAGTCTGAATTATTTTAAATTGCATCTACTAGTAGATAATCAAAGTGTGATATTTTTATTCCTAAGAGGGCCATTTAGTTGTATCTCAAGAAAATTGTTAAATGTGTGAAACTCCCCCATTGAATTGGTTTATTGGGGTGTTATTATGAAAGTTCAATTTATGCAAGTGACATTTAGTAAAATTTTTCCATTTTGTTAGATTGTTTATCCTCACAGCAGTATATCATAACAAACTTACCACAAAGAGTAACATGAACAGTTGCTTGTTTGTGAGGACAATATTTTTTTGCTGTTTTATAGTCATAAATGTCTTGATACTGGCTCTAGTAATTTTTCATTAGAAAATGTATTTCTTACATAACCTATGAAACACAACCATCTGTGGTTTCTTTAATGTAATTGCTAGCTATTTGTGGTTAAAAGCACCTAGCACATAAGTATTGTCAGCTATACTATCAATGGCAATAAAAATGCACTAAGAATGCACAGGCTAAATACTGTCTCTATTATCATTTGGTTCAATTGGAAGAGAAACAACCAAAAGTCATTGAAATTTATTTCAATGTACTCAAAGTACAAAATAATTATTAGAATACGAATGTAAACATATTTATCCTTTAAATCATTAAAAAAGCAATACCTTTGGAATACCTTTATCATAATGGCAAGTATAGTTAATGCACATCTTCTATTTAATTAATTGTTAACTCTTTCTAAATATCTCATATCAAATCTATGCAGCAGATTGTATGCATGTATCCTTATCCTGTTAAAATGGTCCCTTGAGTCCTAGTAGAATGAAATAAAAAGCCTGGAAGCAGAGACTCTTTAGCTTGCAGATTCACAGAAGACATAACCATATCCAGGTTATATTCAAAGCTATAGGAATCAAGTTTTTACCTCATCAAACAAGGCTCATATTCCATAAATTAAAAAATACCAGTAACATCCCAAGTAGTATTACAGCACTTCTATTTGGCAAAATTTGGTGATGCCAAATTTGTGTTATATGATGAGAATTCTCCCATCCAATCTTTTCTTCTTGACCATAACTGTTAAACATTTCACCCATCTTAGAGACTTACTGCACTTGGTGAACTATTCCAACCATGTAAGCCCCTTCAGGTATATATCATGTAGGGAAATGGGAAGTTTCAACCCTTGGAGCATTAAGTTGAGAGGTTTATAAACAAAATTCAAGGTGTGTAAATAAAGTGAATTGTTCTCACCTAGGAGAGAATGAATAAAGAAGAAAACTGAACATTTTCTGGTTATCCATTATGATTTACTTTTAATATGAAACCTCTTATATTAATATAAAGCCATACAAGCTAATACTTCATTCAGTCCCACATTATGACTTTAATATTAGCACCACAAAATATTGTGTGGCTGAGTATGGTTACGTCCTAATATAATCACCTAAAAGTATTAGAAAATCATTTGTATGGCAATCATAATTTCCCATTCTATAACATGTTAAGAGATGAACACTTATGAATTTATATAAAATACATTTGCATTTTTCATCAAGCACAATCTCTCAGGAAATAAAAGGGGCTCCGTATTTTCACAAAATAATGTGTACAATGAGGGTTCTTTTCTTTGTTTTAATATATCACCTAATGTGGTCCAAAGCCACTTTAGAAGGTTGATACCTAAAGGAAAATGAAATTGGATAACTAGTAAGAGGGAAAATCCGTATTTTTGTGAAAATTTAGGACCCCAAGAAATTGTTATTGTTGGTAAAGTTTTCACTTCCCCGCCTTCCACTTAACCCTGTTCTCTGACATTCACCTTCCATAGACTTCCTTTTCTGCTCTACCTACACCTCCCATCCTTACTACAATGCTCTTACCTTATGCTGGTTCTTTTAACTTTTGGTTCAGTAAGTGCTTCTCTCTATAGATGTGGGTGTAACTCAATGGTTTTCCAACATACTCCCCACATAACCCCTTCTACTTCACAAAGCTTGTAGGATGAGGGATACTTGTTTCTTTCCATGTCTTTTCAGTTATTTTGTGTTGACAGAAATCCACATTCTAATGGCAATTAAAGAGAATGGAACACAATATTCTGCGTTTCAAATAAGAAGCACTCCTAAATTCTTCTCTTTTATGGCTTACTGGCCCATTAAATCTCTGGTAAAACCAAGATCATTAGAAAGAAAATTTCAAGTAATTCTTATGTTTCAAGAATATAGTCTCTTCATGCTGTAGTTGTTTTAACATCACCAATAGACACGACTAAGTGCCCATTTTATGCCAAATACCATATCAGGATGCAGGAACCAATGACAGGAAACACTGAAACTTTAACCTTCTGTAAATAAAAGCACAAAATTATTTAACCTAAACAAAATAAAAAATAATTGGGAGAAATTAATTTTAACAAAATTGTAATTGACAGGATTCTTGAGAGTATTAGTGCAGTTAAAAAAAAACTTAAAACACATTGAAAAATAATATGTTAATATATTAAATTTGTTTATCACAAAGTTGGACATTAATATTTGAGGTACATATTTTTAAAAGTATGCATTCTAAAGATTTAAGTCAAATTTGTTAAAAAATAGACTTTTTTTTCCAAAGTCTTGTAATCGTGCAGTTCACAGACCTATCAATCCATATTTCAACTTCTTTCCCTCTGAATTTTCCTCCTTATTTTGTTGAGAAGGTCAGAACCTCAGGTCACCATTACAACCCTGCTAGTCATCATAGAGTTCTGATGTCAAGCTGTGAAAACAGTTTTTCCCACTTTAGCATTTGTGTATTGGCAGACTCCCCAGGAAGCTGTGCTGGAAGATTTTAAATTGCCCTTGGACCTGTCATACAATTTATCTTCCAGAAGAGACACAGTGGCTGTCTTCTTTCCTTTCACTGGTTTTCTTTGTATTTTTATTATTTTACCAAATTTACTTCTGTTTATGTAGAGGAAAATACAAATCACCTACAATGTCAAAGGCCATTTTTGTCACTGTGCATACACTTATATGATTAAACGTAAAAAAATATTTATTGTTGAAAGTATTACATATGTCCCTCTTTTCCCCCATTGACCCTTTCTAAGCCACCCCCACCCCCTATCGCAGGCTTTCCCCACCCGATTGTCTGTGTCTATGGGTTATGCATATATGCATACAAGTGCTTTGGTTGATTTTGTTTAATTTGGCTTTACTACCCAAGGTGAGCTCTTCCACCTTAGGTCACCCACTCTTCCCTGGAAATAAATTTAAAAAGAATGAAAAATATAATATTTTCCATGAAATTCATTTAATTTTTCAAGTTTGCTAAAATATTTCAATGCATCACCCAGAAACTAACTTGTACCAACATTGCTATTGAATCAGTTTTGGAATGCTATTGGGACATAATTAAGATTTCCAATTCATATTGTTTACTTCAAAGAGAGTGGATATTCTTTCTTTTTTTTTTTTGAATTTTTTTTTATTGTTTGAAGTATTACAAATAGTAGTACATATGTCTCTTTTTCTTTTTTTTCCCCATTGACCTCCCCCCAGCCTCCCCTAACCCCCATGTCCATGCCTTTACCTGCCCCCCACTAGTGTCTTGTATCCATTGTTTATGCTTATATGCATGTGTATAAGTCCTTCGGTTGATCTCTTACAGCCCCCCCTCCCCAACCTCCCCTGCCTTCCTGCTGTAGTTTGATAGTCTGTTCAATGCTTCTTTGCCTCTGTATCTATTTTTCCCCCATTTCTTTCCTTTAAAAAATCTTGCCTCTGCAGACTAGAAATAAACATATAATAACAAAAAATGTTTGAGTCCCAATTTCAATGTCCAACAATTCTGAGTCCCCGTTTCAATGTCAAACAGTTCCTTATGTGTACATGTCAGCAATGATATCTGGATGGTGGGCACATGGTGGCAATGCAGGTCCGACCCTCTCTGGTTTGGTCCTAGGCAACCTGCTGGGTCGCACAGCTGCTGACTGCTAGCGTGGCAAGGCGTCGTCAGCGTCTTCCATCTCTGGACTGTTTCTCCTCTTGTCTTCATGGTTGGAGCAGACCTGTCAATTCCTCTCTGTTGCAGGAATCCACATGGTCTTGGAGTTGTTTTCTGAAAATATACAAATATATTCTCGACCAAAAGTTAATAAAGGAATCTTTTCTATATAATTGATTTGGGATCCTTTTTATTTTTGCCCAAACTATTTTCCTTTGTCTTATTTAGACACCATGTGTGTTTTTCATGGGTGTCTTGTTAGCATTACAAATGAAAATTAATTTTGTAAAGTAAAAATTTTCTAAATGTAATTTACTTATAGGATATTTTTCCTTACATGATATTACCCTACTATCCCCCCTTTTTTTGATTAATGGAGGCTTTTGTAAATTTTATAATGCAGTCTTGATAACTTTAAATTTTAATTTTTTGCACAAAATATGACTGCTTTAGGTTCATTGCATGTTCAGGAATTTCACCATGAGATGAACTACCAATAGAAATTTTAGTTACCACTTTAGGAACAGCTTTTTGTCCAGTACAATTAAATTTTCTTGAATATTCACTTATTTCAATTAGCCTATTTAAATTAATCTGAAAACTTGATTATTATTTTACTGTCAAATTTAATACTCTACCAACAATCTTAGTTTACCCTGTAAATATTAGTGGAAAGGATTATTTGCATTCTTGAGTAGGCCCTGAGCATTCCTGGTGCTAGGCTGGATTTAGATATAGGGCAGCTGCTGTTGGCCAAGTCTCTGTCTGTTACCTGGGTCCCAATCTGAGCTGGGCGTGGGAAGCAAAGCAGCCATGGGGGCAGGAGACCTCCCTCAGATGGGGTGAGGGTTCAGGCCCTTGCAAGGTTGCGGGGGGGGGTGAGGGTCTGTGCCCCACCTCTGTTGACCCCCAAGTTCTCTCCTGATGGCCCTTCTGCGACTGTGCCTGTCTTAGGTTGTTCCTTCCCTGAGGAATCTTACCCGTCTCTGGCTAACCAGTCATCCTCCGGGGCCAAGCAGGGTGATGTGAGGTTCAGTTCTGTCTCCTTGGTAGCCTATGCCCCCATGGCCTCCACGCCCAGCACCTGCCTTGGGATCCCCTGGCCTGCTGGTGGGGCCCCAGCACTGATCACACATTTCGGGGAACTCAGGTTTCTTCTCCAGGGAGGGCCCAGCTCACCCCACTGGGCGAGAGACAGATCCATGGTACCAGCCACCATGAGGCTTCAAGTTCTTGAGTTTGTGATAATATTACCATAAGGGGTAGGTAAAATAGATTAGTTATCCAAATTCAAATAAATACATATGCTGGAAATTAACTTGCTTTATGAAAGTGGCATACTGTTTACTAAAATGAAAACATGTGATTTAATGTTAATAAGTTTAATTAATAACTTTTAAAAGTATAAAAGTTTTATTTAATTAGTTTCCATATACTTAGATTGTTTTTAAATTTTTAAACTATATTTTACCAGTTTAAATAAGAACATAGAAGTGCTTCATAGAAATGTTAATGGTCAATATAATTTTACTTAAGTTTTTTAATATTTTTAAAATTTCCTATTGTCCTGAGATAGAGATGTCTTTTTTTTTTCTTTTTTTCATACTAGCAGCCTGGTTTTCTTCAGTAAATCTCATGTACTAGAGAAATCCCTCATCAGGAAAGGATAGCTGCTGAAGGCTATGCATCTTCTCTTAAACTATAACTTTTTAGAATCTTTATACATGCCTCTCTTTTCCCTTTAGAAAAGTTTATATTTTTCTTGTATTTTCAAAGTATTATAAAAACGAGGAGGTAGAGTATATAAAATTATTTTATTCCTAAATGATTTTGACAGTAAGTTGTTAACCTAGTGCCCATCATCCCTGACTACTTTAGTTTGTACTTCGGACAAAAAAAAAAGATATTCTCCTTTAGGACCAATACAATAAGGAAGTTTACATCGATATGTTACTGTTTTCTAATCTGTAGAGCCCATTCCTTCTCATCAGGGCCTCACTAATGTTCTTTATAGAGAAAATATTCACTTCAGACTCACATATTGCATTTAGATGTTTATCTCCTCAATCTCCATTCTGAAAGTTTCTCTTTTCTGGAATTTGAGAAACTTAATACTTTTGAAAATTGCAGACTAACTATTTCAAGGAATGTCTAACTATGAATTTGTTTGATTTTTTTTATGATTAGATTCATGCTATACTTTTGACAAGAATGTCAGAAGTGTACTGCATTGTATTCTATCAAGTAGGATAAGATTTTCATTTGAACCATTATTGATGATATTCACTTCGATCATTTGATTAATGTAATATCTCCCAGACTTCTGAAAAGTTATTTTTGCTCTTTGTGAATGTGTTTTAGAGGGAGAACCTTAGAAAACATATAAATATCATTGCTCATCAAACATACAATTACTTTATTTATTTACTCATTTTTTTTTTTGTATGATGGGTGAAAAAAAATCCCAGTTTGCTGAGGTTTGAGGAGTTTCTCAGCATGCAGAACTTTTAGTGCTAAAACCAAAACAGTATTGGGTATATGTACACGTATATATCTTCATGTGGACATTTGTATATATGTTGAGCAAATACATAGAAATGAAATGGCTGGGAATTATGGCAAGTGTATGTTTAATATTTTGGGAAAGTTCCAAATATTTTTCCAAACTATTTATACCATTTAAATTCTTATTAGCAATGCATTATAGTTCAACAGTATCCCATCAGTGGTTGAGTGTCCACCTATGAACCAGGAGGTTATGGTTCGATTCCAGGTCAGGGTATATGCCTGGGTTGCTGGCTCAATCCCCAGTGTAGGGCATGCAGGAGGCAGCCGATCAATGATTCTCTCCCACCATTGATGTTTCTGTCTCTCTGCCCCTCTCCTTTCTTCTCTGAAATCAATAAAAAAATATTTTTAAAAGATTATTAATAAACTTTAAATAACTATTCTAATAAATGTTTAGTGGAGTGGAATTGTGAATTTGATTGACATTTCCCTGATGAGAAATGGTGTTAAATACTTTTTCATGTGTTTATTAGCCAACTTGTCTCTCCAGATATTTGTCTTTTTTAATGGACTCTTGCCTTCTTTTAATTGATTTTAGAGATTTCTTCATAAATTATTGCTACACATGTTACAGGATAGCAAGAAGCTAGGAACATTCTAGGGCAGGAGAAATAGGGAAACTGAGACAAGAAAATTAAACAAGGCCAGTGAAAGATTAACATGGGTGGTACACGGGCATGCTAAATAGCTATCTCAGATGGTGATTAAAGAAAAATTGAATTTATTTAAGGAAAAGGGGCTGGGGTATCTCAAGGGAAGGGCCACACAGCACTGAACCAAAGGGTACCGGGTCCATGATGGCACTAAGGACTGTGAAACACGGAAGGGCATAGAAGAAGCAGCAGGAGAGCCCAGGCTGGGCTGCTTTGGTAAAGGCATGTACTGGGGGGAAGGGGAGGCCGGGGGAGGTCAATGGGGAAAAAAAAGGAGACATATGTACTACTATGTGTATTACTTCAAACAATTAAAAAATTAAATTAAAAAAAGAAAGTAATAAAATAAAAAAAAAGAAAATTAACTGTACCAAGATATTCGGCAGAAGAATTTTAAAATATATAGATAGAAAAATATATAAGGCAGAAACCCCCCACCCCACTCACTGCTTGGATTTCCCGAGAAGGGGACCTATCCGCACTTTATGCCAGATGGTAGGTTTGCTTGCCTTGTTCCTTTAATAAATTATTTTCTTTGTAAATGCGCTTTTAACACTACGCGATTTTAACACTATCTGAAGTCACTTGTTTGAATTGATTCATGCAAGAAGACAAGAACCGAGGTGGGGACAGCCTTCTCCCTCTGACTCAGGGGGTCTGTCTGATTGATAGGAGGAAGGGCACGTAATAAGAATAGAGCCACAGTTGTTTAATAATTATTCACCTTACTAACTATAGGTAAGAGGTTTTCCTACAGATTCTGAAAAACTGGAGGGTGAAACAAGGCTGTAAGAAGATAAGATGCCTCCATGGGTCCGTTACTCAGAAAGGAAATACATTTTGAGAACAGACCAAGGACAGGAATGCTTTGATTTGGTTGCTGTGCCTGGAACCTGACCTCTTCTGGAAGTTTGCCTCAGGGACTGACCACTCTCCGGTCCCAGAACAGGCTGAGCGCCTTAGTAATATAGAAGACTAGAGGCCCAATGCTTGAAATTCATACATGGGGCAGTGTGGGGGGGAGGTTGCTCAGCCCGGCCTGTGCCTTCTTACAGTCCGGGATCCCTCGCTCCTAACTGCCCACCTGCTTGCTCCTTAGTGCTGCTGCGGAGGCAGGAGTGGCTCCCGCCACCGCCACTGTGCTCGTCCGTCGTGAGCCAGGCTTCTAGAAAGCTGAGCGGCGCTCCTGCTATGGAATCGCACTGACCACCAGGGGCAGCTCCTGAGCTGAGCGTCTGCTCCCTGGTGGTCAGTGTGTGTCATAGCGACCCGCCTGTTGTAAAGGTCGCTTAGGCTTCCATATATATATTAGGGAGCCCAGTGCACAAATTTGTGCACCGTGAAAGGAACTATGTGCCGTGAGGCTGCTGTGGGCACAGGGGCGGGTCTCTTTTACAATTGAATTGCCTTGACATCTCTGTTGAAAATTAGTGGAAAATATATAGGTGGGTCTATTTCTGGATTATATTCTGTTCCTCCAATCTATGTGTCTATTCTTTCACTAATACCATACTATTTTTATCAATGTGGATTTATATTATGCCTTGAAATTGGGTAGTGTAATCAGACAGCTGTATGCTTCTTTTTTAAAAAGAAAAATCATTATTGTTGAAAGTATTACATATGTCCCCTTTTTTCTCTTCTAGCCTGTCCCTGTCCCCACCCCAGGCCTTCACCATACTATTTTCTGTGTCCGTGGGTTATGCATATATGCATACCAGTTCTTTGGTTGATCTCTTCCCATCCACCCACCCTCCCCCACCTGCCCCCTGAGATTCTGCAGTCTGTTCCATGCTTCCATGTCTGTGGATCTATTTTTTTATCAGTTTATTTTGTTCATTAGCTTCCACATATGAGTGAGATCATGTGATACTTGTCTTTCTCTGACTGGCTTATTTTGCTATATGCTTCGTTTTTTAAATCTCTTTAACTCTTCTAGGACATTAATATTTCCATAAAATTTTGGAATCATCTTATTTTATTTCTCCAAAGTATTTGTAATAATTTTGATAATTTTACTGTTGTTCTTTGCTAGGTTAATAAGCATATGCTTCCTTTTTTTGTTACAAATGTTATTTAACACTTTATTTAAATTATTAAATTATTAATTATATCATCTGTTTCATACCTGGGTCAGTTTTATTTTTTCTTATTATAGTCATGAGTCAGACTGCTGCCTTCTATTCCTGCCTGACAGTTTTAAGGGGATGCCAGACAATGTGGATTTTTCTTCTGGATATTTCTGCATGCTAAAAATATTTTTGAATTTGTTCTGGGATGCAGTTAATTTACTTGGAAACAACTTGATATTTCCGGTTGTTGTGGAGTGAGCACGAGTGAACGACCACTGGAGTCCAGACCAAATTAAAATTTAGGGAGCCTTTATTAGTGGGCCAGCTGGCTGGCCAGCCGGCTGGCGACTGCTCTCTCTCCACGCAGGGAGTCCAGAGAGCAGCCCCGACCCTTTGTGCGGGACCACTTTTAAGCACATTAACCACATCCTGTTTTTGCAGAGCAGGTAACCCAAGACAAAACAGTTTTTCCTAAGCAACGTCAGAGTCATGCCATTGACGACCATGTTATTCACAGGGTCATCCTGTTCTTCAGAAAGCTGACAGTGTTCTATGAAAGAAGGTCTACGTGCTGGAAAGGGGCCATGAGAGCATATCTCAAGGCCTGGCCTGGTGTCAGCACTGACAACTCTATCTGGGGCATAGTCCACGGTCTCTCTGGAATGGGCAAAAATTCCCACTCTCCAACAAGGTCTTACTTTTAAACTTTTATCCTGAACCCAGTGCATTGTTTTGTCTGTGACTTGTTTACCCTCACATCTGAGACAAAACCCTTTTGATTACTCTAGTCAATGGCCCATTAAATAGGAGTTTTTCTAATCTGGCTGTTGTGAACAGACATCCTTCTTGGTAGTTTGTGAGCTAGAATTTGTTTTCCCTTTAATCCTTTCATTCCACTCTTATTATTCTACTAGAGGCCTGGCGTGTGAAATTCGTGAATGGGTACAGTCCCTGGGCTGGGCCTGTGATCAGGGCCATCTTCCCCCACTGCCAGCAGCCGGCCCCACCCCCTGCCACCACCCACCCCCAGATCTCCACTGCCATCGGGTGATTGGAGAATGCTGGCCAGGAGAAGGGACCTGTATTGAGCGTCTGCCCCCTGGTAGTCAGTGTGCATCATAGCAACCAGTTGTTCCACTGTTTGACTGATTTGCATATTACCCTTTTATTATTTAGGATTATCTGAAAATATCTTTGCTTCATATTCAATCATGAAAAACACTGACACTAAATTCAGAATTCTAAATTGACATTTTTTTCTTTCTATTTCAGAACTGCAAATATATTGTTCCATTATTTTTTGCCTCAGTGATATCTGATAAGAGGCAAGTGATCATTCCAATTATGTTTTATGTTTATTTACTTTATAATTTCTATACAAGTGCGATTTTTATTACTACCCTTTCTTAAAATCGTCCTACATTTTTTTCACTTACTTAAGTTTCACTCCAGGCTTTTATAACTGTTATTTATGGCAGGATAGAATTATTAAGAATTTGCATTCCATTAGAAATACCTCGTTTTGTATTGAGACAGGGAGATAACAGAAGACAGGAAGATGACATATTTGAAGTGCTGAAAAAAGACTATCAACCAAGAATTCTATTCCACTAAAACTATCACTCAAAAATGAAAGAATGATTAACATATTAATTGATAAATAAAAACTAAGAGAATCAATTGCTAGCAGATATGCCCTAAAAGAAATACTAATGTGAGTTCTTGAGGATGCACTAAAAAGATAATAGACAATAGCTCACATCTGCAGGAAGAAATAAAGAGCATGGTAAGACAGTGACACAGTAAATGATAGAATGGATATAATTGTATTTGAAACTGTCTTCTCCATTCTCACTTATAAAACAACTGCTTAAAGCAATAACTATAAGTCTATATGATGGACTTATGATGTATAAAAATTTAATTGGTGTGACAAAGGAGAATGAAAGGAAAGGAGCTATTATGGAGCAAAGATTTTGTGTATTAATAAAATTAACTTGGTATTAATTGAGTTAGGTTGCTTTAAACATAGATGTTAATAGGAATCTCAAGGGCAACTACTAAATGTATGAGTTCAAAAATATAGAAAAGAAACAAAAATTATATGCTAGAAAATATCTACTTATACCATGGACACAGACAATAATGTGGAGAAGGCCTAGGAGGGGTGGGAGCAGGGTGGAGGGAGGAAAAGGAAGAGGGGAAGGGAGACATCTGTAGTAGAATCAACAATTCTATATAATAAAACCGTTATATGCAAATTGACTGAATGGCAGAACGACCAGTCGCTATGATGCACACTGACCATCAGGGGGCAGACGCTCAATGCAGGAGCTTCCCCCTGGTGGTCAGTGTGGTCCCACAGCAGGAGTGCCGCTAGAAGCTTGGCTCATGGCTGGCGAGCGCAGCGGCGGTGGCGGGAGCCTTGACGGCTTAGGCCCGCTCCCCGCTGGCAGAAGGACATCCCCAGAGGGGTCCCGGGCTGAGGGACCCTCCGAGTGCACAGATTGCACTAGTAAAGAAAACACTCCCCCCCACACACAGAAAGAAGGCAGCAATGTAGAAATAGAGGGAAAATACATGATGTGCAGAAAACAAATAGCAGAATGGAAAATGGAAATGCTAACATATAATTACTTTCATTAAATATAAATGGATGAAACACTCAAAAAGTCATTGATTGATATAATTGGCTTTTAAAAACTTGATTCATTATATGCTCAATATAAGAGACAAACTTTAAATTAAAAAGAACCATAGTGACTATACAACATCAGATGAAGATCACAGTTCGATTCCCAGTCAGGGCAAATGCCCGGGTTGCAGGCTCAGTCCCCAGTAGGGAGGGTGTAGGAGGTAGCCAATCAATGATTCTCTGTCATCATTGATGTTTCTATCTCTCTCCCCCACTCCCTTCTTCTCTCTGAAATCAATAAAAACATATTAAAAAATAAAAATATTGTTACTAGAGGGAAAAAGGATATTTTATAATTGCAAATGAGTCAAACCATTAAGATGTTGTTACAATTATAAGCATATCTGAACATAGCAACAGATCACAGAATGCATGAAGCAAAACGGAATTGAAAGGAGAAATGCACAATTAAACAACCTCCTATATTATCAAAGGGAAAATATTTCAAATCAATGATCTAAACTTCCACATTAAGAAAACAGAACAAAAGAACAAGTTATATAATAGGAGCAAGAATAGTGATAGAGAAAGTAATCAAAACCAAAAATGGTTCTTAAAAATATTTTTTAAATTGACAAATCTTTATTTAAATCAAGAAAAAAGAAAAAAGACTCCAATTGCTAAAATATAAAATGAAAGACAACATCACTACTGACATTACAGAAATAGAAAAGATTATGAGAGACTACTATTAACAAGTGTGTATCAATAAAATAGATACATAGATACCAGTTTTGGTTTTTTGTTGTTGTTGTAGTTGTTTCTGCTTGTTTTGTCTTGTTTATTTTGTTTTCTGGGATGTTTTGGCTGAAATAGAATAGTTATCATTGAAAAGTTTTTGTCTTGGTAGGCTTCCCCTATCTTTGTCCTTTGGCCAGAGAGATCAGATTTTTAAAAAATATATATTTTTATTGATTTCAGAGAGAAAGAGAGAGGGAGAGAGAGATAGAAACATCAATGATATGAGAGAATCACTGATCAGCTGCATCCTGCATGCCCCCTTCTGGGGATTGAGCCCACAACCTAGGCATGTGCCCCTGACCAGAATCGAACCCAATACCCTTCAGTCCGCAGGCCCACGCTCTATCTACTGAGCCAAACTGGCTAGGGCGAGATGAGAAAATTTTTGTTGTTTTCTGTACTCAGTTGATTTTCTAGGTTGCCTGCTTGTTCAACTCCAATGTTGAGACATATGAGATAAGAAAAGAGCCCTGGATGAGTGGCTTAGGTGGTTGGAGCATGCTACCATACACTGAAAGGTCATGGGTTCAATTCCAGGTAAGGGCACATACTTAGGTTGTGGGGAGCATATGGGAGACAACCCATCAATGTTTCTTTCTCACATCAATGTTTCTTTCTCTCTCTTTCTCCATCTCCCTCCCTCTCTCTCTAAAATCAATCAAACAACATAGATATATCCTCAGGCGAGGATTAATTAACACTTTAAAAGGAACAGTAACTCATCACCATGACATTCTTTGGCTCCTGATGTCACTAGCTGGTCAGTCTTCTTCTTTTCACAATTGAGAATTTTTTCTTTGTAGATAATCCCCAGGATTTTTAGTTGTTAATAAATTAATTATTAAAAACAATAATTTCGTCCTAGTCGGTTTGGCTCAGTGGATAGAGCGTCAGCCTGTGGATTGAATGGTCCCAGGTTTGATTCCAGTCAAGAGCACATACCTTTGTTGCAGGTCAGGTGCACGAGGGAGGCAACCAATCAATGTGTCTCTCTCACATTGGTGTTTTCCTCTCTGTCTCTCCCCCTCCCTTTCACTCTCAAAAAATCAATGGAAAAATATCCTCCAGTGAGGATTAACAAAACAACCACAAAAACAGGAAAGTTTTGTTTGTCTCCCATTTTCCTGGAAGCATAGGCCTCCCTTAGTTTTAAATATAGCGTTGAAACCATCTATCTACTTTATTATTTCTGATTTGTTATTATCAGAAAACTTTATATGTATCATATTATATTTGGAATTTCTAAATACTTTCTTTGTAGCCTTAAACATGAATTTTTTTTTTTGTAAAAGATTCAGTAACTGTCATTAGCTGTCATGTTTAGCAGATCTTTCTAAATATGTATAAGAAAAGTTTAACTGGTTTTCAAAGTATATTTTTATAAGTTTTAAAATTTTTAAAAATCTAAAGATTAAAAGAGAATTGTATTACAGTGACATTATCCTACTCTGGATGAGTTTACTTTTTCTTGGTATTCTGTTCTTAAGTTGTCTTTATGGACTAGAGGCCTGGTGCATGAAATTCGTGCACAGGGGGTGCAGGGGGGGTGTCCCTCAGCCCGCCTGAAACGACGCCAGCATCCCTCACCCCGGCCTCTAGCCAGAGGCTCCTCCCCTCCCTCCGTGCAGCCTCTGGGAAGATGTTTGTCCTGGGGCCTCCTCAGGGCCCCGGCCCAGGACGCCTGGCAGCTTGGGTACTCGGGTGCTTGGGCTCCCAGATCCCGCTTCCCTGCCAGTGTGGTGTGCATCAGCTGCCTGTGGGAGCCACGCTTCAGGAGTCGCCCCTTGGACCATACTACTTGCGAGTGCGGGGGGTGGGGGGTGGCCACAGCAGCAGCGATTTGATGTCTGTAGTGCGCCCGCTGGACTCCCCACTCCGCGGCGCCGTGCTGGCCAGGTCCGCACTGCGGTCAGGGGGCTTCCAGTCTGTGACTGGGACCGCCAGGCTGTGACTGGGGGCTGCAGGCGGAGGACCGCGGCACCCATAGGGCTCCCTCAGTGTCAGGAACTGGGAAGATCCATTTTTCTAGGTCCTCCCCTCCCTCCGTGTGGCTGGGGCGGGGACATTGGGCTCGCGCTCGCCCCAGCCTCAGTCCAGAGGCCCCTTCCTTCCCTCCCTCCATGCAGTGGGGCAAGGACGCTGGGCTCTGGCCAGAGGATCCTCCCCTCCCTCTGCGCAGCTGGGGCACAGACGCTGGGCTCTGGCCAGAGGCCCCTCCCCACCCTCCGCGACCAGGAGCGGACTCTGGGTTCGCATTGCCAGGGCAACACAGCCAGCATCTGCCCTGGCTGCTATGGGTGCCACCATTTTTGTCGCAGAGTATCGGTTAATTTGCATATTACTCTTTTATTAGATAAGATTGCATACATTGTTGTCAGGTTATAGCTTAACGCAACATCTTAGTTTTTATATTTTGTTATAAAAATTGGGTTTTTTTTTATCATTATATACTATACCATAGTATTGCTCTCATGTACTTTTACCTAAATATCTATTTCTTTCTGATACCAATATTTCTTTTACAAATTACTTTTGGTTAGTATTAATCTGTAATAAATTTATACATTCTTTTATTCATGACTTTTTACATTCTTTTATTCATGATATTTTAGTGTGTCCTTGCACTTTTCATCTTGTTTGATTTTTTACATTTTAGGCAAATTTAATCCAGTAAGAAAAATAGATATATTTAAACTATTTTATGCCATGCTTATTGGGTTTTTTGTCATAAATTGTCTTTACTTTCTTGTTTCTGGCCTTCTATTCATCTCACAATGTGTCTTTCTTTTGATAGATTACTTTTCTTTGTAATGGTTAACTTAACATTCTAACATTATTCTCACTCATAAAATAATTGAAGTTATTAAGCATATCTATCTTCCTCACAAACAAGACAATGACACACTTAAACTACTCACTGCTGTAATACTTTCCATATTGCCTATTATTGCCTATAGTTTTTTTTTCTAGCTATTAGTAAAACATAGCTTTTCATAATCTATTTTTACAAGAAATCTTGATTTACATATTTTAATATATGTATTTTTATTTTACTACTAGAGGCCAGTGCACAAAATTTGTGCACTCGGGGGGGTCTCCCTCAGCTCGGCCTGTGCCCTCTCGCAGTCCGGGAGCCCTCAGGGGATGTCTGACTGCTGGCTTAGGCCCATCAGACATCCTTAGCACTGTGGAGGCAGCTCCTGCTACCGCTGCTGCACTCGCCAGCTGTGAGCCCAGCTTTTGGCTGAGCGGAGCTCCCCCGTGGGAGCGCACTGACCACCAGGGGGAAGCTCCTGTGTTAAGCGTCTGCCCCCTGGTGGTCTGTGTGTGTCGTAGTGACTGGTCATTCTGCAGTTTGGTTGATTTGCATATTAGCCTTTTATTATATAGGATTTTATTTTTGGATCCATTTTATAACAGCCCAACCACCAAATACCACCTCTACAAACATGTGTGTCCTGATATAGTTTCTGTTCGTTTTCTCATTTGTTTCCCTTGATTTACACTTTGGTTTTGTGTTCTTATCCTGTTCATAAGAATTTTTTTTTGTCATTGACCACCACCACAGGGAATTTGAGAATTTTATTGTTACTATGCCACCGTCTGCCTTTTAACTAGTGTTTCTGCAGTTACCTGGGATCCAGTCAAAATTCAGTAGGTCTGGGTGGAGCCAAGGATTTTGCCCTTCTAACCAGCTCCCAGATAATGCTCGGGTGCCGCACTGAGTATTAAGGCTTTACACACCTGCGCTGTTTTCACACGGTTATGACTTTGGAGATTACAACGTTTTGCTTACCTTGACCTCGTTGGACCCAGTGTTCCTTATAGGTTCTTTATTCTTTGGGACTAATTTAATCCCGCTTTGGAGTCTACCTCTTCAGGGAAGAGAACGGGTTTTTCTTCATCTAAAACTTAATTTTGAGGCAATAGGTGGCAGGTGCTTTTCCATCTCTATTCTCCTTTGCAGTTTAAATTTCACTAAGTGGCAAAACATGTCATTTTACTTTTTGCAGCCTATCTACATAAATTGTCTTGGAAAATCAACCGAAAATTGGGGTTTGTGGGTAAAATATATGTACTATTTGATGACTAGCACTTGTTCTATAACAAAGCATTTCTTTATTTTTTTAGTTCTCAACTATGCAAATGTCTTTAATGACAATAACGTCCTATTTGAGAGAAACAGTATATTTCTGTCTGTTTCTATAGAATTACAACAGACATTAATATAGAAAAGCATATTTAATTCTCAAATTTGAGTAATATTATTGGTAATTCAGCAATAATGAAACCAATGTCTTTCATTTACATGAAAGCCTTAAAATTATGTATGTTTTAAAGCAAAAGTCACCCTCATTCATCGTTTAAATGCCACAGATGATTTTTAATTGTGGTCATTTGCTGATAGTCTACCCATTTCTCAAGTAACCCAAGGCTATGCTACCTATGTATTTGCCTTTTTTAGGTGGTGGGCTCATAACAATGAAGCTCTAATGAAAGCAACTCTATTTTAATTGCCTGAATGAATGCTGAACATCATGGAAACTGAGGAAAGGTGTGACTGCTTACATTTTATGTGCAACATATTCGGGGGGGGGGGGGGCGGGATTGCTACCAGCTTGCTAGTAAATGGTGAATTTACATGATAAGTTTATGGTAGAAATTAAAATACATAATTCCTGAATAAGAGTAATGATTTTTAGTCTATTCTATTTTCCTCTTAGGAAAAGTCCAATATTTCCTAAGGAGTGCTATTCTACATAATAAAATGGCCTTGACAAATTCTACCAAGGTCATTTATAGACACAAACAAGTCTCCCTTCAGCATTAGTCACGCAGTGACATTGAAAACTCTTTGGCTTACGTAAACATATTTATTGTGTCCACTCAAATAAAATTCCATGCCCTTTTGCTCTCAGTTCCATATGTCCCAACGCCACTACCAAGTCGGTGATGCAGCAAAAGAATCTTGCCCCAAACACACATTTGCTTATTTTGGATCCTTCCTTTCACTGTGTCATAGAACAGCTGGCCAAGTACCACTACCTTCTGTGGCTGTAATTCTATTGCTTGCGGATATTTCCTCTTGTTCTTACATGAAAAATAAATATTATTTTCCTTTAGACCCTTCAAATAATCCTGTAGCATCAATTGTTAATAATTAGGGAGATTATGAGAATTAGAAAAACATTGCTAGAACAGACTGGTGAATAGATCACTTCAGGGCAACATTGAAATTAGGCTTGCCTTCTGCTCAGAATTACTATTTGTTAGCTATCATTTTTAAAATATCAAGTTGAAATTTCCACTAATTTTTTCAAATAATAATTATTATTTACTTATAAATACTATATCGACTACTGATTCAGAAATAATGCATTAAAATTTCAGTATTTTTCCATGAGAAAAATATTGACAGATTGAAGATGAGGAGTAAAAGAAAAAAAGACAAAAAATGTTATTTGTGACTAGGTAGGTCTACTTGCATATTCAATTGAGTCTATTTGAGAAATTTTGTATTATGTTTCTTGGTGTACTTCATAGCAAAATATAGTTACTAGCTGAATATTTTTGTCAGGATTAATTTTGAATTTGTTGTCAATGGACCAAAATAAACATTTTTATTACTATCTAGGAAGCTAATTTCTTTTAATCTCACACTTCTGTTGCCTAAGTGAAGTGCATTTTATTTACACTAAAATTGTCATTTTCCAAAAGTCATCTAGAAAATGGATATTTTAGGGGTGCAAAAAACAGAATAAAATCAGATAAAATTTAGATTTATACTCAACAATTTTCAAAGCATTGGTATTTTGACATACATTCCATTCTAGAATTCTCTTCATTGTTTACAGTACTACAACAACAGAGAATTGCTACCATGTACATTAAGTAGGCTAACTGAAATGATGGTTACCAGCCTTTTAAACTACAGGGCTTTTAAAAATGCCTGGGTTTTTGACTTTTCATAATATTTTGGAAAACTCAACTGTTTTGAAAACAGGTACATAATCCATTGCTATGTTTGGCACAACTTGGAAAGCCTAATTTAATGAAAAGAGAAGAAAGAGAGGTAGTAATAGTGAGAAATCACATAAGCCAAAATTCTGTAAAACTCTGCGTGATGTCCATGCAATAAATTGAGTGAGGGAACCTTGTTTAAGCACCCTGTGGAAACAGCCCTTTTTGATTTATGCCCCTCTGGCATACACATAAAAATAATGGACATATCATCATAGGACACAGACAAATAAGCGAGGGATTATTGCACACCAATATTTCTTGGGAAGCATCGTGAGTAGAGCACTGAAAACAATCCAACATACTGAACTATGAAAAGTTGAATCAGAAATCATCAGAGAAGGCAGCACCATGGATTCATTCTTCTTGATTGAAGATACAGATTTGTGCAACTACTGTGAAAATTTTTGAATAAGAGTTTTACAAGTATGTTTCTGGATACAATCTGTCAAATAATATTTATAATACCAACAAACTTTTTGTAGGAGTTATGCAGGAATAAGTATTCCCCTCACAAAAGGATAATTTTGCCCCAGGCATCAGAAGCAAAAATCAGAAATGCATTTATCAAAACCCCCAAATCAGGGCTCCCTTGGTTTCTTTTAATTCAGTTATTTAGGAGGACAGAAAAAATGAAAGAAAAATTGAAAAAGGGAAAAGACACGAACAGACGAAAAAGGCATGAAGGCTGGCTCTTTTCCTCTATAGATACAACCAAATGCAATCAAAGCCACCAGAAGATATCTATAATAATAAAAACGTAATATGCTAATTAGACCGGACATCCTTCTGGATGGCTCCAGATGAAGCTGGGGCTTCGAGGGAAGCCAGGGTCCTGGGTGCCAGAGGGAAGCCGGTGCTGGCAGCTGGGGGAAGGAAGACCTTCTCTTGCACGAATTTTGTGCATCAGGCCTCTAGTGTATGTATGTGTGTGTGTGTGTGTGTGTGTGTGTGTGTGTGTGTGTGTGTATATATATATATATATATATATATATATATATATATATCAAGCAATTTCAGTAAAATTAGAGGTAATATAGATTTCAAATATTACATATTTTCTTTGGAAACCTTTTATAGATTTACCTACTTAAATAAGTATTTTAACAATCTTCCACTAAAGTAAGCAAAATTACTTTAATATATTCTATTTCATTCCAGAGGTGTTCTGTACAATATGGTAGGCAATAGCCATGTCACTCGGAGTACTTTCGTTTCTTTTATTTTTTAAATATATTTCTTATTGTTGATAGTATTACAGATATCTCCCATTTTCTCCCCAACTCCCTTCCCCCTTGAGTACTTTAAACATAGCTGGTTTGGCCCTGGCGGGTGTGGCTCAGTTGGTTGAGGGAGTCCCATGCTGAGAGGTCACCAGAGAGGTCACTGGTTAGATCCTGGGTGAAGGCACATGCCAGGATTGCAGGCTGGATCCCCAGTAGGGTTTGTGCAGGAGGCAGCTGATGGATATTTTTAAATAAATAAATAAATAAACAAACAAATGTACCTGATTTGAATTGAGATATGTGATAATTATAAAATGCATACCCTATTTCAAAGACTTACAATAAATGTAAATGTTCTTAACATATTAATTATATGATAAATATATAATATATTTGATAAATTAGTTTAAATAAAATACATTGTTAAATTAATTTTACTGGTTTAATGTACTTCTATCATGTGGTAATACAAAGTCTAAAATTACATACATGGCTAGCATTTGTGGCTCCAGTTATATTCGTATTCTACAGCACTGGCATTGGGACCAAGATCATTACATACAGAAGTGGAATTCATATGCCAAATCTTTCCTGATAGTGATATGGAATTTTTGGACTGGAACCCGGATTCTTTGTCCGCTGGAGTGAAGAATGTATCCACGGACAGAAGGTGGTATAGCAAAGGCGGAGATTTATTGAAGAACAAGTACAGACTCCCACGAGGGGAGGGGAAAGAGTCCCACAGCACAGACTCCCACGTGAGGAAGGGAAAAGGGTCCCACTGAGTCCCTTTTCCCTATGGCTTATAAAGGCTGCAGATCCTGGTGCCTTGATATCCCCTCTGATTGGTCACTGTTCCCTTAGACTGGTTACTACAGTAACTCCAGAACTCAAAGGTCCAAACTCACACATGTGAGGTTCCCTCCCCCCCATTCCTCATTGTTTTCCTATTCCCTTCGGGCTTTCTTCTTCTCCTTCTGGATGAAAGGCTTCCTTCCCTTTATTTTATAAACATAGACCTTTTGCTGTTCCCAGCTCCTTCATTCTATGGAAATGTACCTGTTGCAGCTTTCCAAATCCCCTATTCTATGGAAATATACTTCCTGCTGCTCTGCAGCCCTGTGCTTCCTCCATGGTCCCCTTAATTCCAAAATTTCTAATATTTCCTAAACCTGTTCTATTTCACCCCCAAATTACTGTTTCACCTCTTCTGTTACCAGGAACCATTTTGAATACCAAAGGTACTAATTTTTAAAATGCAGTTAAGCAAAGAGATTAACTTATTTTTAATATTTTCAGAAAACTGAGTGTGGTTAGTCAGTGAATTACATTTTTAATTTAGTATATCTTATTTCTAAAATTTAAAAAGTATGAAGAATAAAACATATGTAATGGTAAACCAGTTGCTGGGTTTTAAAGATTTAAAAAAAAATTGAACAATATGCTTGTGTAGGAAAGCTCCCCAGAAAGGATATGGTTTTTGAGAAGAGCAAAATAACCTTTAGTAGGAAAGAACATTATGACTGTAAGCATTTGATTTTTTAAATAGCTGTTTGATTACTATTAAGTAAGTAATTAAATGTCCATCAGCATTTGAAGTTTTACACAAAGTATCTCATTTAATCTCAATAACTCTGTACATTATTTAGTGATTCTCATTTTATCAGATTTATATGTGATAATATATTGTCCTATATAATAAAGATGTAATATGCAAATTGACCATCACTCCAACACACAAGATGGCCGCCCCCATGTGGTCAAAGATGGTTGACCCCATGTGGACACAAGATGGCCACCACAAGATGGCCAGCAGGGGAGGGCAGTTAGGGTTGACTGAGCCAGCAGAGGAGGGAAGTTGGGGGGGATCAGGCCTGCAGGAGAGGGGAGTTGGGGGCAATCAGGCCAGCAGGGGAGGGCAGTTAGGGGTGACCAGGCTGGCAGGGGCGGGCAGTTAAGGGCAACCAGGCTGGCAGGGGAGCAGTTAGGCGTTGATCAGGCTGGCAGGGGAGTGGTTAGGGGGTGATCAGTCTGGCAGGCAGAAGCAGTTAGGGGAAATCAGGCAGGCAGGTGAATGGTTGGGAGCCAGCAGTCCTGGATTGTGAGAGGGATGTCCGACTGCACGATTGTGACAGGGCAGTCGGACATCCCTGGAGGAATTCCAGATTGGAGAGGATACAGGCTGAGCTGAGGAAGACACACACACACACACACATACACACACACACACACACACACACACACACACACACACACCCCAATGCACGAATTTTGTGCACCGGGCCTCTAGTATAATATATATTTATTAAAGAACTGATATTCAGTGAGATTAAGTGTTTACCCATGGTGATACAACCAGTAACTAGCACCATATTTACTGAATCAAAAGACTAAGCACATAAATAAGGACTGGATTTTAATAATGTTAACATGTTTTCATATGTTGAAAGAACATTAAAAATAAATTAATTTGTGCTGAGGCAAAATTATATCTCAAAGGCAGCTAACTATATATAGTTAAAACTTAACAGAATCTGGTTTTGTCTATGGATAGTGCCCCAAAAATCTAGAAAATGAAAAAAATACCATTATTTCTTTATAAATTGTACATTCCCATTATGCCTTTAAAGTAATAAACTTTTCTTTATTACCTTTTATTATTATTATTATTGTTGTTATTATTTGTATTTATTACTGATTTTAAAGAGTGGGGGAGGGAGAGAGAAAAAGAAAAATCAATGTGAGAGAGAAGCATCATTCAGCTGCCCCCTGCACACCTCCTACTGGGAACATGCAACGGGGGCATATGCCCTGACCAGGAATTGAACCTGTGATGTTTTTTTGGTACATGGGGTGACCCTCAACCAAGTGAGCCACACAGTCAGGGCATCTTCATTACCTTTTAGATGAACTTTTTCTTTTTCAAGTGAAAATCAGAGATACTTTGTCTAAGGCAGTGTATCACAGATTCCTTTGCTGAGATTGCTGAGATTTGCAAAACACATTGAACTATGCATTGCTAATGAGGGACAATACATTGAAAAGATCACACACTGTGATTTAATATCAGTGAACCATGTAGTATTCATATTAACATGTGTTTTCCTATGTTGTCTATTGGCCTAGTTCAAATGCATAACATCTGACATTTATGCACCTAATCTGGTAACTGCTGTACAGAAAACCTAAAGGCTTTTTAATCTCTATGGGCTTCTTTTTATAGGTGAGCTTTTACCATACATTATATTCTTATGTCTGTTTACCCTTTCCTACACTATAATATGAATAAGATAGCAATCTATTAGTTAATAATAGATTAGTGTCTTAATACATATCTCTATAGTACAGAAAAAATGGCTTTCAGTATGTGTTGATTCAAAAAATTCCTGAACATTCATTCTTTTAAAAATACTGATTATTTACTTTTTAGTAGGTATTTTTCTAGGCACTAAATATAAAAGTAAAATAAAAAACAAAAAAATATAAAATTTCAGTGATGTAAAAATGATTGTCTAGTCAGTGGATGTGAAAGAATCTATCATGGATATAATATATTTAACATATAATATATATTTATATTAGAACTTCTAGAAAACAAGACTTTAAATATTCTCTTGTCTAATAGGCCAACTATTCATCTTTATTCTAGAGAAGAGGAAGTTTAATAATTTCATTTATCTCAATTATATCAAATTACTTTAGAAGTATGTTGTTGAATAGAGCAATTATTAAATGTGTGTGCATAAACTAGAATTTTATTTGTTGCTGAAATAATGTTATTCTTATAATGTCTCTTAAGTGTTTTTACAGGACACAATAGACACAATCCTTAACAAGTCACAATCAAAAATTTATCAAAAGTACTGGCTACCTCTAATTGATAAATTGGGTTCTAGTTTTCAGGTACTAAAATGAAATAAATCACTCCATTTGCCATAGAAGAGTGAGAGAGCTCAGTAATTATTAGGAAATAAAAAAGTGAATTTGTAAGTTACAGCATTTTGGAAGACTAATAACACAGTGTAGTTGCTATATTTATTAATTTTAAGGAAAGTCTGTTGAGAGAGTGAAAGTTTAGACTTTGAAGAGCTAAGAAATAGTAAGGTAAAGATAAAGAAAGGTGAAAGTGCAAAAGGTATTCTTAGTGGAGGTTTCCTTTCTTCAAGATTTTCATTTTCTTAATATTGGTGCCCCTGGGTGGGCGTCCATTAATAGTAAGGTTCTTGTCCCAGCATTTCAAAGGGGTTTTCAGCAATCTGGAGAAACGCTGTGCGTAGATTCAATAAGGAGTCCAAAGATGAAAGATAGTTTTGAAAGGCATTGGGGGTCAGAGGAGCTTCAGCTAAAAGAGCTAAAGACTCCCCTTGACTCAGGACCCGTGCTCTTTATTAACACAATTTGTCCTAAGGCAAGGTGGAGACATACTCTTCAAAGGGTAGGGTTTACAGAAGCATTTTCAGATTAGGGAATAGCCTACAGCTGTTCAGGTGTTTGGCCAACAGGAGGCAATAACATGTAGATTAAGATGCCCTGAGCTGTCTGGCAGTTAACAATCCTATTCAGGTTTGGGGGAGATGCTTTTCCAGCTGTTCCAACAGGTAATTACATATGTGGCTCAGCCCTTGTTGAGTTCCCCAAGCTTCACCAACCTTTTTATGAAACTCTTGTAATTGTGACATGTTGGAATTGGTTCCCGGCATCTTAATTTTTATTAAAGTAATCTTTTCTAGTTTTTTTTTTCTATTCTGCTCCATATTGGTCATCAAATACATAATAAATAGCTATTTTAATAACTATCATGGGCACTTGTGAAATGTCAGACTCATGCTACAATCACTTAAAACTCAAGCATGTGTTGTAAGTACATATACCCCACTTAGATTGGGATGCTGAGTTCCAGAAAGGTGATATAACTTGGATGTGGTCACATGATAGTGATAGCAATGGGACTGAAAAAAAGACCAGTTTAACCCAAAGCTCTCATTCTAAATTGTTACACACAGATTATCCTTGTTTCAGGCATTGAGCTAGAAGCGGGATTTATGATGTCTTTATTAATTTGGCTATTTTATGCCTCATTTCACCAAAAGGTAAATTCTGGGTCCCCAATGCTTATATTAATGACTGACAATGTAGCACATGTAGATTGGAATAGTTATTTGTTGAATGAATGAATGAATGAATGAATGAATGAGAAGGAGGGAAGGAAAGGAAGGAAGGAAGGAAGGAAGGAAAAAAGGAAGGAAGGAAGGAAGGGTGGGTTCTGACTCAGCATGTTCCCCTGTCACACTAGTTCTACTTTCTTTGCCTGAATATCATAGCATAATTAATACTTTGACCCAATTTAACATAATATATTCTGTATCTATATCTATATCTATCTATATATTATTAGTAGTAAGGTTTCTTTAAACAAACAGAGCTAGGTTATATACATACATATATTATTATACGTATTATATCTGAGATATACTGTATAGCTATAAATAACAGTTATATTATCAGGACTTGACTTGTGCTATTATGGAGTCTGAGAAGTCCCTCTGCTTTCTACAAGCTGGAGAGCCAAGAAAGCTAGTGGTGCAAGTTCCAGGCTGAGTCTGAAGGTCTTAGAATAAGGAGAAGCAGTGACGTAAGTTCTAATCTAATTCCAAAGACCTGAGAACCGGGTGTGCCAATGGTGTAAGTCCCAGTCAGAGGGCAGGAGAAAACCAATGTCCCAGCTCAACCAGCCAGGCAGGGATAATAGATTATACGTATGTATACATCTTTTTCACTTTACCCAATAATTGCATGTTTTAATGCTGGGAATTTTTATTCAGACTTATTTTTACTCACTGATTCACTATTCAGCAATGCCAAATATGTTACATCTTTTTACATTGAGCTCCTAATTTTAATTATTATAAACTAGAGGCCTGATGCATGAAATTCATGCAAGAGTAGGCCTTCCTTCCCCTGGCTGCTGGCACCGGCTTCCCTCTGGCATCCGGGACCTGGGCTTTCCTCCACTGCTAGCACCCAGAACCCAGGCTTCCCTCGCAGAGGGATGCCCTGCCCACCCTCCACAGCCCGCCAGTTGGTGACCTGGGCCTGCCTCTGCCAGGCGATTATGGGGCGACGGCTGGTTCCCCGACCAATCGCATTGCACCTGCCTTGGCTGGCTTGGCACCAGTGGGTGTCATAGCGTGGTCCTGAATGGTCGTCCAGATGGTCATTCCGCTGTTCAGCCATTAGGTTGATTTGCATATTACACTTTTATTATATAGGATTAAAATCTTAGATATTCTGTCTTTAAAAAATTCTTTTTACTGAATTTTTATAGATTACTGCTCCATCATAATTTCAATTACTCCTTTATATTTTAAGCATAGTAAATACACTAATAGTCTTTAACTGATCATTTTCATTTCTTTATCTCATCATTCTTGCTTATTTACTAATATGTGTAATGATTTTTTTTAAAATATTATGTTGCTAGGAGTTCCTTGAGATTGCCATTTAGAATTCACTTCCCCAGTATACTTGTTTCTGTCAGGCACCTAGAAGCACTACCAATTTAGGACAACACTAAAATAAAATACTGAGTAGTATGCTTTGAACCACAGAGGTAGTGTAAATTCACGGACCAAATTCAGGAACATGTAGGTGTCTGGTTAGGACTTCTTAAGGGGTGCTGTAATTTAATTTTGTCTATTCTGCTGTAAGTAGAATTTGAGAAAGGCAAATATTCCTTCTCTCCATTGGGTAATTTTTTTTCTGCAAAGTGTTGTCCTTTGGGGCTCCAAGCTTCATGAGAAGTAGAAGCAGAGTGTCTCTCTAATAAGGCCTTAAAGTATTACCAATATTCACATTCTGTCTCTTGTATTATAAGCCAACACTTGCTGAAACCTAGGCTTTATCCTACCAGATACCTTCAGGGAAAATGCCAATGGCAGAGTTCACCTCTCCTTCTAGAATAAAGCTTTTATAACATTTGTGCAATCGATATTTCTGCTGCTTCAACCATGGAATAAAAATGATTTGTAATATATTTCATGGAGAAATATTCATTGTGTTGGATTGGAAGGATTTCCTTTGAAAATCCAGTTAATATTTTCTACAAATTTAAGCAAATGCAATTTCTAAATTTTAAATGTGATTATTTTACCTATTTGAGTAAAATCTTTCAGTACATCACTTTGATTTTAGGACAAATTACTGAATAGTGAGACTGGTGTCTAAACCTCTTTCTCCTGCTTAATCTCATCATACTCAACTCATGTCCTGGGTATCAGCTAGTTTGACTTACACACTTGCATTGCTCTAAGTATGACCTAGTCTCTAAGTCTCCATGACTGTGCTTTGATTAGGCTACATAACAAGTGACCCTAATATATTGGTAGCTTAAGACAGTTCATATGTATTTATATGCATGGACTCACGCATCAACTTTAGTTTGGGCAGGTATTTTGGTGCTGAGGTCAGATGAACTTGGCCTGACTTTAGGATTTAGGTATAATCTATTTGTCTTCATTTTGGGTCCTAGGATGAAGGAAAAATGGGCCTTGGAGCACACCGTGTGTGTGTGTGTGTGTGTGTGATCAGAAGCTCAAGAGAGCAGAGCAACATGCAAAGCATTTAAGGCCTTGACTCAGAACTGCCACACTGTTTTTTTTCTGCTCACAAGCAAAGACATGGTCAAGCATAAAATCAGTGGGTGGCGAAAGATCCTGTCTACAGTAAATCATGGCAGGGGAAGGGGAGTTGTAGTATGAGAAAATAATACAAATCTAACAAATCTCTATAAAATAATATAACTGCCTTACAATATCAATTAAAAACTAAGTGGGAAAAAAGGAAAAAACATCTACCAGAACATTAGAACTTATGTGTTACTATTACAATACTCATTATCATTATTCACAAAGGCTGTTGTATTTAACTTAGTTGATTTTATTGTATACTTTATAAAAATATATATTTCTTTTTACAAATGCATCATATATAACCCAATGGCAATCACAAATGTGTTATTTGATAATATGCTTGCTCCAGAACCACTGTTATATGTAAAATGTTTTCTGATTTTTTTAATCTGGAAATTAACCAAGTAAGAAATTTATTATAATTGCTTCTATTTTTATTTCTTAGCTTCTGGCAACATGTTTTATTAAATATAATTATTGGGTTAAAAAATAAAAAATAGTGCAATGCTTATCAAGACCAAGGTCGGTGCATTTATTGAAGCAACCTCAATACTATGCAAAGTAGACTTGATTGGATTTCGTGGCTACCAGTATATAATTGCCTGGACAATATTAGGTTGGAATTTGTTAGTTAAAAGAAAGTTAGTTGCTATAGACTGAATATTTGTGCCCCCCCTAAATTCATATGTTGAAGGCCAAATCCCCTATGTGAGGAGATTTGTAGGTGAGGCCTTTGGAAAGTAATATGGTGATGAAGATCTGGTGCTCAGGAATGGGGTTAGTGCCTTTATGAGAGCCACGTGAGGGTGCAGCAAGAAGATGACCATCTGCAGCCCAGAGGAGGCTCTCCCCAGAGCTCAGCCAAGCTGACAGCCTGATATTGGACTTTCCAGACTCGAGAACTGTGAGAAATACAATTTTGTAGTTTAAGCCACCTGGATCATAATAAATTGCTAAAGCAGCCTGACGGACTATGATGTTATTTTATAAGAACAGAAATCTAAAATTTACTTTAAGATAAGTAAACAAACAAACAAAAAAAAAAACAAAAAACCGGTCAGAATTAAATACATATAAGCCACATGAGGGTTTTGTTACTTCAATATTCAATCAATTGATTATGCAACTACTAGTCTGATTAGTTTTTTTAATTTGAACTAAATAGTTGTGCAAACTAAAACTACCACTCAACTTGACTAAAATAGGTGAACAGTCTGTGTACAGACATAACCTAAGAGATACCTTGTCCACTTGCTGAGAGAATTACATGGGATTCTAATCTCAGGTAGTACAAATTATTTACTCTTACCGGTGTCACTAATTCCAAGGTTGTCCTCAGGTCTCTTCATTTTATCTGCGAAAACTATTTTCATCATAAAACACTACTGCGTTAGTGTGCAAACAGTAAAAATATAGGCTATGATCTGCTAAAATATTTAGACATTTTTTTCAATGAACCTCAGGTTTTATTAAGTGCACCTATGTTTAAAAGATGCTAATTATGAAGGCAACTTCAATGACAGTAATATAATGTCCACATACATTAGGGTCATTTTGGATTCAGGGATAGTATGAATACTGTGGCTTTCACCTAGGGGCAGTTATATATACAGGGTGTCCCAAAAAATGTATACACACTTTGGATAATTACAAAGGCAGAATACATTTTCAAAATGTAACAGAATCCACAGCTATCAGCTGTTAAAGTGTGTATCCATTTTTGGGGGGGATACCCTGTATATGTTGTATTATGGACACTCCTCTGTCACAGAACTGAAGATTATCTGCTCCTAAAATCATTCTTGTGTTCTTTAAATGTGGTTCAAGGAAACTATGAATAGATAGTCCTGAGAAATTCTTAAGGGAAATAAAGAAAATCAGGACATCCCTCGCTTCCGCTCTCCCTCCCCCGACCCAGCCATTTCTTTCTTTGCAAAGATACCAAGATGTTCTATAAAATTCTCAAATATCCATTTACTGAAATCATCAAAAATCTATCAATCAAGGTTTGGTGGTCTGACCTTCAAACATTGTGCCTCCTCAGAACTAGTAAGATAAAATAAATAATAATTACACAAGTTTTTATCATTTATCTAGAGTAATGTTTAACATGGCTGCTTCCTTCCAAATAAAGATCACCCTCTTGATTCCCCCAGGTTTTAGCCAGAGACCACTGCAAAAAAAATGTAGTTTATGTTTTTCATGAATGTCTGAATGAGTATTTTCCAAAATGAATATTTCCAAATAACCCAGTATTAGGGAATGCCTTTAATAATTACAGAGTTGCCTCTTAAATTAGAGAGTCTTAACCATCCTTTTCAATTGCCTGTTGATTAAATACATACTGATTTTTAGAATTGCTGAAATGATTTCTTAAGTAAGGATAAACTTAATAGTTATATAAAATCTGTTAGCTGCCTGAATCACTTAAAGTTTAAGTTGTAATGACAAAACCAATTAAATATTAAGTATCCGGGTTGTAGAAAGTATCTAATTTCATTTCTGCTCAAATAATACATTATCTTTTTGAATGTATTTCTATCTTTAAAATATTTTAAAGCATGCATTTTTTTCAACACCTTATATATATTCTTCATCATCTAGTTACAAAATATTCACTGAATGCCAGTTACCTTTCTTAAACAATAATATACTTTAAATCCTTTTTAGAGTTATCTCTTGTATTGAATTTGGTACCAAAGATGATTTAAAAAACCATTATACTAAGCTGCCTGACTGCATTTAATTTGATATGTTGAATTTTTTAAATTACACAAATTACATAGAAGTAAATAAATTAAATTTTTAAAAACTATCATGTCAGAAAGCAAGATTACACACAAAGAACACGTTTTTCTTGTGGTTCTTCATCTACAGAGAAATGCCCAGAGAAATTCTATAAAGAGCTTTTAAGCTAATGGTGTCACAGAACTGAGAGAATTCTTCACCTACAGTTTCACCTGAGGAAAGCAAGGGAAAGACCTCCCTCAGAAAACTTGCAACAGGAAAGCAGGGCTAAACAATATCTCTGGAGGCTCAGATATCAAGGAGTGAGAGTGATGGGCAAAGAGAGCTCTACAAAACCACACATGTAAGAAGCAGGCCTGAAATCAAATAGCATCATAATGTTTGTAGCTACAGCGTTATAACATAAAAATGCATATGGTAATATCCATGGAAACCACCAAAAGTAAAAAAAGAGGCATAACTAAAATGTCAAATAAGGAATAAAATCAACTACTTCAACATATACAATTCAGGAAACAGAAGGGAGTAAAGCGGGAACAAATAACAAATTGCTAATTATCAAACAAATGTAAAAGTAGGAAACACTTTCGGAGGCTGTTAGTGTTCCCCCAAAATTCATATGATGTAATCCTAACCCCCAGGTAATAGTATTGGGTGGAGCCTTCATATATGGGATTAATGTTCTTATACAAGAGCACCCACAGAACTCCTAGCCCCTTCCACGATGTAAGGACACAAGAGTGCAGCAGTCTGCAACCACAAGAGGGTCACCTAACCATGTTGGCACTCTGACCTTGGACTTCCAGCCTCCAGAGCTGTGAGAAATAAATTTCTGTGTTTTATAAGTAACCCAGTGTGTGGTGTTTTGTTACAGCAGCTTGATTGACTAGGGTGAGGCCAACATTACACATATCAAGACATGAAAAATACTGCAAGGGAGAAAAACAAAACACTAGCCCTTTTGAACATAGACATAAAATACAAGCAAGCAAAAAACAACAATATCCTCCTATATAATAAAGAGATAATATGCAAATTGATCATCACTCCAACACACAAGATGGCCGCCCCCATGTGGACACAAGATGGCCACCACAAGATGGCCTGCAGGGGAGGACAGTTGGGGGTCACCCAGGTCTGCAGGGGAGGGCAGTTGGGGGCGACCAGGCCAGCAGGGGAGGACAGTTAGAGGTGACTGGGCTGGCAGGGGAGGGCAGTTGTGAGCAACCAGGCCTGCAGGGGAGGGCAGTTAGGGGCAATCGGGCCAGCAGGGGAGCAGTTAGGCATTGATCAGGCTGGCAGAAGAGTGGTTAGGGGGTGATCAGGCTGGCAGGCAGGCAAGTGGTTGGGAGCCAGCAGTCTGGATTGTGAGAGGGATGTCCGACTGCTGGTGGGATCGGGCCTAAATGAGCAGTCAGACAACCCTGAAGGGATCCCAGATTGGAGAGGGTGTAGGCTGGGCTGAGGGACACACACACACACACACCCTTGCATGAATTTCGTGCACTGGGCCTCTAGTTAAATACATAATAAATAAACTCTGTTATCCCTGAAATTCAAGTTTGGATTGATTATTTTAAAAATGGTAAATGTACTATGTCAAATTATCAGAATAAATGCAAAATTATATAATCTCAATAACTGCCAAAAAGTTTGAAATATCAGCACCTCTTTTGTGAAAGATAATACAGCAACAAAACCATTAGCAAACTTGGAATACAAGAGAACCTCCTCAATAGATAATGGATATCTATTAAAATACTATAGTAAACAACGTCCTTAATATTAAAACATTAGACTTTTCTCCTAAGTTCAGGGGCATGGCAAGGATATTTGCTCTTGCCAATTCTATTTAATATTTTTCTACAGGATTTAGCAATAAGGTAAGATAAAGAAACAAAACTATAAATATGAGGAATCAAGAGACCACTCGTTTCATTCAGAACAGATGACATTATCAATGTTTGAAATAAATATTTTTTGCATACAGACTACTAAAATGTGGAATAGCATTCAATAAGTTTACAAGATAGACAGTCAATATACAACAATCTATTTTCTTTCCATGTAACTGTAGTGAAATTTGCCCAAATGAAAAAAATTAATGCAATATATTGTAACATAGAAAACAAATATTTAGTAATTCATTTTTTAAAAAACATATGAAGTGTTTCTAACTTAGAAACTACAAATCATTACTGACAGAAATTAGTGAAGCTCTAAGTAAATGAAAAGGTATATCATGTTTGCAAATAAGAAGAATTAATATTTAGATGTTATTCCAAATTGATATATAGATTCCAGCCAGTTACTTCAAATAAAAAGACAAGCTAATTCTAAAATGTATGTGAAAAAAAATGGGGATATGAAATATCTAAATCAGTCTTCTAAAAATAATCAAACTTAAAGAAGCTAATTACTGGATTTCAAGAATGACTATAAAACTCAGAAATAAGAGATGGTGATATTGGTATATAGAATTAACTACATGTAACTATTCAGAAACAGATCCTCACATATTCAATAAAAAGATGTCTTCAACTCAATAGGGAAAGAAAAACATTTTTAACAAATGTTGAAATGATTGGATATATAATTAGAAATAGGTGAAACTCACCCTGGCCGGTGTGACTAGGTTGGGTGGACACCATCCAGTGCCCTGAAATGGTGCTGGAGTTGCTGGTTTGATTCCTGGTCTTTTCACATGCCAGGTTGTGGGCTCCATCCCCAGTAAGGGGCAGTAGATCAATGTTGTGCTTTCACATGGCTGTTTCTCTCCCTCTCCCTTCTTCTCTCTCTAAAAAATTCAATAAAAATATTTAGAAAGAAATAAGTGAAACTCACTTATCCATATCCCTCTAAAAAGGCAAAATATCTATAATCATAAAGCTCTTAGAAATAAACATAGGAGTATATTTTCTTCGATGGGAAACAAAAACCACAGCTTAAAGAACAAAATAAATAACAAATGAGTCAATAACAAAAAATTTAAATATTCAGCAAAATAAACTGAATAAAATCAATAGACTAACCAAATGCTGGGAGACAGATATCACAACATATTTCTGACTAAAATAATTTTTCTAAAATAAACTATAATAAATCTTTTTAAATTAAATGTATTGGGGTGACATCTGTTAATAAGATTATATCTATACTCAAATAGGCAATGGAAAGATGAGAGAATCTTTATCCTCACCAACATTTTTTGTGTGTCATATCTTTTGCTTCAGACATTCTTTTGGGTATGAAGTCATATTTCATTATGGACTTAATTTGAATGTGCTTATTGACTGTGTTGAACATTTTTTTATGTGCTTATGGGCTGTTTGCACATATATATCTATATGAGAATATTTTTTCCATTGATTTCTAGAGAAAATGGAAGGGAGGGAGCAGGGGAAGAAAGAGAGAGAGACATCGACATAAGAGACACATTGAATGGTTGCCTCCCACACTAGCTCCTAAGGGGGTTGGGGAACCTGCAGCTGAGGTAAGTGCCCTTGACCTGGACTCAAACCCATGACCCTTTGGTCTAGGGGCCAATGTTCTAACCACTGAGAAAACCAGCCAGGGCTTTTTTCGTATATTAAGTTGTGAAGTGTGCATAGCTTTCAGCAGTAATTAAGAAGCAAAACTTTAATTTCTAAGTACATAAAAGCTGTAACAATATAAAGATCTATACAGGTAAAAGGAAAATTTTACTCTGCTTGGTCACTGCTTAATTGTTGGATGGAATGTCAACAAAAATAACAAAACATCTTCTAAGAAAATCAGCTTACAAAATGTGATATGATACAAAAATACTTGCCATAAGGTACTGAAGTGAATTTTTGAATAAAAACAACAATAAAGACTGTTTTACCACTGACTTGGCTCTGAAACTGATATTTGCAAAATATTTTTCAGCATATTTATCTGTTGTTTGTATAAAACCTGTTTAAAATGTAAATGTATTTTATATATTACCAAATTTATAGGGTTAGTTAATCTCATGAATCAATCAAGATTTTCTTCAACCGATAACTAAGTGGGTGTGGAAAATGAAACTCCCCTGGTTATTAATTGCACTGCAATGTGATTTTCCCAACAGGGTGTCTCTTCTAAGCAGCACTCTACCATCTGCAATCCCTAGGCAAT
This sequence comes from Plecotus auritus, assembly GCF_963455305.1. Lineage (NCBI taxonomy): Eukaryota > Metazoa > Chordata > Mammalia > Chiroptera > Vespertilionidae > Plecotus > Plecotus auritus. The sequence goes on from NC_137775.1 coordinate 123,591,144, forward strand.
AAATTCTCAAGACGGATGGAACAGCAGCTTGAAAACAGGCCTTTTCAAGCTGAGAGAGTTATTATTCTTTCCAGTATTTCTGGCATTTTTGTGGTAAGGCTGCATATATATAATGACTTAATATTCAGTTTATTTCACTTTCATCTCAATGCTTAAAATCATAATGAAACAAAAACCAGTTTCTGATAAAATTGCACACCAAAGTATTGTGCTGATAAGTAGCTCTGTGGTGTTAAACTTTGGCTATTACAATCAGGTAAGGCTTAAAAGGGGGGGGGGGAACTAGGTTCTATCCCAGAATAATTTAATTTTAATTTCAAGAAGTCATTCCAAGGCATCAGTAAATTTCAAAACCTTAGCAATTGGTTTTTTGAATGATATAATTTTGATCTCTACATTTTATTTTATTTTTATTTTTTATTATTTTGCCTTTAATATTGAAAGTATTACAGATGTCCTCCTTATTTTTCCCCAATTTCCCCCCTCCAACCAGCTCTCTCCCCACCCCAATGACACAGCTGATAAGGGATTAATCTTCAAAATATATAAAGAATCCATACAATTTAACAAAAGGAAGACAAACAATCCAATTAAAAAATGGGCAAAAGAACTGAATAGACACTTGTCCAAAGAAGACATACATATGGCCAATAGGCGGATGAAAAAAATGCTCAATATTACTAATCATCAGAGAGATGCAAATTAAAACTACAATGAAGTATCACCTCACACCTGCCAGAATGGCTACCATTAATAAGTCAACATACAACCAGTGCTGGCAAAGAGGTGGAATAATGGGAACCCCAGTTCACTGTTGGTGGGAATGCAGACTGGTACAGCCATGGTGGAAACAGTATGGAGTTTCTTCAAGAAAATTAAAATGAACAGCCATTTGACCCTGATTTTAATGTAGATGGCAATACCTTGCAAGGCTGGGGCCTGGTTCTTCAGAGGGGTATATGTACTCTGACCAGGGTGGGGCTGTTTCTCCTACAGACAGAATTCACGGTTCAGGAATCAATGGTCTGTTTCTCTGGAGAACTCTGACTAGTATAAGTGTGTACTCATGGTTAATTCTTTGATCTCTGATCATTTGAGCTATTTTCCTTATTGAACAGAACAATCCCAGCATCCTCTTCCCACTTGCGCTATTCTTGAAGTAAACCCTGTCCCATGCATGCATGTTAATTGCCTTGGAGTTAATAATGCTTTGATTTCTATTGAGAGGTTGGTGTAGAAGATATGTTCTGTGCTTGGGTTTTCAGTGCATTTACCTTCTAATATAGTATCAAACTAGTTATCTGATTGTCCCTGTCTAACTGATTTTTCAATTTTATTTTCAGACACAAGTGTATGATATTTCTGGACTTTTTAAGAGTGTATTTTCAGCCCAGCTGGTGTTGCTTAGTGGTTGAGCATCAACCTATGAACCTGGAAGTCATGGTTTGATTCCCAGTCAGGGCACATGCCCATATTGTGGGCTCGATCTCAGGTAGGGGGCATGCAGGAGGCAGGAGGCAGCTGATCAATGATTCTCATCATTAACGTTTCTATTTCCCTCCCTCTCCCTTTTTCTCTGAAATCAATATATATTTTAAAAGAGTGTATTTTCATAAACAGATCACTCTGAACATTCTAATTATTTTTAAAAATTGTGCTATAACTTTTGTAATACATTTTGCCTGTGGAAAAAAAATCATAATTTTCCAAGGAAATGAAATATTTCAAAAAATTGAATAAATTTACCACCCCTCATGGCAGAGATTTTACTGCTGGAATATAATTTCAAGTCGATACTCCTTATAATGCTGGGATGCAGATGCATCAAACTATTATAAATAATCTAACTATTTCAAATAGTAATTTTTAAACACAAACATTGCTGTAAATAGAGAAGCCTAGAACAATTTCAAATGTGTGAGGGCATAGAAGACTGAGAAATGTGTCAGTCATTAACGCCATCAAGATGTATCTTTTTTAACCAGGAGTCTGATGTCATGTATTTTGACTAATTTGTGTTTCAGTCTCCAACTGGACCAAGAAGATTTTTGTTATCTTCTCAAAACTAGTTTCTTTGTAAGTCCAAACCTCATTTCAAAGTTTTACTTTGTTACTTTATTTCCTTTCCTTTTCTGGCAAGTGAACCAAATCAACAAAACTGCTAATGGAACTTTCTGGGGTCTTATACGAATTGTGATGAATTTAGCTCAACTCCTATAAGTAGAAATCCCCAACTATAAAACTAAAATAAAAATTCTGAGAAAATGTAGCATATTAATAAAATAAAACTTAGCCCTCCCAGAAGTATAGTGTAGATGTAAAAGTAATGTAAGAATGAAAGTAATTCTGTTATTTTGCAACATTGAATGGATAACTTTTCAGCAGATTTTCTGTATCTGGGCAGCAAGGGCAGGACTTTAGGAAATAGTACTGATATTTTAAAATATATAATCAACCTCAGTAAAGCATTGGGGTGTAAAATGGATTTTACTGAAAACAATATTTAAATAATTAAAGTGTTGACAGATTTGTGGATATGTTCTCTTTTTTTATGAGGTTGGTATATAGGATCTCTATCAATAGAATACGTATTTGGAGCTAAACAAGAAGCCAAAATTATTTCCCTAATAAGCTATTGTTTCTCATATAGATTACCCTAACAACCAATAAAGCATACTTTAATAGGATTGTCCAGCTGGATGACCTCTGAAGCTTGACAAAGTGTGTTTTTTTTTCCATGTTAGATTTAATTTGCATATATTACACCCTTTCTACACTTAGACAAATGTCTTTGCAAAAAAATAATCTTTTCTTCAATCTTGAAAACACAAATGGTAACGTCTAAATCAGTCTAAAATTCAGTAGAATTATTGATTTTTTGCAATATCTATTACTGAACTTACAAAGAATAATAAAGAGAGTTAATTATTACTATTTGGTGTCAACTTCACTTGTACATCTTGGGCAATACACAGTTCTAATTCAAAACTCATTTATTCAGGCCCTTCATGGCTCAGCTGTAAGATCACTTATCCCATGAAGCTTTATCTAACCCCATCCTGGGTTTATTTTGACTAACCTTATCATTTCTGTATCTCTATGATGCAGCTTATATATTCAACATGAACTAGATACTGTCCAGTTTTCAAGTTATCTTAGAATCTGTCCATCTGTTATGGATACCTATACATATACAAATTCTCCCTAAATAAGTTAAACTTTCTCTTTCTTCTTTCGTTATACCATTTTTCTCATTTGATTAATTTGTGCTTAATAAAGTTTTTTGATTCATTTTTTTAATTCAACAATACTTGAATTAAGGATTATATTTAACACTGGTAGTGAAGATGAAATGAGTATGTGTCCAACTTATTTGGAGTGAACTACAAGCTTCACCAAAAGGATAAAATTATCTTCATACTTTAAATTTGAATCCTTTGAAATAACACTTTCCATCCCCCTTCCAGTGATAGCGACTGTTCTGAAAATTATTATTTGAAGGACAGCACATTGAATTTACTTTGCTGGCCTAGTTCAAACATTAAAATATCTGAAAATTTTGGGGACCAGGACAATTAATGATTGAAGAAGGGCTAGTTTGACAAGTGCTGGCGGGGATGCGGAGAAAAAGGAACCTCCATGCACTGCTGGTGGGAATGCAGACTAGTGCAGCCACTGTGGAGAACATTATGGAGTTTCCTCAGAAAACTAAAAATGAAACTCCCATTTGACCCACGGTGATCCCACTTCTAGGAAAATATCCCAAGAAACTAGAAACACCAGTTAGAAAGGATATATGCACCCCTATGTTCACAGCAGCACAATTCACCATAGCTAAGATTTGGAAACAGCCTAAATGCCCATCAGCAGATGAGTGGATTAAAAAACTGTGGTACATCTTCACAATGGAATACTACACTGCGGTAAAAAAGAAGGAATTCTTACCATTTGCAACAGCATGGATGGAACTGGAGAGCATTATGCTAAGTGAAATAAGCTAGTCAGAGAAAAATAAGTATCACATGATCTCATTCATTTATGGAATATAATGAACAACATAAAATGAGGAATAAAAACAGATCCAGAGACAGAGAAGCATCGATCAGACTGTCAAACCTCAGAGGGAAGGTAGGGAATGGTGGGGGTAAGGGGGAGAGATCAACCAAAGGACTTGTATGCATGCATATAAGCCTAACCAATGGACATGAACACCAGGGGGGTGAGGGCATGAGGGGGGTTGTCGGGGGGCAATGGGGGAATAAGGACACATATAGTATATAATACCTTAATCAATAAAGAAATATAAAAAAAAGTTTGTAACACTGTAAATAAGCTAATATCACCCTCCCTTAAACCATTGGTTAAAAATAAGTTTGACATGATAGAAAATGAATTATTTTAAAATAAGAATTATTTCCTATTATCATGCTTTAAAAACACTAATAAGGAGAGGTAAGTGTTTGGTGGTATGATTCATAAAATAACTTGTCAGTTTTCTAAGACATTGGTTTGTAGTTGACATTTCTTCTGAAGAACCAATTTATACTAATTTTTAAAATGTACTTAACAATGAGTTTTAATATATTAGTGGTTTTTTTGTCCATTCTTTTTAAACTGTTTTACCTTTAGAAACCTCTAAAAATAATGAGAATAATTTTCAAGTGAAAGTAAAGTTTTATGACCAATTTTCAAGTGAAAGTAAAGTTTTACAAAAAAATATTTGTTTGCTTTGCTGTTGTTGTAGTTTATATTATAGAGTTAAGCATAAATCCCAGCCCTGTCAGCATAGCTCAGTGGTTGAGCATCGACCTATGAACTGGAGATCACGGTTCGATTCTTGGTCATGCCCAGGTTGCGGGCTCAATCCCCAGTATGGAGGGTGCAGTAGGCAGCTGATCAATGATGCTTTCTCATCATTGATGTTTCTATCTCTCTCCCTCTCCCTTCCTCTCTGAAATCAATTAAAATATTTAAAAAATATAAATAAATCACAGTTTTGTAGATTTATATAGCTTACTTAAAATACATCTACTGCCCATTAAATCACATTCATATTTAGGACTTTAAAATTCCTTGTTAGAAAGGTTAGAACCTAAAGCTCAGTCACTGTATTTAATGGAAAAATATTTTTCCTTCACTTACATAAAGAATGTGTTTAATTTAGGATACTCACTTAAAGGGGAGATTAAAATACTGTGCTTCATTGGCAATTCCTTTGGGATACTATCTCAGTCTGCTGGAGAAGTTTCCAGAAATTTAGAAAAGAATAATAACCTTTGTTTTAAAGTAATTCAAGGAAATTGGTTAGAGGCTGTTCTTGGGTGATTTTAAAGCCTGGATATGAGTTGAAAAATAAAATAAATGTTAGTGTATTCTCACACAGATTGTGATGTATTTAAAAGGAGGGTATGTATAGATTGTTTAATTTAGTTTCTTCAATGGAGATCATTTCTAAGTCTTATAGTAATATCTAATATCTTGCTGAACTATGTAAGCAGTGTTTTATTTCATGTTCCCACTTGATGATCGTTTTCAACAATCTACCTATTAAATATCACCTGCATAGCTAGTGGAACAGTCCACCAGAGTCCAGTTAAATATAAAGATCATGTGGAGATAGGGAGATAGACTAATCATATGCTTTAATGTGCATGAATATTGTATGATATTATCCCTGCCCTCAGGCTGCTTAAAATCTACAAAGGCAAATAAACTATTCATATGAGTAATTATATTAAATTAAATTTAAATATATGGTGGAGAAATCCTATCTAATAAAAGGATAATAGGCAAATTAACCATCACTCTGCTACACCCACAAGCCATGCCCACCAGCCACGCCCACCAACCAATCAGGAGTGAATATGCAAATAAACCCAACCAAGATGGCTACGGCCACAGAGAGCAGGAGGGAGGCATGGGTTTCCCCGGCAATGGAGGAAGCCAAGCTTTCCGCCTGCCCTTGCCGGCCTAGGCCTCCACTCCAGGCTACAAAGTTTCAATGATAGAAGATACATAAACCCAAACAGAAATGGCGGCAGCCACGGAGCTGGAAAGAGCAGGAGGCTAGGGTTGCCCACGGCAATGGAGGAAGCCAAGCTTCTGCAGCCTTGGAAGGTCCAGGCCTCTTCTTAAGGCTACAAAGTTTCAATTATAGAAGACACATAAATTCCAACAGAAATGGCTGCCGCCTCACCTTGGGGCAAGCAGAATGCTTGGCTCCAGCTTCGCTCCAGGCTACAAAGTTTCAATTGTAGAAGATACATAAACCCCAGATACCAGGGCCTCTGCTTGGGTCGCCAGGGGGCATGGCAAGCCTGCAAACCACCACAGGCCCCTCACCCAGGCCACCTCACGCCCCAAGGGAACCCCCACCCTGATCCGGGACACCCTTCAGGGAAAACCAGCTGGCCCCCACCCATGCACCAGGCCTCTATCCTATCTAATAAAAGAGTAATATGCAGATTGACCATCACTCCAACACACAAGATGGCTGCCCCCATGTGGTCAAAGATCCTGCCCGCATGTGGACAAAAGATGGCCACAAGATGGCCAGCAAGGGAGGGCAGTTGGGAGGGACCAGGCCTGCAAGGGAGGGCAGTTGGGGGGGACCAGGCCTGCAGGGGAGGGCAGTTAGGGGCAAACAGGCTGGCAGGGGAGCAGTTAGGCATCAATCAGGCTAGCAGGGGTATGGTTAGGTGGTGATCAGGCTGGCAGGCAGAAGCAGTTAGGGGCAATCAGGAAGGCAGGCAGGCGAGCAGTTGGGAGCCAGCAGTCCTGGATTGTGTTAGGTATGTCCAACTGCCCATTTAGGCCTGATCCCAGTGGGGTCCCAGATTGGAGAGGGTGCAGGCTGGGCTGAGGGAAAACCCCCGTGCACGAATTTCGTACACCGGGCCTCTAGTTTAATAATAATGTTATAACATTAGAGGTCTCATCTAAATCATGGAAGGTTCTGTGAAGGTAGTAGCATCTTAATAAGTCTTGAGAGGTATATTGAACTTTGTCAGCATATTGGTGTAATGGATGGGGAGGAATACCATCAAAATGGAAGATTCAGAAAAGATTGAAAGCTGTTTTGTTATTGATTTTTAAGACTGGAACTAAGTCTTTGACTTGGAAAAACAGTGGAAGAGATATAGGATGAGGTAAAAGTAGGTTTACAATTGCCATATTCATATGGAAAATAACATAATAATAAAAAAAAACACAAGAATAAAGTCTGTTTCATGTACCTACAACTTAGACCTACTTTTGCCTCAACCTGTATGTAGGGAAAATAGAGGTCATCACATCATCAGCTCAAGGAAATGTAAAGCAGTAAGCAGGTTTGAGTAGGGGAGTTTAGTCAGGATAACTGTTTGCTTCAATTAAATATTACTTAATCATCCATATGGCCACTAGATGCAAAGTGATAGACAATAGAGGTATACAATGAAGTTATTGGCTACTGTTATAGAATGAAAGAGAAAAATGGGGACCTATAAAAGAATGGTGACTATAGGGTTAAAAATAATGTGTACATAAGAAATGTTGTAGGCATAGAGTAAATAAACTTGGCCCAAGATGGATGATGTCAGAAGAGGAGTTAATGATGACTCTGAGTTTGTAATCATTTTAGACTGAAAAAATAATGATGTCATGATTTGAAGCAGAGAGGTCAGAAACATAATCTGTTCAGGAAGATGAAGAGAATGAATTTTGTTTAAAGACCAATTGGATTATTGAAGCCAAAGTACATCCAGAAGTTATATTTTGTAGTGGGAGCATGGGGGAGAGTGTGGCAATGAAGATAAAAACTTTAGAAATTTTTAAGCTGTGAATCATCCAGTATAAGAGAAATAAAAAGAAAAGACTGTGAGAAAGAGAAAATAATAGGACTAAGGAATTTTTTACAATGAAAAATTAGCTTTAGGGAGAAAGAAAAGGAAGAGAAAGAGGACTAAGAGAAGAAGAAATGGGAGTAGAAGAAATTGGAAGATTAATCTTTCAGGGGCCGAATTTACTTTTCAAACAGAAATCAGTACACTAGATCAGAACCACCTGGTGGTCTTGTTAGTTCAAAGATTGTTGGGGCCACACTAAAGTTTCTGATTTAATAGTTCTTGGCTGAGATCCAACATGTGAATTTCAAACAAGTTTTCAAGTGATGTTGTATGCTATCCTGGAGTTCCCATTTTGAGAACCACTGCATTACAGTGCAATGGAAGATAAGAGGAAGTTTTCAGTTAAGTATTCTGGAATATAAATACCGAGAACCAACAATTTAGTCTTCCATTCTAGCATATTTGATTTCCGTAATTATCCTACAAATGAGTTAGAATTATGTGATTTGGGTTAATGACATTGACAACATTAAAAGATGTTGCAAGTGTATATTTATGGTTAGGAAATGAGTGTTGAAAATATAAATTAATTAAAAAGAGTTGATGAAGAATGCTTTGAAAAGAACAGGATTTTTAGGTTCTCTCATTCGGGGGTCTTCCAAGATAATGAACAAAATGATAATTTTTTCTTGCCAAAGTGATAGTATGGGAACCATGTTATCTTTCTAGTGCTAATAGACAAATACCATGGTAAAGAGATTAGTTTAGGATTTAATCCTCACAGGTCATGAACAAGGAGCCTACTCAAAAAAAGGCAAAGTAGGAGATAAATAAAGTGGGGCAAATATATGGTGACAGAAGATGGTTTGACTTTGGGTGGTAGGCACATAATGCAATATACAGGTCATGTACCATAGAAATGTACACTTAAAATGTATATAATCTTATTAATCAATGTCACCCCAATATATTTAGCTTTTAAACAAGAGTCTGAAGAGGAATGTGAGGAGAGACCCAGTGGCCTGGAGCCAGGAGAGGGGATATAAGAAAGGAGTAACATCTGCCGGGGAGTTTCCAGTGAAATTCCCTGGGTGCATAGCCAGGCCTCTCTCTGGTACCTCTTCAATATACAGCAGATACAATCAGGCTTCTCATGGGGGAGGTGATAAAGCTGACTTGTGTGTATAGACTTTGGCACAGGTCCAAAAGCACATATAGCTGTCTTCCATTGATGTGCTAATTCAATAATTAAAATAAGTTTCTTGGTCTCTTGATTTTCACGTGATAATTTAAATCTGAGATTAAAAACCTTCTCAAAGGGATTTAAAAATGTAATAGTCCCCATTTTAGCTTTTTATATAAAAAACAGATTTCTAGTATCTTCAGTAAAGTCACTGAAGGGGACCTAATGGAAAGCTCTTAAAAATAATTTTTTTAATGTTGTATCCAAATCAATCTCTTCCTAATTTCAAACTGGCTTTGATTGGCCGGTTCTTCCTTCTGCGTAAACACACATATGATGTAAATTTCTGCAATTTCCTTATAAACATTTAAGACAGATTTTGGGGTTGTTTTAATTTTATATACTCTATTAGCACATCTTGTTTATTCATTCTTTGTGAGTTTGGCTTTCTATTCGTGTGAAGAATTTACTCATTAAGTTTACTAAAGTTTGTCACTGTTTCTTCACTGAGGTATTGAGAGGCCTTGGATGCAAAAATAGGAATTCAGGCATATAATTCCCATTTGCCAATTTTCTTAATGACAGATAACCATTAGTGATCATGTATTGTGCTATGTTCAAAGAGAAGCTCGGGTTACAATATGGCTTTGTAGAATATTCCATAATTTGTAGATGTTTTCTTTGTGCATGGAAACAGTAAGTGGTGCTATATTTGCTACTTGGTAGTTGCTTATATTAAAAGTCTGCCTTACACAGTTGGGAGAAATCGCAGGATTCACTTTAATTTTCAAAGGAAGAATTTACAGATTCATTATCTAATTTTATCTTTATAGCAACTTGATACTGGTAGTATTATCCACATTTTTACATGCAGACATGACAGAGAGGTTAATTAGCTAGCCCGTGAACATAGAATTACATATAGCAGTAGTTATTTTGCAGCATCTGTTTGCTAGCTTTTAGCCCCTTTATTTTAAATTCAATTTATTGGGGTGATATTGGTTATTAGCATCATATAAGTTTCCAGTATAGATTTCTATGACACAAGATCTGTATACAGTAGGTTCTCGGGTTATGTCGGAGATCCGTTTCTATGGCGCGACATAACGTGATTTTCACTATCAGAACCCACCTACATAAGCACCTACGTCACTCACATGGAACACATACACAGCAGAAATGAAGTGAAACAGTATAAAAAATTTAAAAGAAAGATAACAATTCCTGACCTTTACTTGTGGTAAATAAATAATAAAAAACATAAAGCACATATGTACATATGTCGAAATGACGGAACTTTTTTTTTATAAATACTGTAAATGGGAGATGGCGATGTAACCATGAAACGACGCACATTGAGTCCGACATAACCCAAGGACTGCCTGTATTGCATTGTGTGCCCACCACCCAAAGTCAAATCTTCATCACCATATATTAGGTATTTCAGCCCCTTTAAATATATAATCTATACTAATAAAAGGGTAATATGCTAATTAGACTGGACATCTTCCAGAGGTCCTTTTGGACAAAGCCACGGTGGCGGGAGCCGAGGCAGAGGCGTTAGGAGTGACCAGGCTGGCAGGGGAGGGCAGTTAGGGGCGACCAGGCAGGCAGGCAGAGTTGTTAGGGGTGACCAGGCAGGCAGGCAGAGTGGTTAGGGGCAAACAGGCAGACGGGTGAGCAGTTAGGAGCCAGTGGTCCCGGATTATGAGAGGGATGTCCGACTGCCAGTCTAGGCCCGATCCTGCAGGGGACATCCCCTTAGGGGTCCTGGAATGGAGAGGATACAGGCTGGGCTGAAGGACCTCCCCATCCTGTTCACGAATTTCATGCACCGGGTGGATAGCTATAATTTGCTATGTGCATTTCAGAATATGTCATATTTTATTTATAGTCACCATTATTTTAGTAACAATTTATATGAGTTCATTACTTTTTAAAAATCTGTAACCCTTATTCACATCACTTGTAAAATACACCCAGATTTCAGAAATAGTAAAGGCAAGAAGAATGTGAAAATATAACCTAAAATTCTAGTAATTTTTAAAGTAAAAATAAATAACTATAAAAACAAATGCTTCCCCCACCCTGGTCTTTGTGATCACATTGTATATTCATGTTGTGCCAACTGAGTTATCTGGGAAGCAGACAGGACAATTTTTTAGGGCTTGCTAACTGAGATGGCATCATTTCGTGTTGACCAAATCTTGAGTGTAATGCTTACTTGATTCAAGTTTTTCTACACAAAATATACTATTTTGATCATACTGTGATATATTATAGGACATTTACTCTGATTGTTAATTATTTGTATTAATTCACAAATAATTAAAAATTGGCCTTTATTCTGTGGCTTTAAGAGACTAACTACCCTTATCACTAATCCTGTAATCTACAAATTATGATTGTGATGAACAGAAATATTTTCTACTGTTATTACCAATGTTTTCTACAATAACTATCAATTTCTGGAATATAAATGTACACTTTAACTCTTAATGGATAAGTGAGCAGGAATACTGACAATATGTTAATGTGGCCTTTCTGCTAGACTTATTTCCTCAAATAATGGGCTGAATTCTATCTTACTGCAGTAACTTTTGTGGCCTGGCTGACGGCCTTCAAAAATGTGAACAATACATTATAGACCAGTAAGTCTCACTGCCATGTTAGTAAAACTTTTGTAATTCCTTCAGCAAAAATACAACCAAGTTTTTTGTAAAATTGTGGCAAACAAATCATTTCAATTTAGGGATGAAGAGGAAATTGTATTTGCTTCTTAAGCACCAGTACTGAAATTGCAGCCACCAAAGGACATAAAATAAAATGATTAGAAATACTAATGTTCAGTCACTTACCCTACCAGTCCTAGTATGAAAGCTCTTGGAAGCAAGGGGTTCTTTGTTTTCACATACTGGTGCCTTGAAACCATGGATTATGAGGCCAGACGCATCTATCTAGCTTCAACTTCTGAGCCCCAGAGTTGTACAATTTAGGGAAGTTACTTAATCTTTTTTTTTTTCCTTCTAAATTGTCATATCTTTTAATGTGTTGTGTAGATAAGATCTAATTTAAAGAGTTTTTATGAAAATTAATTTGGACATTTAAAAAAAAACCAAAAAAACAGACACAGTGTCAGGGGCGAAATCAGTTATGGATAAACTTCCCCTGCTTGCCCCTGCATCCTACACTGGGATTTGGGATGTATATCTAAGCTCATAATTCTAGCATCTGTATCTGTAGAGTAGGGAAAGAAAAGACATGGGTTGGATCTTTGCACATAAAATAAATGTAGACAAAAGTTAGCACAAGTTTCTAAAACAAAGAGGAATCCTGTAGAAAAAGAAGCCTTAGAAATTTAGTGCTGATGGAAGGAACCAAGTATTGAGGTCTCATTATCAGTTGAGCCTTCCCAATTATTCCTCAGATTTATTGGTGCTTATGATAAATGTTACCATAAACAAATGGAATTATGTATTCATGAAACTGTGAAATTTTGTCAAAATGTGCAAACATTTTAACTTCTTAGGCAGAAATAACCATTTATGTAATTCATGAATTTTACAAATACTCATTGAACACTGTTGCTTGAGGTAAACAAAATAAACATTGCAATGTGGTTTTAGGAGATTGAGCAATATTGTTTCAAAACTATCAGTCTCATACAATATTTTTATGGGGACCAAAGATTTATTATTTTATTTAGAAATTCATTGTATTTAATCTTTTAAATTCTTCATTCAGGACCACACTTTTATTGATTTTGGAGAGAGAGGGGGAGAGAGAGAGAGAGAGAGAGAGAGAGAGAGAGACATCAATATGAGAATGAAATATCAATAGGTTGTCTATTGCACACACCCCAATTGAGGATCAAACCCATAACCTGGGTGTGTGTCCTGACTGGGAATCAAACTCTTGACTTTTTGATGTACAGGCCAATGCTCCAACCAACTGAGCCACACCAGCCAAGGCAGCAATTAATTATATTTAAAAGATTATCATTATACTGTGGCCACTCTTTATATTCTGAACATTAATATTATGAGCAATAAGCAAATGACAAGGCTTTTTTTGTTGTTCTTATAATTAACTAGAGGCCCAGTGGATGAAAATGTGCATGAGGGGGCAGTCCCCTCAGCCCAACCTGCACCCTCTCCAATCCGGGACCCCTTGGGGGATGTCCGACTGCCAGTTTAGGCCCGATCTCGGGCATTGGGCCTAAACCGGCAGTCGGTCATCCCTCTCACAATCCTGGACCACTGGTTCCTAATCGCTCACCTGCCTGCCTGCCTGGTTGCCCCTAACTGCCCCCCCTGCCAGCCTGATCGCCCCTAACTGCCCCCCACTGCTGGCCAGGTCACCCCCAACTGCCCCCCCCGCCAACCTGGTTGTCCCTAACTTCCCCCCCTGCCAGCCTGCTCCCCCCCCACCTGCCCCCCTCTGCTGGCCTGGTCACCCCACGCAGCCTGCTGTTCAGTCGTTTGGTCGTCCCTCACTAACCCCCCTGCCACCCTGGTCGCTGTAGGCAGCCATATTTTGAGGGCATGAAGGTCAATTTGCATATTACCTCTTTATTATGTAGGATGTGGGAATCTACGAAGATTTCTTCAAGTTTCTACTACCCATGTATGTAGTAGGGTAAACATGTTTCAATAGTATCTGAGTCATTTAAAAAATGATAAATTGTGGTTTTACTAAACCTGGAAATTATTAAACACTTTAGAAATAGTTTTATTACAACTGATTAAATAAAATAGTTTAAGTAATTATCCAGGGAAAGCATTCATTGAAAAGCCCTCATTCTTCAATGTCAACTAGCGGAAATGTTTTCTTTTTTAGAAAGGTATTATATTTTCATGGCCCTTATTTTATCTGTGTTAGAAGACATTATAGCATAGTTTTTGAGAGCACATTGTTTAATTTGGTCTGATAAATCAGAATTCAATTCCTTATTGCATGAATTGGAGCATATTGCTTAAGTTACCTAAGTATCAGTTTTCTTACCTTTAAAAGGAAACTATTAAAAGGGGTTTTGTATGAATTAAATTACATAATTCATTTAAAATGTATAACATTATTTGAAACACACTAATTAAGGATTAAATAAACAATGACTTGATGTTCTTATATTATCAAGTATTTTATATTATCAATGATTATTTTGTATTATAAACTTATTTTTCAACCTATTTGAAGACCACGATAGTGCATAGTGTCAGAAATGGTTTCTGTAAATGAGTAAAGGAGATGATAGTCATTTAATAAATTTTTAAATTCCATATGTCCAGTGATCTCAAATGACACAGAATTCTTTTTTCCTTTTGTACATTTTTAATAGCAAGCTTAGTTAGAAATAGTAGTTTATATATTCATAGGACAGGATTTTAAAGGAGTTTATTTATCTTTTTACCTACAAAGTAGGTGGGTAAAAATTGAGCTTCTCATTCATTTTACCTTCTATTTGTTTATAGTTTCTTCCTATACTCCCTAAGCTGCCATTACATGAGAGAAATAATAACCTATTAAAACTCCTTATAATAGTACTCATAGGCCTCTGGCCTCCTGTTCTGCACTGCTTTAATTCAGATTCATTTTTATCAAAGGAGGCTTGCTCTTCCTCCTTTGGACATGGCATTTACTGGAAACTATCTCAGCTTTCCCTCCAGAGAGACATCTGAGATTCCCTAACCTAGATGACTCTACCCAACAAGTGTATCTCTACAGCATTTAGCCGGCTTGAAGCAGCATGCCACTCTTTCACTGAATCAAGGGCATTAGAGATAAGAGAAGATTGTGATTTGATAATAAAGGTAATTAATTCAACGCAGAGTATTTAACTTCATGATAGAATGGCAAGAGCTTTGGCAGTCAGAAATTTCCTTCCCTGCCTCATGAGTATTGACTCAGCAACTTACATGTTATGAGTCTGGAATTCTGGATCCAAGAGAAGAGTTTCTAATTAGATGTCTTCCTGAAATATAAGAAAAGGAAGGGGGGGTTAATAAATAGGGGAAAAGATTATCACTATTGGGTCTTAATTCTATGAATTGTTATAGTGCATTTCCAGATATTGATGAGATGGATAAGGCAATGAACATTTTTTTAAAAAAAGTCTTTATTGATTGATTTGAGAAGAGCAGAGTGAGAGGGAGAGAGAGAGTGAAAGAGAAAGGGAGAGAGAGAGAGAGAGAGAGAGAGAGAGAGAGAGAGAGAGAGAGAGAGAGAGAGAGAGAGACTTGTTTTTCCACTTATTTTTGCATTTGTTGGTTGATTCTTATATGTGCCCTGCCTGGGTATTGAACCCACAACCATGGCATATTGGGAGGACCCTAACCAACTGAGCTATGCTGCCAGGGCCCAGAGGCAAGGAACTTTTAGTTTGACATTGATAAGTTTGAAAAGCTATGTTTTTGAATGAATACATGAAATGTTAAATATTTGGAAGTCTATTTAAAAGAAAATGCATGCTGTTCTTCTTTAATATAAATGTGAAATGCATGAACAAAAGATGTACTGTGAACCACTTTTTACACAGAATAATATTACCTGTCAAATATTACAAAATAGTAATTTCCTATGGAAAAAGATACCTAAGTTGTCTTTATTATTTTGACAGTATTTTAGTTTTCAAGTAATGATTATTATCCTTAGAATATTAACAAATGCCCATTATGTAAAAATCAAAAAAAGAAATCTCATTCTTTAAAAAATGTAGTGGAATAATACATTTTTCATCTTTTATTTTATTTATATAAGATGGTAAATGTGGCCTATCTCAGATAAATTTATGGAAGGCTAATAAAGAATGATATCTTGGGAACTGTGATGGTAACATGATCATGGAGAGCTTCCATTTAAATTAGAATTTACCTCACAAAAGAATTTAGTGCAAATAATAGGAATTATTTTTTTTTTTCTTGCTTAAGCAATACATATTGGAGTTTAAGCAACACTTTACCAATTCAATACATTCACAAAGCAGTGGAAAAGTTAAATGCTCAGGTGAGCAAATTTGAAAGATAGAGGGATTTGTTGGAATCAGTTAGAGATGAAGGAATAAAAGATCTATATATGACTTAGAAAAGGGCTAACTAATCTGTAACCTATCCAAGACTCTAACCTATCTGACCTATCTCCAATATTGAGGTAGACACAATCAAAGCTTCCGAATCAATAGGTTAGGCATTGCAATGGAGAAGTCAGACGACTCTAACTGAAATACAACCCAGCGTCTTGATGGTAACAGGGAACCCAGCAACAGTCAAAATGTTGAAATTGGTCCAAGATATCCAACATTGTGCACTCACACCTGCTGCCTCTTCTGCATAAGGATCCTCAAACTTGCAGTATTCTTACAACCTGAAAAAAACCAAAAACCTTTCTTCCTTTGCAACAAAAAATCAGGCAGTCTATATCATTTCAGCTGCTCAAACTACACTTTCTTTTCTAATCATCTCTAACCCATTAGGTAAATACGTATATGAACCCCTTTCCTGGAGCAAAATCTTTTGTCTTTCAGACTCGAGGATTATGGACAAAAGCAAGACATTTTTTATCTTAGATTTTTACCCATCCATTTCTGTTTCACAAGCTTTATTTCTGTTAACAGTTTTTGAATTTCAACTCGTTTGCAATTAAAGAACTCTTTGAATAAAAACCCTAGAGAATCTTCTTATTAGCATGCCATAAGTTTCTAATATATGTGTTAGTAATATTAAGTGAGAACAAAAGCCTACTAATCTGAAACAAGGTACATGTAATAAAAGCTCAGCTTCTTTGGAGGTAAAATTCTATATGAACAGAAATATAACAAAAAATATGTAAATAAATACAATCAGAACTAATTGCTGCAGATATTCTGAATTGAAAATTTCCACTCTTTATTTGTATGCATTATGCATAGAAAAGTTGATATTTTTCTTGTTTTTTTCACACATTGTGCCCAGTAGAAAATGAAAAGAGAAACTAAACACATACACAAACACATACACATTTATGTATAATAAACTAGAGGCCTGGTGCATGAAATTTGGGCAAGAGTAGGCCTTATTTCCCCCAGGCTGCTGGCACCGGCTTCCCTCTGGCACCTGGGACCCAGGCTTCCCTCCCGCTGCCAGCAGTCACCCGGGACCTGGGTTTCCCTCACAGCCCTGGCTTTGTCCAGAAGGACAGACATCCAGTCTAATTAGCATATTACACCTTTATTATTATAGACTAGAGACCTGGTGCACAAAATTTGTGCACTGGGGGGAGGTGTTCCTCAGCCCAGCCTGCACCCTCTCCAATCTGGGACCCCTCGGGGGATGCCCGACTGTCAGACATCCCTCTCACAATCCGGGACTGCTGGCTCCCAACTGCTCGCCTGCCTCATTGCCCTTAACCTCTTCTGCGTGCCAAACTGATCACCCCCTAGCCACTCCCCTGCCAACCTGATCGATGCCTAACTGCTCCCCTGCCGGCCTGATCACCCCCAACTGCCCTCCCTCCCCTGCTGGCCCAGTTGCCCCCAACTGTCCTCCCCTGCTGGCCTGGTTGCCCCTAACTGCTGTCCCCTGCAGGCCTGGTCCCCCCCAACTACCCTCCCTCCCCTGCAGGTCTGGTTGCCCCCAACTGCCCTCCCTCCCCTGCAGGCCTGGTCACCTCCAACTGCCCTCCCCTGCTGGCCTGATTGCCCACACTGCCCTCCCCTGCCGGCCATCTTGTGACCACATGGGGTGGCCATCTTGTGTGCGGTTGTGACGGTCAATTTGCATGTTACCTGTTTATTATATAGGATAAACTAGAGGCCTGGTGCATGAAATTCGTGCATGGGGGGGTCCCCTCACCCCAGCCTGCACCCTCTCCAATCCAGGACCCCTCGGGGTATGTCTGACTGCTGGTTTAGGCCCCATCCCTCTCACAATTCTGGACCGCTGGCTCCTAATTGCTCACCTGCCTGCCTGCCTGGTCGCCCCTCACTGCTCCCCCTGCCGGCCTGATCACCCCTCACTGCCTCTGCGTGCTGGTCTGATTGGCCCCAACTGCCCCCTCCCTGATTGCCTGCTCACTCCTAACGGACCCCCCACTGGCCTGGTCACCCCTCACTGCCCCTCCTGCCAGCCTAATCACCCCCAACTGCACTCCCCACCAGGCTGGTTGCCCCTAACTGTCTCCCCGCTGGCCTGGTTGCCCCCAACTGCCCTTCTTGCCAGCCTGGTTGCCCTCTCAGCACCCCTGCCAGCCTGGTTACTCCACACAGCCTGCTGTTCAGTCATTTGGTCATCCCTCACTAACCCCCCTACCTGCCTGGTCACCGCACTCATCCTGCTGTTCAGTCATTTGGTCATTCCTCACTAACCCCCCTGCCAGCCTGGTTGTAGGCAGCCATCTTGTGAGGGTGTGACAGTCAATTTGCATATTACCTCTTTATTATATATGATGATTGTCATAAGTTTCAGTTAAAACTGTGAACAACTTTACTCCAGTCAAATAGCTTTGGAAATTTAATTCATCTTGGAAAGTGGTTCCAGGTTGAATGCTATGAAGCTGAACTTCAGAAAAATGCTAATATTTTTCTTTAAAGCTTGATTCTTTTTTCCGTGGTCATATTCCTTTAAACCATCTGATCATTTGTCTTTGATTTCCCTCCTATTATTTCTCCCCCTTTTAAGTAAAGACAAATATATAAACATACCTACACAATCTCACCCTTAAAACAAAGAAATGGATAACTTTTGGTTATGTTTCTAGTATCTCAAATTAATATTTTGGATGCTGATCATGTTACATAGTCTCCTGTGAGTTACTCCCACTTTCTCTTTATCTTGTATGTGTGTGGGTATGTGTGTGTGTGCTCAGTGAGGCTTAGAATTAAAGATGATTCTACACAATGCATCCATTCTATCAAGAGCCAAATTCTTATCTTGCATTGAACCCTCAGGGATCATTGACTTCAAAAGAATATATTATGTTACAAAGTGGCTCCATACAGCTGTAGAGGAAGGCATAAAATTGGTCTCAAGGGACTGGTTTCTCAATTCAATGTGATGTTATTCTGTTGCATACATAAGTAGCTCTGTCATTCTCTCTGGTGCATAAATGTTTGTGATCAAGCATACATGGACAAAAGAGAATCCTGGTATTTCTTTCTGTAATTCTCAGGTCATAGTAGAGATGATATTATCAAAATAAAAACTCATTAATATTTTAAACTGAAAGCTGTTTAATCTATTATGTTCTTTGTGAAGTACACATAAGAAGTCAGATTAAAAAAGAAAATTCACTGTGAATAAATGACCAATTGTCTAGGTGACTTCCAAACCAAAAGGTTTCCAGAAAATTAGGTTACTTGTTTAATTAAGGGCATTGTGATGGGGGTCTCAGATAGAAAATAAAAATCACGTGTAGGAAATGAAAGAAAAGTGTATGATCACTGTTTTTGAATGCTACCTGATCAACTTAATATACACAAATGGATATATAACAGTTTTATTTTCTTGTAGTTTCATAGGTAGCTCTCCTGTTTTCAAAGAAATCTTAATTCCTAGATACTGAAGCAACTCTTTGAATATTTCCCCTGTACAATCTGATTATGCCAAATAATTTTTGATTTGCATTTTTCTATACCAATTTTTCACAAAAGGTATTTTATATTAAACTAGAGGCCCGTTGCACGAAGATTTGTGCAATAGGCCTTCCTTCCCCTGGCTGCCGGCACAGGTTTTCCTCTGGCACCCAGGACCCAGGCCTTCGATCTGGCCTCCGCCTTCCATCTTCACTCTGGCCAGAGCCTTCAGTCTTCTCCACTCTGGCCAGAGCACTGCTCCTGTATCTCCCTCTGTCCCCCGCCCTCCCCCTCATAGCAGGTGTCCCACCCCACCCAGCTGCTCCGTGCCTGCATATGCAAATTAACCCACCATCTTTGTTGGGTATTTTGCATACTTACTCCTGATTGGCTGGTGGGCATCATGGAGGTATGGTCAATTTGCATATTTCACTTTTATTGGTGTAGATGGGTATTTAGCAAAAATAAATAAATAGATAAGTAAAACAAGGTTCTAAGGTCAGATATATTTGGGAAATTTGGAGATAAAGAATGTTAACCAAATTTTCTTTTGTTTAGTACTTTGTAGAGCCTTCACTTTGCCACATTATTCTGCAGAAATGGGATATGGAGTATTCATCATGCCAACAGGTCCAAAGCCACTCTGCTCTCCCAGCCCTGCCTCAGTATTATTGGCACTTGTCAAGAATTTTTGAATTTCTAGCATATACATTTATGTTTAGTAAGGAACATTTCATTTGGTTCTGTTAAATTTCCCCTTCAACAGTTTTTACTCTTTTTGTTAATTTCTCAAAAATGAGCAACACTATTGAGCTGTCAAACATACTCACAATTTTGCATAATTTGACAGTTTGGATTTGTATTGGTGCCTCAAATTGGAGTTTATCCAATGAATACAAATGGAAGGATTTCCAGTTCTTGACATTGAAACTTCTCTGGAATATTATGTATGTGCATAACTAATGAGGCTAAAAGGTGGCATGCTTAGTAGTAAATATAAGAACAGCATTTCCTGGACATATTGAAAGACGTTGACATTTTCATTTACATCCTTAAAATTAAATGTTAACTATTATCCATTCTTCTTCTGTTGGTATCCATTAAATATTGTTGTTAGGAGAATAAAAATCTCATTATCTAATCATGTTTCAAGTTTATAGTAAATAAAGCAATCATATTTTGACACACAGTGGATTGGTCTATAGAAAAAGAAACACATTGCAATGAGACAAAGATAGTCATTCATCCCATTTCTTCAGCCTATGAAGGAGGCATTAGTTGTATTGTGGTTGCTCTTTACCATTGTTTGTATAAAGAAGCCAAGTTAACCGTAGGATAGCAGAGCAAGTAAACTTCTATTAGTGGATCCGACATATTCATAATTAGGAGATTTCTGCGTCTAATTTCTGAATGCATGCTGCATAATTTCCTGGAATCAAACAGTATGAGCAGGGAAGTAGTTTTATGTCTGTTTTTTCATGGAAAACAATAGTGCAGTAAAAAACACCACATGAAAAACTGCTTGCATAGCACTTTTGCTATGCTCTGGTTTTCATTCATAAGAAAAGCTACAAAAGCACTAACATTTGCTGAAAAGAACAGTATCTTATTCATGGGAATATGTTATAATTAGGTGGGAAATATGCAAAAATATGTAATCTTGAATAGAAGATATTTTGTGAGTGGTATGGGGAGAATTTTACTCATAAATGGCTAATGCAAGTATTTCTTCATATTTACTAAATTATCTTTTATTATGCCAATGTTTCAGATCTGGACATCCTGTTAAATTATGTATAGACTAGTGGCCCAATGCATGAAATTTGTGCATGGGGGTGGGGGGCGGTGTTCCTCAGCCCAGCCTGCACACTATCCAATCTGGGACCCCTCGAAGGATGTCCTACTGCCAGTTTACAGGGATTGGGCCTAAACCGGCAGTCAGACATCCCTCTCACAACCCGGGACTGCTGGCTCCAGCCACTCACCTGCCTGCCTGCCTGCCTGATTGCCCCTAATCACTCTGCCTGCTGGCCTACTCACCCCCCAAATGCCACCCCCGCCAGCCTGATCACCCCCAACTTCCCCACTGCTGGCCTGCTCACCCCCAACTTCCCCACTGCTGGCCTGCTCACCCCCACCTTCCCTCTCCACTGGCCTGCTCACCCCAACTACCCCCCTGCTGGCCTGCTCACTCCAAACTGCCCCCCTGCTGTCCTGATCACCTCCAACTGACCCCCACTGATGGCCTGCTCACCCCCAACTGGCTCCCCTGCTGGTCTGCTTACCCCCAAAGCCACGCCCCCCACCAGCCTGATCACCCACAACTACCATCCCATCCTGGCCTGATCACCCCCCGGCAACCCAAGCTCCCAGCCCCTCCTTTTTATCTTTTTTTTTTTTCAGCACCTCCTTGAGTGGAGGCCAGGGCAGGCTGGAAGCAGGTATCTGGGATTTATTTATCTTCTATAATTGAAACTTTGAAGCCTTGAGTGGAGGTCAGGGCCGGCCAGGGTGGGCGGGAAGCTTGGCTTCCTCCATCACCGGGGGCAACCCAAGCCTCCTGCTTGCTCCAGCTTCATGGCAGCTTCCATCTTGGTTGGGTTAATTTGCATACTCGATCCTGATTGGCTGGTGGGGGTGGCTTGGAGGCATAGTGGAGGTACAGTCAATTTGCATGTTTCTCTTTTATCAGTGTAGATTATAATTTGAAGGCAGACTTCACTAGTCTTACAAGAAAAGTAAAATGAATAAATAAAAAACAAACCTAATTTTACTTTGTATACTTTTCTCTGGCTATATTTACATAATCCCACAATTTATAAAATTTCAGTCAATAGAATAAGAACATATACTAAGGGTACCTGGGAACCCACAAGTTAAATAAAAGAATGAAAATTGGATGTTCCTGTGGTATACAGACACAACTCAAGAGTTTCCAAATATGTGCTGCTTTTCTTATCCATGTTGTTTATTCTTTCCAAAATATATTTCTGAATAAAAACATGAGCATTTGCTTGAATTTTATTGTTTCTATTTTACATATTTCCTTCAGGAAAATAATGCTAGAACATGATAATATACTTCCACATTTGTAGGAAAAAAAGTTAGAGATTATACGCAAATTACCTGCATTAGAAATTGGTGAAGTTTAATTTTAAAAATCCCTCACCAGAACATATCAAAGAGGTGCTGCTATGATATTGTGAATATCTGCATACATTATTTGAACACTAAGGTGAATATTTTAGTTTTGAAGCTTTGAATTTTATGTGAGATGATTGTCATTGTTACTATAATAGTAAGGCATTATTAGTAATACTGGTAGTACTAATAGTAGTTATATTACTGTCATTGCTATTATTTGCCATAAAACTTCTGTGAGAACTCTTTGAAGATTAGTGGCTGCCTTTCAATATTAGAGCTCACAAGTCCAAATTCAGATATACTTAGTTGACCATATTTGGAATCTAGTTAGTCTGTGATTTAACTATGTGAATAATCTCACATTTTAAGATATATTTTAGTCATAAGTCTACCATGGCTGCAAAGATCTACTATTACAAAACATCTTAGGTAATAATTACTTCAAAGTATAACAGGGTGTTCTCATTAAGTGTTTCCACAGAGGTGTTATGACCCTACATGAAATTGAAGAAAAAGTTTCGCTAAAGTGTTTGATTGTTTAACAGAGGACTTCAATAGCACTGCAAGCAAGTCTATGTAATATGCACTGCAGTACTTTTCTTTACTTATCTTTTAAAATTTGGTTCAATCACAGTTGACATTCAACATTACATTATTTCAGGTATACCGCATAGTGGTTAGATATTTATATTGCCAGTGCTTTTCCATTGAAGACAGTCACACCCCATGGAACATACCAACAGCTACTTGATTTGCAGATATATGTTTAAGCTGTCATTAATTTTCAGAAACTCACAGGTAAAATCAGTTAACCTTTATCCTAGAAATATATACCATGTTTAACTTAAAGGAGGTAACTACACTCTGTGGAGCACACCAAGTGTGCCGCTTTCCCAATGTCCTCAAGAACATAACAGAAATAAGAAGGAACAGTTTCTCTATGGATATCCATTTATACTAATAAAAGGGTAATATGCTAATTAGACTGGGAGACCTTCCAGACGTTCTTCCAGGACAAAGCCATGGTGGCGGGGCCGAGGCAGAGGCAGTTAGGAGTGATCAGGGCAGGAGGGGAGGGCAGTTGGGGGCTATCAGGCTGGCAGGGGGGGCAGTTGGGGGCAATCAGGCTGTCAGGGGAGGGGGTCAGATGGGGATGAGCAGGCCAGCAGGCAGAGTTGGAGGCGAGAAAGCCAGCAGGCACTGTGGAATCAGGCCTCAGCCAGCAGTCGGACATCCCCCGAGAGGTCCCAGATTGGAGAGGGTGCAGGTCAGGCTGAGGGACACCCCCCCCCCCCGTGCCCTAATTTCATGCACCATGCCACTAAGTATTTTTGTAATAGTAGCATGAAGGGAATAACTGTTTTTATACAGATAAATTATTTTCTTATGAGATAAATTTTTCTTCAGTGAATTGCCTTGAATAACAACCCAAATAAAATATTTGAAATATAATTACAAGATAAATGTTTATTTATAACTAGAGGCCCGGTGCATGAAATTCGTGCACAGGGGTGTGTGTCCCTCAGCCCAGCCTGCACCCTCTCCAATCTGGGACCCCTTAAGGGATGTCCGACTGCCCATTTAGGCCTGATCCTGGTAGGGTCGAGCCTAAACAGGCAGTCAGACATCCCTCTCACAATCCAGGACTGCTGGCTCCCAACTGCTCACCTGCCTGCCTTCCTGATTGCCCCTAACCGCTTCTGCCTGCCAGCCTGATTACCCCCTAACCACTCCCCTGCCAACCTGATTGATGGCTAACTGCTCCCCTGCCAGCCTGTTTGCCCCTAACTGCCCTCCCCTGCTTTCCTGATCACCCACAACTGCCCTCCCTTGCAGGCCTGGTCCCTCCCAAATGCCCTCCCCTGCTGGCCATCTTGTGGCAGCCATCTGTGTCCACATGGGGGCAGGATCTTTGACCACATGGGGGCAGCCATCTTGTGTGTTGGAGTGATGGTCAATTTGCATATTACTCTTTTATTAGATAGGATAGAGGCCTGGTGCACGGGTGGGGGCCAGCTGGTTTTCCCTGAAGGGTGTCCCGGATCAGGGTGGGGGTTCCCTTGGGCGTGGGGCGGCCTGGGCGAGGGACCAGTGGTGGTTTGCAGGCTGGCCATGCCCCCCAGCAACCCAAGCGGAGGCCCTGGTATCTGGGATTTATTTATCTTCTATAATTGAAACTTTGTAGCCTTAAGTGGAGGCCAAGGCCGGCCAGGGTGTGTGGAAAGCTTGGCTTCCTCCATCGCCAGGGGCAACTCAAGCCACCTTCTCTCTCCAGCTCCATGGCTGTTGCCATTTTTATTGGGATTTATTTATCTTATATAATTGAAACTTTGTAGCCTTGAGTGGAGGCCTAGGCCGGCCAGGGTGTGCGGAAAGCTTGGCTTCCTCCATTACTGGGAAAACCCAAGCCTCCTGCTCGCTCTGTGGCAGCAGCCATCTTGGTTGGGTTAATTTGCATACTCGCTGCTGATTGGCTGGTGGGCATGGCTTGTGGGTATAGCAAAGTGATGGTTAATTTGCATATTACTTTTATTAGATAGGATAAGTATTACAAGATAATCCAGAAAGTATTAATAGATCTACATCTATACAATATCATTTTACCTAATTCAAATTGTTAGCTTAAACTAGAACTCCATAAAATGTACAATCATGTTTCTTATAGAACAAATTGGGTCACAAAGTTTTTCTTTAGGATGCCCTCACTGCGACCAGGAGCTAAAACAGCTTTATCTACTCACTACTACAAACAATATGAAGATAGCCCACTAGGAAAACTATATGTATGTATATTTATATATGCGAATTTATATTTTTATATATATGAAAAAAAATGTGACAATTCGCTGAAACCTCTGTTATTGATATTTTATGCCTTCTCATTAAGTTAACATGAAGAGAATATTTAGAAACCCATCCCACAACCTATATAATATTGTCTTCTTCACTGAGTTACAACCTCAGTGCAATTTTTCAAAATAAAGTGTATAAAGTCACTAAACAGAGGAATATTTTCTTGAGCTATAAGATACAAACCCCCTCCCCACCACACACACAGGCACATACAAATTCTTGTGTAAACTTTAATTACATAATTCAACTAGTGGAATCTGGTAAAATTCAGTATTTTTTTTTAATTAATGATGCCTTCTACAATAAGGTTATTATAATACTCAACTAATGCTTACAGTCTTCATTCTTTTTTTCTTTTCTTCTTTTTAGTTAAATTTATTGGGGTGACATTGGTTAATAAAATTATATAGTTTTCATGTGTGCAGTTCTAGAGTAATCTTTTGTGTATTGCATTGTGGTTTTACCATCTAAACTCAAATCTCCTTTAGTCACCATATATTTGACCCCCTTTACTACCTTTCCCAACCCCCTTCCCCTTTGGTAACCATCATACTGTTGTCTGTGTGTATGTGTTTCTGTTTGTTGTTCTTGTTTGTTTATTAGTTGCTTACAGTTTTATATCCCACATAGGAGTGAAATCATATGTTTTTTTTACTTTTTCCATCTGACTTACTTTGCTTAGCATGATATATTCTAGAGCCATCCATGTTCTCGCAAATGGCAGTATTTCAACCTTTTTTAATGGCTTAGTGGCCCATTGTATATATGGACCACATCTTTGTCTAACCATCTTTCTAAGGACACTTCCGGCTTTTCCATGTATTGGCCACCATGAATAATGCTTCAGTGGTCCTGGGGATACAAATATCTTTGCAAATGTATGTTTTCAATTTTTTTCTGGTAGAGTACATAAAGAGCAGTTGCTGGGTCATATGGTAGCTTTATTCTTAAATTTTTGAGAAGCCTCCATACTGTTTTCTATAGTGGCTGTACCAATTTGCATTTGAATCAGCAGTGAATGAGGGTGCCTTTTCCCTACAACCTCTCCAACACTTGATATTATTTGTCTTATTGATAATAGTCATTCCAATAGGTGTGTGAGGTGGTATCTCATTATTGTTTTGATTTGCATTTCCGTAATAGCTAGTGAAATGTAGCATCTTCTCATACATTTGTTGACTATTTGTATGTCTTCTTGGGAGAAGTGTATATTCAGGTCCTCTGCCCATTTTTTTAATTGGGGTGTTTATTTATTTTTTGTTGAGTTGTATGAGTTTTTTTAAATATATTTTGGATATTAACCCCTTAGAGAAAATGTTGTTTGAAAATATATCCTCCCATTCAGTTGCTTGCCTCTTTGTTTTGTTGACTTTTTTTGTTTGTTTTGTTTTGTTATTGCTGTGCAGAAGCTTTTTAGTTTGATATAGTCCCATTAATTTATTTTTGCTTTTATTTCCCTTGTTTTTGAGGTCAAATTCCTAAAATCCTCTCTAAGACCAAAGCCCATAAGTATAATACCTATGTTTTTTATATGTAATGTATTGTTTCTCGTCTTATATTTAGGTCTCTGATCCATTTTCTGTTATTTTTTTGTATGTGTATGGTGACAAATAGCAATCTAATTTTATTCTTTTACATGTGGCTTTCCAATTTTCCCAGCACCATTTATGGAAGAGGTTTTCTTTTCTCCACTGTATATTTTGGCTTCTTTGTTGAAAAGTATTTGCCCATGTACATATGGGTTTATTTCTGTTTTCTCATTTCTGTTCCTTTGGTCTGTGTGTCTGTTTTTCTGCTAATAACATGCTGTTTTGATTAATGTTACTTTGTAGTGTAATTTATAAGGAAGTGTGATACTTCCAGCTTCATTATTTTTCTCGGGATTCCTTTGGCTATTCAGCATCTTTTGTGATTCCATATAAATCTGACATTTTTGTTCTATTACTTTTTAACAATGCCATTGGGATCTTGATGGGGACTGCATTAAATAGCATATCGCTTGGGGTAATATCATACTTTTAACTATGTTGATTCCTCCAATTCATGAACACAGAATATCTATTTCTTTGAATTTTCTTCCATTTCTTTAGTAATGTTTGATAGTTTTCATTGCATTGTTTCTTCACATCCTTTGTTAAGTTATCCCTAGGTATTTTATTCTTTTTGTGGCAATTACAAAAGGAATTGTTTCTTCCATTTTTTTTTTCTGAAATTTCCTTGTTAGTATATAGGAATACAGTGGGTTATTTTTCCATTAATTTTTTTATCCTGCAAGTTTAGTGTATTTGTGTATTGTTTCTAATAGTTTTTGGTGGCGTCTTTAAGGTTTTCCACATAAAGAATTAGGTAGTCTGCATAAAGTGACAATTTTACTTCTTCATTCCCAACTTGGATGCCTTTTAAAAATCTTTCTCCTGCTGATTGCTCTGGCTAGGACTTCCAGTACTATGCTGAGAAGGACATCCTTGTCTTGTTCCTGATCTTGGAAGAAAAGCTTTTACTTTGTTATCTCTGAGTATAATATTAACTGAAGGTTTGTCATATATGGTCTCTCTTATGTTAAGGTGTTATTGTCCTTAGTTATTAAAAGGAAGAGAGCGAGGAAATTCAGAAGTTGTGGAACATATTCAGCTGGGAAGCAGAGGCCTGTTTGTTCACCAGGAAGATGCAACCAAGAAAGTGCAGCATTGCCCTAACCGGTTTGGCTCAGTGGATAGAGCGTCGGCCTGCGGACTGAAGGGTCCCAGGTTCGATTCCGGTCAAGGGCATGTACCTGGGTTGAGGGCACATGCCCAGTAGGGGGCGTGCAGGAGGCAGCTGATCGATGTCTCTCTCTCTCATTGATGTTTCTAACTCTCCCTCTCTTCCTCTCTGTAAAAAAAATTAATAAAATATATTTTAAAAAAAAGAAAGTGCAGCATTGTCCCTCCAAGGGGATTAACACCCCTCCCCCAGCCCCTCCTGTATTGGGTACTGGATTGTTCAGAGAGCAGGAGAAGATAAGGATATTCCCAGTAGAAGTCACAAAGGCACAGTGGAGGTGCTTAACCATAGAGACCATAGAGGCCTGTCAGTCTAACCTGGGAGGGAGTGAAACCTATTGCAAGCCCACGAAAGTTTGGGAAGCTGATTGGTTGTTTTTAAAAAGCTTCTGGTTCCTCCCAATCCTGAGAATATACAATTCCAGGTGAACAAAGAAGTAAAGAAGTTTCTCTCTCTCTCTCTCTCTCTCTCTCTCTGTGTGTGTGTGTGTGTGTATCTCTGTCTCTGTCTCTGTCTCTCTCCAGCACTCCTCCATTTTGTTTGTGTTCTCTCCTACCCAGCAGCACACAGCCATGTGGGTCTAGTGCTCACCAGGGCCACAGGGCCCATGGCAGACTGTGCGGGCTAAAAAGAATATGAAGCCAAAATTCTGGGCACTGGCCTTGGCCTTGGCCTTGTTAAAGACACAGTTATACTTTTTCCATGGCTGGACAGACGGAGATGGGGCATTGGGAAGCCAGGAGGAGAACCTTTTTTGATATTACATCATAAATAAACCATACTGCCAAACCAAAATTTCCCATGGGTGGATCCTTGGAATTCTTTCCCCATGATTCTATGAAAGAGCCTAATTTCTACCCATAATAAAAGTACTTTCCCTCTATACCATTTTATTGTGTTTTAATCATAAATGGATGTTGTATCTTGTCAAATGCTTTTTCTGCATCTATTGATATGATCATATGATTTTTATTCTTCATAATTTAATGTGGTGTAGCACATTGGTCAATTTGCATATGTTGAACCATCCTTGTGTCCCTAGAATGAACCCCACTGGACTGTGATATGTTATCTTTTTCATGTACTGTTGTATTTGATTTGTCAGTATTTTGTTTAGGATTGTGCACCCGCTTTCATAAGAGATATTAGTCTATAGCAGTGATTCTCAACCCTTCTAATGCTGCGACCCTTTAATACAGTTCCTCATGTTGTGGTGACCCCCAACCATAAAATTATTTTTGTTGCTACTTCATAACTGTAATTTTGCTACTGTTATGAATCGTAACGTAAATATCTGTGTTTTCCGATGGTCTTAGGCGACCCTGCTAGCGGTTCTCAACCTGTGGGTCATGACCCACAGGTTGAGAAGCACTGCTGTAGAGCCTAAAACCCACAGGTTGAGAACCGCTGCTGTAGAGCCTAAGACCATCGGAAAACACAGATATTTACATTACGATTCATTAACAGTAGCAAAATTACAGTTATGAAGTAGCAACAAAAATAATTTTATGGTTGGGGGTCACACAACATGAGGAACTGTATTAAAGGGTCGCGGCATTAGAAAGGTTGAGAACCACTGGTCTATAGTATTTTGCGTGTGTGTGTGTGTGTGTGTGTGTGTGTTGTGTGTGTGTGTGTGTGTTATCCACTATAGGTTTGGTATTAGTGTCCAGTTGGCCTCTTAAAATGTGTTAGGAAGTACTGCCATTTTTTTTTAATTTTTGGAAGACTTTGAGAAGGATAGGTAGTAAATGTTCTTTGAATGTTTGGTAGAATTATTCAGTGAAGCCATCTGGTTCTGGACTTTTACACTTTGGGAAGTGTTTGGTGGTCGTTTCAATTTCCTCACTGTTGATCAGTCTATTTAGATTTTCCAGTTGTTTATGACTCAATCTAGGAAGGCTGTATATTTCTATGGACTTGTTCGTTTATTTTTCCTAGGCTATTGAATTTAGTGGTATGTAGTATTTCCTAGTATTTCTTGTATGGTCCTTTCTATTTCTGTGATGTCTGTGATAACTTCTCCTGCTTCATTTCTTGAGCCTTGTCTCTGTTTTTCTTAGTGAGTCTATTCAGAGATTTGTCATTTTTTTTAATCTTTTAGAAAACCAGCTCTTTGTGAAATTGATTTTTATATAATCTTTGTTCTCTATTTTACTTAATTCTGCTCTAATTTTCATTTCCTTCTTTCTGCTGGCCTTGGGATGCTTTTGTTTTTCTGTTTCCAGTTCTCTAAGATGTAATGTTAGGTTGTTTACTTGGGATTTTTCTTGTTTCCTGATATAGGCCTGTAATAATATAAACTTTCCTCTTCTTACTGCTTTTGTTGCATCACGGAAATTTTGATATATAGTATTCTCATTCTCATTTGTCTCTATGAATCTTTTTATCTCTCCTTTTATTATTCTTTGTCACTGTCTTTATTCATTCTTTACCTGTGCCTAAAGACCCTAGAAGAGTTTCAAGGGATCTGTGAATTTCTTAAATTGTATATAAAAATGAAAAGGTGTATAATGAACTTTCTGGAAAGAAATATTCATAAAGATTGCAAATATGTCTATGTAGTTTCAAAATTAAGCACCATTTTTAAAAACATATAATCATCTTTTGATGATTACATCAGCTATATGGATTAGTTATCTGCTGAGAAAATTGG
The DNA here is from genome assembly GCF_963455305.1 of Plecotus auritus. Classification (NCBI taxonomy): domain Eukaryota; kingdom Metazoa; phylum Chordata; class Mammalia; order Chiroptera; family Vespertilionidae; genus Plecotus; species Plecotus auritus. The sequence goes on from NC_137775.1 coordinate 123,622,112, forward strand.
AATAAAGTGATAGCAGGCTGCAGTAAATTGATGTCTTGGCCTTGAAGAACTATAGACTTCCTAAACATCCTAAACAATTTATTTATTATTCTCCATAGAAATTATCACTCATGACATTTTCTATTTTATGTTTTTTTTTAAATTTTCTCCTCTAGAATCAACTGTCCAAGAAAAAGGGTATCTTTTTATTGCACTATCTCAGTGCTTAAAGAAGTTTTTGATACATGATAGATGTGCAATAAATCTGTTCAGTGAGTAGAGGCTCTATTAGCAAAGATTGCTGGAGAATACAACAAGCTAATTAATTCATGCTTACAAACAACTTGTAACAATATGATGTAAAACTTCTTTAAAATAAACGTATCTTAAAACATATAGTCAGGGGATAAAGCCAACAATAACGTGAGGCCCATATGCCACAAAGGAAATCACATATAAAAGGTATTCTGGCCAAAACCGGTTTGGCTCAGTGGAAGAGCGTCAGCCTGCGGACTGAAAGGTCCCAGGTTTGATTCCGGTCAAGGGCATGTAACTTGGTTGTGGGCACATCCCCAGTAGGAGGTGTGCAGGAGGCAGCTGATCAATGTTTCTCTCTCATCGATGTTTCTGACTATCTATCACTCTTCCTTCCTCTCTGTAAAAAATCAATAAAATATATTTAAAAAAAAAGGTATTCTGACTGTAATACATCTTGAAACATCTATGGTAGCTTGTCTTCCTTTAGGTACATGCCATCCCCCATCCAGAATTGGAGCCTGCTCTTCCTTACCTTGAATCTGGAACCTGCCCTGATTAACCAATAAAATGGGTGGAGTGATTTCCTGCAAGTGCTGAGGCTGGGTTATTAGAAGTCTTGCATCTTTTATCTAGACATATTAGAAGCCTTACTCTAGAAAACACAAAACGATATGTAAGACATCTAACTACCCTGAGACCGCCATATTGTGAGAAGCACAAGCCACATGAACAGACCTTGGATATTAAATTCCATGTGCAGGGGAAAAGAGACCGAGGAGGACTGGGGCACCAGGCATTTGGATGAAGAGGTCATTTTGGAATTGTGTCCTCCAGCATCAGGTGCCCAGCTGCTACCACCATGAATCAAAAACCAACCACTTAGTCAAGGTCTTCCAGAATCCCCGACCCATGTATTACAACCAAACAAAATAGTTGTTCTGAGTTTCAGAGTCTTAGGGTAATGTGTCACCCAGAACTAGATAAATGGAACAGTTTCCAATACCATTACAAGATGGCAGAAAAACCAGCAATATGAGCTACCAATGCAGAAGGGAAGGGAGCATTTCTTTCAGATTAAATTATGCAGCATATGCTAACTATACTAGAATTTTGGACATAGATTTAACTGAAACTATTCTGGTTCAAAGGGTCAACTACAAAGAAATTTATGACAGAAATACTTTGACTATTGGATCAGCAAACACATCAGGGACTCAGATATTGCTTTGACATATATTTTTTATCTTGTTGCCTTGTTTTCCTGCATCATTTAGGTATAATAATAATAAAAGAGGGCCATTGCACTGTACTGACTCTGCTAATGTTTTATTTATGATATGAAAGTCTTTCTTTGCCTTTTAGCTGGGCTCTACAGGGCTATTTCAATGAATTTTTAAACTTCATTTTACCCTGCATTAAAGCAGAGCTACAAGTGTGTCTCGCAGACAGCTATGCTGAGTAACCAGGTATTTGTCAGGCTGCCACACAAGTCATTTTTTTCATTGACAAAGCAGGTGGCTGCCCTGGAGGGGAGCATAAAAGGAATCTCAGCAATCATGTCCTACTTGAACTGCCTACACACTGCTGACTCAACAGCTGGTTCTATCCAAAAGAAAACAAGGCAGGAAATAAAATAAAAACAAACAAACAAAAAGGAAAATGTAATAAAACCACTGCTGAAACAATCACCACTCTTTTTCCCTCAAATAATGATTTCTTAGCATGCTTGCTTTAGTGAAAATGTATAAAGAAATTACAAATAGAAATCTTTACACTTTATAGGATATTGGATCTGGTGTTTCATCAGTAAAACAGGTTCTGAAAATTGCAATCGCATAATCATCAACTCCTTTCTTGTTTGCTGAATGGAATATCCAAACCCAGAGGAGTTGTGGAAGCTCTAAATTGGATCTTAAGCCAAGATCTGAGTCAGGAATTTTGAGACCAAATGCTTACCACATGATTTGCTGACAGCATCATTGCCTAGGCTGAAATGTAATTTCTGGAAATACCTGAGAGCAGATTCTGAGTGGAGATACTAGTATGTCATTCTCTGTTTTAATCTATTGGTGGAGGAGAAAAGTCCCTCTAGAGCAGTGGTTCTCAACCTTTCTAATGCCGCGACCCTTTAATACAGTTCCTCGTGTTGTGGTGACCCCCAACCATAAAATTATTTTCGTTGCTACTTCATAACTGTAATTTTGCTACTGTTATGAATCATAATGTAAATATCTGTGTTTTCCGATGGTCTTAGGCTCTACAGCAGCGTTTCTTAACCTGTGGGCTGGGACCCACAGGTTGAGAACTGCTAGCAGGGTCGCCTAAGACCATCGGAAAACACAGATATTTACTTTATGATTCATAACAGTAGCAAAATTACAGTTATGAAGTAGCAACGAAAATAATTTTATGGTTGGGGTCACCACAACATGAGGAACTGTATTAAAGGGTCGCGGCATTAGAAAGGTTGAGAACCACTGCTCTAGTGGCATGTGGGGCCTTTGAAAAACCACCAAGACCTATGTAGTAGCTTCTGAGACAAGCTAGTTTTCTATTTCTTATTAGTGGAGGCACACAGTCCACTTTTAAAAAGCATAAAATCAAATAAAAAGATTGGAATTTCTGGACAGATAAAATGTAATATAAATTAGAGATCCATTCACCTCTAGATTACCTTAGAGGAAAAGAATCATGTGTGTTGTTAGAGGCCACTGATAGTATTATATCTCCACCTAAGACTAGGGAATGCGCCTGTGCCTGTGCTAAAGACCTTCCATTGGGAAGTGACCGCCAAAATGTCCTTGGCATTATAAGCAAGGAAAAGTAATAACAGGAACTAGGAAGGAAGAGTGAGGAAGAATGAGGAAAAAATCAATGCAATGTCAATTTTACCTTATAAGATTATAACCCCCATGAGGGCCATTATCCTATCTGCCTTACAAGATGTCTGGAATAATAACTCAATAAATATTTGTTAAAGATGAATGATAATTATATAGGAAAAATCTTAAAATACATACTTCCAGGGTAATAAAAGATAAAAAGAGTCACTAAGAAAATTTATTTTATCTTTATAAATAATCTTATTGTTTATAATTTTAAAAATACAAGTGGGATACAAAATGAAAAGCAACAAATGAATGAACAAGCAAAAACTCATACACACAATGGTATGGTGGTTACCAGAGGGAAAGGGAGATGGAGGGAGGTGGAAGAGGGTAAAGGGGGTCAAATATATGGTGACAGAAGGAAACTTAACCTTGGGTGGTGGACATACAATGCAATATACAGATGATGTATTGTAGAATTGTACACTTGAATCTCACATAATCTTATTAACTGATGTCACCCCAATAAATTTTTAAAAAATCTAAATAAGGTATGAATTCTTCATTAATAAAAATACATATTTTAGTTTTCATTAATTAAAATTACATATTTTTTTATTCTTCATACATACTCTGTAAAACTTTAAGGAACTGCAATCCAATGTAATTTTCAGCAATGATGGAAATAATTTATGTTTGCCCTAATGAACATTTCAAATGTGTCTACTGAAATGGGGAAACTGATTTTCAATTTTTATTTAATTGTAATTTAAATTGTAATGGGCACAATATTGAACAGCATAGCTAAACAACACAGAAAATGCCTCTTTAAACAGTAAAAGACAAAAAATCTATGGAGACAATAGCAAGGAAGAAAAGGAAAGTATTCCCTCTTACTCTGAGAAAAAGCGTTGATGTTTCTGAATGAAATGGTTCTGTGGCTCCCTCACTGGGGCTATTCTTCTTCATCTGAAGTACCTTGGGGAGGTACAGTGAATAAAAAAACTTATTTTCAAATGTTATTGGAACAAGTACTACATTTTGGTAGAAATTCATCAGGGTTTCTGCAAATAACAGCTAATAATTTTGTTTAAACATATATTGGACTATTCAAATACTTAAAGTACTAGCTCTGCATCCCTTGCTCATGTTGTGAGCCAGCTCCTTCTCCATGTACTGCTAGGTTCCCTCATTTTTTCCAAAGGTCAGAACATAGCACTCTCTCTACTTCTGCATATAAATGTAAACTCTGTCAACATACCATTGATTAGGGACAATTGTAACTCTACATTAGAGCTAATTAAAACTCAGTACAACACATGTCTGCTCATGTACAAATGTAGAAGTAATATCCATCTACAGACTAGAATGCCATGCTCAATTAAATGCCAAGCACAATCCCAGCACATCTGCTGAGTGCATGCTCTGGTCACAGCCTAGCAGTCAATTGTGCAATGACAAGTAAATGCAGAGCATATCATGTTTAGATAATTCTTTGAAAGTCTTTGAAGTTATATGCTTTGAGCCTTTGTGCTTGTACCTTTATTTTTATCATAAGAAGTAAGCAGCTCTTTGATATTTTAATGCTCTAATTTGAACAAAAACATATCTTATTATTATTCTTTTAAGCTGCTTTGTCAGTATAACTTGAGAATACAAACATGAGCCATTAAAATGCCTTATGAAATAGAAGTTTCTCCATGGTCTACAAACCAATAAGGCCAATCAATTATATGTGACTTTTTCTATCATCTTGATGCCTTGATCTACCCTTTTATGTATATCTAAAGAATCTCTTTTTCTCTTGACCAGTTACTTAATGTATAAATGTTGAAATTTAAAATTTATGAAGAAAATTTATTATAATAAAATATAACATTAAACGTTAAACTGGACTTATTTCAACAAAAATTACTTTTATATTTAGGGATTCCATTTGTAGTGGATACAAATATTTCCTTCCAACCTGAAATATAAAAATGACACATCTAATTTCTTTAAATTTATATTTAATATGCTTTATGTCTCCAAACCCCTGATATGGGAAGAAATTCCATTTCAGTTATTGACAGGTTGCTGTCCTCTGTAAAGTCAGACAAATATCCTGAAGGAAATGTTACCAGTGATCTCTCAGGTTCCTTATGATTCCTTTAAGGAAGGCAGTTATGTGGGCCCTCCTGTTGTAGTTGAACCCTGAATGCTATTGGCTCAATCGTGGGCAGAGTTAACCCCCAAACTGCTGACTGTAAGGATAGACCTCTATCACTTTGTATGAGTCATTGTGCACGGGCTGCCCCCCCTCCTCCACCGCCGCCCCAAGGTAGAGTTGTTCAAGCAGGGCCCGGTACCTGCTCAGCAATCTTGAGGAAGAAGAATAAAGTAGAATATATCATACTACCTGATATCCAACTATACTACAAGGCCATAGTAATCAAAAGAGCGTGGTACTGGTATAAAAATAGGAATATAGATCAATGTAACAGAATAAAGAGTGCAGAAATAAACCCATGCTTCTATGATCAATTAATATTTAACAAAGAAGGCAAGTACATACAATGGAGTTAAGACAGTCTATTCAATAAATGGTGTTGGTTGGACAGATACATGCAAAAAAAATGAAACTAGACCACCACCTTACACCATACACAAGAATAAACTCAAATTGGACTAAATACTTAAATATAAGTCACAAACCATAAAAGTCATAAAAGAAAACAGGCACTAAAATCTTGACATTTTTCACAGCAATATTTTTTTCTGATATATCTTCTCAGTAAAGGGAAACAAAAGGAAAGATAGACAAATGGAACTATATCAAATTTAAAACTTGTGTACAGAAAAAGAAACCATCAACAAAAGGAAAAGACAATCTAATGAATGGGAGAACATATTTGTCAATGATACATCTCATATTTGCCAATGATACATCCCTACCTAATACCAAATTATACAACTCAACACCAAAAAAGCCATTAATCCAATTTAAAAATGGGCAAAGGATCTGAATAGACACTTCTCCAAAGAGGACATATCAATGGTCAATAAACATATGAAAAAATGCTCAACATCACTAATCATCAGAGAAATGCAAATTAAAACAAAATGAGACACTACCTCATTTGACTATAATTAATAAATCAACAAACAACAGGTGTTGGCAAAATGTGTTAGAGAAAAGGGAACCCTGTGCACTGTTAATGGAAATTCAGATTGGTGCAGCCACTGTGGAAAGCAGTATGGAGTTTCCTCAAAGAATTAAAAATGCAGCTGCCTTATGACCCAGCGATTCCACTTCTGGGACTGTATCTGAAGAAACATGAAACAATAATTCAAAAGAACATATGCACCTACCTGTTCATTGCAGCATTATTTACAATAGCCAACATTTGGAAGCAGCCCAAGTGTCCTTTATAGATAAAAAATAAAAAAATAAATAAATAAAAAAAGAAGCTGTGGTACATTTACACAACGGAATACTACTCAGTTGTAAAAAGAAGGAAATCTTACCTTTTGCAACAGCATGGAAGGACCTGGAGAGCATTACCTTGAGTGATATAGGCCAGTCAGAGAAAGACAAATACCATATCATTTCATGTATGTGTAGAATCTAATGAACAAATGAAGCTAATAAACAAAATAGAAACAGATTCATAAATACTGAGAACAGACTGACAACTGTCAGAGGGGAGGGGTTTGAGGGTCTGACTGAAAAAGGTGACGGGATTAAGCAAAAAAAAAAAGAAGAAAAGAGACTTGACTTTGGGTGATTAGCATATGATACAGAATGCAGATGATGTATTATAGAGTTGTACACTTGAACTTTTATGGCTTTAGTAACCAATGTCACCCCAATAAATGTAATAAAAATACTGGGAAGGAGGTCTACTGCCAGGCCCTGAAATCTACTGAGATTAGGACTATCCTCTCTTGGGGGTTATGCTACTTTTTTTCCAGCAGAGAGCAAATAGAAGGAAGCACATAATTACTTGAGGAATCCATGAAAACTTTTTTCTTCCATAGTCTGGGGCTACGTTTCTCAAATGCTCTTGGAAATTTGGCCCCAGTTCTTACCATCTTATTTTTAGGATGCTGCGGTATCCAGCCATGGTGGAGTGAAGAATTGGAAGGATCCTTTATTCCCAAGTCAACTATAAAGCTGGATAAAAATTTTGATAACAATTCATGGCTATTCAATTTGACTAAATATAAGCAATAAATTGAGAAATATTTATTCCAGAAAAATTTCTCATCTTTGATAAGAACAGTGTGAATCTACGGCATCCTTGCCCGGGGCTTCTCTACTAACCCCTCTGCCCACCTTCACCCCCAGGTAGTAAGTCCAGTATGCTCCCAGGGCAGGACAGCCCATAAAAATCAGTTGCTTCACTGAGAGGGGACAGAGCTGACTTTGAGCAAAAGGCACAGACATTATGCCCTGTATTGTTTGTCAGTAAAAATAGCAAAACTGTTAGGAAATTAACAGGGAAAACTGACAACACTTCTAACCTGAGATTGCAGTTATCCTTAAAATGAGCAACAAACTAGCTGACCAGCCTGAAATTTAACCGGCAAATCCTAGATGTGAGAAGAAAGAGACATGGAGATTTTAGATAAACTCTACATATCCATGGCTAACTAGGAGGCTACTACATACACAGGGAGGAGATAGAGACTTTAAAATATCCCTACCTAATACCAAATAATATGTGTTTTAGATTAAATGTAAGAGCTAAAACTATATTATTTTGAATAACAAACTTAGGAGAAAATTTGACCTTGTATTAAACTAATATTTCTTAGATATGACACCAAAAGCCAAACCATAAAAAGAAAAAGAGCAGACTTCATTAAAATTATTCTTCTTCAAGAGACACAGTTATGCAAATTAAATATAAGCTACACACTGGGAGAAAATATTTGCAAATCATCTATCTGTTAAAGGATGTGTATTCAAAATATAAAAGAAATTTACAAGTGAATACAAAAGATGACCCGCAAAGCAATTTAATAATAGACAAAATATTTTATTGTACATTTCACCTAAAAAGATATGCAAATGGTTAATATGCACATGCCAAGTTGCTCAACATAATTAGTCAATATTCATTTGTCATTTTGCCCAAAATGTCAATAGTGGAATGCAAATGAGATAGTACTAGACACCCACTGAAATAGTTATCCATCAAAAGCCTGATGATACCAACTTTTGGCAACAATGTAGAGACAACTGGGCCTTTATACAATTCTGGTGAGAATGCAAAATGGTACAGTTGCTTTGGAAAATATTTTGGCAATTTCTTAAAAAGTTAATTATATACTTAATTTTATTCTTAAGTCCATGAGAAAACAAAATATATGTCTATACAAAGTCTTCTATGCAAAAGTTCATAGCATTATTATTCAGAATAGCTAAAATCTGGAAAAAGAACAAAAATCTGTTAACTAGTGATTGGATTAACAAAATTTGGTATACCTAGATAATGAAATTTGATTATGCCACAAAGGCAACAACTGATTGACAAATGTTACAACATGAATAAACCTCAAAAACATTATATTAAGTAAAAGAAGCCAGGGACAAAAGAACTATACACTATATGGATCCATTTGCATCACATTTCTGGAAAAGGTGAATCCATAGTGATAAGAGTAGTTTAGGGGTTGCCTGGAGCTGAGGCAGGAATGGAGAATGACTGAAATGAACATGAAGGAACTTTTTGAATGATGGAATGGTCTACAACTATACTGGGGCAATGGTTGCACCAATCAATTTCTTTAAAAATACTGAATTATACACTTAAAATTAATGTATTTTATAGTATCTGAATTAGAGTCTTAAATCTGATTAAAAATAACTAACATTCATTTTTCAATAGATCTTTGGGAAAGCAATACTTGAATCTTTTAATGATTTCACTGATACTAAGACTAGTTAGAATATTCTGACTTTGTCATTTAATATAACCTGTTAATTTATGTAAAGTAAACATGGCTTTTGCTATTAAACAAAAATTTGAAAGAAGTCCTATATAATAAAAGGCTAATATGCAAATTGTCCCCTCGACTGGGAGTTCGACCTGGAGTTCAACCGGGATGCGGGACCAACTGGCCAACCGTCTGTGGCCCCTCCCCACAGCCAGTCCCAACCCGTGCACTAATTAGTGTACTGGGCCTCTAGTTAATTATAATATCTTTTTCAGTCTACATTTATAAATCTATTAATACTTATCTATATAGATGATATACTTATGAAAAATGGAGACATTTTTGGTTTTGAAAAAAGAGGTAAAAAAATTGGAAAATCTTCCAAGAAAGATTTTCTATGTCTGTGATTTGACTGGCACTTAAAATTAGGTTTTTGTTTTTAGTAGATTAAATCAGAAATACAAACTGCCTATTTTCTGTCAGTCCTAAAAAATGACAAGTTTGTTAACATAAATTACATGTTTATTTTTTAAATAAAACAAATCCAAATACTATTTTCCTAGGATTTTCAAAGTTGGGAATATATGAATTGGTCTTGATTATCTAATTGCTGGAACAACAAATCATTAGCTGTCCTTTCAAGGCTTTTGGTGAAAATGAGGTGGTCATCTCGCTTGTGCTTACAAATGACGCCCTTTTGCCTACCCTGTAGCTTCCTTCCCTGCTTCTCCCAGTGATGGCCACACTGGTCCTTGGTAATGATGCTGCATAACCTGCTCCCCTGACTTAAGCTCCTTGATCTGGAGCTATGCTATTGTTTTACACAATTCCTAAATTAATTCTGAGTTGACATTCTGATGACCTATTTTTCACCAATGGCTATGCTAAAATAAGAAATAACCTTTAATACCCATATTGATAGTATTGAAAATATAATGGTAGATTGAGAAAAAAGATGAAAAATGAAAAACTTAGAGACTTAATGAGCATTTTCTGTATTTCATACTTCTTAGTGATCAATAAACATGATTATAGATATTAAATGCTGAGTTACAGTATGGAATAGTAGAAAGAATTTCAAACTAAAAATTAGGATATATGAGTTTGTTTGTTTTTTCCACTAAATGTGTGATTTGGACAAGTTAATTAATATCTCTGAGACTTGTTTTCCTGAATTATAAGATTGTGATTGAATTACCTCTTAGGTAATTGTCAATCCTAAAATCTGTGATTATGCAATATTTAAAATATTTTATTTATTTTTATTAAATTTATTTTTATTAATTTTATTAAATTTATTCAATAAATTTATTGAAAGATACGTAAGATTGACAAACTTTTAAATATCTATCAGCTATCAAACTATACTATAAGGCCATAGGGACCAAAACCTCATGGTACTGGCATAAAAACAGACATAGATCAATGAAACAGAATAGAGAATCCAGAAATAAATCCACTTTTTTATAGTCAGTTGATATTTGACAAAGGATGCCAAAATATACAATGAGGTACAGATAGGCAATTCAATAAATGGTTTTGGAAATATTGGACAGGTACATGCAAGAAAATGAAACTAGATCACCTTCTTACACCATACACAAGAATAGACTCAAAATGAATTAAAGACTTAAATGTTAGACTTGAAACCATAAAAATCCTAGATGAAAATGTAGGCAGTAAAATCTTAGACCTGTCTTATAGAATATTTTTGTATAGCTCCTTGGTCCAGGGAAACAAAAGAAAAAAATAAACAAATGGGACTACATCAAACTAAAATGTTTTGCTCAGCAAAGAAAACCATGAACAAAATGAAAATACAACTCACTAAATGGGAGAACATATTTGCCAATGATACACCTGATAAGGGGGGTTAATATCCAAATTAAAAAGCACTTAAATAATTCAACTCCAAAAAGCAAACAATCCAATTGAAAAATGGGAAAAGGACCTGAATAGACACTTCTAAAATAAAAAATAAGATGCAGTAACAAATGTCAAAATAAGGAGAAAGATATCGATTATTTGCATAGAAAAAATAAAATAAAAACATAAATGTAACCATTATGTTTTCTATAAAGGATCCTTGAGCACTCAAGTTGAACACCATTTAAGGATTAACTGTGTCTCCTTTAATGTGAGAAACATAAAAATCCATATGTCGGGGGAAAGGAAGCTTCTCGACTTAAATAGCTAGTCTTGCTCACCTCAGGGATTTTTTATGTCCTTTGAACCTGTGGGAGTCACTTCTGCTGCCCTGCAGTAATTGCACAGGGGGAGTTTCATCTGTTGGTAGTCAGGCACAATTCAAGGAGAGGCTCCTATAATCCTGTTTCAGGATGGCAGAATTCCCAGGAGCAGATTCAGAAAATGTCCCAAGGGCAGCTTTGCAGTAATCCCCGCAGCAAGTCTATACAACAGTCAGCAGAGAAAGAGCTAGCTGTCAGGAGAATTACTTTCTAAAAGTTCTTTACCTGCTTGATAGAGACTGGGAATGCTTTGTTTTGTTTCTCCAGAAGAAATCCTTTTGCTTAGCTTCAGGCATTCAGTTTTTATAGGAAATGACTTGGTAAACTCATTTTTCAGTACCCTTTGAGAGAGGGAGTATAATTTCAGAGAATATTGATTATTGATTATTGTGAGAATAAATATCTGGTTCAATATGATTATATAATTCTAAAATCAGGTATCAATGTATATGGTTATACACTTTCAGCTTATTATACCCTTTTTAATCTAAATCCGTTAAATGGAAACATTTGGTAAAATTAGTGACTTAGATAATGCGGCCCTAGAAATAATCAGATTCCCCAAAAAAACTGAGTTCCTAAAATTTTGAAAAAAATACTTTTAAATAAATTATTTTCTTTTTCTTGCATATAATTTTTCTATGTAAAATACAATTTTTCTACTTATGATAACATACTTATTATCATTTACTTTTATTTTATAAAATTTATTCACAACATTCATCCTCATCAAATATGTAAATCAATTAAAGTTTATTTGATGTTTAATATACATGGTGGACAGATTTAGAAATGGTGATGGACAGTCCTTATATTTATATTGCGATAACAATGTTACAACATTATATTTATATCAGTATATATGTTTTTATTATGTAATTATTTGGTTTTAGAATTTCTGCTCACTCCATGACATGTTGTGCAAATTACAACAAACTCTATGATGAACTTTGCTGCATCTTTTTTATTCTAGATAAATTATTTTATTTTATTTTTTTCAAATTTTTTATTAAGGTATTATATGTGTACATATCTTACCATTGCCCCCCCCACCCCACTCCCATACCTGCCCTCACCCCCCAATGTTTTGCATCTGTTGGTTACTCTTATATGCATGCATACAAGTCCTTCAGTTGATCTCTTATTTCCCCCACCTCTCCCAACCTTACCGCTGTAATTAGACACTCTGTTTGATGCTTTACTGCCTCTGTAACTATCTTTTGGTTCATCAGTTTATAATGTTTTTCATTATCCCTAAATGAGTGAGATCATGTGGTATTTTTCTTTCATTGACTGGCTTATTTCACTTAGCATAATGTTCTCTAATTCCATCCAGGTGTTTACAAATGGTAGTAATTCCTTCTTTTTTATGGCAGCATAGTATTCCATTGTGTAGATGTACCATAGTTTTCTGATCCAGTCATCTGCTGACGGGCACCTAGGCTGTTTCCAAATCTTAGCTATTGTAAATTGTGCTGCTATGAACATAGGGGTGCATATATCCTTTCTGATTGGTGTTTCTGGTTTCTTAGGATATATTCCTAGGAGTGGGATTACTGGGTCAAATGGGAGTTCCATTTTCAGTTTTTTGAGGAAACTCCATACTGTTCTCCACAGTGGCTGCACCAGTCTGCATTCCCACCAGCAGTGCACGAGGGTTCCTTTTTCTCCACATCCTCGCCAACACTTGTCGTTTGTTGATTTGTTGATGATAGCCATTCTGACAGGTGTGAGATGGTATCGCATTGTCGTTTTGATTTGCATCTCTCGGATAATAAGTGACTTTGAGCATGTTTTCATGTGTCTCTTGGCCTTCCTTCTGTCTTCTTTCGAAAAGATTCTATTTAGGTCCGTTGCCCATTTTTTTATTGGATCATTTATCTTCCTTTTATTAAGTTGTATAAGCTGCCTGTAGATGTTGGAAATTAAACCTTTATCAGTGATACCATTTGCAAATATGTTCTCCCATACAGTGGGGTTTCTTGTTGTTTTGTTGATGGTTTCTTTTGCTGTGCAAAAGCTTTTTATTTTGATGTAGTCCCATTTGTTTATTTTCTCTTTGGCTTCCATTGCCCTAGGGGCAGTATCACTGAAAAAATTCTTTTGGCATATGTCTGAGATTTTGCTGCCTGAGGATTCCTCTAGTATTTTTATGGTTTCCCGTCTTATATTTAAGTCCTGTATCCATTTTGAGTTTATTTTTGTGTATGGTGTAAGTTGGTGATCTAGTTTCATTTTTTTGCATGTATCTGTACAATTTTCCCAACACCATTTATTGAAGAGACTGTCTTGACTCCATTGTATGCTCATGCCTCCTTTGTCAAATATTAATTGCGCATATTGGTTTGGGTCGATATCTGGATTCTCTATTCTATTCCATTGATCTATATGTCTGTTCTTGTGCCAGTACCAGGCTGTTTTGAGGACAGTGGCTTTGTAATACAGCTTGAAATCTGGTATTGAGATCCCTCCTACTTTATTCTTCTTTCTCAGGATTGCTGTGGCTATTCGGGGTCTTTTTTTATTCCAGATGAATTTTTGGAGAGTTCTTTCTAGGTCTGTGAAATATGCTGTTGGTATTTTAATGGGGAGTGCATTGAATCTATAGATTGCTTTGGGTAGTATGGACATTTTGATGATGTTGATTCTACCAATCCATGAACATGGTATGTTCTTCCATCTGTTTACATCTTCCTCTATCTCTTTTTTCAGTGTCCTGTAGTTTTCCACATATAGGTCTTTTACCTCCTTGGTTAGGTTTATTCCTAAGTATCTTAATTTTTTTGGTGTGATGGAAAATGGGATTGCTTTTTTAGTCTCTCTTTCTGTAAGTTCACTGTTGGTGTATAGAAATGCCATAGATTTCTTGGCGTTAATTTTGTATCCTGCTACCTTGCCGAATTCATTTATTAAGTCTGTTAGTTTTTTGATAGAGTCTTTCGGGTTTTTTATGTACAATATCATGTCATCTGCAAATAAGGACAGCTTTACTTCTTCTTTTCCAATTTGGATGCCTTTTATTTCTTCTTCTTGTCTAATTGCAATGGCTAATACTTCCAGTACTATGTCAAACAGGAGTGGTGAGAGTGGGCATCCTTGTCTTGTTCCTGTTCTTAGGGGAAATGGTTTTAGTTTTTGCCCATTGAGTATGATGTTAGCTGTGGGTTTATCATATATAGCTTTTATTATGTTGAGGTATGATTCTTCTATTCCCACCTTGTTGAGAGTTTTTATCAAGAAAGGGTGTTGGATTTTGTCAAATGCTTTTTCTGCATCAAATGATATGACTATGAGATTTTTATCTTTCAATTTGTTTATGTGATGTATCACATTTATTGATTTTCGGATATTGAACCATCCTTGCATTCCTGGGAGAAACCCTACTTGGTCATGGTGTATGATCTTTCTGATGTACTGCTGGATCCGATTTGCTAGAATTTTGTTGAGGATTTTGGCATCTACATTCATGAGGGATATTGGCCTGTAATTCTCTTTCATTGTGTTGTCTTTATCTGGTTTTGGTATTAGGGTGATGCCGGCTTCATAGAAGGAGCTTGGAAGTGTTCCTTCCTCTTGAATTTTTTGGAATAGTCTGAGGAGGATAGGTTTTAGTTCTTCCTTGAATGTTTGGTAAAACTCTCCTGTGAAGCCGTCTGGCCCCGGGCTTTTGTTTGCGGGAAGCTCTTTGATGACTGCTTCAATTTCTTCCATAGTTACTGGCATATTGAGCTGTTTAGATTCTTCCTGATTGAGTTTTGGAAGGTTATATTTTTCTAGGAATATGTCCATTTCCTCCAGGTTGTCCAGTTTGTTGGAATAGAGTTGTTCATAGTATTTTTTAACAATCCTTTGTATTTCGGCGGGATCTGTTGTTATTTCACCTCTTTCATTTCTGATTTTGTTTATTTGGGTCCTCTCTCTTTGCTTCTTGGTGAGCCTGGCTAGAGGTTCATCAATCTTGTTTATCCTTTCAAAGAACCAGCTCTTGGTTTTGTTGATCTTTTGTATTGTTTCTTTGGTCTCTATGTTGTTTATCTGTGCTCTGATCTTTATTATTTCCTTCCTTCTGCTTACACTGGGCTTTTCTTGTTGCTCTTTTTCTAACTCTTTTAGGTAATTTATTACCCCTGTTTCTTGTTTTTTGCAGTAGGCTTGTAGAGCTATGAACTTCCCTCTCAAGACTGCTTTTGCTGTGTCCCATAGATTTTGGATTGTAGTGTTTTCATTGTCATTTGTTGTCATGATGTTTTTTATTTCTTCTTTGATCTCTCTGGTAACCCAGTCATGGTTTAATAGCATGCTGTTTAGTCTCCATGTGTTTGATTTCTTTGGGTTGTTTTTATTGTAGTTGATTTCCAGTTTTATGCCACTGTGGTCTGAGAAGATGCTTGATATGATTTCTATCTTCTTGAATTTGAAGAGACTTTGCCTATGTCCCAACATATGGTCTATCTTTGAAAATGACCCATGTGCACTTGAGAAGAATGTATATTCTGTGGCTTTGGGGTGAAATGTTCTGAAGATGTCAATTAATTCCATTTGGTCTAGTGAGTCATTTAGGATTGATGTTTCTTTGCTGATTTTTTGTTTAGAGGATTTGTCCAATGGTGATAGTGGGGTATTAAAGTCTCCTACTATGATTGTATTGCTGTCAATCTCTCCCTTGATATCCTCCAGGAGTTTTTTTATGTATTTCGGTGCTCCTGTATTGGGTGCATATATGTTTACCAGAGTTATTTCTTCTTGTTGGATTGCTCCCTTTAGTATTATGAAGTGGCCTTCCTTATCTCTTGTTATGTCCTTCAGTTTGAGATCTAATTTGTCAGATATAAGTATTGCTACCCCAGCTTTTTTTTCAGTTCCATTTGCCTGGAAAACCTTTTTCCATCCCTTCACCCTCAGTCTGTGTGCATCTTTTTTTCTGAGGTGGGTTTCTTGTAGACAGCAGATATATGGGTCATGTTTTCTTATCCAATCCATTACCCTATGTCTTTTGATTGGGGCATTTAATCCGTTTACATTTAAAGTTATTATTGATAGGTACTTATTTGTCGCCATTCCTATTCTTTACACCTGTGTTCCTTCTTCGCTTCCTATTTCTTTTTTTTTTTTTTTTTTACAGCAGACCCTGTAGCATTTCTTGCATTGCTGGTTTGGTGGTAATAAATTCCCTTAGTCCTTTTTTGTCTGTGAAGCTCCTGATTTCACCTTCAATTTTGATTGACAGCCTTGCTGGGTACAGTATTCTTGGATTCAGACCCTTCCTTTGCATGACTTTGTATATTTTATTCCATTCCCTTCTGGCCTGATGAGTTTCTGTTGAGAAATCAGTTGCTAGTCTGATGGGGGTTCCTTTGTATGTAACTTTCTGTCTCTCTCTGGCCGCTTTTAAGATTCTTACTTTGTCGTTGGTGTTTGCCAATTTAATTATAATGTGCCTTGGCATCGGTCTTT
Source organism: Plecotus auritus (assembly GCF_963455305.1). Lineage (NCBI taxonomy): Eukaryota > Metazoa > Chordata > Mammalia > Chiroptera > Vespertilionidae > Plecotus > Plecotus auritus. The sequence goes on from NC_137775.1 coordinate 123,638,805, forward strand.
TGGGGTTCATTTTGCTTGGGACTCTGTGAGCTTCTTGGATTTGTGTGGGTTTTTTCTTCTCTATATCAGGGAAATTTTCTGTCATTATTTCTTCAAATAGGTTTTCTATTCCTTGCTCAGCTTCCTTTCCTTCTGGAACCCCTATTATGCGGATGTTGTTTTGTTTCGTGTTGTCCCAAAGTTCCCTTAGGCTCTCCTCCTGCCTTTTAATTTTTTTTTTCTAGAAGTTGCTCTACTTGGGTATTTTTTCCCATCTTGTCTTCTAGCTCACTGATGCGGTGTTCTGCTTCTTCTAGTCTACTCTTGATGCTTTCTATTGAGTTCTTTACAGCAGCGATGTCATTTTTCATTTCTTCTTGGTTCTTCTTCATTTCCTCTTGGTTCTTGCTCATATTGTCGAATTTGTCTTCCATTCTTTTCAGCCACCTTATGACCATTTCTCTGAATTCTTTTTCTGGAAGGTTGCTTGCTTCCATTTCGTTTACTTCCTTTTCTGGTGTTGCCTGCTTTTCTTTCATATGCGGGCTGTGTCTTTGTCTCCCCATGGTCTCTCTTCTTTGGGTGTCTGGTTATGTAGTTCTCTCTCTCCTGCGTCGATTTAAAGGCACAAAATACAGCACTACCAGGTACAACACACAAGGCACTGAACAGAAATGTATTCACGATATTAACAACCTCCAATAAAGGTGACCACCAGAGAAAGGCAAATCAGGGGATAGTAGAGAAAGAAGAAGAGGAAAAAGAAAGAAAGAAGAAGAAGAAAAAAAAGGGGGTGTCAAAATGAAATTGGGAAAAGGGAAAAAAAGAAGAAAAAAAAGTAAGAGAGACAAGAAAGAGACTAAGAGAGAAAGGGAAACAGACTATATATATTGGGGATAAAACTCCAATAGAACAATCACTTATCCCAGCAAATGCCAGCAACAAGTACCTGGGGATTAATACAAACTACAACACCAACTAATATTGAGTGAGGCAAGGAAAAACAGAAGCACTAAACAAACAAAAAAATAAACAAAAGAAGAATAAGCAAAACAATCTCACAAAAAAGCATAAAAATTCGATATAATCTACATTCAAACGAACAACAACAAAAGGACAGAGAGAAGAACAATTTTTTGGATAGTTAAGACAGTGAAGAGAGAGGTGTGTATGGACTTGGAGCAGGGGATTGGAGGTTAGATATATAAGTAGGGTGAAATTTTAAAAGGGGGTAAACAGAAAGAATAGGGAAAATCTAAAGCAGGAAAGGGGTAAGATAAACAGGACACTGAAAAGGGAAAAGTGAGGAAGAGAGTGATGGCATAAAGGTAGATTTGAGATAGAGTAAAATGATGCTAAAGGAAAGATAAAAATAGAATGTAGAACATTAATCCCAAAACAAAATGAAGAGAAAATAAAATGACACTTAAAAAAAAAAAAAAGATAAAATAGCAGTAGTAATAATACGGATTGAAAATAAAAATGTAATAATTAAAAAGGTAAAATCAAGTGAGGAAAAAAATTAGTTTCTTGAGTAAAAGATGCAAAAAATGAGAATAAAAAAATAAAAAATAAAAATAAAATGTGGAGTAGTGAAGGTCATTCACTTCCTCTGTTGTTCTGTTTGGCACGCCTGTTTCTCAGTCCGGACAGTATTGCAGTTCCCTGCGTTCCACTGCTCTTCAGTGATGTAAGCCAGTCCTGATTTTAAGCAGGCGGTGTGTCTTAATTCGTATTCCTTTATTTTTGATTACACAAGAGTCAATTTGTGATTCAGCCCCTGGGTGGCAGTGTTTCTGGATTGACTTCCGGGTTTATCTATGGCCTCTCTAGGGAGTGTTAGAGCCTTCTTTCCCTGTGGCACTCACTACCGGTTTGTGGGAGTGGGCTGCCTCAGAGCTGGCTCTCGTATGGTCACTCCCCGCTCCGATCCCCAGGTTCCAGAAAAACAACTTTCCCCTGCAGTCTCCCAGGGTGTCCCCAACTGGGTGAACCTATGAATTGGGCTTAGTAATCAGAAGCAAGAATTTCAAGAGGAAAAAGCCCAAGTGTGCGCACTCCGTGGCTGCGCGTAAGTCTAGCACACCCCTGAAATTCTTAGGGTTTCCCTGCACTTCAGATCAAAATGGGTTGCTTTTTAGAGAGCCCTTCTGTTAGCCACTCTGAGGACCCCCTTCCACATTCACAGATCACGCCAGCCCCAGCAGCCACCGATTTTTCTAGGCACAGACTTCCCTGGTCCTCCAGCTCCCGCAAAACGCGCGTTCCTCTCTCGCGCTGGGACCAGAGACCTCACCTTATCCTAGGCGAAATCTGACCTTTCCGTGGTGGAGTGTAGAGCTCCTCTGAACCCGTGTGTTTGCGCCAATTGGGGAGCGTTGTTCTGGGGCTCGCAGCTGTTCCGTGGGTGCCGCAGTTGTGGATTCTCAGGCTTCCGATAAGCTCCACTTTCCGATTCCAGATGGCGGCGACTCGCGTCCAAGCCTGCAGCTCCGGGAGGGGACCCAGCTGCAGTGGGAGCTGCCAGGTCAGGGGAACCCCATCTAGTAGTCTCCCACCTTCTTCTGGAGTTCAGCTGTCCCCCAACTTGCCAACAAACACTCCTAGTGCGACCCTCAGCTGTTCTTTCTTTCTGCTCCTGGACAAGGCTCGGAACACGTCTGTCTATTCCGCCGCCATTTTTCTCCCCCTCTAGATAAATTATTTTAGCCATAATTTAGATACTATTTGAATGGCAGTGGGCTTTATACATAGCACTGTGGTGCAGCTATAATGGCAGGACATGGATTATTGCCTACTTTTTCACTGACCAGAGTACTCTCAGATGTTGGGCTTTTGGTTAAATTCAAAATTTTACTGATCTCAATATGGGTATTGGCCATTAATTTTACTGCTTCAGGTGGTTATAAAAAATTGTATTTTCACTCTATTTCTTCAAAAATATTTTAAGTATTACATTATCAGATGGGGCTGCCCTCTCAAATATATTGCTTGTGTGCCTCCAAAGCACTCAAATCCAATAGCAATATTGGCAAACTCTATCATTTCCTTCAAATATTTGAACACAGCTGGTTTAGAATTTTGTCACAGCTCCTCCATCCCCACAACATCTCATATTCCTTATCTATATATAATTTCCATACTGCATATCACCTCCTAGCATGATGTAATAGTGATAATTTTCTAGTTTATAAGTTTGTGATTTTCGGGTGAACTCTTAGAGTGACATATTAAGGGTCAGACTTGACCACTTAGGTAGCCACCTCCCTATGTGTGTGTGTGACATAGATAAAACTTATCCCATATTCCTCCTGTACTCCACCCACAGGAATGATGCATGTTACTGATAACCAGCTTGTACTCTAATTAACACTTTTGTGATGACATATGTTACTAATGGCCACCTGGACTGCCGTGGGTCAGAACAGGCTTAAAAAACAGGTCCCCGACTTCAGACATTGATCATCCTTTTGATCCTCACTCCACGCTGGACAGCAGAAGGACAGCCAAACCTCCAATTGCAAGACTTGGGTCGCCCTCCTCCTGCTGATGACCCAACCAGACAGCCAACCACCCAAAGATGGATCCGCTGCTTCCCGCAGAGGATGCCACTCTTTAACAGGGACCCCATTAAGTCTGAGCCCACAGCACCAGGAACCTTGTGAGTAATAAAGTATGCTGTGTGATTTGCAACTGCATATTTTTATGTGGCATAATTCCTGCAGCAGTCTTAACTATCTATACTAATAAAAGGGTAATATGCAAATTGGTCAGGATGCCCTCACAGTAACAACTGAACAGCAGGCTGCGTGGGGTGACCAGGCTAGCGGGGGGGGGGGGGGACAGTGAGGGGTGACCAAACAATCAAATAGCAGGCTGCGTGGGGCAACCAGGCTGGGGGGGGGGGGCAGTTGGGGGTGACCAGGCCGGCAGGGAGGCAGTTAGGGGCAATCAGGCAGGCAGGTAAGCAGTTAGGAGCCAGTGGTCCCAGATTGTGAGAGGGATGACTGACTGCCGGTTTAGGCCCAATCCCCGGGATCAGGCCTAAACCGGCAGTTGGACATCCCCCAAGGGGTCCTGGATTGGAGAGGGTGCAGGCTGGGCTGAAGGAACCTCCCCCCCATGCACGAATTTCATGCACCAGGCCTCTAGTATTAATATAAGGTCAAATGATGATACCTACCCTTGGTCCTGCTTGCTTAGAATAGTCTCTTTGCTAGCAACTACTTAATGTCCGAACACCTGCACGGCTAAGTTTATCTCAAGGAATGCCTTGGATAACACCCCATATACTCTACTTGGACACATTATATTGCACTTACTAATTAATTGTCTACTCATTATTTTCAGTCCCCCTCCCCAACTAGAATATTTACCAAAGACATGGATTTTTTTCTATTTTGTTCACTAATGTATTCCTACCTCTTGAAGCAGTGCCACCACATAATAGATGTTCAATAAATAATTATTAAATCACATATATATATGTATACACACACACACACACACACACACACACACCTTTTGCCTTCAATACTGCAGTGATTCTTCTTGGCATTGACTCTACGAGATGTTGAAAGGTGATGCGAGGAATCTGACACCATGCCTGATGAATAGCACTGTCCAGTTCTGTGAGATTTGATGGTTGTGGAACCAGCTGCCTGATGGCTCTTTTAACTTCGTCCCAAAATGGTCAATTGGATTGAGATCTGGTGATTGTGGGGGCCACCTACGCAAGATAAAGTCTCCCTCATGCTCTTGAAACCACTCCTGCACAATATGAGCACCATGGCATGGCGCTTTGTCTTGTTGGAAGAAGCCATCTCCATTGGGATACACCATCAACATGATAGGATGAACTTGATCAGCAACAATACTTAGGTATGTTGTGCTATTCAGATGTTGTTCCACACGAATTAAAGGGCCCCAATCATGCCAGAAAAACATGCCCCAAACCATAACACTGCCTCCACCAGCTTGAAGGGTTGTACTCATGCATGTGGGGTGCATGAATTATGCTGTTTCTACAAAATTCTCACTCTGCCATCTGCATGATGCAACTGGAAACATAATTCATCGGACCACGTGGCTTTTTTCCAATGCTCGACTGTCCAATCCTTGGGTTCCTGTACAAATTGGAGACGTTTTATTTTGGTAACTGTAGACAGCAAAGGTGTTCGAACAGGCCTCCGGCTTCCATATCCCATACAATGCAGTGTATGGCTAATTTGTCTACAAACATCAGGTGGTCATAATAATCTGGCATACTGAGTGGCCAGATTATTATCATCTCTGAAAGCATAATAATCTGGCCACTCAGTGTATATCCTATATAATAAAAGGCTAATATGCAAATTGTCCCCTCAACCAGGAGTTTGACCAGCAGGCAGGCCGGCCAACTGCCCATGTCCCCTCCCCCTGGCTAGGCTGGCCAGACCCCACCCATGCATGAATTCATGCACCGGGCCTCTAATATATATATGTGTGTGTGTGTGTGTGTGTGTGTATATATATATATATATATATATATATATATATATATATATATATACATACACTGTGTGGCCAGGTTATTTTGCATTCAGAGATCATAATAATCTGGCCACTCAGTGTATATATACTATGTTCTCAGATGAAGTAGAATTTTGTTGGAACAATCGAGGTTTGTGTTTCTCTCTCAAGATCATGTGGCTCCAATGAAGGGTGGAGTTGACATTGTGGGTGTTGGGTTGATGGGAAGGAAGAATGCTTAATAAGTAATAGAGTTGAAAATGACACAAATTAAGTGTCCAATTTAAGAGTATATAAAATACAGCTATCCAGATTGGAAGGCAGAAAATTATCACTTGTATCTTTATTGGAATATCAATGACATGCCACTGAATGCATGAACAGGCCTCAGCATGTCTCAGGATCCTGTGCCTGCAGCAGTGAAGCGATAGCATTTTCTCAAGGCACAAGTGTGCCCCACTGAATAATTGATAGATACTAGGCTGCTGCACTTTCAGAGAAATCTACTGCATCAGCAGCTCTAAGGTTTTTCAATACGTCAATCTTGAATTCACAATAGCACTTTAATTGTACAAAATTATACAAAATGAGAACATCTAACAATAGCAGTTTGAGAGCACTGCTATTGTTAAATGTTGTGTATGTGTATGTGTGGAAAGGGAGAGAGAAACAATGTGAAAACAACTTAAGGCATGAAAGTACTCAGGGGATAATGCAATGTTTGTAGGATGTGACTGGGCAAACATCAGGCAAGCTTGTGAGTTGTCACCATAAATACCTTGATTCATACATAAGTATGAATCAAATCATGTCATTTTAAATGCCATCTGGGATTCAAAATGTGAAAAAAATTCTTATGTGCAATTTAAAATTTACTGAAATGAATTTTAAGAAAGCCTTATCCTGTGGTTTTTGGGGAGTCATAAATCTTTCTCAGTTCTCTGATGGCTTTGATGTAATTTATCCCATGTAAATCATTATAGATCATCAACTATCATTTATAGGGTTAAAAGGCCACAGGCCAATGATGATTTAGCGGTTTGTTTAAAATCAAGCTTCATCCACTGAATGCCATAGTCTTAGCACTTCCCCTCCTTCTGCCCCTCTGTAAATATTCAACAAGTGCGCCAAAGCTAAAGCTAAATGCAGGAGTTATTATGTAGTCATAATTGGGGAAATATCATATTCTTCTGTTTGTGAACTTTTAAAAGCTCAGGAGAGAAAAACACTATATATATATATATGTGTGTGTAATTTAAAGAAAGTGTTTCTAAAGCAGACATTTTTGCTCTTACTGTTTTCAACATACAAATTAATTGTTACATTAAAGTGGACTTTTCATAAAACTTTTATTTGGTGTAGCATTTGATATTTTATAAATAGCTTTTCCTGGTAAGGGAGTTCTTTAGTAAATTAACAACAAATTTCTCAAAATGTTTAAAGCTCTTATATGGAAAAATAAAATGTATACAAAAGTATTGAAAAAAGCAAAATAATCTCCCACATAACCATTACCAACTTAAACAAATATTTTATAATTGCCAGTCTCATTTCATTGATATTCTACACAATAAATATTTTGGAACATTAAAAGCAATGGCCTGATATCATATAAGTTTAATTGGAAATATTTCAGCATATAACTCTAAAAGATAATTATTTTTTTTCAAAAATGTCAAATTTCTTTAAAATCCCAATAATCCCTTAATGTCATAAACTATCCCATCAGTGTTAGCATGTCCCCAATTTCCCTAAAAAAGTGTTTCATTTTGTTTTATTGTTGGATTTTTCATATTTTTATCTATATAATATTCGTATACTATTGATATTGTCTAACATTTTTAACATTTAAGTTATGGCTCTCTTCCATTTGAGAGTAAACTACAAGAATGAAACTTCATTCCCAGTTCAGAGTTCAGTGTATATTTCCTTAGACCTTAAACACAGTGCAATTTTTTAAAAATAAGAAAATTAATTAACATTGAAAGAATACTACTATATAATGTTGTGGTAATCAGTGATCACTTGATATACTTAAACTTTATTTTCCACTTAAAACATTTCTCTATATTTTAATGGTTATACTTATCTTGCTTTCTTTATACCTCATTGTATCCTTGTTTCCCCCTAACTTTTATATATTAGCCAGAACTGTAAGTTCAGAAATACCCTTTCTCTCTGTAACCATAAGAATCCCTCTTTTAGGTTATCTCACACAGTTCCAAGGCTAAAAATACCATAAACTCACATCTCTAGCTACTACCTCTCCCACTGAGTCTGAGGTGAATATTCCACACATAGCCTGGCTATTTCAACTTGCATGTGTAATATGCTCCTCAAAACTCTCAGTGCTACTGCCCTGGCTGGTTTGGCTCGGTGGATAGAGTGTCAACCTGTGGACTGAAGGGTCCCAGGTTCAATTCAGGTCAAGGGCACATGCCTGGGTTGCGAGCTCCATCCCTAGTGGGGGGCGTGCAGGAGGCAGCCAATCAATGATTCTCTCTCATCATTGATGTTTCTCTCTCTCCCTCTCCCTTCCTCTCTGAAATCAATAAAATTATTTAAAAAAAAACTTCTCAGTGCTGGAACAGAACCATTCTCTTCTTTACACACACACACACACACACACACACACACACCAATTTTGTCCAAGTTTGCCCATGCCAGTAAATTGTCTCATTTCTAAATCTAGCAAGTCTTCTTTTCTTAATTTCTCTTTTTCATCTCTCACATCCAATTTTCACTAAATTCTGATGCTGTAATATGTTTAACTGAATCACTGATTCCAGCCCCACTGCTGTAATCCTAGCCAAAGCCACAAATATAGCTCATCGATGCTACTGCAACACCCTTCTGACAGGCCTTTCTGTTTCACTCTTGAAACCTAAACAAAATAGAATTACCTTCCATAACCTGGAATGTAATGTCGCTATTTGACTTGCTGTCTGCTTCCTTTATGACCTCATCCCTCCAACTTCTACCTCCCCAGTTACCCACCTTTTCCATTAGACACTAAGTGGTACGTGAGCTCAATTCAAGGATAAAACAAGCAAGCTCTAGAATCCAGTCTTTATATTTTGAGTGATAAAGTTGTATATTAATTTCTGTGTTTAAGTAAAGGAGGAAGGAATATTTTTACTCATTGGATGCTCCAAAAATAAATAGCAGAAATATCCATAAGGATTTGATTGTGTCATATTCACATTAATTTTAAAATAAAGAACATTTTACAATATTGACGTGTGATATTTTTCCTAATATCAAAGTTTTCTCTGAGGTCTCCTAGGTCTGATTCACGGTTATATTATAATATTATGGCTCAAAAATAATGAGTGTTTATGCACAGGAATAATGCTAAATAGTTTTCATTGATTATCTCATGTTTTTATGTATTTTTATATTTTTCTTGTTGCACATACTAGGTGTACCTGTGTATAATGTGGATTTTTTTCAGTAGATGGAGTTACACATATGTTGATATAGATACAATTTGATATGTATGCTATTTTGTTGTATTGACAGCAAGCTTCAAAACTTCATATGTCAAATTTGCTGAAGGTGTAACATCATAGATATTTTTACGCTTAAAAATGTAGGATTTCGTTCCAAAAAAAGAGCATTTGTGGGAAGTTTTAATTCACTACTTTATTTTAAAGAAAAATTTATCGTATACTTCGGGAAGCTAATGGAGAACATGCTCCATCTCAAGATACTTGTGAACGCTGGTTTAAACACTTTCAAAGTGATGATTTCAATGTGAAAGACAAAGAACATCCAGGTCAACCGAAAAAGTTTGAAGACCAACAATCACAAGCATTATTGGATGAAGATGCGTGTCAAACTCAAAAACAACTTGCAGAAAGATTAAACGTTGCTCAGCAAACAATTTCCAATCATTTACAAGCAATGGGAAAGATTTTAAAGGAAGGAAAATAGGTGCCACATCAACTGAAGGAAAGACAAATGGAAAACCGAAAAGTCATCAGGAAAATGTTGCTTCAACAACACAAAAGTCTTTTTTTGCATCGAATTGTGACTGGCAATGAAAAGTGGATTTATTTTGAGAATCCCAAATGCACAAAATCATGGGTTGATCCAGGTCAACCATCAACATGGACTGCAAGGCCAAATCGCTTTGGAAAGAAGACAATGCTCTGTGTTTGGTGGGATCAGGAAGGTGTGGTGTATTATGAGCTTCTAAAACCAGGTGAAACTGTTAATACTGATCTCTACCAACAACAAATAATCAATTTGAACCACGCTTTGATCGTAAAATGACCAGAATGGGCCAGAAGACATGGCAAAGTAATTTTGCTTCATGATGACGCACCATCACACACTTCAAAACCAGTTAAAGACACGTTAAAAGATCTTGCTGGGAAGTATTAACCCACCTGCTGTATTCACCAGACCTTGCTCCTTCAGATTACCACTTGTTCTGATCGATGGCACACACACTTTCTGAGCAGCACTTCAAAACATACGAAGAAGTGGAAAATTTGGTCTCTGAATGGTTTGCCTCAAAACAAGAAAAGTTCTATTGGGACGGTATCCACAAATTACCTAAAAGATGAGGAAATGTGTAGCTAGCGATGGACATTACTTTGAATAAAGCACTTTTGATGTTTCTCTTGAAATTATAGTTTTTTCTTTGATTAAAAAATCCGCATTATTAACCAGTACAACTAGTAACCCTTAGTTGTTTAATAGTAGTCTAATTACTAGCATTATTTCTTATTTTTATCTTTTTATATTTAAAGTTTCTTTTGTATAGTTTATAGTTTATACAATTAAAATTCAGTCTATATTGTAAATATTCAACTTTATTCAATTTATACTTATCATATAATTATGCTTGATCTTATGTCTGTCATTTTTTTGTGTGTGTGTTTTCAATTGCAGTGCTTACTTGAATTTGTCTCAATATTCCATAGTTTTCTATGTGGTTTGTGTTTTATTTCCTCTTCAGGAAAATGGGGAACACATTTATAATTCGTTTAATGTAAGTTCCTAGTTTTTCTTGGAGAAAAAAAAACCCTCAGTCCATTATAATTGCATTATAATTATTTTTCATTATATACTGTTTACATTTCAATTTATACTTTTCTTAACTGTTTCATTACAACAAGGAAATGCCTCAGTTTTCCTGCTTCATATTTTGGTGAGCTATAGATGCTCCAAATATTCTTTATGAATGTTATAAACAATACCTTCTTAAAGTAAATTCTCAGGAATGGTATATGTGAAATGTATGTGTAGCTATTGCTCATCTAAATTAATGAAATCAGTTGGGTTTGCAAGAAATTTCTCCACTTCATTCAATACTATAATATTCTCATAGGAAGGAGAATTATGTATGAGTTCTTGGTGCCTTCCACCAATTTTTTTCCAATCTGTACAGTGTTTAGCAGGTATTTTTCTCAGTGGGAGCCAACACCATTCTTACTCATTTCATTCAACACTAATTGAGTCAAAAACATGAGCTCATCTCTATTTCTGCTTCTCTTCAGTCACTTTGGTCAACTTCAAATGGATGGGTTGGAAGTATATTTAACTCCAATTTATTTTCCAGATATCTGCTCTTTAGTTATTTTTTTCCCTCTTAATTTGAATTCAAACTATATTTGGATGCCTGTATTATGGCTATCCAATTCCCCATAAGTCCACAAACCGTTAAAAGAGGCTGTCTGCAGACACATCAAGTTGTCCATTCAGCTGAGATGTACAGCTAATTTTTTTAAAGTAAAGAGAAATCTTCTCAGGGAAAAAAGTCCAACTTTCTTTTGACCTCTTCTAAAAAGTTACTTTTTAGCAGAACAGGTTTAATCGCAGTTTACTTGAGACGTTTTTTCTATATTGTGATTTTTCTTTATGGCCTGTATTTGTTTTGGGTCCATTATGAAGTTCGTTGTTTTGCTTTACCATTATGGAGAAAAATAACTACTCATGTCTACAGTTACTTCTTTACAGCTGGCAGAACAGAGGCTCATATTCTTCAGGGAGTATTGTTAGAAGAAGATATATAATAAACTCCACACCACCAAGCTCTTAAATGTGTTAAGTCCCCAGATTGTATATGGCCAAGAATTCAGAGATCAAATATAGGACTTTTAAAAATTTCATTTTCAAATACTTACAGGTGTCCTTTCAAAGCAGATTTTTTAAATTCATTCATTCATAAAAACAGGTATGTCCATGAGCAGGACATAATCATATCTATACCATCATATTCTAGAAAAGAACTAAAATTTCCTTGGGCTATGTGTATGAACAAAAGAGGTGTAAAATCTGTGCCAAGCAAATATTTGGAGGTCTTTAAATCTTATGTAATTAATGAATAAATAAAAAATAAGATTATGTAGAAGTGTTAGAAAAATAGCTACTAGAGTGAAATAAAATGCAATCAACAAACAAATATTTTGATTTAACTTTTAATCTTAAAAATATCTAGGCTGGACCTAGGAACTGTTTTTAACATGTCAGATTTGGGCACATTATAGAAGTTCAATAAAAATCTAGTTGAATTCATGATAAGATACCCTGAGCTGTAAAATTATATTAATTTTAGATTATCATTAGTTTCTCCAACTAATGATGGAGATGCTATGTAAGAATTTTAAAGAAATGTAAAAGGAACAATAAAAAAATGATTTAAAATTCCTTTAAAAACCTTTTGGAAGAGCCCTGGCTGGGTGGCTAGGTTGGAGCATTGTCGGTACACCAAAAGGTTGCAGGTTCAATTCCTGCTCAGGGCACATACTTAGGTTGTAGGTTTGTCCCCCATTTGGAGCATATTGGAGGCAATCAATTGATATTTCTCCCTCATGTAGATGGATGTTTCTCTCTCTCTCCCTTCCTCTCTCTCTAAAGTCAATAAAAAAAAAAAAAATCCTTGGGTGAGGACTAAAAAAAAAAAAATACCTTATGGAAGAATCTCAGTTTTTAAGAATCTTGTTGCCTCTACATTTGAAATAGGTTTTTTGATGCTTTTATATGCCTGTTTACTAAACACTTACGGAAATCTGACCTTACAAAGATGTTATAAGATTAGAAAGTGGACAGTTCCTAAGACAATTATAAGACTAACTAGTGGCCTCGTGCACGAAATTTGTGCACATTAAAAGGGAATTAATTAGAGGAAATATTTTAATATTGCTATTTGCCCTTTCTCTATAATAGAAGTGTCAGCAATGCAAGATAATTAGTTAAATGTATATGAAAATCTTCCTCCTGTCAGAGTCTGGGGAGTTCCGTGGGACACAGAGTCAAGTCCTCCCACAACTGTGCGCTCCTTGAAATCGCTCAAGACCCAGAACTGGCCAGTCACACCCACATTGGGCAAGATCCAGACCTGGCTGGCCCCACCCCCATCAAGCCCCACCAGGTGGGGGATGCAGCCTCAGGTCCCCTGGTACACCCTGAGGTCCTCCGGCCAGGCACCAGGCTGAGGGGAATGGCCTGAGGTCCCCTCACCTGGTGCTGGGCAGGGTGTGCAACCTCAGGTCCCTCGGCAGGGGCCGAGGTGATGGGCGTGGCCTGAGGTCCCCCGTCAGGCCCCGCCAGGCAGGGGGCATGACCTCAGACTTCCCTGCCCCCCTCCCCGCCCCCCCCCACACACACGGCCCAGCACTATGCAGCCTCAGGTCCCTGCTTGATAGCTCATTATGGCTGGTTACGGGAACCCCGCCTCCACTGTGGGTGCAGCCATCTTGTGATGGCATTATTCATGAAGGTCAATTTGCATATTATCTCTTTATTATATAGGATTGGAAGATTTAAAATAGCTGTATCCCATTGCTTTTAATTATCACATACTATAGATGGCAGCTAAGTATTCATATAAAAGGGAAGGGAAGGGAAGGGGATTGGAGGGGAGAGGAAGAGAGAGAAGGAAAGGGGAAAAACGGTAAAGAAAGGAAAGGAAAAAATATGGCTGAGTGAATCTCAGTCAGTAACCTGAATGCCGCTGGACCTGCCACATCTAATTCTGACAAAATAGCCTTGCAGAGCGAGAGGTCAGTACTGTAGAAAGAGGGTCATCAGTGTCCATTGTTTGATATTTGCATTATGATATTGTATCTACTCAGAAATTGTGTCAGGCCACAGGAGGGAATCAGAGAGTTTCTGACTCAAATCCAAGACAATGGCATGTTTCAAACAACCAGCAAGGCATCTGAGCCAAGAATTGGTTTAGACTATAAAACAAAACAAAAGAAAAACAGAAAACACCTCCGTGTGTTTCTAGTTTTCTCTGTCAAATATGTAAATTAGAGGAATTATTATTAAAGTTTCACTGTCTTTAACTGTGATATTTATCCTTGATTCAGCAAACAGCAATCACCAAGGAAAATTTTGGCTGCTTTCTACAGTGGAAAGAGTTGATAATTTAGAATTTTCTCGCTATAGTCTATATAATAAAAATTTTACTGTCCTTAAAAGGTTCAGTAATTGGTTTGAGAACTGAGAATTTGGAGAATCATTTAAATACAGAGCATATCTTGACTACAAACATACCTCTAAAGCTCTAAATCAAGAGCTCAAAAAAAAAAAAAAATCTCAGAGGGAAGGGGTTGAGGATGGGAATAGATTAACCAAAGAACTTATATAACCTATGGACACAAGAGTATGGTGAAGGCCTAGGGTTGGTGGTGGTGGAGGGGGGTCAATGGGGAAAAATGAGACATCTGTAATACTTTTAACAATAAAGATAAATTAAATTAAAAAGATACCCTGAGATGTCATATTCACAAAATGAAGTTTATTTTTAACATATATGTATATATTTTATGTATGTATATGTAATAAAGTGGAGTACAGAAATTAAATAATCCCAGAAATTAATTAAAACACACACACAAAGAAACATAATTGATCAGGTGATGTTGCTAAACAGTGCCTGCCAGCTATTGTGACTATTTCAATTGAATTTTCTGATTTAAAATTCGTTGTTGTCATATGAACATAATAATCTTCTATAGTTTATAAACTTAAGTTTTTGGAATTCTAATTTCTCCTTTAACACAATATTTCTTTCCTTTAAAGCTGGCACTTTATGAACGTTTTTTACTAACTCAACAACTATACAAAGTGTGTAGAAGAATTGATCTTTCTTTGCATTGAGTTTCATCTTCCCATGTCTGTGTGACCTTATCATGAAGGAAAACTAAGAATTATTATCTGGATGAGATACATATATTTAAATGAATGACCTTGTAATTTGTGGAAATAATCTCATTGCCTGGTTTTAAAAAGGTGTAGCAAAAGCTAACATGCATTACACTGCAAAGAGGTAGAGACCATAAGGTTGTATGGATGTAAGGAGGAAGAGAGTACTATTGCCTTGGACAGTGTCATTGAACTAAACTCACACATGAATTAGAAATGGAGAAACAACATGAAAACATATGTCTCTTAAAAAGAGGGCTAATTAAGGCTGCAGCAGCTCTATTGGAAGTGGCCAAAGAAAACCAAAAAGCAAACAAACAAACAAAAACTGATTGTTCACCAACAGAAGTATGAATAAGCCACATTGGTATATCTAAACAATGTCATACTACTCAGCAGTAAGAAGCATGCTGAACAAAAGAAGGCAAGCACTAAAAATTTATACAATATGACTTTATTTATATGAAGTCTGGAACAAACAAAATGTATGTATCATGATAAAAATTAGAACAATGAGTTCCTATAAAAATAGGTGGAGATGACTGGAAAGAAAAACGAGGAGATTTTCAGCAGTGATGCTCTATATCTTTGATTTGGCATTGACCTGTACACTTAGCAGAAAAGCATTTCACTTGATGGAACTAGAAATGCAATTAGAATCACCTAGGGTTCTTGGCATAAAGAATGAACTGCTCATACATACATACATCAATCTGGATGGATCGCAAGAAATATTATATTGAGTGAATAAACTCAGAAGCAAAAGAGTATACTATTTATGATTCTATTTATAATAGTTTCAGGAACATGAAAAACTAACCTATATCCTAGAAATAAGAACATTAGTTAATCAATGGATCGATGGGGACAATGATAGGAAAGGGACACAAGAACAATCTGAGAGGATGGATATGTTTTATAACTTGGAGAGTTGATTTCATGGGTATATACATTTAAACAAACATCACATTTTACACTAACATTTGTATATTTTATTGCACATAAATTTTACTTTATAAGTTAAATATAAACAAAGCTATGTATTGCAGAAAACATGCATGATGGTTGATAGTGGGAGATTGATTTTCTCTCCTTACTCTCTAGAAGATGTGAAAATACTATACCCTTTACTATGAGGAAAGCCTAAAGCCCCCAGTTTTGGGATTTCCAGTCCTCATCATTGTGCTCAAGGACTCCCAACCACCATTTCCTATTAGCCAGCAGCTCATTTCTACTTCAACTTTGAGTTCATTAATGTAAGCCACATCTACCAAACATGTAGAAACATAAGGACTAGAGGTAGCATTCTTTTAGAATAATCAGCCAAATAAAAATTGGATAATTTTTCTGTTGAAAATATTTTGAAGAATAAAATTCCATATTCAAGTCCCAGATTAAAGTAAAAAAAGGCTAAATTAATATGAATTGGGGTTTTTATTAATATTATAAACTCAAGAAAATGTTGGAGAATTATTTTTAATAATAAACAAACTATAACATTTATATTGTCTTATCTCTGTCCCTTGAAGATTTATTTTATTATTCTCCAACTCCCTTGAGATACTAAGATAGGTAGCAATCCAAAAGCTCAACTTAAATTCAGTAACAGGACTATTAGCAAACATTACTTTCACTACTTTTTTTCTTCCAACTCCCAGAAGTCAGCTAGCAACAGACACACACACACACACACACACCCATACACGAAGAGAAAGAAAGAAAGAATTATAAGTTATAGATAATATTGCATCTATCTCTCAAAGTACCTTGTCGCTCTGGTGAATAAAGAAACCAAAATACCTTTAAAAAATCTTGCCTCTGCAAGACTAGAAATAAACATATAATAACAAAAAATGTTTGAGTCCCAATTTCAATGTCCAACAGTTCTGAGTCCCCGTTTCAATGTCAAACAGTTCCTTATGTGTACATGTCAGCAATGATATCTGGATGGTGGGCACATGGTGGCAATGCAGGTCCAACCCTCTCTGGTTTGGTCCTAGGCAACTTGCTGCGTCGCACAGCTGCTGATTGCTAGCGTGGCAAGGCGTCATCAGCATCTTCCATCTCTGGACTGTTTCTCCTCTTGTCTTCGTGGTTGGAGCAGACCTGTCAATTCCTCTCTGTTGCAGGAATCCACATGCTCTTGGAGCTGTTTTTTGAACATATACAAACATATTCTTGACCAAAAGTCAATAAAGGAATCTTTTCTATATAATTGATTTGGGATCCTTTTTATTTTTGCCCAAACGATTTTCCTTTGTCTTATTTAGACACCATGTGTGTTTTTCATGGGTGTCTTGCTATTAGCATTACAAATGAAAATTAATTTTGTAAAGTAAAAATTTTCTAAATGTAATTTACTTATAGGATATTTTTCCTTACATGAAATTACCCTATTATCCCCCCTTTTTTGATTAATGGAGACTTTTGTAAATTTTATAATGCAGTCTTGATAACTTTAAATTTTATTTTTTTGCACAAAATATGACTGCTTTAGTTTCAAATGGGGGGAAAAATAGATACAGAGGCAAAGAAGCATTGAACACACTGTCAAACTACAGCAGGAAGGCAGGGAAGGTTGGGGGGTTGTAAGAGATCAACAGAAGGACTTGTATGCATGCATATAAGCATAACTAATGGATACAAGAATTTGGGGGGGTGCAGGTAAAGGCATGTACTGGGGGGAAGGGGAGGCCGGGGGGGAGGTCAATGGGGGGGGGGGGAAAAAGGAGACATATGTACTACTATTTGTAATACTTCAAACAATTAAAAAAAAAAGAAAGAAAGAAAAAAACGAAACCAAAATACCGATTTACCATTGACAGAAATGGCACAAAATGCCTGAGTTGAAAATTAAGTACTCACTCCCATTAAAAACAAAACACAACAAACAGGAAAAAAAAATTTTTTTCTGTGAAAAATCTGTTTAGCCCAGTAATATTCCTAAACTCAACTATTTTCTGCTCCTGCAGCTTTACCAGGTAACTCTGCCTATCGGACAGAGAGAGTATCCTCTCTAATAAACAGGAAATATGCTAATTGACCCTCAAACCCTCACAAATATGGCGGCACCCACGGCCAATAAGGAGGTAATATGCTAATTGACTGCCACACCCTCAAATATGGCGGTGCCCACAGCCACAAGATGGCGGCATCCAGTCCCCTCAGCCCTGCCGGGGTGGCAGGCGCACCGCATGGCTGGGCCCACCCCCAGGCAGGTCTGACCACTCTGCGCACCTGCCTCCAGAGTCCCCCCAGTCCCCTGAGTCCCCCAGCCACCCAGGGCCGGCCCGAGTCGCAGGCAAGCCTTGGATGGCAGCTGCCTAGCCAACACCTGAGGCACATGCAAGCCTTGGATGGTGGCTGCACAGCTGCCCAGGGCCACCTGAGGCTTAGGTAACCAGGGCTGGCCAAGGCTTATGCTGCCAGCAGTGGCAGCAGCAGTGTCATGGGGGTGTCGTCTTCCTGATCACCAGGTTGCCTCCCACCCCTGAGGGCTCCTGGACTGTGAGAGGGAGCCGGCTGGGCTGAGGGACCCCCCTCCAGTGCATGAATTTCCATGCACCGGGCCTCGAATACTGAAAATACAAGAGCCAGGGAGAAAGAGAAAAGGGGACACTGTATAAGCAGTAGACATGGGGACACGTCATTCTAACAGAAGGAAAACCAAAAAGCACAATGTTCTGCTACAATCTCTGTTTGACATTGTTTCATTTTGATAATTGCTTTCTGATCAATATATTTTCTCTATCACTATGCATGTGTTAAAGCATCCTGTTCTGTTCAAAGGAAATACCAAAAGAGGAACATAGCCAATAAGTTAGGTTTTCTACTGTGTATTATTTCTTTTTCCTCTAGTAAAGTTTTGAACACACTATTGCAGAATTTCTGTTTGAACTCACCTCATGTGCCAATTTACAGCACATCTCCTTTCTCAATTACTCTAAGCCTCATACACAGAAATACAAGTTTTGAATAAATTTTTTTGGTAATTCTTAATTATTCATTGATGAAGCATAAACATGTCGGTTGCTAAAAATCAATAATTTTAATAGGATAATACTTAATTTCATCTCAGGAGAAAAATGATAAATAGTGTTATACAACTCAGTTTAAAAATGTAATTTCTCTCTAAGAATGACTGGTCCAGGACTTCCTATTATATCTTACTGGAGGCCCGGCGCACGGAATTCGTGCATTTGTGGGAGGCATGGCCTGCAGGGATTGGCTTGCTGTGGGATCGCCGCTCATTCTAGTCAGCCAAGCGGTGTTCCCACTGTGGCAGTGCAATGACCACCAGGGGAAAGCTCCTGCATTGAGTGTCTGCCCCCTGGTGGTCAGTGCGCATCATAGCAACTGGTTGACCAGTCATTCTGGTCGTTCTGCTGTTCAGTCCCTGAGCTTTTATTATATAAGATTACCATTATGCCAACGTTGATTATTATGAAAGACAAGCTAGTGTCAGATCACACTTTTTAAAAAATATATATTTTATTGATTTTCCACAGAGAGGAGGGGAGAGGGACAGAGAGCCAGAAACATCAATGAGAGAGGAACATCAAACAGCTGCCTCCTGCACACCTCCTACTGGGAATGTGCCCACAACCAAGGTACATGCCCTTGACTGGAATCGAACCCGGGACCCTTGAATCTGCAGGCCGACGCTCTATCCACTGAGCCAAACCGGCCAGGGCCAGATCACACTTTTGAACTGATGTGGGCTTAACACAACATATGACCTATAGTCAGATTATTTTCATCATTATGAAATAGTATAATTCATTATATTTTTCTCTGTGCAGCATCACTATGACATTGCAGAGTTCCCTCACAGTTTATGGGTGGTTCTCATCATGAGGGAATGACCGACTGGAGCATTTCACCCTAGCATGAGGTCTCTAGGAGATCGCAAGTGATACTTAGTCTCTGTTAATAATATTTATTTCTTTGATTACTGTACTTTATCCAAACATATTCAAAAGTACAGAATTTTTTTAAAAAAGGAGGTAGTTTTGAATGCCTGCTCAACTTATCCAGCACCTCACATCACATCACAAAAACCCAGCACTGCCTGTCCTATCTATATTTAGCATGCATTATAAGGGATGTGTTATTTTTTCTAATCTCTTTGTTAATTACATCAATCTCTCCATTTAAAATTGCTTAGTCAACATAATCTGTTCTCCTAAAAGACATTTTTTTCCAGCTTTACTTCTTAATTTGTGTGAATGCTCTGCCAGAAAGCCTCCAATCAGCTTCTCCTGCCTCCAGTTCCTACAGACCTTGCCCACCATGTACATAACCTGCTCCAGAAATCTCAGCGGAGACATTTTATCATGAAAGGGTCTAGAATTTTACCAAATACTTTTTTCTGCTTTTATTGAGCTGATCATGTGATTTTGAACCTTCCTTCTGTTATATGGTGCATCACATTAATTACTTTTCATATGGTGTATGCTTTTTTTTAATGTGTTGTTTAGTTCAGTTTGCTAGTATTTTGTTCAGAATTTTTGCATTTTTGTTCATAGGTGATATTGATTGACCTGTAGTTTTCTTTTCCTGGGTGCTATTTTCTGATTTGGGGATAAGGGTAATGCTGGCCTCTTATAATGATTTTGGAAGTGGTCTCAACTCTTCATATTTTTGGGGGCATTTGAGAAAATATTATATTAATTGTTCTTAAAATTTTTGGTATAATTAGTGTAGATGTTTTATCTTGGCCTTTTCTGTGTTACGAATCTTTTTTTATTACTGATTAAATTGCCTCATCATTATTGGTCAGTTCAGATTTTCTATTTCTTCATGATTCAGTCTTGATAGGTTGTATGTTTCTGAGAATTTATTCATTCATTCCAGGTTATCCAGTTTGTTGGTTTATAATTGTTCACAATAATCTCCTATGGTTTTTTTCATTCTGGTGGCATGAATGTAATGTCTCCTCTTTCATTTCTGATTTAATTTATTCTAACCTTCTGTTACTCATAGTTATTCTAACTAAAGGTTTGTCAATTTTGTTTATCAAAAAACAACGTTTACTTTCATAATTTTTTTTTTATTTTCAAAATTTTGTTTCCTGAAGTTTTTAAGCCATAAACTTAACCTACATGAGATGAACAGTCCTACTAGTGTGGGAGGGGGGTTAGGTCTAGACCAGTGACCTGGAAGGTGGCAGGGCTCTGTATGTTAGGTGGGGTTGGGGTGTGGTTGTAGGCTGGGTGCACATGTTTGACACAGTAGCCCGGATGGCATTGGCCTCATCATGGTAATATGAACATCATGCATTGGTCATTAGGACAGCTTGAATCTAAGAAAGACATCACCCTACCAGCCCACACCTACAGGCACAGGTTGACATCACCTGACCTTTCACAATGCTTATATTTGTTTTTATTGTTATACTAGAGGCCCAGTGCATGAAATTCGTGCATGGGGGGTGTCCCTCAGCCCAGCCTGCACCCTCTCCAATCTGGAACCCCTCAAGGGATGTCCGACTGCCCGTTTAGGCCCGATCCAGCTAGGATCGGGCCTAAACAGGCAGTCGGACATTCCTCTCACAATCCAGGACTGCTGACTCCCAACTGCTCACCTGCCTGCCTTCCTGATTGCCCCTAACCGCTTCTGCCTGCCAGCCTGATCACCCCCTAACCACTCCCCTGACAGCCTGATTGATGGCTAACTGCTCCCCTGCCAGCCTGTTTGCCCCTAACTGCCTTTCCCTGCAGGCCTGGTCACCCCTTACTGCCCTCCCCTGCAGGCCTGGGTCCCCCCCAACTGCTCTTCCCTGCAGGCCCGGTTGCCCCCAACTTCACTCCTCTGCCAGCCTGGTCACCCCTCACTGCCCTCCCCTGCAGGCTTCATTGCCCACAACTGCCCTCCCTTGCAGGCCTGGTCCCTCCCAACTGCCCTCCCCTGCTGGCCATCTTGTGTCCACATGGGGGCAGGATCTTTGACCACATGGGGGCAGCCATCTTGTGTGTTGGAGTGATGGTCAATTTGCATATTACTCTTTTATTAGATAGGATTACATAAAGTGGAATCTGGAAACTTAAGTGTTATATGTTACTTTATATAAAATTTCTAACTTTCCATTACAGTGATAAAATTAGATAAACCTAGCATGTCCATAAAAACATATCTATCTATGATTCAGTGGAAACTCAAATACACTATTCTTTTCAAGCTCAAAAGCCTTATCAACTTTTCAATTTTGTATCCTAGAGAGGAATTTAAGGCTTCCAAATTGACTGAAGAAGTTGAGTGGCCTAAACACCATCCTGCAGACTCGAGCACCATTGTCGCAGAAAAAATGAAAAGTAGTGTGTTTGGTGAGGAGGAATAGTGGTGGCTTGTCAGCTCACAGTGCTTCTCCTGAAATACCACTTTTTAAGGTAGCATTTCCAAATGGGTTTAAAAAGAAATCTTCCTGAGAATGTACTTTGATAAACAGCTAAGGCTATTGCAATCAAAATCTTGTCTGAGAGCTGTTTTCTTTTCCTCTCAAAAATTTTTTTTTATCTTGCCTATTTGCATTTTTAGGTAACAGAAGAAAAATAGGAGTAAATTGACACACCCAGTTTGAAAAGAAATTGCACACACATAGTGACATCTCAAGTTAGATCTCTGAAAAAGATAAATCCAATTTGAGTTGTTTACTGTGGCCTTCCAAATTAGATGCTTTTATTTTAAGTTAGAGAGTTCCAGAATGAGTTTAATACTATTATCAAATTCAGTTCCAGTGTGTGAAGACATAAAATACATTTGTACTACTCAATGATTAAATGTTTTATTTTTTAAAAAGTATAGCTTTTTATTGATAAAATAAAACTGTTATAAATCTGCACATTTATGATTTCATCTTCCAGTTTTGTGTACCATTTCCTCAACTCCACACTCTCTGATAATCACTATAATAGTTTTTAATGGTCTCTGGTCCAAATTTTCCGAAACAGATTCCATAAATGTGTTAGCAAGTTTCTGGACCTGAAACTGAACTTGAGATGCCCTTTTATCATCTGCATAATCCAAAGAGAAAAATAATTTAAAATTCAAATTCTGTTTTCAACAAATGAGGAAATAATAATGTTCCATTATATTACGTGACTAAAAATTTATTTTAATGAGCAGTTCATTAGATAATAGAAATCAGAAATTTCATAGATACATTTTGAATTTCAGACACCACTATGGTTTGTTCAGGATAGGGGGAAGTATTACTACCAGGAAAATAGCTGCTATGCCTCAGTACTGAGGGATACCTAGAGCTAAATTCTAAATTTTCCTGGTAATGGAGAATAGGCAGCAAAGATATCTCATACCTGTTATTTGTTAACCGTTGCTTTTCTAGAGTAAAAGCTGTAGCACATACCAGAGGAATGGCGGGCGCTGTTGGAGTGATGGTGTGAGTGGGCCCACAGTGGTCTAGTTTATGTGATATCCCGCCCAGGGTTGATCGGGTGAGGCACAAGGTCAGTAGCCATTGGAGGAAAGAAAATAGCCCTGACATTTATTAAGCACAACCCTATGCTGAACAATTTGCATGTATTACCTCATTTATTACTCTCTATAATCTTGCAAAATAAGTTTCGTTCATGAACCTATATCATGTTTTAGTTCTCACAAAAGATGGTTGATATCAGAACTGGAATGTAAACCCAAGACTGCATTATCTCCATGACACCTAACTGTCTTCTCAGAGTCCAAGTGTCATGATATACAGAATGCACTCGACTCTGAGTTTTTGATGTTGTGAATATGAAAATCAAATGAAATAGGTTAAATCAGTTCATAACTGAGATGTGATAGGATGTGTATGCCCCAGGTTCAGGTCTTAAAGACTAATAAAGACTTAGATTTACTCTCTGCATTTTCACTAACTTTGCACTTACACAAATCAGCTTTTCTGACCATTTATTTCTTCAGCTTTCAATACTCCCTTCTTGGGGGTGTTGTGAGGATCAAATGAGATATTGTGTTCAATGGGCTATTTTATTTTATTTTGTAAAAGTCCTCACCCGAGGATATGTTTTTATTGATTTTAGAGAGCAAGGGGGAGAGAATTGATGTGAAAGAGAAACATCAATTGGTTGCCTCCTACACTCACCTCAACCAAGGATCAAACCCACACCCTAGGCATGTGCCCTGATTGGGAACTGAACCCACAACCTTTTGTTGAATAGGATGCCGCTCCAACCAGCTGAGCCATCCACCAGGGCTTAATGAGCTTTTTTTTTTTTTTAACAGAAAGCATTATGCATATCTTTATTATGGATAAAGAATTATTATTTGAGCAGTGGTCTAATACTCAAATACCTATAGCCCAAGAATTATAATGACACCTTAAATTTTATCTCAATCATGGCTGCTTTAAGCTGGGGGATTAAATATGTACACATATTTTTCACATACAGAGAGATATATGGTTTCCCTTAGCTTTTTCTTTTGTATCATGCTATGCTTTAGGTGTTTTTATTTTATTTTATATTTTTGATAGAGATGTGTTTTTTTGTGCAGGAAACATTTTTCTTTCCCCCTGATTTTACCATGAGAAAAATGGCAGCATCAATATAAAGAATGAAAATTGGCAGCTGCCACAGTACTTAGAGTCAGGACACCACAGGGAACGCTTGATGTATTGGCAACCTAAAAAACTCATGCCCTGTGGCTGTGTGGAAAGAATGATCCGCTCTAGTAAAATTTTCCAGTTTTAAAAGGGAGTCTCTGATTCTAAAGTTTTGCAAATTAAATTCAAAATGTAAAGATTACCAATTAGCCATATTTGTGTGTATGCATGTGTGTGTGTGTGTGTGTGTATTAGTGATTGTTACTTAAGGTCCTCATTGTGAAAGACAGGGGCAGTCAGTGACAGGGGTGGGAATTCCAGGCCAAAGGCTCAGCAATAATCTCACAGAGAGATGATAGTAACGTAGGCATTAAAATGAGTAGGGGAAAGACAGGAAGAAGCACATGAATTTGAGATATCTTATTTCAGAAGCAGAACTAATGCAATTGACTGATAACATGCAGGGGCAAAGGAAAAGAAGGCTTTTAGATGACAACGAGGTTTTTGGCTTGGGCATCTGGAAAGCTGGTGGTTCATCTTACCATTCCTGGGAACATTGAAGGGAAGCTGATTGAGAGCCAGGGGAAACAACTAGTATTTGTTTTGGTCATGCTAAATTTTACAGTCGTATCTGTTATATAATTACAGTTTCAAATGTGTGTGTGTGTGTTTCTGGTAAATGCAAAAATAAAAATAAAAATGTACTGAACTGGTGTAGCCTAATGCCCAGCCTGCAAAGGATGTCTGCCACTATTCTGATGAGGACAGAAAAGGTCATTTAAGAGCATATGGGCTGGTGAGTACAGTTTTCAAGTGTGGGCTCTGTGGCAGCACTAAACCTTAATTTAAGATGGTTACGGAGCTCTGTATGGGTTTCAGAAGCTCGTTGGGTGGTGAATGATTGCAGGAAGTCAGGCACGTTTTTGGTGTTTGTTTGGCCAGCGGGAGCTCTGCATGAAAACATGCTCTTCCCTGCCGGTCACAGGCAGGACTGTGTTTGAATGGCCTCTTGAGCAGTCTCCCTAGGAGCAAAATAAGACACCACTGCGGCCAGTGAAAATCTTCCTGCTTTGGGTAAATAAAGCCTGCAGATGATATTCAAACAGAAGTGGTGACTTCCAGGTACACACACACACACAAAAAAAAAAAAAAAATACAAAAAAAGCAAACTTTAATACAAGTAATTGGAAGTTAAAAAAATTTAAAACTCTTGATAGGAAGGGGGCCTGGGAGGTCACTGTAGTATTCCTTAAAACAGGACGTGCAGAAAGCATCAGAAACCTCTACCAATGGCCTTGCATGCTTATTGCTCTAAAGTAGGTGATTTACAAAGGAACACTCTGAGCCTGCTGGCAAGAGTTCTTGGTTTCCACTGAAGCCCATGTCCTTCCCATTTCCACAGCAGAAACAATACTGGCTTCTGCTTCCCTTCGTTCCCAATATCAACAAGTGTCTGTTTTGGCAAAACCTAAGCTGGAACTCTACTTTCAAGGGGCTGGGAGGGAGGAAGGGGGTAGAGAATGATAGACATGGAGAAAAGCACAAAAGAGTTGGGGTGAACATCTACACTAATAAAAGAATAACATGCTAATTGACCGTATCTTTGTGATGCCCACCAGCCAATCAGGAGTGAGTGTGCAAATTAACCCAACAAAGATGGAGGGTTAATTTTCATATGCAGGCGCCGAGTGGCTGGGGGAGTCCTGCACCACCCCAGCCGCTCCAGGCCGCTGGGCAGTGTGGGAAGGCGGAAAGCTGACTCTGGGCCAGAGTGAAAGCGGTGCCAGAAGCCAGGGTAAGGAAAGCCCATTCTTGCACAAATCTTCGTGCATCGGGCCTCTAGTGATATACAATATGTAGCTGTCTTCTGTATGACCAACATCATTTTCAGAAGGGTGAAAACCCTCCTTTTTTCACAGACATTGTCTTTTAGTGGGAAACTATAGACAATAAGCTTACAAATAGGCTAATATGAAATATTAGAGGCCCTGTGCACGGGAATTGTGCACTGGTGAGAGGCGTGGCCTGCGGGGCTGGGCCCGCTGTGGGAGCACCGCTCATCCTGGTCGGCTGAGCTGCTGTAAACCCATCCTCTGAGCAGCTGCTCCCTGGTACAGCATCTTCTGTGGAGCCAGAGCACTTGCCTCTCCAGGAGACCCGGTCAGGGCCAGGCCCAGGGACAATAGTACTGAGAGGTGGCAGAGTAGGCCTCAGTCTTGCGGAGGCCATAAACCCACCTCCCAGCCTCCAGAGTCAGCCCTGTGAGCCTAGTGGTGGCATTGCACAGCCTGTGGGCATCTGGAGGAGGCAGCAAGGAGTGAGGAGGAAGAGCCTGGGTTGAGGAGATGACAGTTGCAGCCTGGGTTCCTGCCTGTTGGCACTCGGCCTGTCAGCCAAGTGGCACTCCCACTGTGGTAGCACACTGACCATCAGGGGGCAGCTCCTGTGTTGAGTGTCTGCTCCCTGGTGATCAGTGTGCATGACAGCAAATGGTCAACCGTTCATTCTGCTCATTCAACCGTTTGGTCTCTGGGCTTTTATTATATAAGACTAGAGGCCCAGTGCACAAAATTCGTGGACGGGGGGTGTCCCCTCAGCCCAGCCTGCACCCTCTCCAATCCAGGACCCCTCAGGGGATGTCCAACAGTTGGTTTAGGCCCGATCATGGGGCTTGGGCCTAAACTGGCAGTCGGACATCCCTCTCACAATCCGGGACACTGGCTCCTAACTGATTAGCTGCCTGCCTGCCTGATCACCCCTAACTGCAACCCCTTCTGGCCTGGTCACCCCCAAATATGCCCCCTGCAGGCCTAGTCACCCCAAACACTCCCTTTCCAGGTTAGTCGCCCCAAACTATCCCCCCTTCTGGCCTGGTCATCCCCAAATATGCCCCCTGCCGGCCTAGTCACCCCAAACACCCCCTTTCCAGCCTAGTCACCCCCAACTGCCCCCCCTGCTGGCCTAGTCACCCCCAACTGCCCTCTGTTGCTGGCCTGGTTGCCCCTAACTGGCCCCCCACTAGCCTGGTCACCCCTTACTGGCCCCCTGCTGGCCTGGTCACCACCAACTGCCCCTCTGCGAGCCTGGATGCCCCTCACTGCCCCCCTACCGGCCTGGCCTCCACCAACTGCCCCGCCTGTGGGCCTGGTTAACCACGCAGCCTGCTGCTCAGTCCTTTGGTCGCCCCTCACTAACCCCCCTGCAGGCCTGGCCACCCCACACAGCCTGTTCTTTGGTCGTTTGGTCACCCCTCACTAACCCCCCCTGCGGGCCTGGTCACCCCATGCAGCCTGCTGCTCAGTCCTTTGGTCACCACTCACTAACACCCCTGCCGGCCTGGTCACCACCAACAGTCCCCCTGTGGGTCTAGTTGCCCCACACAGCCTGCTTTTCGGTCATTTGGTCATCCCTCACTAACCCCCCTGCTGGCCTGGTTGCCCCACACAGCCTGTTCAGAGGTCCGTTCAGTTGTGATGGTCACTTAGGCTTTTATTATTATAGATCAGCCGTGGGCAAACTACCGCCCGCGGGCTGGATCTGCCCGTCTGGCTGTTCTATCCGGCCCGCAGAGCCGAAAGAGCAGAGGGTTCTCTTGCTCTCCCCTCGGCTCCTTTACTTTGAATTTATATTAGTTCACACAAACACTCCATCCATGCTTTTGTTCCGGCCCTCCGGTCCAGTTTAAGAACCCATTGTGGCCCTCGAGTCAAAAAGTTTGCCCACCCCTGTTATAGATTATGCCAAGCAAAGGTGAGTGCCATAAGAATAATAGAGCAAGATCAGAAATGAGAGAAGGATGGGCTGGGGGTTCTGTTCCATTAGTTAAGATGTCAGAGCTCTTGGCTTTAGTGCTATCTTCTTAGAAATCTCTGTGCCATGAAAGCCAAATGGAGGAAGTAGTGAATGTGCAGGCTGAAGCGCAAAAGAAGAAATATGAGGCACAGGTCCAAGTAAACCATAAGCTTGTGCACCTGTGAAAGCCACAGGAGCAGAAATAGGGAAGCCAGAGGCTGGGGACACTGGTGCACATTGTTGGACTCGTGCCTGTTGTCTAGAACTTCCTGATGGGTTCTAGAACATACATGCCATCTGAACGCCATAGCCATCTTTTGAGAGACCCACCCTGTTCTTACAAAAACAATCCCTTTTGGATCTTTGCCCTGGACCTGTGACATTCTGGACTGGTTTTGTTCTCAGTTGTGGCTGAATGTAACGTGTACAATAAATCATCTCTTCTGTCTTAGCTGAACAACAACAACAGAAAAGGTATCAGAGAAGATTTCTTTGATTTGGAGACTGCTAAAGACTAAATGTTTGTGGCCCCCCAAAATTCATTGAAAGATAACTCCCAATGTGGTAATATTATGAGGTGGGGCCTTTTGGAGGTGATTAGGTCATGAGGGTGGACCCCCCCATAAATAGAATTAGTGCCCTTATAAAAGAGACCCAGAGAGCTAGCACCTTTGCCCACTTCTGCCATTAGAGGACACAGAGAAAAGACTACATCAATAAACCATGAAGGGAGTTCACCCGACATCAAATTCGCTGGTACCTTGGTCTTAGACTTCTAGTTTCCAGAACTGTGAGAAATAAATTTCTATTGTTTGTAAGCCACCCTATCTATGGTATTTTATTATGGCAACCCTAATGGACTTAGTGACTTTCCTTATATGTTGTACATATTTTCTCCCACTCTGCTATTTTTCCTTGGACTTTGTTTACTATATATTTTTACATAAATATTATCAATTTGATATTACATAAAAAGTACCTATTTATATGTTTTTAAAAATAAAATTTCTAGGCTTCAACATCATAAATATATCTGACTCCATATTTTTATATTTTTTTTGAATAGTAACAAGTGGAAATGCAACTTTTTTGGTATTGATAATTTCTCCAAATTATGTATTTTTTAAATATGTTTTTTAATTGATTTCAGAGAGAGGAAAAGAGAGATAGAAATATCAGTGATGAGAGAGAATCATCTGTTGGCTGCTTCATACACACCCCCGACCGGGGATCGAGCTGGCAACCTGGGCATGTGCCCTGACAGGGAATCAAACTTTGACATCCTGGTTCATAGGTTGATGCTCAAGCACTGAGCAACATCAGCTGGGCTTCAAATTATTTTTAAATTAGTTGACACCTACATATTTTAAATGTCACTTTAGCATATTAAATTGACACATGCACATGCACCTCTCATATATTTATTTTCCAGCTTGGAATGAGTAGTGGGAAGGCATTGAAGATGTTTTGGAACCATTTTATTATTGAGGCTGTAAAGTGCCACCAAAACTCTTTATAAAGTAAGGTCTTTGTTAGGGTGTAGCTATGAGGCTTATAAACATTTTGAGAAAACATATTTTATATTTATTGATTAAGATACAATTTGACCATTAGAGCAAAGTATTTATCTATATTTTGCTTTGTAATTATAAAATAAAATATTTCCGATTTCTCTTCTTAGTATTTATATTACCTTTTATTTGTCTGTGGGAGTTATTTTGATTATTTAGTGTAAATCATTGTTACTAATTACTCTCCTCAGACTTACATTTCATAGAAACAGAGAATGATATTTCCTTACATATGATACTATATCTTCACTTGATTCAGCAGTAAACATTTTATATAAAAACTAGAGGCCTGGTGCCTGAGAATTCATGCACTGGAGGGGGGTCCCTCAGCCTGGCCTGCCCCCTCTCACAGTCCGGGAGCCCTCAGGGGTGGGAGGTGACCCAACCATCAGGGGAAGGTGACGCTCTCATCACACCTCTGCTGCTGCCACTGCTGGCAGTGCAAGCCTCAGCTGGCCCTGGTTACCTGAAACTCAGGCAGCCCTGGGAGGCTGGGCAGCTACCATCCGAGGCTTGCCTGCACCTCAGGCCAGCCCTGGGTGGCTGCGCAGCTGCCATCTGAGGCTTGCCTGTGCCTCGGGCCAGCCCTGGGCGGCTGGGGGGCTGAGGGGACTGGGCACCACCATCTTGTTGCTGTGGGTGCTGCTATCTTTGAGGGTGGGACAGTCAATTAGCATATTCCCTCCTATTGGCTGTGGGTGCTGCCATCTTTGGGATGGCATGAGGGTCTATTAGCATATTCCCTCTATATTAGATAGGATACTGTTGAATACCATCATAATGTCTTTATTTTCAACTTAAGTTGTAGGAGAAAAATGACATATCTGGAGCCAATATGCTTCTTAAAATGTTTTCTCTTAGTTGACAAAAAATTTTTATAATTAATCAAATGTGTTTTCCTTTGACCACAAGAAAGCACTGAACCAAATGTGCAGCCCAATTTGTAAAAGTTATATTTGACTCATATCTACATATTTGCTTAATTCACACTCATATTCCCTGTGATAATGTATCTCTTTGCTATATTTATACTGTATTAAATTTATCTAAGAAAACTGCCTCAAATTTTCTGTGAAATTAATCTGAGTAAAGTTATATTTCTGATGTATCTAAATAGCTTAAAACACAAACAGCACAGCAACATAAGCAAGTGTGGACCTATCAGTGACGAGTATTAATGGTGAGAGAAATAAAATGAACCGAGGGATGAAGCACATGCCATAAGGTCCTACACGCTTCTTAGGAGTGGGCCACAAATGTGCTCTGAGCTTCCTCGCAATCCCTGTCAAGGGAGAAAGATCCTCAGATATGGGATCACAGTGGCCAAAGTTAAGACAAAATTAGGAAAGTCTATCACATTTCTAAGACCTCAGTGAATCTCGTCCCATGAATCCTCATAAGAACCATACATTTTGATGTGTAGAACACTATCATCAAATATTGCTGCAATAAATAACTCCAAAGTTTTTTCTCTGTAAAGTGCCTACAGAGAAGAGATTTCATGTTGCTAATTCAGAGAATCCCATATATTTTAACAGTAAGCTATTAGTGGACAATCATCCACTGGGAAAGCTGATGAGCCAAATGAAGACTCACCCCTGAATAGCAAGCTGCTTTACTACATATAATTAAAAATGAATGATATAAACAAATAAATAATAATTCCAGTTTTAGGACTAAGCACAACATTCTGTTTAGGTCATATGATTTAGTGAGTTACATGTGCATTGCATATCATATATATATATATATATATATATATATATATATATATATATAATCACTCCACATACAGTAGAGCAAGGTGTTCTATAACAAGGTTTAACTATGATTTGAACTGAATAAGGCAGTTAAATTTCTCTAAGTAAAAAATAGAATTGGTAGCACTTAACCTGCAGGAATATTATAAAAATAACTGTAATGATTGCTTAAGAGGCACTGCGTATGTAGGTTTGGTAAAAGTTCTCTGCAGTGAATGTATTCCCCATAAAGCAGTAATACTCACAAATTATTTTAAGACGAGTAGAGTTCTGTTTAATTACTCAGCTTCTACATTACAGTACATATTTATTATGCTTTTAAAATTGCATCTTAGGCTTTAATGCCTTTTAACCAATGCTTTTTAAGATATATAATAATACCACCAAAGACATCAACAACCATAGAAATCACATATCAATATAATACCATTTTAAGAAGCAAATATGTCTTATTGCTGCCTTGCCTGAGTAGGCACTCATAAAAATGCATACTTTGCACAGCAAGTATTTAAAACATTTTCTTCAAACTTAAAAACTTAAATCTATCTTTGAACATAGCAAAGGAAATGTATTTGTGTGAAAGAATTATGTTGTCTCTCTCTCTCTCTCTCTCTCTCTCTCTCTCTCTCTCTCTCTATGTATATACAGAGAGAGAGAGAGAGAGAGAGAGAGAGAGAGAGTCATCTTTGAACTAGGACAATGTTACCAATAGCCCAGCATACATGTGTTTTGAAATGTTTTTATAGTCTGTTTTGTTTTGATCCAACCACTTTCTCATGGTGGCAAGTTCCCTACATTTGAATTTATAATCTGTGACCAATGAAATAGGAACTAAAATGGCACCAATTGAGATAGGATGTACTACTACCTGATTAGCACTATGATATGATCGTCTCATGTAATAAGGCAGAAGGACAAAATATAATTTAAGTATCACTCTGCAAAAAAAAATGCTAGTGGATTTCCACATTTCATTTCATGAGAATTGTGTAATTTCCCATAACTTATATTATAATAATTTGTATTTCTTAATAGAATTATTAGCCAAAGTGCTGTCTTTCTGGTATTATTTCAAATGTGAATTTCTTATGGGAGGGATTATTTAGAATCATTTTCAATATAATTTAAGAATTCTGGTATTATTATGTAATGCAATTCATTAGGGTTGTAAAATACATTAAACTTTTCTATATGAAAGAAAAATAGGGCTCTACTTTATTTACAAGAATCATGTATCTCTTTTGAAATTTTTCTTTTGAAATATTTCTTTTTACAACTTAATAAACTGATTTAGTAAATGACTTATAGTTATCTCTTACATAACTAATATATTTTAATCTGGTTTAGGTCTTCTATAGATGTGAAGAACACAATTAATAAAGTCATTAAATATTCAAAATACAAATTGACAGAGATCTTTGTTTAAAGCTTAGAAAATTCCTAATTACCTCACTGTGCTTTTGATACTAAATTTTGTTCTCAAGAAAGATAAATACCAACTGAAATAGTGTAGAGGATTCTCAACATTCTGTTGTCAAAGCCTGGAATGGCCATAGAATATTTGTAAATATGACATTAGAAAAAAATTGGGTAGAGATGTTTCTCATTGTCACTCAGGAAGGAAGAAGACTATTTCTCAGTTTGAGTTTCTTGGAAATAAATACTGTTCCAAGAGTCTATACTTTTATTTTTTTCTTGAAAAAGCAGTGTTTATTTTATCTTAAAATGAAATGATCTCAACTTAAATCTACTCTGTAATCTACTGCCAGACTAAATTTTCTAACATCACTTTCATTGGGCGAAGCCTGTGGATTAGAACCTGTGATGTCTCCCAACTAACCATTTTAACAAGTTGAAATTTATATTTATATCTTTCATTTTTATTAGATAATATTCCTCACTGTCTCACTAACAAGCTTATATTTCATTTAAGTAATATATTCTAAGTGAATAATATGTTCCAGGAAGATACAAAGGGCAAGTCTTAAAGATTATATTAACCATATTACAAAATACATACGTACACTCTCATAAGTTCACTGAATCTATTTTTTGAAGGAAGTAATCAAATTTTCATTTTAAGATGATCTTTCTTATTGGGTAAAAATGATTTAAAGAGGGTTAAATCTAGTTAAGTTACTATTTATTGCATCATTCACTATTTACATCATTTGACCTCATCTAATCTATGATGTCCAAATTTCTGTTAAATCTAAGCATTGGGTTCTCAATTTATAATAGCTTTAGGATATATATATATATATATATATATATATATATATACAATTCTTTTTTATATATTCTAAAACTTTATCAAATATCATCATTCATTCATCTAGTTGAGTCATTTTAATATTTTATTTACCATATTATACTTATTTTACTTATATGTAACATTATATTTTACTTTAAAATTATATTTTAAAATATTGTACTTATTTTTAAGTCTGTGTATGCAAACTCCTATATCTGGATTATTTGAGTGTCTTCTTATTTTTTCTCTTGATTATCTGTCATATTTTCTTGCCTCTTTGCAGATTTTGTGTGTGTCTCTTTATGGACACTAAATTTGTATAAACTAAGAACAATTACACTCTGTATGATATTGCCATATTCCAAAGTAGGAGGTGAGGTGTCTTTACTCTGTTTTACAAATAAATCTGTATCAGGTGTGGGTTGCAGTTTAGTAAGTCAGTTTATCTCTGATTCATCTTTTTTCCCCACCTGAATATAGTAGTCTTATTAGGATTCTGATTGTGTGTCTGGCTGGGAATCTCATTTTGTAGTAATAAAAACATTGAATTACCCAGCCCTTTGCAGTTTCCAGCTTCCTACCCAACATAGCTTCAAAATATGGCTAATGCCTTAACTAGATAACTAACCCATGTGCTCGAAGTCTAACACTTTTTCCCAAGAGGCCTTGTTGTTGTTGTTGTTGTTTTTAATTACAGTTGATGTACAATATTATATTTGTATCAGGTGTATAACCCCATGATTAGATATTATATAACTTACTAAGTGATCACCCTGATTAATCTAGTACCCACATGACACCATATATAGCTCTTAATTATTATTGACTATATTTCCTATGCTGTATTTTACATCCCCATGACTATTCCATGACTACCAAATTATATTTCATAATCCCTTCCATTTTTCCACCCATTCTTCAACCCCACTCCCCTCCGGCACGTCATTGGGAGGAAATGACTGCCAGGCTGATCAGCTGCAAGGACTTGCTTAACTATAGTGGAAGAGCTGCTTGCAGGCGCCAACCCCCTTCCCCTCCCAAGCACTCATGGAGGTGATTGGGTTGTAATCTGGTGTCTTCTGAAGCTGTTCACCAAGTGCAGTGACTCTGAGGTCTCCCAGGAGGTGCAGATGGAGGTCAGCCATGACTTATGTCCTGCCTAGAGCCACTCTGCATGAGCTACAGAATGATCTTCTGATGGCTGCTACTTATGCTGGGCCTGGAGGTGCCTGGTAGAGGACAGGTTGCAAACTATCGCTGGCTGCTACTACTGCCAGGCCTGAGGTCACGTAGTGAGAGGTATGGTGTATGCAGGGGCCAGCTGCAACTTGAGAGATTCTAGGAATGTCCAAAGCATGAACAACAGAGGCCATTTGTATGGAAAAGCCACTCAAATGGCATGGGTGGGCCTGCAAGATGGGTGGGGCAGGCTCTCAGGGAATCACCAAGGTGGGGCTAACAGGGTTAGCCAATTTGATGGGAGACTCAGATATGGTGCCTGCCTCTTGGCTCTTTGGGGGTGTTGGGGGACTGCCCAAGAAAGGAACAGTGATCTCTGCCAGCACTTCTGACTGACTGTCCCTCTAGCCCTCATTCTGAAGCCAGACAATTCAGTTCCTCCCCATATGTCCCTGGCACCTTTTGAGCTACTGCCCCAGTGCTGGAGCTCAGAGACAGTGAATCTGAATAAGTTGGTGCGCAGGCCCTTTATGAAGAACACCTCAGTCGCCAGCACCCTCCATCTCACTCAGCCATAATCCCCACTGGTTTTCACATCCAGAAGTTAAGAGGACTTTTCTTCCCAGCAGAAACCTTGGCTGGGGATTCGGGTGTGAGATTGGGAGCCTTGCCTCCTCAGGTGGGACCTTTGAAGCCAATATATCCCTCCTGATTTTTAACCTCCACACCTGGGTGTACGACCCACTGGTTCTGTGTCTCTGCTTCTCCTACCAAACTCAATGTGGTTTCTTCCTTATATCATTACTTATAGGACTTCTGTTCAGCTAGATTTCAGGCTTTTCTGAATGATGATTGTCCTATAGTTTAGTTGTAATTTTGATGGGGTTTTAGGAGGTTCTGAGTACCACATTTACTTACACTGCTATCTTGACAGGACTCCTTTATTTCTTAAACATCATGAAACTCTGGAAGATTTCACTTTGCCTTTATAAGATTTTGTGTATAACTTAGTGGCCTTCTATGCAATCGCAAAATCCAATAAATAAATGTTCTTTGGGCAAACCAGTCATACATTTGAGGAGTCTCATATTGCAAAGCTCCTCACATCAATCTTCTGGTTTTTTTTTTTTTTTATGTTTGTGTGTGTGTGTGTGTGTTAAAAAAAGTTTTGGGATTTCCTTTTTACCTAACCTGAGTCTGTCTGTTTAGGCCAAGCCAGATTGCAGGTCTACATCTAGAATTAACACACATGCCCAGAATAAAAGGGTTGGATGGCAATTGTCAGCATTATATTTTAATCTCAGAAAGTCTCTTCCCATTTTTAAATATATATATATATATATATATATATATATATATATATATATATATATAATTGATTTCAGAGAGGAAGGGAGAGGGAGAGAGATTTAGAAACATCAACGATGAGAGAGAATCATTGATTGGCTGCCTCCTGCACGCCCCAAACTGGGGATCAAGCCCACAACCCTGGCATGTGCCTTGTTTGGAATCAAACCTGAAACCCTTGAGTCCACAGGCCAGTGCTCTATCTACTGAGCCAAACCGGCAAGGGCTGGAATTTTTTTAAACTTAGCTGTCTTTTTCTAAATTGTTTTAGCTGGGTCATCAATCTGTAGCAAGCTACCTCAAAGTAAAATACCCAAGAGTCGTGTTTTAATGGCCGAATAGGGAATAGAAGCAAAGGCTTGAGAAATGACAAGCCTGAACACACCATAAACACACACACATACACACACACACACTGGATATTCTCAATGTAAAGCTGCATTAAAATGTAGATATAAAGAGGGAATGCCACTTTCCCCCATGTAAGTATAATTTATATAATTTAAGGGTGACAAAAAGTCATGGCGTATGGGATATCATAATTACCTATATTATCATCAGTGATGGTATAAGATGAAGTATAGATGGAGAACAAGATATTGACTGATCTAGGAGTTTGATAGTTATTTTGGTGAAAACAGTAATGAAAAAGATTGTGGCATGTTGTGGTAATCTTTGACAGTACTGGAAAATTTACATGGGGAAAAGAAAAATCAAAATCTTGAATTTCCAAGTAATATCTTAGGTGGAAAAAAGACTGTATGTTATATTTGAAGGAGTTTTTATCTCCTTTAGCTTCAGGCCAGATAGGGCTGAGAATTGAGACAATAACATATAATTCTATGGAGCTATAAAAATAAATGAAAATATGTGAGCTGTTATTGAGTGATTCACAGAACATATTTTTAATAGAATAAGAAAGCCAGGATACAAAGGAATGTATATGTTATGCTGCCATTTCTTGAAGTTAAAGTAAGTAACAATATATGTATATTTATATTTTTAAATAAACACACAAATATGGACCAAAAAATAGCCAAATTGATTACAGTAAAACTTTGACTTTGCAGAGCTCAATTTAATAAATTTCAGATTTAACAGACAGAATTTCTGGTTCATATGTCATATGTGAAAATCTTCCTGCAACGAGCCTCTAGTTATAATATAACAGACTTTGACTTTAATGGGCACCCCTCACCCAAATTAGTCCATTATATCAAGGTTTTGCTGTACCTATGGTGCATAGAGATGATATGAAACAGACAGACAGGAAATGAGGCTTCTCTGCATACACCTTTTATTTTAAATATTCAAAAAATAAACTTAATTTAATAAAGATTCCATTTTTAGATATGATTCTCACAGTGTGTTGCAGCTGAAAAGAAAAAGAAGAATGGTAGTATGGGGAAAATTGTTTAATGGGCAGAGAGCAGAAGATAATTCCATCAAGATAAGGAGACAAACTTGAAAAAGTCAGAAAGGAAGTGGAAAGACATGGCAGAGTTCTGTGATGGAAATCAAGGGGGTAAGGGTATTTTCCATTCAATGCTACAGGAAGGGAAAATAATAAACACTAGGATGATCTATTGAATTTGGCAAATAGAAAACAATTACCTAAAAACTAGAAAGGAATTTGGGGGGGAAGGGTGGGAAGAAGAAAGGCAAAGATATAAATGAAAGGTGCTCAAGATGACCCTAAAAGACAAGTATTTCTTCACCAATTTGTCCAGGGCTCATTCTAGCATTATTATATTTCATGAACTCGTTTATTCAGTTATTGAATGTTAATACAAGTAAAGGAGGTGAAAGTAAAACAAAACAAAAGAATAAAGCTTACAAGAAATACCCAGATGATTATCTATACTAATAAAAGGGTAATATGCTAATTAGACCAGATCAACTGGATGTCTTCTGGATGTCTGACTTCCTTCTGGACAAAGCCACGTGGCAGGGGCCGAGGCAGAGGCATTAGGGGTGATCAGGCTGGCAGGGGAGCAAGCAGTTAGGGCCGATCAGGCCAGTGCAGGGGAGCAAGCAGTTAGAGGCAAGATCAGGCCAGCAGGGGAGCACTTAGTGATGAGATCAGGAAGGCAGGCAGAGGCAGTTAGGGGCCATTGGGCAGCAAGCGGTTAGGAGCCAGCAGTCCCCCGGATTGTGAGAGGGATCCCAGATTGGAGAGGGTGCAGGCTGGGCTGAGGGACTCCCCCATGCATGATTTTGTGCACCAGGCCTCTTGTTTAAAATAATAGGTAAATAATAGGATGTATTTTATTTTTTCTTTGTTGTTTTGTGTTTAAATCTGAGTATTTTCAGGAAAGTGTGTACAGGGCCAGAATCATGCTCCAAAGGCCCAGCACTGGAAATCCTTTCAGGATATCTTAGTCATTTCTCCATGCACAGTGTGCTTTGCCTTTGAGCCCATTGTTTGAAATATCTTTTGTTCTTTAGGTCACAAGGGGCAAATTTTTCAAAATGGCCATGCTGGCTTAGCCCCTGGAGAGGAAAGTCAACCTACAGGCTCAATTACTGTGAATTTAAAGCAGAAAAAATCTCTTTCTAAAGTCACAGTTATGTTCAACTAGAATGTATTCACATCTCAAGAATGGCAATTTTCTGTTTTAAATTTACAGTCATTGCTATCCTGCTGCTCTCCTAGGGGCTAAGCTAGTGTTACCAATTGCATGGCTCTACTCTGCTGTGACCAGAATAGTCAGGGCAACTTCACGTGGGATTCCCATAGTAGAGCCAGATCTGCCAAAAGAAAAAGCTCTTTATATATTAACCTCCAAATATAGACTGCTGATGAGGATATAAAGAAAATAGATGCCAGACATATAGGAAGATAAATAGATACATGCGTACATATATATGTACATGGATTTCAGAGAGGAAGGGAGAGGGAGAGAGAGAGAGAGATATCAATGATGAGAGAGAATCATCTGAAAGTCCCCTACTGGGGATGGAGCCCGCAGCCCGGGAATCAAACCATGAACACCAGGATCATAGGTCAACACTCAATCACTGAGCCACACTAGCCAGGCTCTCAAATCTTCTTTTAAGGTAATATCAATCTTTTCTGGTCTGGTAATATCTTTTTTCTTCCTACTTAATATATATCACCTTGAAGTTCACTCAGTCCCAAGAGTATTTAATGTTGATTTTATTTGTATTTCCCTCTTTAAACTGTCTGATTTCTTTCTATTTGGTTGTCTATTTAAATCTACAAGCAATATAAATTGAGTCTGCTTGCTATTGAGTCTCTATATACAAAATTAAGATGTATTATTGAGTAGTTTCCTGGAGTCCAGCTTTTTCTTAAAGAGTAATATCAGGATGAACTCTAAGATATTATCTCTTTTCCTCTTTCAAATGTGTTCTGGCCTCTGCCATTGTGTGTGAGGAACACCATAGTAAATAGATATCAGAATCAAATTAGGATAATTAAATAGTAATATTAATTAATAATAAGGAGCTATCTACAACAGTTTCTACACAAACTGCACCACAAGGATCAGGGCAGTATCCTCATGACTAATAATAGTAGACAGTTACCATACTTAAACCTAAATGGAGGAGGAGACAGAGTGATTAATAGCAATTAAAAAGATGGTGGTATTGTCCTAGCTGGTTTAGCTCCATGGATAGAGCATAGGCCTGTAAACCAAAAGGTCCCAGGGTCAAGGGCATGGGCCTTGGTTGCAGGCTGCTCCCTGGCCGGGCCCTGGTCGGAGCTCAAGCAGGAGGTAACCAATCAATGTGTTTCTCTCACATCAGTGCTTCTCTCGGTCTTTCCTTTCTCTTCCAATATGTTTAAATATGCAGGTTCATATGATCCAATGGTAGGTTATCTTTTAATACATCTTGGGCCTGCTGAAGAAATTAGTGTTCCAAGTCTCAATCATATTTGTCTTTCATAGGGGTTATCTAAAAAAATGAACAGAGCAGAAGAATGCACTGGAGAATGTGTTGCTTCTAAAATCCCAGAGGTCGCCGAGACCGGTTTGGCTTAGTGGATGGAGCGTAGGCCTGTGGACTGGGGGGTCCCGGGTTTGATTCCGGTCAAGGGCATGTGCCTTGGTTGCGGGCACATCCCCAGTGGGGGGTGTGTAGGGGGCGGCTGATTGATGTTTCTCTCTCATCGATGTTTCTAGCTCTCTATCCCTCTCCCTTCCTCTCTGTAAAAACTCAATAAAATATATTTAAAAAAAAAATAAAAATAAAAAAAAAATAAATAAAATCCCAGAGGTCTCTCTCACTGCACACTGTGGTTCTTTCTTTTGATGGGTGGTGTAAAGTGAGCAAGGTTTCCCTTACTTTAATAGGGATATGCCTAAATGCTACATACTAGTGAATTTCTGGAAACTTTACCAATAAGTTAAGTCTTAAATTTTT
The DNA here is from genome assembly GCF_963455305.1 of Plecotus auritus. NCBI lineage: Eukaryota > Metazoa > Chordata > Mammalia > Chiroptera > Vespertilionidae > Plecotus > Plecotus auritus. The sequence continues at coordinate 123,679,314 of NC_137775.1, forward strand.
GAAGGTTTCTTTACCACACTCTTGGAAGCATATCTAACAGCAAGGAATCTAGGATTCTTACTACTTATTGCTTACTAGATCCAACTAGCATAATATTATCAAGGTAATAGATCAGAAAGATATTATGAGGTATATCAAGATGACTAAAAGTCTTCTAAATATTGTAATAGAAAGAACAAGGAAAGAAGGGTGTACTAGTGTCCTTGCTAGATAAACATAAACTGCTCTGATTTTGTTTCTTATGGAGATGTAACCGAAAGCATTTGGCAGGCCAGGTGCATACCAGTTGCCAGGGTTATGAGTATTTTTCCAAGTAAAACATTGTATTCAGTATGGCAGCTGCAATTGGCATTACTATCTTATTGAATTTATGAAATCCTACTATCAACTTCCCAAGCACATTGGACTTTGCGCAGATCAAGCCAGTGATGTAAAATATGAATGGGGATGTGAGGATTCACCACCCCTGCATCTTTCAGATATTTGATGGCAGTTCTATACTCTCCATTTGCCTAGTGAAGCTACATTGTTTCTGATTTACTGTTTTTATAGAGGTTTGTGGCACTTGCATGGCTTTTTACTTACCCCTTTCTGCCATAATGATTCTCACTTTACAAGCCAGGAAAACATTACATGGAATCTATCAGCTGCTATCTATTTCCTTTATTCTATCTAAAATAACCATAGATTGGGCACAAAATGACACTATCTCCTGCCTGGCCAGGTGGCTCACTTGGTTAGAGTGTTATCCTGTCCACCAAAAGGTTGAGGGTCAATTCCTAGTCAGGGAATATACCTAGCTTGTTGGGTTCGATCCCTGGTGGGGGCATGTATGGGAGGCAACCGATCAATATTTCTCTCTCACATTGATGTTTCTCTATCACATTGATATTTCTCTCTCACATTGATGTTTCTCTCTTCCCCTTCCTCTCTCTCTAAAATCAATAAAAACATTGGGTGAGGGTTAAAACAATACACTATCTCTTGTTGAAGCTGCACTCTTCTTCATTCCAGGTTATAGTATGAACTGCGGTGAACACACGAAGGTGACCACCAATGAGGCATGTCCTTGTAGAATTCCCTCCCCTTGAATGGTGGTGGAATTTGTAACATGCTTCTCACCGATTGAATATGACACAGGTGAAAGGATACTACTCTCATGGTTATCTCATGCTTTATGGCAAAGAGAGGGAATATTACAGGTGTAATTAAGATCCCTAATCATTTACTGACTTTGAGTTTCTCAAAAGAGATATTTCCTGGCTAAGCCTGTAATTGGGAGAGCCCTTTACAAGAGGACACAGGTCTTCCTTATAGTTAGAGACTCAAATAGGCTCCTCACTCTATCTCTATTTTGGGCAACACTTAGGTAAAAGGTACAAAATAATTCTTAATACTTTCTAAGCAGATAAAAACAAATAAATCCTTATTTAATCAGATCGGAACATACACCTTCAGTCAACAGGTTCTCTATGCATATATTCTCAGTAATCCATATTCTAGCAAACCCTTATTCAAATTTTAACTCAATTGAAAACTCTGCAGAAAAGAGCATAGTATACTATGGTACTATATACTATATATTCAATGTGTGTATGCATGCACTACATTGCACTTTGAAGGTAATTTATGCTAATAATGTAACAATTAGTAAGTCAGGGGGCCAAAATAACTGGCTAATTTGGAAACTATGTAATTAAATTGTAAAGAAGCATTATTATTATTAGCCCTACATGATGGACAAAATAGAGATATGTTGTGAGTTTTTTGTTTGTTTTTGTTATATATTTTATTGATTTTAGAGAGAAAAGAGAGAGAGAGAAACATCAATGATGAGAGAGAATCATTGATCGGTTGCCTCCTGCACACCCCCTACTGGGTATGGAGCCTGCACCCAGGCATGTGCCCTTAACCAGAATTGTACCCGGGACCCTTCAGTCTGCAGGCCAGTGCTCTATCCACTGAGCCAAACCAGCTAGGGTAAAATAGAGATATGTTTTTATCTTCACTTTCAAATAGGAAGTGTTTTTCATTCTCACCAATTTACATGCTGCCCTCAATGAGGGTAGAAGTCAGCCACTGATCATAAGGATCCCTCTTCCTTGGTTCCTCAGAGATGTGATGTGCACAGGGTTAAAGAGACTTAAAGCACAGGATTTCTAAAACCTGGTCCATGACAGAATTATACAGAGTATATAGGAAGGAAGCAAAGTCAATTAATAAATTCTCCACTCTACTATGATAAACTGCATAAACAAGAATTAATTTTAGTCAGAAAGGTTATGGAGAATGGAGAAATGAAGATACTGATGCAGAATCGACCACATGAGATAATAACATGGGAGACTCACAAGAAAGAGAACAAAATCAGATGACCCCCCAAAGGTTCAGGATCCAGATACCAGGGAATTAATTGTACCAAGGATGTTAAGCAGATTTTTTAAAAAAAATATTCCATCCTGTGTCCTGAATTTTCTATATTTGTAAGTGTTGTTTATTGGACTTAATTGTTAGAATCAACTTATATAAATATTTTATAATCTACCTATGAATCATGCTTGTAAAACAAATAGAGGCATCTATCATCTAATAGATTGTAAGTATAGCACACACACAGCATATATATCTTATATATTTAAACTCAGTTAATTTTCATAAAGTATATACCCATGTGTGACCAGCAGCCACATTAGAAATGGAATATAGCTATACCTCAAAAAGTTTCCCTGTGTCCTCTTTCATATCCAAAGTATTCACTATCCTAACTAGTAAGGATAATTTGAAAATTAGATTTGTCTGATTTTTAATCATACAGTGCTACTCTTTTGTATCTGATTTTTTTTTTTGCTTAATAGTATATCAATAAGATCCATCCATGTTGTTGAATATAGTAGTAGTTTATTCATGTTCATTATAATATTAAATTCCATTGTATAAATAAATAATATAAAATGTGATCTTTTACACTGTTGACTGATATTGGCTTGTTTTTACTTTGGGGCTATCTTAAAGCTCAGCTATGAATATTCCTGGTTATGAATGTTAATGAATATTGAATATTTCTAACATTTTCATTGGGTATAGCTAGCAGTGGGATTGCTGAGTCATAGTGTAGTATCAAGTCAATTTTAGTAAATGATGACAAACAGAATGCTTGGTAAATTTATATTCCCAACATTACTGTATGAGAATTTTAGTTTCTCTACATATCTTTATTTCCATTATGGTTGTTTCGTAGTATCTCATTGTTATAATTTTTATTCCCCTAATGATTAATGAAGTTGAACCTATATTCAAATGTTTATTGGTTCTTTAGCTATCCTCTTTTTACATTAAATTTATTGGGTGGCAATAGGTTCAACTGTACATTTCTATGATACATCATCTGTATCATAGATATTGTGTGCCCACCATACAGTGAAATCATCTTCCATCACCATATATTTGACCCCCTTTACGCTTTACTACCCTCAACCCCCCATCTCTCCAGTTACTATCACACTGTTGTCTGTGTCTATGAGTTTTGTTTGTTTTTCTTGTTTGTTTATTTGTTGTTTTCAGTTTTATATCCCACATATGAGTGAAATCATATGGTTCTTAATATTTCTGTCTGACTTATTTCACTTAGCATGATATTCTCAAGATCCATCCATGTTGTTGCAAAGGCAGTATTTTATCTTTTCTTATGGCTAAATAATATTCCATTGTATATGTGGACCACATGTTTATTCATCTTCTATCCAGGGACACTTCAGTTGTCTGAATGTCTTGGCCACCATGAATAACACTACAGTGATCATAGGGATACACATATCTTGGTGAATATCTTTGTTTTCAAATTTTTAAGGTAGATACCCAAAAAAGGAATTGCTGGGTCAGGTGGCAGCTCTATTCTTAATTTTTTGAGGAACCTTCACACTCTTTTCCATAGTGGCCGTACCAGCTTACATTCCCACCAGTGGTGAATGAGGGTTTCTTTTTATCTTCAACCTCACTAGCACTTGCTATTACTTGTCTTCTTGAAAATAGCCGTTCAAATGACCACCCTGAAATGTGCCGATCACGTCTGGCTATCCTCTTTTTTGAAGTGTCTGTTCATTTTCCTATTGAATTATCTGTTTTATTTGAAGGAACTCTTTTTATATTCTGTGTAAAAACTGTTAGACAAGGGACAGAAAAGATCTACTCCCACTTGGCGGCTTGCATTTTTGCTCTCATTAAAATACTTTTTGATGAACAAATGTTCTTAATTTTAATACAGTGTACTTACGTTTCTCTGATTTTTGAGACCTCTGAATAAACATTTTGTTTTCACTAAAGGATATGTTGACCTCACTGCATAATATATCAGTGAATTCTATTTAGAGAGTGGCCCCTTATAAAAATGAAAGAAGTGCCCTAGCTGGTTTGGCTCAGTGGATAGAGTGTTGGCCTGTGGACTGAAGGGTCCCCAGTTCGATTCTGGTCAAGGGCACATGCTCCAGTTGTGGGCTCTATCCCTAGTGGGGGGTGTGCAGGAGGCAACCAATCAATGATTTTCTCTCATCTTTGATGTTTCTGTCTCTCTCTCTCTACCTCTACTTTTCTCTCTGAAATCAATTAAAAAAATGAAAGAAGCCGAAACCGGTTTGGCTCAGTGGATAGAGCGTCGGCCTGCGGACTGAAGGGTCCCGGGTTCGATTCCGGTAAAGGGCATGTACTTTGGTTTCGGGCACATCCCCGGTGGGAGGTGTGCAGGAGGCAGCTGATCAATGTTTCTCTCTCATCGATGTTTCTAGCTCTCTGTCCCTCTCCCTTCCTCTCTGTAAAAATATCAATAAAACATATTTAAAAAAAATAATGAAAGAAGTAACTGTGGTCCTATGGTACCATATGACAAAACAATTAGTTACATAAACATATTTTTTCTGAAAATTTTAATTCTCTTTAAATAACACCATTAATTGTTGTTTATTGTAGGAGGAGGACACACCATGAAAACAAGCTATTTTTTACCATGTATATCTCTGCATGTTCTATATTTTTATTTGCTTTCATAGTGTGTGTACATATGTGCATATATAAGTGTATTTACTATTTGTGAGAGATATTTCTTTTCAATTCAATTTTCTGACTGTAGATAAAACATGTCAAAACTCTAAGTGAATTTCAATCATATCTATAATTTTTTGAATTGGTTTATCAGTGGCTACCTAAACATTAACACAGCAAGAATGGAATTTTAAGAAAAGTAAGTTAATTCAACACCATTTAGTCTTTGGTGTATATATGATGGAAATTCAAAAAAAAAAAAAAGCAAAACAAAAACAAAAACAAAAACAAAAACACTGGTTCTCTTGATTCTTGACTTGAACAAACAGGGAAACTAGTGTTTGTACAATTGTGATAATTCCTTTCTAATAGTGATGTAGGCAGATTATCATAAAACACATATGCAACCATCTGCTTAATGAGTAGAAATGTGTGCTTGATCCACAGCTGCTACAATAAACACCATTTGTGAGTTGAATTGGACTGGTTGCATTGTTCTCAAATTTAAATATACTTTCTGATGACATGCACCACTTTAATGATATTCTGCAGAAATATTAAGTAATTATGTGACAGAATATTATTTCAAATTTTTTCTTCTACATTCATAAACACAATAGCTTCATATTTATATCTTACACAATCCTCCCAAGATCATGCCCTGTTGAAGAGCTCTGGCTTTCATCTAATATGGGAACATGTTTACAGTCTCTGTTCCATCCTTAAAATGACAGATATCAGGATATATTAACTAGTGTATTCGTGTTAATTACTTTACTGTATATGTATATCAAAACCTCCAGTTGTACATCTTACAGATAGAGAGTTTTTATATGCCAATAATATCTCAATAAAAGTTTTTTAAAAAGAGAGAAAAATCTCATCAAATCCTAACATATTTCTTGAAGAGGCTGAATGACTAAATTATGTAAGTCAGAAAGTTGTCATTCTCTGCTTAATAAACTCCAGAAATAGAGCCCCTTAAGCTCTCTGGGTAGAACTTTCAGGGTTTCATTTCTCTTATCATTGAAGATAGGTTTTCCCCTCCACCTCTAGCCTTCATAGTTCCCTGTTTCTTGTCCCTAGAAAACCCCTAAACTTCCTCCAATAAGCTAAACTCCACAACAACCAAAAATGCAGAGACTCTTATTATAGGACCTTTATCTCAATTTATGTCTGTACAACCCAGGAAGTGTAATTCTCACTCATTCTCTGATTTTGTTAAATATTTTTATTGATTTTAGAGAGAGAGAGGAAGGGAGAAGGAGAAAGAGACACAAACATCAATGATGAGAAAAAGACTAATGGGCTGCCTCCTTCATTCCTCCAAGTGGGGATCGAGCCCACAACCTGGGCATGTGCCCTGACCAGGAATCAAACAGGTGACCTTTGGTGCCTGGGTCAACACTCAACCACTGATCCACACCAGCTGGGCTCATTCTCTGATTGTTAATCTGTGTGAGTCTGTGTTAGCACTAAGTAACCTTGACACCACATCCCACCACAGTTCCCTACTTTCTTTCTGTAAATAGCACTTATCATCTTCACATACGTTTAGTTATTTGCTTTTCTCCCTTTACTTGAATGTAAGCTCTGGGAAGGTAGAGATTCTTGTCTGTTTTATTCACTGATGTATCCTAAACAACTAGTACAGTGCATTGCTCTTAGTAGATAGTATGTTACATTTCTATATATGTAAAATGAACATATAAGTATACATATAAATAGATCTTAAATAAGCATTTAATATGTATCAATGTGAAAAAGTTAGTCATTTATTAATATTTTAATGCACATTATATCTTCACAAATAGACAATTTTATATTAATTGGCTTATATAATTTGCTACGCAGCTATGGAAGACCAATTCTATATAACAAAAGAGTAATATGCAAATTAACCATCACTCAACTACACCCATAAACGACACCCACCAGCCAATCAGGAGCAAGTATGCAAATTAACCCCAACCAAGATGGCTGCCACCACAGAGTGACCAGGAGGCTTGGGTTTCCCTGGCAATGGAGGAAGCCAAGCTTTCCGCACACCCTGGCCGGCCTAGGCCTCTACTCAAGGCTACAAAATTTCAATTATAGAAGATAAAAAAATCCCAGATACCAGAGCCTCGGCTTGGGTCACCCATGGGCGTGGCCGGCCTGCAAACCACCACAGGTCCCTCACCCAGGCCACCCCACACCTCAAGGGAACCTCACCCTGATCCTGGACACCCTTCAGGGCAAACCAGCTGGCCCCCACCTGTGCACCAAGCCTCTATCCTAACTAATAAAGGAGTAATATGCAAACTGACCATCACTCCAACGCACAAGATGGCTGCCCCCATGTGGTCAAAGATCCTGCCCCCATGTGGACACAAGATGGCCACCACAAGATGGCCAGCAGGGGAGGGCAGTTGGGAGGGACCAGGCCTGCAGGGGAGAGCAGTTGGGAGGGACCAGGCCTGCAGGGGAAGGCATTTAGGGGCAAACAGGCTGGCAGGGGAGCAGTTAGGCATCAATCAGGCTGGAGGGGAGTGGTTAGGGGGTGATCAGGCTGGCAGGCAGAAGCGGTTAGGGGCAATCAGGAAGGCAAGCAGTTGGGAGTCAGCAGTCCTGGATTTTGAGAGGGATGTCTGACTGCCCGTTTAGGCCCGATCCTAGCTGGATCAGGCCTAAACAGGCAGTCGGACATCCCTTGAGGGGTCCCAGATTGGAGAGGTTGCAGGCTGGGCTAAGGGACACCCCCCCCCCCCGGGGGGCACAAATTTCTTGCACCAGGCCTCTAGTAGTAAATAAAAGGTATGGATTTCGCTAAACAAATACATGTATTCTGAAAAATATAAATATCAGAATAGTCCTTTCACCTAAAGGAAAATATATCACAATATAGTAATAATAATTTTTTATAGTATGAACTGTTTAATCTCTTTGTAGAAACAACATAATCATGCTTTTAATACAAACCCTGGTTTTATGACAATCAAGAGCTCTAACTTCAGGGACTGGTTTCATTTTATAGTGCCTCTATAATTGAGTCCATTACTTATTGAACCACAGCAGATGATGGCACCATCCCAGATTCTTTTTCTTTGATCTTCTTGTTGAAAGAGAAAAAGAAGGGTTGAGGAAGAGAGAGAGGGAGGGAGAGGGAGGAAGGAAGGAAGGAAGGGAGAGAAGAGAAAGGAGAAAGAGGAGAAGGAGGCAGGGAGGATGAAAGAAGGAGGAATGTTATGAATGGTTATATTGGGTGGAATGAAGAGATTAATGATTTTTACTTAATAATTCTATGTATTTTATTGGGTTCTAACCCTGTTTTTAAATTACATGTTTTTCTTTGTGAGAATAAAAAATTTCTAAAGGAAAAAATGTTAACAGCATGCCCCACTGGAATCAGATCTGAAGGACAGCTATGCTGATATTTAGAATGCACCCTGGACACTGCCATATATGTTGATTTTCAGTGTTTGGGAATTCCCTATAAAGAATTTAAACATTCAATTATAATTCAATCTTAAAGTAGGACTGATAGATTAAAGATGGGATTATGGGTTATGGAAGCCATATTATAGGAAAGGGCACTCAATATCTGAAAAGTAAAATTAGTATATATTAAGTAATAAGTCATGATGAAAGAGATCCAGCAATTTTTACTGAAATGAATAAAAGTGTTTCAATTCATCAGAAAGCCTGAAGTTGGTAGAGACCAAGATGAAAGAGAAGGTACTTCTAAGCTGTTTGCTATAGAAATGAAGGACAGAAAGAGGAATAAATGCAGAATATAAAACTGATTAGATGAACCATATGTAGAGTAAAAAAGTAAGTCAAATAAGAATTTTTGAAACATTGCTAAATGGCTTGATGAAAAATGTTAAGCTGATCTGTATTTTATAAAGAGAATCTGACAGCATAGGATTCATGGATAGGAGACATGTTTGGAGGGTCCCAAGGCATATGTGGTGGGAACTTTAACTGTGTCATGGTTATAGGTATTGAGAGACATAAAACTTTCAGATAATAAAATGCTTTCTAAAATTGTGCTGTTGTGATGCTGTGATTTAGTTAGATTGTCATTGTTTTGTTGTATCTTTAATATGTTAAAAATAACATGAAACTAAATTATTTCTAAGTCATGATATTGCAAACCTTTATGTTTTAAAATTTGACTTGATTGTCAGATTTCTGACATCAAGGTTTAAAAATGCTCATTCCTAATTTCCAAACAAATCTCTGTGGCAGAGTGAAAGTGCAGTCCCTCTATCAGAAACTCAACTTTCTGACTTTATTTTTGCAAGCGGACAATAAAAATTATCAATTTAAATATCCCTGGAATTATTATTTATTGTTTCCTTTCAGGTGAATATTACAGTTTATAAAAGCACATAGTACATAAAAAATAAAAAGTACACAGTACAAATTTTATGATACCACAAGGTGAGAATATTTTATTATATATTGGTTTTCTACACCCCTTCACAAATTGTGAAGTGTTGTTTCCTTTTCTGATCCTCTCTCATGTGTCGAGTAAACCGAACAAGGAAAACTAACTTTTCCATTCAATTCAATGACCATTTGTGTAATGGATCTCATGAGCATGGGGATATAATAAAGTAGAAAGCTGAACATTGGATCGATATAAATAGAAAACTTTTTATGTTGAGAAACTTCAACACAGTAAAAATGTCCTATGGATCCATAATGCCAGCCTCACCCTGATTTGCTGGAGACTAAAATGACACAATTAGAATTGTGTTTCTTTGATTATAAGCTCCAATTCTCTGTAAAAGAGAATTCTCAGTAAAAGAATGCATTAAATATTTTCTGTCATTCATACAACAGAATTGGTTAATAGATAAAACCGTCACCTGAAAGAAAAATATCAAAATCAGAAGGGAGAAGAGAGGTCATTGAAACTTGAGCCAATTGTCCTGCCATGACATGGTTCTGGAACTTGCTAAATTTAACCATTTCATGTCAAAATTTGGTCTCATCCAAGTAAGCAGGTGGCACAAATGTTTATAATAGGGGAATGCTGCATCCCAGCACCCCTAGAATCATATGGAATTCCTTTGTGAAGTGATAACATTAACTTTTGAGAATCCTCTCACTATAATTTTTACATTAAAGTTGTGGGTGACTTCATTTTTCCCTTTGGGACCAGATTGAATGGCATGCACTTTTTAAAACCATCTGTCATGCAGCACCTTAATCTTCTTACAAGTAGAGGAGAATGCAGACATCTGACGTTGCAGAGATAAAGTTAACATGACAAGATATCAACCAGACTTTTTAATATGGCACTTCTAACATTTTGTCAAGTCACTCTAGATCTTTTCAGTTAGCTATCTTTTGGGCTTAAGAAAACAGAGAACACATGCTTATTTTAGAAGCTGGTAAATATTGCTTTTTTGCAGTATATATATAATGTTTTTCTCACAAGATGAACCTGAGCTAAATTGTCCTCCTTTTGAGGCAACATCTCCTAGATTTATTTCAGTTATCACCAATATATAAAGTGTGCAAATTTTTCTCTAAAAGAGAAAAGTATAAAAAAGGCAGATTGTAGTCATCTTTTCATCCTTCACTTAAAACACTGTATTACTTGTGGTCCCCCCGCCAAAAAAAAAAAAAAAAAAAGAAAAAGAAAAAATAAAGGCAGCACAAGTATAGTACTTGAGGGAATTTTAATTAAGGAACAACTTTATTTACAAAAATGAGATAGGGTTATGAGAAAATATCAAAGGAAACATCCCAAAGCAAAAGCTTAGAGGGCTCACCACTCCTAGTCCTGAAGAAACCAAGGGAGGAATAGATTCCAGAACCCAGTGGAGCTAGAACTGAATTCAAAGGGCCACTTGTAAAAAGGAACTATGACCTTAGGCAGAGAAAAGCCACTTACAGTTTCAGCCAATCAGATAAGGAACTGGGATAAAATATTCTCCAACCTCTATCTCCATTGTTTCCCTGGTGCTTCCAATTAGCTAAAACTACACAGAAACTAGAGGACAAGAAACCTAATGGATGCAGGCCAAAGAAGTCAGCTTCTTGAAGCCTGTTAAATGATAAGGAATGGTAAAGAATTGTGAGGATTTAAAAAATATCTAGCACAATAATCTACTATAGATATTGTATTCCTTTCCTTATCACCTTACAGATACCAACATATTGAGGACAGAGTGTCGGGAATTATTCATTCAATTAATAACTAAAATGCAGAAGCACTTCAGTTACATGGAAGTCTGATGAAAAGAGCCATTAAAATTTCCATTTGAGGATACTGGTACTAGACTTTTGAAATGTAACATCAACGTACAGGTGTTTATTGGGCTTTCACTAGATCACAAGTATTAGACTCCGCATTTTGATGCTTACAGGAGATACAAGACAGAACACAGGTCTTCAAGTAGCTTATTATCTAACTAGAGGCCCGGTGCATGAAATTCATGCACTCAGGGGTCCCTCAGCCTGGCCTGCACCCTCTCCCAGTCCGGGAGCCCTCAGGGGATATCTAACTGACATCCTAAGTTGGCAGTCGGACATCCTTAGTGCTCCTGTGGAGGCGGGAGAGGCTCCTGCCACCACCGCTGCAATCGCCAGCCATGAGCCTGGCTTCTGGCTGAGTGGTGCTACCCCTGTGGGAGCACACTGACCACGATGGGGCAGCTCCTGTATTGAATGTCTGCCTCCTGGTGGTCATTGCATGTCATAGCAACTGGTTGTTGCACCGTTCGGTCGATTTGCATATTACCCTTTTATTATATAGGATTTCTGGAAAATAACAAACATGCAGCAAGAATACCTAAGGATTCAAAAACAGATACATATGAATCTTTGTATTTACATAGGTTTTAGTATTATAAAGATATTCCAGAAATTTTTTAAAATCTTTATTGTTCAGATTATTACAGTTGTTCCTCTTTTTTTCCCCCCATATCTCCCCTCCACCGGGTTCCCACCCCACACCATGCCTTTACCCCCCCCCCCACTGTCCTCATCCATAGGTATATGATTTTTGTCCAGTCTATTCCTGCACCCCCCACACCCCTTTCCCCCAAGGATTGTCAGTCCACTCCCTTTCTGGCTAAGCCTCCCCAGTTACCTGAGGTGGACACTCTTGGTGCACCCCTTTGTAGGCTGTGTGCACAGTCTTGTTGTAGTTAAGCCTTGATTGTTGTTGGTATCACTGGAAGGAATTGACCTCCAGGCCATTTGGCTGTGAGGATCAGCTGTGTCTACGATGGGAGAACTTCTGTGCTGGAGACACCCTTATGAGGCAAGACTTGCTTCAGTGGGGCTTTGGTGCTCATTGAGTCTGCCCCCTGAGTGTGTCCTTTGTGGATCTGAGGAGTTGTAATCTGGATGGTCCCTCTTTGACCACTGGGTACACTGGCTCTTGGATCTCCAAGGAGGTGCTAATTTAGCCTCTGCCTGAGGCCACCCAGCAGGAGCTACAGATAGATCTGCAGATTCCTCTTCTTTGTTTGGGTTTTGGAGGTGCCCAGATGAGGCCCAGCTGTGAAGCAATGCAAGCTGCTGTGGGGCCTTGGGTCTTCTTTTGGATGTTCTGGGTCTCTCTGACTCAGCTGCAGTTTGATAGGTAAGTTTAGAATTCAAAGGACGAGGCCTTTCATATGCAAAAGCCTCTGTGCACAGCTTAGATGGGGCAGAGTCTCAGGGTGGAGCAAAAAGCAATGGCTTCCCGTCAGCCCTGCCCTAAGAGGCCCCTGGGTCTCAGTGTCCCATGGTAATCACTGCAAGCACCTCTGAGAGAAAGCCGCCCTCAAGTTCCCATCTGATGCAAGACAGTCCAATTTCTCCCCGTATGAGTCTGGGTCCCCAGAGTCTCACCCAGAACTGGAGTTCAGAGCAGTCGGGAGCTTGTGTCTCCCTCCGGCTTGAAAAAGCCAACCGTGTACTCAGTTGCCAGCCCTCTCCACACACGCGTCTCCATACTTCTGCCTTCCGCACCTCCTCTGAGTCTCAGTGTGCTTTTCTCTTTTCTTCTAGTTGTATTGTTTACTTATGCTGCCATCTTGGTTTCTCTGACATTCAGAAATTTTTAAAAAGCAAACATTTATCTCTTAATGAAGTAGTTTTTCAGTACAACTATTGTTATCAAAGCATAAAAAATATAAAAGAATTTTGAGATTTTTATGATTATTCTAAAATGGCTTGCCAGTTATAATTGGAAGTATTCCTTTTACTAACTGGTAGCACTCTCTTTTAAAGTTTTTTTTTTATTTTATTTTATTTTATTTTATTTTTATTTTTTTAAATATTTTATTGATTTTTTACAGAGAGGAAGGGAGAGGGATAGAGAGCTAGAAACATCGATGAGTGAGAAACATCGATCAGCTGCCTCCTGCACACCCCCCACTGGGGATGTGCCTGCAACCAAGGTACATGCCCTTGACTGGAATCAAACCCGGGACCCTTCAGTCCGCAGGCTGACGCTCTATCCACTGAGCCAAACCGGTCAGGGCAAGTTTTTTTTTTTTTTTTTTTATTAAAAGTTTTTAATGTTAACATTAGTGCAGACTTTCCCACCGCCACCCCTTTGCCCAACTCAATAAACCCTGCCTTTCCCTATTTTGGCCTCACCACACTATTGTCCCTATCTATGTAATATACATATATGTTCTTTAGCTAATACCTTCAACTTCTTTATCCAGTCACCCCATTCCCTTTCCCTCTGGCTCCCACCAATCTGTATCATGTATCCATTCTTTTGGTTCCATTTTGTTCATCAGTTTATTTTGTTCATTAGATTCCAATTTTTAGTTAGACCAAATGGCATTTGTCTTTCTCTGACTGGCTTATTTCGTTTAGCATAATACTACCCAGGTCCCTCCATGCTGTCACAAGAGTAGGGGTTCCTTCTTTTTATAGCCATGTAGTATTTCATTCTGTAAGTGTAGCACAGTTTTGTTTTGTTTTTTATCCACTCATTGGCTGATGGGTATTTGTACTATTTTCAGATATTTATTATTGTAAATAATGAACATAATGCTATTAACATAGGGGTGCATATATTCATATATTTGGGGTTTCAGGATTCTTAGGATTATTCACAGAAGTGGAATCACTGGGTCAAGAGGCAGTTATATTTCTAATTTTTTGAGGAAACTCCATACTGTTTTCCACAGTGGCTGTCCCAGTCTGCATTCCCACCAGTGGACTAGGGTTCCCTTTTTCTACATCTTTGCCAACACTTGTTTGTTGATTGATTATGGTAGCCATTCTGGTAGGTGTAAAGTGATACCTCATTGTAGTTTTAATTTGCATTTCTCTGATGATCAGTGACATTGAGCATTTTTTCAATGTCTTTTGGGCATCAGTATGTCCTCTTTGGAGAAGTTTCTATTCAGGTCATTTGTCCATTTTCTCATTAGATCATTTGTCTTTCTGGTATTGAGTTGTATAAGTTCTTTATATATTTTCAAAATTAACCCTTTATCAGATGTATCATTGGAGAATTTGTCTCCCATACAGTGGGTTCTCTTTTCATTTTATTGATGCTTTCTTTTGGTATGCTTTTTAGCTTGTGACAAAGTGGGGTTTATTCCAGGAGTGCAAGGTTGGTAAAGTATTCACAAATCAATAAATGTGATATATCACATAAACAAAATGAAAGAGAAAAATCACATGCTCATATCAATAGATGCAGAAAAAGTACATGATAAAATCTAGCAACCACTTATGATAAAAACTCTAAGCAAAGTGCGAAGAAAGGCCATATATGAAAAACCTATAGCCAACATCATACTCAAGTGGCAAAAGCTAAAAGTGTTTCCCTTATGCTCAGGCACAAAACAGGGTTGTCTGCTTTACCACTCTTATTCAGCATAGTACTAGAAGTTCTAGCTATAGTGATCAAATAAGAAGAAGAAATAAAAGGCAACTAAAATCAGAAAGGAGGAAGTAAAACTTCCATTACTTGCAGATGACATGATATTGTATATAGAAAACCCTAAATACTCCAACAAAAAACTATCAGATCTAATAAACAAATTTGGAAAAGGTGCAGGATACAAAATCAAAATCCAAAAATAGATGGCATTTTTATGCACCAATAATGAACTATCAGAAAGAGAAACTAAGAAAACAACCCCATTTACTATTGCAACAAAAAAATAAGGTACCCAGGAATAAATTTAAGCAAGGAAATGAAAGACCTGTACTGAGAGAACTATATAACATTAAAGAAATAAATTAAGGAAGATACAAATAAGTGGATGTTAATGGATTGGAAAGATTTATATCATTAAAATGTCTATACTACCCAAAGCAATCTATAAATTCAATGTAATTCCTATTAAAATATAAATGGCATATTTCATTTCAGAACTAGAAAAAATATTCCAAAAGTTTATATGACACCAAACGACCCTGAACAGCCAAGCACTCTTGAGAAAGAAGAACAAGTTAGATATATCACAATACAGGATATCAAACTATACTAAAAGGTCATTGTAATCAAAACAGCTTGGTACTGGCACAAGAGCAGGCATATAGACCAATGGAACACAATAGAGAGCCCGGAAGTCAACCCATGCCTTTATGGTCAATTAATACTCGACAAAGGAGGCAAGAGCATACAATGGAATAAAGACATTCTCTTCAATAAATGGTACTGGAAAAATTGGACAAGTACTTGGAAAAAAAAATGAAACGAGGCCACCAACTTACACCATAAACCAGAATAAACTTGAAAAGGATAAAAGACTGAAATGTAAGTCGTGAAACCATAGAAGAATACTAGAAGTAAACATAGACAGTAAAAATCTCAGACATCTTTCCAAGCAGTATTTTTGTAGATATAGCTCTAAGAGTAAGGGAAACTCAGGAAAACATAAACAAAAGGCCTACATCAAGCTAGTACTCTTTGTTTTGAAGTGTATTTTATCTGACATAAATATAGTCACCATAGTTACTGTTATAGTTACTGTCTGCATGATTTTATTAATTTTCAGCCTTGCAGGCAGCACAAGGTATTCTTTTTTACTCATTCTGGTGTTCTTGGACTTCTAACAACAGTGCTTATTCCATTCATATTTAATGCAATTATAGATATGGTTCTGTAAAATAAATCTACTTTTTATTTTCTGTTAGTCTCCTGAATTTTTCCTCTGTTCTTTTTATTCCACCTTCTTTAGAATTATTGAATATTATTTATAATTCAATTTTAAATTATATATAAAATTTATAACTATTCTTTTTTGCTTTTATACTTTTAGTGATTATTCTAATGATTACAATGTATAG
This sequence comes from Plecotus auritus, assembly GCF_963455305.1. Lineage (NCBI taxonomy): Eukaryota > Metazoa > Chordata > Mammalia > Chiroptera > Vespertilionidae > Plecotus > Plecotus auritus. The sequence continues at coordinate 123,695,604 of NC_137775.1, forward strand.
TCTTAACTTGCCACACTAAGAGTTGACGATGCCCTTTTTTTCAAATGTAGAATTTATGAACTTTGTAAATACTAGTATCTGGGCATTTCTATGCAAATCAATGATAGGTAGTAGAAGCGGGGAAAATAAAATGCTTCCAAAATATTTCTCGTGTGGTCACATATCATTCATATGTGAATGTACTTGGAAAATATCAGATAAGCAAAGGCGTTGAATATATGAAACTGACTTGTCTGTCCTTATAAAATGAAGTGCACACCATAACAAATAAGAGAAATATCTCCAGCTGAAATGCATTTTTACTGAATAATTATTTTAGAAATCTGCTTGTTCAAAACTAAGTAAGTCATTTTATTTGTATAAATAAATCAAAAATACATTATGAAGGAACTAACTTAGATTAGTTATAGTTAAAGGAATACATGATTTCTGAATTTGAAATCAAGTGGACACACTACATACCACCATGGATAGCTCAGAAAATCAAATAGTGAATTGAATGTCTAATCTGAGAAACTTCAAAGGAAAGTTTAACATAAGAAAATGATGAGTGTGTTGCCCTAACCGGTTTGGCTCAGTGGATATAGCGTCGGCCTGCAGACCGAAGGGTCCCAGGTTCGACTTCTGTCAAAGGCATGTACCTTGGTTGCGGGCACATCCTCAATGGGGAGTGTGCAGGAGGCGGCTGATCAATGTTTCTCTCTCATCGATGTTTCTAACTCTCTATCCCTCTCCCTTCCTCTCTGTAAAAAATCAATAAAATATATTAAAAAAGAAAATGAGTGTGATTAAGCACAGGTTAGTACCATTCATTTTATGCTTAATAGGTTATACATTAATTATGCAGGGATAGAGTAGATAGGAACAGGATTTACACTATACTAAGAAAAATTATTGTTTTTAAACTGCATGTACCAATCTAGAATATTTCAAAATTTCATAAATACATAAACCATTACAGCATATTAATTTTGGAAAAATTAGTTGTTACTAATAAATGAATAAACAGCTGAAACCTCTTCACATCAGTAAATTCATGATGACAGATTAGTGTTTACACATCTTTAAAAAAAAGAAATCCAAAATGTCTGTACCCAGCCACATGAGCATCACTCCTGGGGATAGCTCAATAATATCCCTATTTATCTGAGTCTTCATAAGTTGTAATAATACTTTATATGTTCCCCAATTTGTACTTCTTCAATATTTGTTCCAGTGCAATGAATATAAACCAAAATAAGGAACTGAAATTATAAATTAATAAAGAAAAGGTTTGGCAGTAGAGATAGTAGCTAAATATAGTGCTTATTTTCAAGGAATCTAATATTGTAGATTTTATTGACAAGAATTATGAATTTGTGGAAAGGCAAGAGAAGACAGTATTAATATGTGAATTTTCTTAGCATATATCATAAAGAAAGATTAGACACCATTTTCACTTAACACCAATAAAATACTAGAGAGAGATAAATATCAAATATCTTTAAATTAAAATCACTAGTACAAAAAAATACAAACAGGTGAACTGCAAATAATGGAGGGGGGAAAAATCAGCATGTAAACAAACAAAAATAAACATAAAAATGTGCACATTAATATATGAAAGAAATAATATGTTTAGAACTTATCTTTTTTTTATTGTGGGATTGGAAGTAATCTAATTTGAGGTGATTTAAAAGTTTTCATTATAATTTTCATTTTTTATATTTTGAAAAATGATTATTTTTACTTTTATATTGAAAGAAAATTATTATGAAAGAAAACATTTTTAAAAGAGTTGGGTCCTGAAATAAGGCCTTGTGAATGGATAAAATCCTATTACTCTTTCCCTGATATATGTCCTGCTATCAGTGGGATGCTGAGGAATCTTGGGCAGAGCCCTGCCTACATCTTGGTTTACAGCATGGATTTATGTAAGATCCCAAAGGCCTCCAGGGTAAGAAACTGACACTTGCAACTCCACTTGGTTACTAGGTTAACCCAAGCCCAGAACAGATAATGATCTTGGTAATGGACAATAAGCTCTCTATGGCAAAAATTCACCAGGAAATTAGAACTGATCTGAAACACTAAGGGTCACAATTTTGGGGAAATGTGGTTTCTACTTTGTGAGGCAGCGAGTACAGAACTTGCTATCATGGTGGAAGTTTTAGATTCTAAAGAGGTGACTATGTGACATAAGTTGTAACTATAGGAACCTAGATAAGTTTGAGCATTGGCTGCAGTTGAAAAATTGCACAGAAAGTGAAACCAAGAGCCATGGGAAACAACAGACTGGAAATCTACATCCAGGGAGCAAAAGAATATGCCCACTCCCTAAGGGCTCTTGTAACAGCTCTTCCATTAAATCCCCAAATCGTTGTAATTGTGTATCTTCCATTCTTCACCTTTCCAAACATATTTAAGTTATTCTAGCCCTGTTATAACATTGTATATTAGGTAAATGAGAAGCAGATCACTTGCCTTTTTAGTTCATGGGCATCTGAAACAAGAGGGGACAAGGAACATTGAGATGTAAAGACCCAGCCCACGATCCTTGGCCATTCAGTCCACAGCAGTGACTGGATCAGGTTTTTATATGGTCTCCCAAGACAGCGGCTGGGATGTGAGTGCGTTTTGTAAGCTGAAAGGAGATTGAACAAAATATTTGCAATGAGAAGGGAAGACAATAATAAACTGTATTAACATTCACAAAAAAAAATTGTAATGAGAGAAACTAAATGTTCTTTCTCACAATTAAAAAATACATATTTGTATTGATTTCAGAGAGGAAGAGAGAGAAAGAAAGAAACACCAACACTGAGAGAGACTCATTGATCGGCTGCCTCCTGCACCCACCACACTGGATATCAAGCCTACAACCTGGACAAGTGCCTTGACAGGGAGTTGAACCATGACCTCCTGATTCATAGGTCACTGCTCAACCTCTGAGCCATGCTGGCCAGGCTCTCTTTCTCATAATTTGACCAGTCAGCATAGCTGGAGTGAGCTCTGCTTCATAAATATTGTTAGAGACTGAATCAGGCAGCTCAGCTGGAGATACCTGTCTATTATTACTCAGATATTATATACTAGAGGCCCGATGCATGAAGATTTGTGCAATAATGGGCCTTCCTTCCCCTGGCTGCTGGCCCTGCCTTCACTCTGGCAGGAGCCGCCTTTTCGCTCTGGCCTGGAGCTGCTTTTCAGCCTTCCCATATTGCCAAGAGGCCCGGAGCATCCCTCCCCGCCCCAGGCTGCTTGGCACCTGCATATGCAAATTAACCCACCATCTTTGTTGGGTTAATTTGCATACTCACTCCTGATTGGCTGGTGGACATCACAAAGGTACAGTCAATTTGCATCTTACTCTTTTATTAGTATAGATGATAGCATAACCATTTAAATATAAAATAGTATATGCCAGGCCCTGCTCTAAGCTCTTTAAATACAAATTTCATTTAACCCTACAAGCCAGTACTAGTATCTAAGTTTGACAACTGAGGGAATTTAAACACAAAATAATCAAGAAAATTGATCAAGGTATGGAGCAAAAATCTGAATTAGTACAGCCTGGTTCAAGAGTCAGCAAAAAACAGTTTGAGATAAGCCTCTGGGAATTACATTATCCATGCATAAATTTAAAAAATTGGTTTACACAGCTTTTAAATAATCTTTAATCTATAATACATTAAAGTTAAGTTAATATTGCCCTGGCCAGTATGGCTTAGTTGTCTGGAGGGTTGTCCTGTACACCGAAGGGTTGAAGGTTTTATCCCTGGGAGGCAACTGATAGATGTTTCTCTCTCACGTCAATGTTTCTATCTCTCCTTATCCCTTCCTCTCTCTTTAAAAATCAACAAAAACATATTCTTGGGTGAGGATTAAAAAAAAAACACTTAATATGAAGATGGCAAGGTGATCCATCACAGAGCTATAGATCAATAGAAACTTGTAGATTCGCGATTATAACAATGGCATGCACATTCCCCTTAAAAAGAAGTGCCCAAATGTATCCCTGCCACGAGACCTTTGTTTTTCTTTCATTTTAGTGATATTTGGTACTGCTATAAGCCTCTCTGAAGACCCACAACAAATGAACCACTAGTCAAGGGAGTGACTGCCAGAAAAAGCTGTTATTTAGCACTTTAACAAGTAGTCTTTATTATTTTCTACTGCTTTAACTGAAGATCTTCTGATGAATTAGACACACACGTTTTGTATTGACTTCATTACCTGATCTATGCATTAGACTGACCAGAGAGGCCTTCTAGCAGATCCTTAGGAGTAAAGTAATATAGTTTTAAAATATTAAGAAGGAACAGAGAGATATCCTCCTGAGCATATATAAAGGTCAGGTAGAGTCCAGAGTTATATTCAAATTAGATGTCTAATGTTGTTAGGTATAATCATTTCATAATAATCAAAAACAATTGCACCTTTTCTTCTGGGAAAGTAATATTCAAAATCAAATGGTGGTGTTAGTTCAGAAATACCAATTAGAACCATATGTTTCAAACAAGCTGATAAAACAACAAAAACATGAAAAGAGCTATTTTAATTCATAAGTTGCAGGGTTCAGGGTATATGATTAATGCAGACATTTACAGAGGCTGCCAATTATTGTAAATTCTAGTTCCTTAGTGAAATGTATGAAGCCTGAAAGACCTTGCAAGAAGATTTGCTTTTGTATTATCTTTTTCTCCCATGTCTTTACATTAAACTGCATGAAAGAAGGATAATGAATAAAATTAATGCAGAAATGCCCTGGAAAATAAGTCAAGGGACCAGTTTCACAGGATACATTCAAATATAATTAGGCTTTGGCATTCATCATATTAATGAAAATGTACATGGGTTCCAGTTTGGTGACACAATTTTATGCATTATTTGAGTAAATGGATAAAGCTTTTGATTGGAAAGAGTGGATTAATTCTACTCATATTGCATTGTTCCTCTAACCTTTTATATGCCATTATAATGATATATTTGTTCTTAATTACAGGTATTTTTTGAAAACTATAAATAAAAGTTAAACAAACACATTTTTGAACCCGAGAAGAGTTTTCTAGTAGAATGTGTTGCCAGGGTTCTTTTCCCAGCCTTACGAAGGGTTCAGCATTCTGGAGAAAGGGGCTGCGCGTAGATGATTAAAGAGTCCAAAGACAAAAAATAATTTTGAAAGGCATTGGGAGTCAGGGGATCTTCAGCTGAAGGAGCTAAAGACTCTTTCCTTGTCTAGGACCCCCCTGCTTTTACTATAACACAATTTGTCCCAAGGCAAGGTGGAAATATACACTTCAAAGGGTACGGTATCAAAGGGTACAGAAGCATTGTCAGTTTGGGGAATAGCCTACAGCTGTTCAGGTGTTTGGCCAACAGGAGGCAATAAAATGCCCTGAGCTGTCTGGCAGTTAACAATTATCCTATTCAGGTTTGGGGGAAGTGCTGTTTAGCCGTTTCCAACAGGTAAACTACATATGTGGCTCACCCTTGTTGAGCCGCCCAAGCTTAATCAACCTTTTGATGGAACTCTTGTAATTATTACATGCTGGAATTGGTTCTCAGCAATGTGTTATTGGGGAAAAGGACAAATTTATTATATGAATATTGATTAATTATATTTTATGTCTTACTACTTTCAAGTTTTATAAGTAAAATTATCTTAATGCAAGATGAAATTATCTTAAGAAAAGAAATACACAAAAAACTCAAATAATAACACAGTTAGCCAGTGTTGAATTCAGAAACAAACAAAAAAAACACAATGATCAGGTTTACTTTTGGCAAATAACTTTTCTTATATAGCAGGTATGCAGTGATTTTAGGCTCACCTCTAATTTAGTTTCACTGTATAATTAAGCAGCAAAGTCAGAGGGCAATGCAAAATTGAACTCTGCTTGCTGCCATTGACCAGCAATGCATTATCTGTGTAGTTACCCTGCTGTTTCTGGTTCTGTCATGTACACTGGAAAGTCATATCTGTTTAGAACAGATCTTCTTTAAAACCCAAAAGTCCATAGTAAAAAGACAAAAACTCAACATGAAATGGAGAAATGTTGTATTGATGAATCACAGCGTAATGAAAGAAGGAGTGCATTAACACTCTATTTATTCCACTGCTAAACATTCAAGATGAGAGAACTAAAAATCTGGACTAAAGAAACCAGAGGCTGCAGTGAGAAAATCAGACATCTTAAAATCATCAGAACACTGCATGCTCCCTGGTGGGGAGAAACATTGTAAGTTAATAGGACTTAAATTCATCTAAAACTATATATAGCTGCCATGTTCCTTCATGGTTACAACTGTAACTCTGGGAAGCACATTATATGGAGAGAGTTGGGCTGTATTAATTAGTCTTTTCATACTGGCATTATCAACAATAGGTTATTAAATTATAAAATCCATGAGGTTTGCAACCTTCTGTACTTACTTCCTAGCAAAAGGTTTAGGACAAAGAAGCTTTTCAATACATATTTGATGAATGTAAGAATGAATGAATAAGATGAAAGAAATGCCTACCTTTACACATTTTAGAGTATAAATTGTTCACACAATTATGTTGATATTACAAGAGCAGGACACTATTAAATCTATCCTTTGCCGGAGTTATAGAAAATTTTGCTCACTCCATATTTCAGTAGAAGCTTTAGATTATTTTTTAAGTTATTCTGTATATCCATCTTCTTTTAAAAATCAATACATTTTCAAAAACAAATATCGCTGTCTACGTCTCAACTTGTTCAAAGAGTTTGTTGCTCAGGTTTCCTATCTAGTTTAGCCAGTTTTCAAAAATAAAATATGAAACCTGCATTAATATCAGTAAAATATTGTTTCATGTAGAGCAAAGTGGAATAGCATTTATTATTGGACTACAACCAATGAACATTATTAGACTACAACTTTTTGGGCCAATAAGAATCACTTGTTTAGAGACCCTTCTTCTCTCTCTTCAGAACAATCATCCAGGAGTTTACTGCATGCAGCTCGTCACCAAATACTAGGTGACCTATAAGGAAATTCATCACAAACTGGCTACCTAATCAGATCTTCTTAAAAAAGCAAATTATTTTTTATATAAATAGCCATTCTTGTATGGATTTAAACCAAGAATTTCATAATAGTGGATTTACAGTAATGCTTATGCTAATAGCATGATAAAAAAAAAAAAGACCAGCACTGAATTTAGCAATCCTAGGGGACATATATGATTAGTCTTTTTGGCTTTACAAGGAGATAAAAAGGTGTCATTTTTGTTTTTGTTCTTGTTTTTCTCAGTTGTTTATTATTCAAGAAACTTACCCCATCTCCAATCATCAGAGATCCAATGAAGTCAATCAAAACACAATTTTATATTTTATTTTTATTTATTTTTATTTTTTTTTCAAATTTTTATTAAGGTATTATATGTGTACATATCTTACCATTGCCCCCCCCCGCACCCCACTCCCATACATGCCTCACCCCCCAATGTTTTGCATCCGTTGGTTACTCTAATATACATGCATATAAGTCCTTCAGTTGATCTCTTATTTCCCCCACCTCTACCTAATCTTACTGCTGTAATTTGACAGTCTGTTTGATGCTTTACTGCCTCTGTATCTATCTTTTTGTTCATCAGTTTATTAATGTTTTTCATTATCCCCAAATGAGTGAGATCATGTGGTATTTTTCTTTCATTGACTGGCTTATTTCACTTAGCATAATGTTCTCTAATTCCATCCAGGTGCCTACAAATGGTAGTAATTCCTTCTTTTTTATGGCAGCATAGTATTCCATTGTGTAGATGTACCATAGTTTTCTGATCCAGTCATCTGCTGACGGGCACTTAGGCTGTTTCCAAATCTTAGCTATGGTAAATTGTGCTGCTATGAACATAGGGGTGCATATATCCTTTCTGATTGGTGTTTCTGGTTTCTTAGGATATATTCCCAGGAGTGGGATTACTGGGTCAAATGGGAGTTCCATTTTCAGTTTTTTGAGGAAACTCCATACTGTTCTCCACAGTGGCTGCACCAGTCTGCATTCCCACCAGCAGTGCACGAGGGTTCCTTTTTCTCCGCATCCTTGCCAACACTTGTCGTTTGTTGATTTGTTGATGATAGCCATTCTGACAGGTGTGAGATGGTATCGCATTGTTGTTTTGATTTGCATCTCTCGGATAATTAGTGACTTTGAGCATGTTTTCATGTGTCTCTTGGCCTTCCTTCTGTCTTCTTTCGAAAAGATTCTATTTAGGTCTGTTGCCCATTTTTTTATTGGATCATTTATCTTCCTTTTATTAAGTTGTATAAGCTGCCTGTAGATGTTGGAGATTAAACCTTTATCAGTGATAACATTTGCAAATATGTTCTCCCATACAGTGGGGTTTCTTGTTGTTTTGTTGATTGTTTCTTTTGCTGTGCAAAAGCTTTTTATTTTGATGTAGTCCCATTTGTTTATTTTCTCTTTGGCTTCCATTGCCCTAGGGGCAGTATCACTGAAAAAGTTCTTTTGGCATATGTCTGAGATTTTGCTGCCTGTGGATTCCTCCAGTATTTTTATGGTTTCCCGTCTTATATTTAAGTCCTGTACCCATTTTGAGTTTATTTTTGTGTATGGTGTAAGTTGGTGATCTAGTTTCATTTTTTTGCATGTATCTGTCCAATTTTCCCAACACCATTTATTAAAGAGGCTGTCTTGACTCCATTGTATGCTCATGCACCTTTGTCAAATATTAAATGCGCATATTGGTTTGGGTCAATATCTGGATTCTCTATTCTGTTCCATTGATCTATATGTCTGTTCTTGTGCCAGTACCACGCTGTTTTGAGGACAGTGGCTTTGTAATACAGCTTGAAATCTGGTATTGAGATCCCTCCTACTTTATTCTTCTTTCTCAGGATTGCTGTGGCTATTTGGGGTCTTTTTTTATTCCAGATGCATTTTTGGAGAGTTCTTTCTAGGTCTGTGAAATACGCCGTTGGTATTTTAATGGGGAGTGCATTGAATCTATAGATTGCTTTGGGTAGTATGGACATTTTAATGATGTTGATTCTACCAATCCATGAACATGGTATGTTCTTCCATCTGTTTACATCTTCCTCTATCTCTTTTTTCAGTGTCCTGTAGTTTTCCGCATATAGGTCTTTTACCTCCTTGGTTAGGTTTATTCCTAAGTATCTTAATTTTTTTGGTGCAATGGAAAATGGGATTGCTTTTTTAGTCTCTCTTTCTGTAAGTTCACTGTTGGTGTATAGAAATACCATAGATTTCTTGGTGTTAATTTTGTATCCTGCTACATTGCCGAATTCATTTATTAAGTCTGTTAGTTTTTTGATGGAGTCTTTCGGGTTTTTTATGTACAATATCATGTCATCTGCAAATAAGGACAGCTTTACTTCTTCTTTTCCAATTTAGATGCCTTTTATTTCTTCTTCTTGTCTAATTGCAGTGGCTAATACTTCCAGTACTATGTCAAACAGGAGTGGTGAGAGTGGGAATCCCTGTCTTGTTCCTGTTCTTAGGGGAAATGGTTTTAGTTTTTGCCCATTGAGTATGATGTTAGCTGTGGGTTTATCATATATAGCTTTTATTATGTTGAGGTATGATCCTTCTATTCCCACCTTGTTGAGAGTTTTTATCAAGAAAGGGTGTTGGATTTTGTCAAATGCTTTTTCTGCATCAATTGATATGACTATGTGATTTTTATCTCTCAATTTGTTTATGTGATGTATCACATTTATTGATTTGCAGATATTGAACCATCCTTGCATTCCTTGGATAAACCCTTCTTGGTCATGATGTATGATCTTTCTGATGTACTGCTGGATCCTATTTGCTAGAATTTTGTTGAGGATTTTGGCATCTACATTCATGAGGGATATTGGCCTGTAATTCTCCTTCATTGTGTTGTCTTTATCTGGTTTTGGTATTAGGGTGATGCTGGCTTCATAGAAGGAGCTTGGAAGTGTTCCTTCCTCTTGAATTTTTTGGAATAGTCTGAGGAGGATAGGTTTTAGTTCTTCCTTGAATGTTTGGTAGAACTCTCCTGTGAAGCCGTCTGGCCCCGGGCTTTTGTTTGCTGGAAGCTCTTTGATGACTGCTTCAATTTCTTCCATAGTTACTGGCATGTTGAGCTGTTTAGATTCTTCCTGATTGAGTTTTGGAAGGTTATATTTTTCTAGGAATATGTCCATTTCCTCCAGGTTGTCCAGTTTGTTGGAATAGAGTTGTTCGTAGTATTTTTTAACAATCCTTAGTATTTCGGCGGGATCTGTTGTTATTTCACCTCTTTCATTTCTGATCTTGTTTATTTGGGTCCTCTCTCTTTGCTTCTTGGTGAGCCTGGCTAGAGGTTCATCAATCTTGTTTATCCTTTCAAAGAACCAGCTCTTGGTTTTGTTGATCTTTTGTATTGTTTCTTTGGTCTCTATGTCGTTTATCTGTGCTCTGATCTTTATTATTTCCTTCCTTCTGCTTATACTGGGCTTTTCTTGTTGCTCTTTTTCTAACTCTTTGAGTTGTTGGGTTAGGTAATTTATTACCCCTGTTTCTTGTTTTTTGCAGTAGGCTTGTAGAGCTATGAACTTCCCTCTCAAGACTGCTTTCGCTGTGTCCCATAGATTTTGGATTGTAGTGTTTTCATTGTCATTTGTTGCCATGATGTTTTTTATTTCTTCTTTGATCTCTCTGGTAACCCAGTCATGGTTTAATAGCATGCTGTTTAGTCTCCATGTGTTTGATTTCTTTGGGTTGTTTTTATTGTAGTTGATTTCCAGTTTTATGCCACTGTGGTCTGAGAAGATGCTTGATATGATTTCTATCTTCTTGAATTTGAAGAGACTTTGCCTATGTCCCAACATATGGTCTATCTTTGAAAATGACCCATGTGCACTTGAGAAGAATGTATATTCTGTGGCTTTGGGGTGAAATGTTCTGAAGATGTCAATTAATTCCATCTGGTCTAGTGAGTCATTTAGGATTGATGTTTCTTTGCTGATGTTTTGTTTAGAGGATTTGTCCAATGGTGATAGTGGGGTATTAAAGTCTCCTACTATGATTGTATTGCTGTCAATCTCTCCCTTGATATCCTCCAGGAGTTTTTTTATGTATTTGGGTGCTCCTGTATTGGGTGCATATATGTTTACCAGAGTTATTTCTTCTTGTTGGATTGCTCCCTTTAGTATTATGAAATGGCCTTCCTTATCTCTTGTTATGTCCTTCAGTTTGAGATCTAATTTGTCAGAAATAAGTATTGCTACCCCAGCTTTTTTTTCAGTTCCATTTGCCTGGAAAACCTTTTTCCATCCCTTCACCCTCAGTCTGTGTGCGTCTTTTTTTCTGAGGTGGGTTTCTTGTACACAGCAGATATATGGGTCGTGTTTTCTTATCCAATCCGTTACCCTATGTCTTTTGATTGGGGCATTTAATCCGTTTACATTTAAAGTTATTATTGATAGGTACTTATTTGTCGCCATTCCTATTCTTTACACCTGTGTTCCTTCTTCGCTTCCTATTTCTTTTTTTTTTTTTACAGTAGACCCTTTAGCATTTCTTGCATTGCTGGTTTGGTGGTAATAAATTCCCTTAGTCCTTTTTTGTCTGTGAAGCTCCTGATTTCACCTTCAATTTTGATTGATAGCCTTGCTGGGTACAGTATTCTTGGATTCAGACCCTTCCTTTGCATGACTTTGTATATTTCATTCCATTCCCTTCTGGCCTGATGAGTTTCTGTTGAGAAATCAGTTGCTAGTCTGATGGGAGTTCCTTTGTATGTAACTTTCTGTCTCTCTCTTGCTGCTTTTAAGATTCTTACTTTGTCGTTGGTGTTTGCCAATTTAATTATAATGTGCCTTGGCGTCGGTCTTTTGGGGTTCATTTTGCTTGGGACTCTGCGAGCTTCTTGGATTTGTGTGGTTTTTTTCTTCTCTATATCAGGGAAATTTTCTGTCATTATTTCTTCAAAGAGGTTTTCTATTCCTTGCTCAGCTTCCTTTCCTTCTGGAACCCCTATTATGCGGATGTTTATTTGTTTCGTGTTGTCCCAAAGTTCCCTTAGGCTCTCCTCCTGCCTTTTAATTTTTTTTTCTAGAAGTTGCTCTATTTGGGTATTTTTTTCCATCTTGTCTTCTAGCTCACTGATGCGGTCCTCTGCTTCTTCTAGTCTACTCTTGATGCTTTCTATTGAGTTCTTTACAGCAGTGATGTCATTTTTCATTTCTTCTTGGTTCTTCTTCATTTCCTCTTGGTTCTTGCTCATATTGTCGAATTTGTCTTCCATTCTTTTCAGCCACCTTATGACCATTTCTCTGAATTCTTTTTCTGGAAGGTTGCTTGCCTCCATTTCGTTTACTTCCTTTTCTGGTGATGCCTGCTTTTCTTTCATATGCGGGCTGTGTCTTTGTCTCCCCATGGTCTCTCTTCTCTGGGTGTCTGGTTATGTAGTTCTCTCTCTCCTGCGTTGATTTAAAGGCACAAAATACAGCACTACCAGGTACAACACAGAAGGCACTTGAACAGAAATGTATTCACGATATTAATAACCTCCAATAAAGGTGACCACCAGAGAAAGGCAAATTAGGGGATAGGAGAGAAAGAAGAAGAGGAAAAAGAAAGAAAGAAGAAGAAGAAAAAAAGGAGTGTCAAAATGAAATTGCGAAAAGGGAAAAAAAGAAGATAAAAAAAAATAAGAGAGACAAGAAAGAGACTAAGAGAGAAAGGGAAACAGACTATATATATTGGGGATAAAACTCCAATAGAGCAATCACTTATCCCAGCAAATGCCCGCAACAAGTACCTGGGGATTAATACAAACTACAACACCAACTAATATTGAGTGAGGCAAGGGAAGACAGAAGCACTAAACAAACAAACAAAATAAACAAAAGAAGAATAAGCAAAACAATCAACCAAAAAAGCATAAAAATTTGATATAATCTACATTCAAACGAACAACAACAAAAGGACAGAGAGAAAAACAATTTTTTGGATAGTTAAGACAGCGAAGAGAGAGGTGTGTATGGACTTGGAGCAGGGGATTGGAGATTAGATATATAAGTAGGGTGAAATTTTAACGGGGGTAAACAGAAAGAATAGGGAAAATCTAAAGCAGGAAAGGGTTAAGATAAACAGGACACCGAAAAGGGAAAAGTGAGGAAGAGAGTGATGGCATAAAGGTAGATTTGAGATAGAGTAAAATGATGCTAAAGGAAAGATAAAAATAGAATGTAGAACATTAATCCCAAAACAAAATGAAGAGAAAATAAAATGACACTTAAAAAAAAAAAAGAAAGATAAAATAGCAGTAGTAATAATACGGATTGAAAATAAAAATGTAATAATTAAAAAGGTAAAATCAAGTGAGGAAAAAAGAAAAAAAATTAGTTTCTTGAGTAAAAGATGCAAAAAACGAAAATAAAAAAATAAAAAATAAAAATAAAATGTGGAGTAGTGAAGGTCATTCACTTCCTCTGTTGTTCTGTTTGGCGCGCCTGTTTCTCAATCCGGACAGTATTGCAGTTCCCTGCATTCCACTGTTCTTCAATGATGTAAGCCAGTCCTGATTTTAAGCAGGTGGTGTGTCTTAATTCGTATTCCTTTATTTTTTATTACACAAGAGTCAATTTGTGATTCAGCCCCTGGGTGGCAGTGTTTCTGGATTGACTTCCGGGTTTATCTATGGCCTCTCTAGGCAGTGTTAGAGCCTTCTTTCCCTGTGACACTCACTACCGGTTTGTGGGAGTGGGCTGCCTCAGAGCTGGCTCTCGGATGGTCACTCCCCGCTCCGATCCCCAGGTTCCAGAAAAACAACTTTCCCCTGCAGTCTCCCAGGGTGTCCCCAACTGGGTGATCCTATGTATTGGGCTTAGTAATCAGAAGCAAGAATTTCAAGAGGAAAAATCCCAAGTGTGCGCACTCCGTGGCTGCGCATAAGTCTAGCACACCCCTGAAATTCTTAGGGTGTCCCTGCACGTCAGATCAAAATGGGTTGCTTTTTAGAGAGCCCTCTGTTAGCAGCTCTGAGGACCCCCTTCCACATTCACAGATCACGCCAGCCCCAACAGCCACAGATTTTTCTAGGCACAGACTTCCCTGGTCCTCCAGCTCCCGCAAAACGCGCGTTCCTCTCTCGCGCCGCCGGGACCAGAGACCTCACCTTATCCTAGGCAAAATCTGACCTTTCCGTGGTGGAGTGTAGAGCTCCTCTGAACCCGTGTGTTTGCGCCAATTGGGAAGCGTTGTTCTGGGGCTCGCAGCTGTTCCGTGGGTGCCGCAGTTGTGGATTCTCACGCTTCCGATAAGCTCCACTTTCTGGTTCCAGATGGCGCAGACTCCGCGTCCAAGCCCGCAGCTCCGGGAGGGGACCCAGCCGCAGTGGGAGCTGCCAGGTCAGGGGAACCCCGTTTAGCAGTCTCCCACCTTCTTCTGGAGTTCAGCTGTCCCCCAACTTGCCAACAAACACTCCTAGTGCGACCCTCAGCTGTTCTTTCTTTCTGCTCCGGGACAAGGCTCGGAACACGTCTGTCTATTCCGCCGCCATTTTTCTCTGTTCCTCTCTGGAGACTTCCCTGATGTCTTCAGTACAAAGTAACTTCTGAGACTTAAATCTACTAGCAAAATTCTAGTGATCCAGGGTAGACCACATGGAGACTAGAGAGAGTGAGAAACCAGAAAGGTTTTACTTTTCCCCTATATCCAATTTTATATTTTAAATGTATGCATAAATTATTTGATTCCTAAGAAACATTTTTATATTTCATATTATCTAAAATTATTATAAATTATATAATTTTAATGTTTTCTTTTCTTTTTTAAAAATTCTTTATTGTTTAAAGTATTACACATGTCTCCTTTTTCCCCCATTGACCTCTCACCGGCCACTCCCATCCCCCAGCACATGCCCTTCACCCCCTGAGTGTCTGTGTCCATTGGTTATGCTCATATGCATATAAACAAGTCCTTTCGTTGATCTCTTACCGCCCACCATGCTCCCATGCCTTCCCACTGAAGTTTGACGGTGTGTTTGATGCTTCTATGTCTCTGGCTCTATTTTTGTTCATCAATTTATGTTGTTCGTTAAATTCCACAAATGAGTGAGATCATGTGATATTTTATTTTCACGGACTGGCTTATTTCACTTAGCATAATGCTCTCCAGTTCCATCCATGCTGTTACAAATGGTAAGAGTTCTTTCTTTTTTACAGCAGCATAGTATTCCATTGTGTAGATATACCACAGTTTTTTAATCCACTCATCTGCTGATGGGCACTTAGGCTGTTTCCAAATCTTAGCTATTGTAAATTGTGCTGCTATGAACATAGGGGTCCATATGTCCTTTCTGATTGGTGTTTCTGATTTTTTGGGATACATTGCTAGAAGTCGGATTACTGGATCAAATGGGAGTTCCATTTTTAATTTTTGAGGAAATTCCATACTGTTTTCCCACAGTGGCTGCACCAGTCTACATTCACATCAGCAGTGCACGAGGGTTCCTTTTTCTCCACAACCTCACCAGCACTTGTAGTTTGTTGATGTGATGATGATAGCCATTATAACAGGTGTGAGATGGTACCTCACTGTCGTTTTGATTTGCATCTCTCAGATGATTGATGACTTTGAGCATGTTTTCATATGTCTCTTGGCCTTATGTATGTCCACTTTTGAAAAGTCTCTATTTAGGTCCTTTGCCCATTTTTTAATTGGATTGTTTACCTTTCTTTTGTTAAAATGTATGTGTTCCCTATAAATTTTGGAGATTAGACCCTTATCGGATATAACATTGACAAATATGTTCTCCCATGCAGTGGGCTTTCTTATTTTGTTGATGGTTTTCCTTGCTGTGCAGAAGCTTTTATTTTGTTTATTTTCTCCTTAGTCTCCATTGCCCTAGGAGCTGTAGCAGCAAAGATATTACTATGACAAAGGTCTGCTATTTTGCTGCCTAGGATTCTTCTTGGATTTTTTTGGTTTCTTGTCTTACGTTTAAGTCCTTTATCCATTTTGAGTTTATTTTTGTGTATGGTGTAAGTTGGTGGTCTAGTTTCATTATTTTGATGTATCTGTCCAATTTTCCCAACACCATTTATTGAAGAAACTGTCTTGACTCCATTATATGCTCTTGCCTCCTTTGTCAAATATTAATTGAGCATAATGGCTTGGGTTGAACTCTGGGTTCTCTGTTCTGTTCAGTTGGTCTATATGTCTGTTCTTGTACCAGTACCAGGCAGTTCTGAGCACAGTGGCTTTATATTATAGCTTGATCTCTGGTATTGTGATTCCTCCAACTTTGTTCTTTTTTCTCAGGATTACTGCGACTATTCGGGATCTTTTTTGATCCCAAATGAATTTTTGGAGATTTTTTTTTTCTAGCTCTATGAAATATGCCATGCGGATTGCATTGAATCTATAGATTGTTTTGGGTAGTATGGACATTTTAATGATGTTGATTTTACCAATCCATGAACAAGGTATATTCTTCCATTTGTTTATGTCTTCCTCTATCTATTTTTTCAATGTCCTGTTTGGTTTTCATTGTTTGCCAATAAAGGAGAAAGGTACTTTTAAAATTGTAAGAGTACAGTAAACCACAGTGAGTCTAATAACTTAGAAGGTTTGCATTTATATTTTAGAGTGCAGGTGATATGTCTTAGAAAAAGTATCTAAATCAGGTAGATATGTTGAAGTTCATGCTTGTATATGATTTATACTTAATTTTGTTTCATGTAAGTGATTCTTGAAGTCTTACTTCAGATTTGTTTTAAGCAAGTAGAATGTGCAGTGACCAATGTAAAGAGAATGATTTTTTTCAGCATGGAAATACCTTTTTATTACAAGTGTAATATTTGCTCATTGTAGATGAATTCAAAGAAAGAGATAAAAAAGAAATCTGATATAATCTTACCACTGGGAAATAAATCATTTTTTTAAAGAATCAGGCATGGCTTATCCCAAAAATTACACTTTATGGGAAATTTTCCAGTGACAACCTAAATAATATAATTTCTTCCCAGGTATAAAATACTGTTATTTAAGCACTTCAGAGCCCCAAACCTGTAATAATATACATAACTCACTCTATGTAAACACTCCATTAGTATGTCCAGTGTTATTACTGAACCTATTGCTATCAGCGTTCGAATACCCCCACATAACATCTACACCAGTTTTAGTCTTCTAACAAATAAGTATTAAAGCACTGTGATGTACATAAAAGAAATAGTGCCAACATACTGTCATTGCAAGTACACAATTCATTTTTTATTTTTAAAAGTCAAATATTTATTTAGTCAATTACTTTATCATTTTTATTTTTCAATTATAGTTGACATACAATATTATATTAGTTTCAGGGGTACAAATAGGTAATTAACAATATATAACTTACTAAGTGATCATCCAGATAAATCTAGTACCCATCTGACACCATACTTAGTTATCACAATATTATCGACTATATTCCCTATGCTGTACCTTGCATCCCCGTAACTATTCTGTAACTACCAATTTGTTACAGAATTGACACCTTAAATGACCTAATAAAATAAAAGAGGGTGAGTTGCTCAAGGTTGCTATTCAGGAGGATAAGGCATTCAAATTCAATCATTTAAACAGTGCATTAGTTAAATAAGACACATGTATTTGCAACATCTGGTAGAGTGCAAAAAAAAAAAGACATTGAGGAAGATTTAAGCTGAATAAGGCAGTGTATTTTACTAGTTTCAGAGCAGGGGCTTTGAGTAAGACAAATGTTCTTTCCATCCTCTCCCATTGGATGTAGGCCAGTTATATAACTTTTTGAAGTCGGTTTTCCCAGGCATAAAGTGAAATGAAGAAAACTAACTAAATTATTAAGTGTTGGTGAGCATTAGAAAAGATAACATACAAGGAATCTGGAAAATATTCTCTTCCATTGTGAGTTATCAATAAATTGTCATTGCATATATAATCTTAGCATAAAATTACATTTCTGACCCTGAAGTCCTTAATGACATTGATATCCGATATCTCAGGTTCTTGTTACACTAATATTTATAACTTTTTAAATTTATAAATATCTCAGGCACATAGGACTCAATGAAAAGTATTATATTTCTCATTCAAATAATATTATGAAATTAATTCTGAATTCTAGAAAAATATATAGTATTTATTTTTTTGATAACTGATTTATTTCACTAGCCTAATGTCCTTAAGGTTCATTCACATTGTAGTAGTTACAGAATTTCCTTCCTTTTTCTCTGAATAATATTCCATTCTAGGTATATAGCATATTTTGTTTATTCATTCTTCCATCAATAGACACTTAGATTGCTTCTACCTCTTGGTTATTATGAATAATGCTGCTATTATCATGATTATTTATTTTTGATATTTAATCACAGTTCAAAGTGGTTAATATAGCAAATTTTATGTTATATGTTCTATACCATAATTTAAATAAAAAGATATATAGCCCACATGAAAATTTATTCTCTTTGTATACTGTTTTGTTCAAAATATTCAAAAGTCTATACATCAAAAAAGGAATTTGTGACAATGAAAATTTATAAGCATGAAAAGTCAAACTGACTAATGAATTGTTTCTCATACTTAAAAATATTTACAAATTAAAATCTTAGAAATATGATTATTTTATACTTGTTTTCATGATTTAATACTGGGAACATGATATTCTAGGACTCTTCATAATATTTCAAATATCAATGACATTCTGTGAAAAACTGCATTAAAGATCTGACCGAACCAAGATGGTGGCATAGGTAAACACCTAAACTGCTGCCTCGCACAACAATTTCAAAACTACAACTAAAAGACTAAATGTCTATCACCCAGAACCACGGGAAAGCTGGCTGAGTGGAAGTTCTACAACTAGAAGGAAAGAGAAAAGAGCACTGAGACGTGCACAAGCACTGAAAAGCTGAGGTACGGAGGCGCACGAATCGAGCTGGCGGTGGGTGACTGGGTGAGCTGCTTTTTTCAACGCAAAGGGAGACAAGCTCCTGATTACTCTGAACTCCAGTTTCTGGGGAGATGCTGGGGACCCAAACTCCTACGGGGAGAAGCTAGACTGTCTGCCATCAGGTCGGAAAGTGAGGGTGGCTTTCTTGCAGAGGTGCACGCAGGAATCATTGTTTATTGCACTGGGGTGCGGGACACAGGGACTTGGAAATGCGGAGATGCAGAGACAGCTGACTGGCAGCCATCGCTGTTTGCCACGCTCTAGCCTAGTGACTCCCTGAAACCCTGCCCTGCACAATCTACAAACCCACCCAAGCTCCACGCATCAGCTTTGCATATAAATGGCCTGCCCTATCACAGCTTAACCTAACAAACTGTAGCTCTAGTCAGACAGCTCCAAAACCTCCAAACCCCAAGCAAAGAGGAGAGAGCTGTAGTTCTCACTATAGCTCCTGCTGGGTGGCCTCAGACAGTAGCTGACCTGCACCCCATTGGAGATCCAGAAGCTAATGTATCTAGTGGTCAGTGTGAGACGACACCAGATTTCAACCACTCACATCCATAAGTTTCACATTCAAGAGGCAGACTCAGTGAGCACTAAAGCCCCACTGAAGCAAGTCCTGCCCCATAAGTGTGTCTCCAACACAGCAGTTTTTCCATTATAGGCACAGCGGGTCCTCACAGCCAATTGGCCTGGAGGTCAATTCTTCCCATTGTACCAACAGCAATCAAGGCTTAACTCCACCAAGACTTTGCACTCAGCCCACAAAGGAGTGCACCAAGAGTGTCCACCTCAGGTGACAGGCTGAACCACTAGTCACCTACCACAGAAAACCACTTCATCAACACAGGGAAGCAGCAAAATGCGGAGACAAAGAAACATGTCACGAATAAAAGAAATGGAGGAAAGCAAACTACTGGACATAGAATTCAAAACCACATTTATAAGGTTACTCAAGAATCTTCCAAAAACCACCAAGAAACTTGATGAGACGTCTGAGGAGCTTAGTGAGACCTTCAAGGACCTTAATGATATTGCCAAAGAAATGGAAAAGGACCAGTCAGAAATAAAGCATACACTGTCTGAAATAAAGAATATACAGAAATTCAACTGTAGACCAAAGGACCCCAAGAATCAAACCAAAGATCTGAAATATGAGGAAACAAAAAACACCCAACCAGAAAAACAAAAAGAAAAAAGAATCCAAAAATATGAGGATAGTGTAAGGAGCCTTTGGGGCAACTTTAAGCATACCAACATCCGGATTATTGGGGTGCCAGAAGAAGAGAGAGAGCAAAATATTGAAAACCTATTAGAAGAAATAATGACAGAAAACTTTCCCTACCTGGTGAAAGAAATAGACTTACAAGTCCAGGAAGCACAGAGAACCCCAAACAAGAGGAATCCAAAGAGGACCACACCAAGACACATCATAATTAAAATGCCTGGAGAAAAAGACAAAGAGAGAATCTTGAAAGCAGCAAGAGAAAAACAGTTAGTTACCTACAAGGGAGTACCCAAAAGACTGTCAGCTGATTTCTCAACAGAAACTATGGAGGCCAGACGGGAGTGGCAAGAAATATTCAAAGTGATGAACAGCAAGAACCTACAACCAAGATTACTCTACCCAGCAAAGCTATCATTCAGAATTGAAGGTCAGATAAAGAGCTTCACAGACAAGAAAAAGCTAAAGGAGTTCATCACCACCAAACCAGGATTATATGAAATGATGAAGGGTATTCTTTAAGAAGAGGAAGAAGAAGAAAAAGGTAAAGATAAAAAATTATGAACAACAAAATGACAACAAATACATACCTACCAACAAGTGAATCTAAAAATCAAGTGAATAAAAAATCTGATGAACAGAATGCACTGATGAATATAATAGAATCAGGGACATAGAAAGGGAGTGGACTGACAGTTCTCAGGGGGAAGGGGGTGTAGGAAGAGATTGGACAAAAATCTTACACTTATGGATGAAGACAGTGGTGGGGGGTAAGGGCATGGGGTGGGGTGGGGAATCAGGTGGAGGGGAGCTATGGGGGAAAAAAAGAGGAACACCTGTAATAATCTGAACAATAAAGTTTTATTTTAAAAAAACTGCATTAAAATATAATGTGATAGTCAAACAGTGTGGTAGCCATCTCCTGGGAGGCACTATGACATGTTTGAGATAAGGACATGAGAGAAATATTGCTACATTTTTATTTGTGTTTAGATATTTTATAGAAATGACACTTTTTTATGTTGGCTGGATCTAACATTAAATAAATTCTGCTATCCAAAGTGTTGTGTATTAAAAGTTAAATACCTACAGGTGGATGTTAGTTGCTTTTTTTTAAGTTATTTTTGAAGATTTTTTTTCTTAACACCATAATATAGTTGAACCTATATGTGAAAATTAAGTTCAATTATTAATATGTATATAACAGGAAAACCCTCAGACATTCTACTAATCCCAATAGAAAGAAGGTTCATTTCACCAAGAAATCAACCCTCATTGGAATAAATGTGGTAGAAATTGCATTGGATTGAGACCCATGCAATTTTATTTCTACTCAGTCAACCATTAAAGTATATTGTGATTGCTAGCAAATCCCATACAGCCTTGAACCTCAGCTTCTCCTTTTGTTACCTTATTTCACAGGAAAGGTTGATAATCAGAATAAAAAATCAAAAAGTATTTGAAACCTTAAAATATTAGAAATTATCACTAGGAAAAACATGACCCATTTGTCTTATTTCATGATTTATTTGACCATATTTTTCTTGTTGAGCAAGATAGCCATTAAGTAATGAGTTACTAAATGATTTCAGAGGATGGTGAGTTAATTTTTCAAAATGTCTTATGATTTTGGTACTCCTTCAGTTGAGTAAATTGGTGATTAGAAAATTCTAAGTAGTCAAAGGCATAAAGCAGAACGATAGTAATTAGCATAATGCCTGAACATTGTGGGCACAGTGAATATTTGCTGGGCCAATATTAGTTATAAATTTAAAGTATTTACTCTGGGATAGCATGCAAATGTAATTTTGGGAGAGTGTAACTTTACAGTTGTTTTGCTTTTGTAGATATAGTAGTGATGCAAAATAGTTTCATAGCAAAAACAAACAAACAAACAAAAACACACCACAGGATCCAGTGTTATACAGACTTTAGTTTTAATCTATTTCTTTTACAAAACTCGAGACATGAGAAAATAATTTACTTATTTAGTTCTCACTTATCTACTAAAATAAGAAATAATGTTATATTTAGAAAAAAGATGTGTAGCTGTAGTGTTATCAAACTATAAATTGAAAGCAACCATCAGTTGTTTACATCTATTGAAGAAAATTCTTTGTAAAAATATATGCCCATATCATTAGTCAGCTAAACTTTGAGGAAGCCCCTTTGAATTTCTATGTAGCTCTGTTTTTTACAATATTCTACCAAACTTATAAGGAACCAGGTTCTAACATAATCCAGTGGCACATAGACAACCTCATCCAAGAGATGAATACTTACATATCAAAGGAATTATTAGATTCTGTTCATTAACGCTTCTATAAATCTTATGAATCTTTGTGGTAATGACCTAAAAACATGAGACTGGAGATAAAAGAAGTAACTTTAGATAAAGTAAAGCATTGTTGTTGGTGAATTTAACAGAGATTCTAACATCTAGAAGTGGTTATAAATACTTTTTAAGTTGATTGACTGAAACTGTTCTAACAGTAACCTTCACTAAATAAAGTTAAATGCCAAAAATATTATAAAAGACAAAATGCAAAATCTTTATGAAAAAGAACTCTGATGGATTTAAAAAATTCAACTCAATCCCGAAGAGGTTGATTAAGGACACTCTATTAACTTCCTGAAATTATACCTTGATTTTT
This sequence comes from Plecotus auritus, assembly GCF_963455305.1. NCBI lineage: Eukaryota > Metazoa > Chordata > Mammalia > Chiroptera > Vespertilionidae > Plecotus > Plecotus auritus. Next base: position 123,718,405 of record NC_137775.1, read on the forward strand.
TATAAATTATATTAATCTATATTTGGTATAGACATTATTAAGGAATTAATAGAATATCCTGGAATTATGTGCAGAGAGAACAGTAATCCAAAAAAACAATTCTGCTTCCTTGGAACTTGAAAATAATATGTATTCTGTAGTTGCTGGATGGATTGTTCTATATATGTTAGTTAGTTCAACTTGATTGATAGTGTTGACAAGTCCTTTATAACCTTGATGATTTGCTGTATAGTCATTACATCAATTATTGAAAATAGGATATTTAAATATATAATTACTAGAGGCCCAGTGCACGAAATTCGTGTACTCAGGGGGGTCCCTCATCCCAGCCTGCACCCCTTCACAGTCTGGGAGCCCTCAGGGGATGTCCGACTGACAGTGAGCAGGCCTAAGCAGTCAGTTGGACATCCTTAGCACTGCCGTGGAGGCAGGAGAGGCTCCTGCCATCGCCGCTGCACTTGCCAGTCATGAGCCCGGCTCAGGGTTTCTGGCTGAGTGGCGCTCCTCCTGAGGGAGCACATTGACCACCAGAGGGTAGCTCCTGCATTGAATGTCTTCCCCCTAGTGATCAGTGCATGTCATAGAGACCAGTCGTTCCGTCATTCAGTTGATTTGAATATTAGCCTTTTATTATATAGGATTATTATTGAATTACCTGTCTTTCATTTCTGTCAAGTTTTGCTTCATCTATGTCAAGGACCTCTTTTTAGGTAAGTATGTGTTAAAGATGATTAAATGTTTATGCTTTTCTGACTCCTTTGTCATTGATATTTCTCTCTTGGCCTCTAGTATTATTTCTTGTTTAAAGTATACATTATTAAAAATAACAAAAGCCCCTTAGCTTTCTCAAAAGTGTACAATTTGATGTTTTGACATGTGTGTAACCATGAAAGCATCACCATAGTAAATGTTTCTCACTGTCTCTTTGTTGTGCCTCTATTTTAGCCCTACTAACTCACTTCCTCAGACAACTACCAATGTGCTTTCTGTTATAAAAGATTTGTTTGTCTTGTCTAGAGTTTTACAAATGTTGACTCATACTGTCTGCACTTCTCTTTAATTTTTGACTGGTATCTTTCATTCACCAAAATTATTTTAAGAATTGTCCATGGTGTTGTGTATATCAACAATTAATTTAGGGGCTGAGTAATATTCTTTTGTATTGATTTTTTTTTTTTTTTTTTTTTTTTTTTTTTTTTTTTTTTTTTTTAGAGAGAGAGAGGAAAGAAGAGGGAGAGAGAAAGAGAAATATTGATGTGAGAGCAGAACATTGAAGGGCTGCCTCCTGCATGCGCCAGACTGGTGATCCAGCCCACAACTCTGGGCATGTGCCTTAACTGAGAATCCAACCAGCAACCTTTTTATGCATGGATGACACCCAACCAACTGAGCCACACCAATATTCTTATCCATAATATGGATGCAACATCATTCTTTATCTATTCACCTAATGATGGGTATTTTAGTTGCTTCAATTTCTGTCTGATACAAATAAAAGTGATATGGACATTTGTAAACAAGTGTGATAATAGACATACGCTTTTTCCTTACTCTGATTAATTATGATAAGGGTGGAATTATCAGGTCATTTGGTAGATGAATGTGTAGTTTAAATGCTTTCCTAATAGGTTATACAATTTTACCCTCCCATAAGTGGTGTGTGAGAGTTCCGATTGCTCTAATACCTTTTCAATAGTTTATATAATCAATCTTTCAAATATTAGTTATTCAAATAAATATGTAGTGGTACCTCATTGTGGTTTAACTTGCATTTCCCTAGTGACTAAAAATATTGAGCATCTTTTTGTCCTTATTTGCCACCAATATATCTTCTTTGGTGAGTTATCTATTTAAATATTTTTACCCATTTTTTTATTAATTTTTTATTATTTTTTTAAATTGTTTGAAGTATTACAAATAGTAGTACATATGTCTCCTCTTTTTTTTTCCCCATTGACCTTCCCCCAGCCTCCCCTTCCCCCCAGTACATGCCTTTACCTGCCCCCCGCCCCAGTGTTTTTTATCCATTGGTTATGCTTATATGCATGCGTACAAGTCCTTCGGTTGATCTCTTACAGCCTCTCCCCCCCCCCTCCGCCCAACCGTTGGACATGGAAATTGTGACTCAAACATTTTTTGTTATTATATGTTTATTTCTAGTCTGCAGAGGCAAGATTTTTTAAAGGAATGAAATGGGGAAAAAAATAGATACAGAGGCAAAGAAGCATTGAACAGACTGTCAAATTTTTACCCATTTTTAATTGGAATTGTTTTACTGATTTTTTTTGAATCCTATCTAATAAAAGAGTAACATGCAAATTAACCATCACTCTGCAACAAAATGGCAGTGCCCATAGCCACAAGATGGCGGCACCCAGTCCTCTCAGCCCCGCCAGAGTCCCCCACTCTCAAGGAGGGCTGCCACTGAGAGCCTGCAGAGTAAGCGGCCTGGTGGAATGCTGCCCAGAGGCCCTCCTGACCCTTTATAAAAAACAAAAACAAATTAATTCCCCATGGCCCGATCTCCTCCCAGAGGTAGCAGCCTGGGGTCTCAGCCTGGCAGGGGCACGCACTCCCACGGCACGATCCCCTGCCAGTGGCAGCAGCCTGGGCTGGGGTCTCAGCCTGGCAGGGGCGCGCACTCCCACGGCACGATCCCCTGCCAGTGGCGGCAGCCTGGGCTGGGGTCTCAGCCTGGCAGGGGCGCGCACCCCCACGGCACGATCCCCTGCCAGTGGCAGCAGCCTGGGCTGGGGTCTCAGCCTGGCAGGGGCGCGCACCCCCACGGCACGATCCCCTGCCAGTGGCAGCAGCCTGGGCTGGGGTCTCAGCCTGGCAGGGGCGCGCACTCCCACGGCACGATCCCCTGCCAGCGGTGGCAGCCTGGGTTTCAACCACTGAGTCACACCAGCCAGGCAGATATGGAGGAATCTTAAATGTTTCTTTTTTCAAAAAATATATTTTATTGATTTTTTACAGAGAGGAAGGGAGAGGGATAGAGAGCTAGAAACATCTATGAGAGAGAAACATCCATCAGCTGCCTCCTGCACACTCCCCACTTGGTATGTGCCCCCAACCAAGGTGCATGCCCTTGACCGGAATCGAACCTGGGACCCTTGAGTCTGCAGGCCGATGCTCCATCCACTGAGCCAAACCAGTTAGGGCTGTCCAATATGTTAAAGAAAAAACCTTATCTAATAAAGAGGGAATATGCAGGGGAGGGCATTTGGGGGTGACTGGGTTGTCAGGGGAGGGCAGTTGGGGATGATTGGGCTGGCAGGGGAGCAGTTAGGCATCGATCAGACTGGCAGCGGAGTGGTTAGGGGGTGATCAGGCTGGCAGGCAGAAGCAGTTAGGGGCAATCAGGCAGGCAGGCGAGCAGTTGGGAGCCAGCAGTCCTGGATTATGAAAGGGATGTCCAACTGCCTGTTTAGGGGGTTCCCAGATTGGAGAGGGTGCAGGTTGGGTTGAGGGACAACCCCCTCAGTGCATGAATTTCATGCACTGGGCCTCTAGTTCTTTAAATATTATGAGTACAAGTACTTTATTGAATATATAATTCCAAAAATTATCATCCAATACTTTGTCTTACCATAACATCCTTTCCCAGTGTCTTGGTACTGTAGTTGTTAATTTTTTATGATATTTTTTATGATATTTTTTATGTTTTAATATATTTTGTTTGCTTTATTCATCCTCAATTCAGTTCTCTTATACCATGTAAAAGTGGAAATTCTTCAATATGTAACTTAACATATCTCAGTTGTTGTGTCTTTTCTACAAAGGAAAGATAGACTTCTGTCCAAAATTTTCTTTGAATGTTGAAGCTGATGACACCACATGTACAAACAACAAAGATTATTATACAATCTAGGATTTCTGGGGAGAATAGTGCAAGCCTTTTCAGATGATCCAAAAATGGCTTAGGAGAGCAAAAAAGTGAAACTTGCTTGGGGTTCTTATTGTAGTTAGGGCTAGGACCAAGGTAAAGGTTCCCAGGTGCAGGGTGCCTTGAAATTTGTATGGCTTGACTCTCCTGCTAACCCCAAAGGAAGCAGCACCTAAGCTTTTATCAACTTGCCAAGATATGAAGCAGAAAGGCATTAGGAAGAATGGAGCTTAAAAGCATTCATTAATCAAACATCAAAAAAATAAATCTATTTCAGATTAATACTAAATCAATTCCAACTATGATAAAATATATACGTTTTTTTGCATGTGTAGGTTAATATCATCAAGTTTGGGTGCAAAGCCACCCTACTGAGAACAAAGCAGGACTTGGAATTTTGTTTCCATTCCAATACAAAACCTTCACCTTCCAAAAAGGGAAAATGTGAAATAGCACATGTTCTGAGTGCTTTTAATCACCTGATTTAATACCCAACAATAGCTTTTGAGTCCTGTTTTGTTTAGAGATGTTAAGGGGACAGAAGATAGGAATGTCAGCTTTGATGAATTCTACAAAGACAAAAAAAAAAAAGAAAAAAAGATGCCCCAAAGATACAAAGGAGCACAGACAGGCTTAAATCCAAGCTACCAGAGAGACTTCTTTGATACATATTTTCATTTTTATATCATGCCTGATCTCCATGACAAAGGAAAATGATAAAAAAAATACTTATCATAATCCTAAATGTGTATGCCACAAACAACAGAAATGCAAAATATGTGGTGCAAAAATATTATAGAAATAAAAGAAGAAATAGACAAATTCACAAATATAGTCAGACTTTTAGCAACCCCTTTCAAGAACTGATAGAAAAACTAGACAGAATATTACCTAGAATATATATGAACTCAACCACATAATTAATCTTTGGGATCTAATTAATACTTATAAAATATTCTATCAACAACAATAAAGTACATATTCTTTTTAAGTGCCCACCAAACATCTACCAAGATAAACCATTATAAAAATCTCAACAAATTTAAAGTAATTGAATAATAGACAGTAGGTTCTTTCACATCAAGGAATCAAACTAAAAATCAGTAACAGAATAACAGAAGAATGCCCCAAAACTGGAAAACAAAATACACACTTTTGAATAATTCATGGCTGGAAAGGAACCCTGAAGGAAAATCTTATATTATTGTAAACCAAACAAATGAATACACATATAGAAATTTGTAAAACATAAAAAAGGTGGTGCAAAAAATAAATTTTATTGTTCTAAATGCTCATATTAGAAAAGATGAAATGGCTCAAATATATAATCTAAGCTTCCACCTCAAGATCTTAGAAAGAAAAATAAAGATAAACCAAAAGTAAGAAGAAAGAAGGGTCTAATAATGATAAAAACATGTACAAAATCTATATGAGGAAAGTTATAAAGCCATGATAAATGAAATCAAAGAATAAACAATGGAGAGATATTCCATGTTCATGGACAGAGAGACTCAATAGTGTCACAATGTCAGTCCTTCCCAAACTGATCTATAGATTCAATACAAACAAAATAAAAATCCCAGCAAGTTATTTTGTGAATATTGACAAACTGATTGTAAAGTTTTATAGAGAGAGACAAGACCCAAATATACAATACTTGATATACAACAAAGAATGAAATTACAGGACTGATGCAGCTATAGTAATCAAGGCAGTGTGATATTAGTGAAAAAATAACCAAATAGATGAGTGGAACAGACTAAAGAACCACACAAACATAGTCAACTATCTTTAATAAGAGCAAAGGCAACACACTGAGGCAAAGATGGTATCTTCAATAAATGGTTCTGGAACACCTGGACATCTACACAATAAAGATAAATCTGAACACAGACCTTAAATCCTTCACAAAAATTAACTTAAAATGGATCATAAACATAAATATAAAATGGAAAACTATAAAACTATTAAAAGAAAACATAGGAGAAAATATAAATGACTTCAGTGCCCAAGGTAATAACTTTTTAGATATAAGACCAAGACATGATCCAAGAAAGAAATACTTGATAAACTGCACATTAATAGAATTAAACACTTTTGTTCTGTAAAATACAATGTTAAGAGAATTGGAAAACAGGAAAAAATATTTGTAAATGATATGTCCGATAAAGGACTCTTCCAAAATATACAAAGAACTGTTCAAATTAAATAATAATAAAAGAAGTAACCTGACTAAGAATGGGCCAAAGAACTTAACAAACACCTCACCAAGGAAGATATCCAGATGAAAAATAAGCATATGAATGATGCTCCACACTATCCACATAAAATATCATCAGGGAAATACAAATTAAAATAAAACCCAGAATACTAATGCATCAAGTTCTGGTGACACACAAGAACTTTCATACATTGGTGGAAGATAGTTGGCAATTTCTTACAAAACTAAACATACTCTCACCATATGATCCAGCAATTATCTTTGATATTCACTCAAAGGAGTGGAAAACAAATGTCCACATAAAAACTACACACAGATGTTTATAGCAGCTTGATTCATAATTGACAAAACTTGGAAGCAACCAAAATGTCATTCAGTAGATGAAAAAATAAATAAACTTTCATACATCCAGAAAATGGAATATTATTAAGTTCTAAAAAGAAATGAGCGATATAACCATAAAAAGATATGGAGGAAACTTAAATGAATATTATTAAGTGAAAGAAGTCAGTCTGTATAGGCTACATACTGCATGAATCCAACATTATGAAAAATGCATCTCAAAAAGGCACAGCTATGGAGACAGTAAAATGACTAGTCATTGCTGGAAGGGGTGAGGGGAACAACGGATTGTCAGAACACAGACTATTTTTAGTGAAAATACTCTGTATGCTACTATAATGTAGATACATGTCATTATACATTTGTCCAAACTCATGGCATGTACAAAAGCAAGAGGAAACCCTAATGTCAACTACTGAATTTGGGTGATTGCTACTTGTCAATGTAATGAATGTATATTCATCAATTATAACAAATTTTTAAAAAGAGCAATACATTCGATACTGAAAGGAGGTCAGCATGAAAGGTCATACTGAAAGATTTACATCTATGGAATCAACTTTTCTGATGGGACAATGCAATGACCTACTAAAGATTTAGTTAGAGCAAACAAAGAGATGTTGGAGTTATATCTTACAAGAACTAGTGTGTATTTTGAACCTATAGTCATCATTGCTGTTCTCTTCATAGCCAGAATATGCAGGTCTGAAATTCACAGGGTAGAAGAAAGAGCAAATCCTTCTGCATTTTATTCATTTTTATCATTTTTGTTGAATAATAATTTCTGCACAATAAACTGTGCACTTTTATACAAAAAAAGCAGAAATAAATAAAATGGAAGACAGAAAAGCTGTCTGAGGAAGTAGTTCTTTGAAAAGAACTCTAGATGAATTCTTAGATAACACAAAAAAAGATCCATAAAAGAAAAAAACATTAATTTTGGACTTTATTAAAATTTAAAAAATGACTCACGAAAGGTCTTGTTAAGTAGATGCAAGGTCAAGCTATAGAATAAGAGAAAATATTCACTAACCATGAAAAAAATCCTTAATAATTTCCTATATTATGTATACCCTGGTTTATCCTTAACAAAGATTCTATTTTTTCCCAGCTTTAAAGCAGTTTGCCAAATAAATGTTGTATATATCTAAGGCGTAAAAAAATATTTTCACCTCTTTCTCTCTCTCCTTTCCTTCTTGATTTCCCATTCCATGAATCTTGGTGCACTTGAACTATTCCACAGGTCTCTGAGTCTCTGTTTATCTTTTCCATTCTTTTCTAAAGCTTGCAAACTGCCTCAGACAGTAAGCTGGGCAAAGTAAGACCCACCTCTATGTTCATTCCCTTCAGGATTTTCTACTTGTTGCCAAGTAACAGAAAGCTAAAATCAGAATTTCATTATTTCACATATATTGTCCTATTTTCTGTATGTGGATGCTGATAGGATAATTCTGATAGAAATTAGTGATACTTAAGCCCATTTCTTATTGTAAATATTCTATACTTATATCCCTCTTTCTCCATTCCAAAACAAGACAACTGTATTATTTCACTATGAATAAAATACATATCTATATATTAGGTCCCAGCTGTTTCTAGAAATACAAAACAATAACTTCTGCATTTAAAACAAATACATAACTCAACATTCACACACAAAAAAAGTATCACATATATAATTTAAGTTGAATTTTAACTTTCTTATGGAAAATTAAGGATATAAGTTTTATATAAAGGCAAAATTGGCACCTGTGAAATAAGCCGATTGAAATTTCACTTCAGTCCTTCAAGTGAGAAACCCACATAAAGAATAACTGGTGCAAATGATATATGTTTTTTTCCAATGATTTGTGATCCTGTGGCTTCATTGATTGCCTACCATCTGATGTTACTGCTCTCTAACATAACACACCTACCAAAATAGTGCGGTAATGATTATATCCCACCGGCTTCTCTTACAATGCTTTCACATGGCTAGTCCTTTATTGTTACTTCTTGCTGAGCTCTTTCCCCAGCATTTTAAATTCCCCCCTGTCTTTATTAAAAGTTACTGAAGCTGATAAGCAAAAATATCACTTTCTTTGAAAAGAGCTTTTTGAGGCTAGTAAAAAATATTAAATCTTTCATTTATTTTTTTGGGGGAAAAAACTCAAACTAGCTCAATATTATTCGCATAAATCTTCTAATAAAAGACTTGTTTATAAAATATATAGTAGTTTGGGGACCCAGAACTTAGGGAAACTGAGGTCTAGATAATATTAACTTACACTGTGGCTAAAATAATACTGTGTAGAACACAGTAGAATGGCTTAAGATATTTGCTCAGCAATAAAAAAATTAGTGTAGGTGTACCACTCACTATCCAAGTCCAAATCCAGCTTTGGGAATTTATATATTTATGTTCATCTTAATATAAATAAAATATTATCTAAAAGGACAAATCACAAAAGGCCAAAAGTTCTCTTGAAGACATTCCTGTGAAAAAGGACAACTTACAATAGAATTATATTCAAGCTCCAGAGACTTTTTTTTCTTAAGAACTATTCAGTAATATTACTAGAAAATCAGCAGACATATATAACAATTACTCTGTCCCTACAATGTTATATTCAAACAATAGCAATATTTAGGCATTCTATTTTTTGTAACAGCTTTGTTGAGATGTAATTCTCATATCATAAAATTCACCTTTTTTAAGTATACAATCCACTGTTTTTAATATAATCACAAAGTTGTGCAATAATCTGAATTCAGAATATTTAACCATCCCCAAAAGAAGTCCCATACCCATTAGCAGTCACACTCAATTCTCCATCCCACACAGCCACTGGAATTGACTCATGTACTTCCTGTCCTCTATGGATTTTCTTATTCTGGACATTGCATGTAGATGGAATCATACAATATGTGGTCCATTATGTCAGGATTCTGACTTTCAGTCTGTCCCCATGTCACAAAATTTCTACCTGCAAAGTATACTTTAATCTTTTCATGTCTCTCCAATAGTACTACTAGAGATCATTGTAAACATCATAATGTCTTATACAATTCACTATATTCTTCTATTGTATTATTTTGTTTCTTATCTCACTTTGGTTACAGTCCATCTTTGGCACTTCCCAATAAGCTCAGTGTAAGAGAGGGAGGGACAGAAAGAAAGAGGAGGCTGAGGCTTCCCTTTTCCACATCCTGCAAACACTTATTTTCTTGTCTTTTATATAATAGCCATTCTAACAGATGTGAGGTGATCTGTATGTTTTCTTTGGGACAATGTTTATTTGGATCTTCTGCCCATTTTTAATAGTTTTTCTTAAATTTACATATTGTATTGTTGCACTATTACAGATGTCCCCCACCTCCCTTTGCCCACCTCCAGCCAGCCAACACCCCCCCTCCCTTGGTCCTCACCACACTATTGTCAGTGATCATGGGCTATGCATATATGTTCTATAGCTACTCCCTTCACTTTGCTTTATCCAGCCTCCCCACCGCCCCTCCCCTCTGAGATCTGTCAGACTGTTCCATGCTTCCATGCCTCTGGTTCTATTTTGTTCATCAGTTTATTTTGTTCATTAGATTCCCCATATTAGTGAGATCATATATTATGTGTCTTTCTCTGACTAGCTTATTTCACTTAGCATAATAATCTCCAGGTCCATCCATGCTATTGCAAAGGGTAAGAGTTTCTTATTTTTATAGATGATAGTATTCCACTGTGTAATTGTACCATAGCTTGTGTATTCACTCATCTACTGGTGGGCACTTGGGTTGTTTCCAGATCTTTGTTATTGTAAATAACGCTGCTATGAACATAGGGGTGCATATATTCTTTCAGATTGGTGTTTTGAGATTCATAGAGTATATACCACAAAGTGGGATTGTACCTGCATCATGTGCTACATTGACTTTCACATAAGAAGTGGAAAGAAAATGTGCTATGAATCCATTATGATTTTGGTTCTTTATTTGCCTCCTCTGCTTCTCTTTGGAAGGTAAACTTTTCCAGGTAAGGGTGGAGTCTTCTATGCCCAGGGTCTTGTAAACTCCTCTCTACTCAGTGTATTGAATTTTTTATCATTAATAAACTAAGACACAAAACACATTAAAAAATGTGCTATTGCTCTCAGGCACTTGCACAAGATTTACTTTGGGCTAAACATAATTGAATTAAAGGTCTTTTTTTTTTCTTTTTTCAAGTATCCAGACAGTTAAATTGTAGAACCTACTGTTGAGTTCCTCTGGTGAATTTTTGTCTTAAAAATCCTCACCCAAGGATATTTTTTACTGATTCTAGAGAGAGAGGAAGGGTGAAAGAGATGAGAGAGAGATAAACATTGATGGGAGAAACATCTATCAATTGCCTCCTGTATGTGTCCCAACCAGGAACTAAATCTGAACATGGGTTGTGCTCTGACTGGGAATCAAACTTGTGACCCCTTACTGCATGACATGACATTCTAACAAACTGAGCCACACCTGCCAGGGCTAGCGAATTTTTTTAATTTCAATTATATTTTTCAACCCTAGTTCTATATTATTCTTTCTTTTAATTTTATGTTTTTATTGTTATTCTGTATTTGTTGAGACATTATTCTTATACACATTTAATTTTATAGATATATTTCCTTTAGTAATTTAACATATTTATAATAGCTCTTTAAAAATATTTCTGTAATAAGTCCTACATGGGTGCTTCTACAGAGACAGTTAGTTTAGGTTTTTTTGTTTGTTTATTATTTGCTTATGTTAAGCCACAATTTCCTGTTTCTTTATGTGTCTCTTAATTTTTATCAAGTACCAGGCATTTTAAATAATAGAACAGTAATTTTCCCAGTTCAGAAAAGTGTTGATTTTGACCTATTTATTTCCAGGTTTCTCATTATGTTTATGGAGGAAAAACTTTCACAAGACCAACTTATACTAATATAAAAATGCTTTCCCACAGAGTAAACATTTTTAATTGACTAAATTTTACATATAAAATAATTTCACCCAATTATCAAACAAGAGGTTTATATGAAACACTAGTGGTCCAGTGCACAAAATTCGTGCACATTAAAAGGGAATTAATTAGAGGAAATATTTTAATAATGCTATTTGCCCTTTCTCTATAATAGAAATGTCAGAGATGAAAGAAAATTAGTAAAATGTACATAAAATCTCTGTCCTGTTAGAGTCTGGGACATGCCATGGAACCTAGAGTCAAGTCCTCACCCACTACCCGCACGCACTTCGAAAATGCAGGAGACTCAGACCCAGCTGGCCCCACCCCCATCAAGCCCCTCCGGGCGGGGGGTGCAGCCTCAGGTCTCCCAGCCTGGCGCTGGGTGGGGGGCACAGTCTCAGATCCCCTGTCAAGCCCTGCCAGGTGGGGGGTGGAGCCTCACGTCCCCTGGCCCGGTGCTGGGGTGAGGGCTGTGGCCTGAGGTCCCCCATCAAGCCCTGCCGGATGAGAGGTGTGACCTGAGATCCCCTGTAAAGCCCTGCCAGGTCAGGGGCATGGCCTGAGGTACCCTGGCCTGAGGTCTCCCGGCCCAGCTCCGGGGCAGAGGGTGTGACCTGAGGTCCCCATCAATCCCTGCTGGGAGGGGGGCATGGCCTGAGGTCCCCTGTGAAGCCCCACTGGGTGGGGAGGCAAGGCCTGAGGTCTCCCTTCAAGCCTTGCCAGGCGAGGGGCAGGGCCTGAGGTCCCTCGCCCCGGCCAGGTATCATGAAGCTTCAGGTCCCTGCTGTTCAGTTGTGATGTTATGGCATCCCAGCTAATTTGCATATTCCTCTATTATTATTATGATTATGTTTCAGATGGATAAAATCAAAATAACAGAATAAAAGTAAGAAAAAGATTCTGCTGCCTTGTTTTATTATTTTTTTCATTTTTAGTTGAATTTATTGGGGTGACATAATAAAGATGGAAGATGCTAATTCACTGCCCCACCCTCAAAAATGGTGGCACCCACAGCCACAAGATGGCAGTGCCCAGTCCCCTGAACCCCCCAGCAATCCAGGGCTGACCTGAGGCACAGACAAGCCTCAGATGGTGGCTGCCCAGCCACCCAGGGCCTCCCGAGGCTCAGGGAACCAGGGCCAGCCGAGGCTTGGGCTGCTGGCAGTGGCAGCAGCAGAGGTGTGATGGGGGCATTGCCTTCCCTTGATCACTGGGTTGCCTCCCACCCCTGAGGGCTCCCAGATTGTGAGAGGGGGCAGGCCGGGCTGAGAAACACCCCCTCCAGTGCATGAATTTTCATGCACTGGGCCTCTAGTTGTTTAATAAAACTATACAGGTTTCAAGTGTACAGTTCTATGACACATCATCTGTATATTGTATGGTGTGTTCACCAACCAAAGTTAAGTCTCCTTTCATCACTGTTTATTCCATGTTTACCTCTTCTACCTACCCCCACCCATTTCCCCTCTGGTAATCACCATATTATTGTCTGTGGCTATGAGGTTTTTATTTTTTATTTTGCTTAATCCATTCAACTTTCTAACCCAGGCCTCCCTAACCCCCTCCCCTCTGACAGCTGTAAGTCTGTTCTCTGTTTTTGAGTCTCTTTCTATTTTGTTTGTTAGTTTATATTTTTTCAATAGATTCCACATATAAGTGATATTATATGGTATTTGTCTTTTTCCGACTGGCTTATTTCCCTTAGCATAATACTCTTTAGGTCCATCCAAGCTGTCATAAAATATGAGTTTCTTTTTTTTTTTATGGCCGAGTAGTATTCCATTGTGTAAATGTACCACCACTTTTTTATCCACTCATCTGATGGGCACCTGGGCTGTTTCCAAATCTTGGCTGTTATAAATAACTTTGCATATATTCTATGGAATTAGTATTTTGGTTTTTTTTTTTTTTTTTTTTTTTTTTTTGGATAAATCCCTAGAAGTGGAATCAATAGGTCATAAGGCAGTTCCATTTTTAATTTTTTTAGGTAACTCAATACTGCTTTCCACAGTCACTGCACCAATCTGCATTCCCTCCAACAGAGCACATTCTCAACAATGTTTGTTGTTTGGTGGTTTATTAGTGAAAACTATTCTGACAGGTGTGAGGCGATATCTCATTATGGTTTTAATGTGCATTTCTCTGATGATTAGTGACATTGAGCATGTTTTCATATGTCCAGTGTAAATCTGTATATCCTCTTTGGGGAAGTGTCTGTTCAGGTCCTTTGCCTTTTTTCAAATTGGATTCTTTGTTGTTTTGGTGTTTATAAGTTTGGAAAGTTCTTTATAAGTTTTGAATATGAACCTCTTGTTCTCTCATTCAGTCTGTCATCTTTCCATTTTGTTGATGGTGTCCTTTGCTGTGCAAAAACTTTTTAGTTTGATATAGTCTCATTTGTTTGTTTTTTCATTTGTCTCTCTTGCTTGATGAATTATATCAAACAATACTGCTACAAGAAATGAGACTTTACTTTCTCTTTTTCTCTAGGATTTGTACAGTTTTGAGTATAACATTTAAGTCCTTAATCCATTTTGTGTATGTTGTAAGAAGGTTATCTAGTTTAAATTTTTGTATGTATCTGTCCAATTTTCTCTAAACCACATGTTGAATAGGCTATTTTCACCCCATTGTGTATATATTCTTGCCTCTTTTGTGAAATATTAACTTACCATAAAGGTGTGGGTTTATTTCTGTGCTCTCTATTCTGTTTCATTGATCTATATGATTGGTTTGATGCCAGCACCAAGCTAGTTTGATTACTGTGGCCTTGTAGCATAGTTTGATGTCATGTAGGATGATTTCTCCAAGTTTTTTCTTTTTTCTCAAGATTGCTGGGGCTATTTGGGTCTTTTGTGGGTCCATATAAATTTTTGAAATATTTGTTCTAGTTTTGTGAAACATGTCATTGGTGTCTTGATGACAAATGCATTGAATCTATTGATTGCTTTGTTAGTATGGATATTTTAATGTTATTAATTCTTCCTATTCATGAACACAGAATGTGCTTTCACTTATTTGTACCTTCTTAAATTTCTTTATTCAGTGTCTTATAATGTTCTTAGTACAGGTCTTTACATACTTGGTTAAATTAATTCCTAGATGTTTTATTTTATTTTATGCAATTGTAAATAGGATTGTCATCTTAGTTTTCTTTTCAGTTAGTTCATTATTGGTGTGTAGAAATGCAACTGGATATTTATTTTGTATTCTGCTTTACTGAATTCATTTTTCACTTCTAGTAGTTTTTTGGTGGAGTCTTTAGGGTTCTCTATATACAGTATCACATCATCAGCAAATAATGACAGTGTTACTTCCTCCTTTCCAATATAGATGTCTTTTATTTCTTCTTCTTATCTGATTACTGTGACTAGGACTTCCAGTACTAAGTTGAATAAGAGTAGTGAAACTGCCATCCCTATCTTTTTCCTCATCATAAAAACAAAAACAATAGCCCATTGAATATGATGTTGGCTGTGGGTTAGTCCCATATAGCCTTTATTACATTGAGGTATATTCCTTATATTTTCACTTTGCTGAGATTATTTTTAATCATCAATGGGTGCTGGATTTTATCAAATGTTTTTTCTGCATCTGTTGGTATTATCAAGTGATTTATAGCCTTCATTTTGTTTATGTGGTATACCACATTTATTGATTTGCATATATTGTGCCAACTTTGCCTGTGTAACCTGTTTGAAGCTCCTATGTGATTCACAGTTTGTCTCTGCCTCTACTGGGCCTGGGTGTGCATGGAAGGACCAAGCTGTGCACCAAGGCCAGCATTTACCAGCACTAGGTCTGGTGGCAGGTCAGCAAAATTCCCGAGGCTCCCCAAGATCCACCTCCACCTACCCCTGCCTGTGTGTTGCCTGTTAGGCTCAGTCATTTAAGGAGCCTCTGATGTTACTAGACTTCAGAGAGTCACCATATTGATACAGGTTCAAACTCAGTGCCAATGCTGGATCTGAAGCCACTCTGTAAATGTTTAAGCATATACCAAGACTAGCTGCCCCTTGCTGTGCGCTCATACACCTTTGTGGTGGGACAGGGTCTCAGGGAGTCATCTGGGTGATTCCAGCAGTTTATCAGGCCCAAACAGACCAAGATTTGCCTGTGTGATCAGACTGCTCTGCACCTTTTGGACACGGGATGGAAAAATGGCCCCCAACCCATAGTCACACAACTCAGTCTGTCCCAGATTCCTTCAGGAGGCTGATCTCAGCAGTGCAAGGCTGCAGTAGTTGGGAGGATTAGGCTAGGGGGTATCCCATGAAGGGGAGGTGCCAGTCAGTTCAGAGGAAAGTGAGAAATGACCCCCATCCCCAAACTACACAACTCAGTTACTGATACCCTCTGAGTCTGCCCTTTACATCTACACACTGGCCCAGGGAGCTGACTCTTCATTAGGGTGCAAGTTCTGCAGGGTGGAGCAAGAGGGAGTCCAGAGGATAGGCTTTGCATTCCCCCAGGATTATACTGTAGGGATGAGGAATGTTCCATCTGAGAAAGATGGCATCTGAGATGTCTGAGATTTTGCTGCTTATGGTTTCTTCTGCAATTTGTATGGTTTTATGTTTACATTTAAATATTTTATCCATTTTGAGTTTACGATGGAACAGAACAGAGAACCCAGAAATTAATCCAAGCCATTATACTCAATTAATATTTGAGAAAGTCAGCAAGAGCATAGAAAGAAAGTCTCTTCAATAAAGGGTGTTGAGGATATTGGACAGGTATGTGCAAAAAAATTAAACTACATCACCAACGTACACCATACATAAGAATAAACTCAAAATGGATAATAGACTTCTATGATTTATTATCCTGACCCTTTCAGGGGTTAATGGGATGTGTTTTATAAAAAATACATTTTAGTCATCTTTATATTGACCCATATAATGTCTGCTAATCTAGCAGAAATAATGACAGGTTCCCTTGCAGTCTACCTAGGGCGTGCAATGCAGTATAATGTAAATTAGTCAAGTGACAGCTGCAAACCCAGACAAATGAGATCAGATAATGTGCAGGATGATAGCTTTATCTTGGTCTGAAGAGCTTAATTGTGAATGCCATTTATTTCTTCAATTATTATATTATTAGTTTAGATGCTGCTTTATCAGTGAATTCTGGAAATATCCTTTTCTTCCCTTGGATATTTTAGTGACCTTGCATCTCGGAGAATGATTCAAGTAGCCCAAGATTCAATTGAAAAACCGAGTGAAAAGAGAGAGAGCAACAGGCAAAAGCATTCTCATTCCAGCAATCCTGAAACTTCTCAGGGAAAGAAGTCTTTCATTTCCTAAATACTAACTGTGACTTTTATTTTATCACAGGTGGTATTTAATTCACCTGGTGGTTCCTTCTCTAAGCCAATCTGTAAATAAACTAAAGCTTCATAAAGTGCAGGGAAAGGGGTTAGAAAATACTTAGATTGCTATAACTTATGGATGTTTAATTTGAGAAATCTCAGAATAATGTTTTTCTTTTTCTCTAAGGAGAAGCATAGTTTATTATGGTGACTTTGATATATTTTTAAAAATATATTTTTATTGATTTCAGAGAGGAAGGGAGAGGGAGATAGAGAAAAAAACCTCAATGATGAGAGAGAATCATTGATCAGCTGCCTCTTGGACACCCCCTACTGGGGATCGAGCCTGCAACCCAGGCATGTGCCCTTGACTGGAATCGAACCTGGGACCTTTTAGTCCCCAGGCTGACACTCTATCCAGCTAGCCAAACCAGCTAGGGTGGTATTTTTTAAAATAATGTGTTTTGCCTATATTTGATACTGTGTACTAAATGAAGAAAATATTACAGCTATATATAATTGTAGTATAGTCTCTCTGCTATGCCCCAAGTAATTTTGATGAATTTATAGCTATCATTATATTACCATAAAGTAGAAATGCATATGTGAAAATGTAACAACATAATTTAGATTTATAAAGATTGATTTTCAATGGCTCTGCTTAAAAAATCTTAATATTTTGCATACAACAGAATTAAATAAGCCACATTTTAAGAATGCCATGTATATAAGCAATGGTGGTGATACAAATGTCAAAATGGAGATCTAAAAGCCCTTTATTTCAAAATAGCTTGTTTTATCCAAATATATGTAAAATGATGTTGAAACAAATAACACTAGACACCTGCAAATAACCATACTAGGGAACCTTAACTCTACCACTATTATCATTTATCAGTTACTTGGTTCCTGCCAAGGACTCTTCAGATTTTTTTCTTTGAGTCATGGCATAGCTATGAACCTAACAATATTGGCCTAGAATAATAGTTTTGAAGAATAGCTTGCATTATTAAATGCATTATTTAAATTAACTAAGAAAATAATTCATTTGAACAAAAAAACCTAGAGATAGATCATTCACTCTTCTATGATCTATTTAATGATATATTTTGTAATTTTTTAAATAAACTTAAATTCAATAAACTTGTCTTTACATTGGGGAATAAAGTAATTTACTATTGAAGTTACTAAATAACAAAGCATGCTTTATGTAGTGTTTGTATAGTCTATGCCTGTACATTTGTATTTTGGATGTATATGTATTGTTAAATTTCATATGAATTAAATAATTTCCTAGGCAGTTTGTGATGATGTTTAGAGCTAAGTTTATTTCTCTAGATGAGTCAGTAAGTAAATTAGACACATGTTTAAGAAGTTCTAAAACTATTTACTAAAAATTACCTTATAGTTGAGAAGGAAATTTAATGAGAAATTATTTCACATCCGTTTCAAAATATCATAATTATATTTGATTTTATATATGTATATAGTTACATAAATATATGATACTCTTCAGTATATCTATATATGTATATATGTTTGTCTAAATTATTCACAACTAAACTATAAATATTCAGAGGTTATCAAATTGCTGATAAATTATTAAACTAATTGAGAATAAAGTTTACCCATAGAATGATCTGAAAATAAAAATAAAACTATTTTAAAAAAATACTTTTTCTTCAACTGGAAATGTTATCTAAGTCACTTCTGTAATACAATACAATTTTAAAATGTCCTTATTTGTTTCAGTAACAATGAGTATAGTAGTGTGTGTGTTATATGCTATTGAGTAGCGCTGACTTCTGACCACCCTATGAATGAGTGATGCCCACAATGCCCTGTACTAACATCCCTGCTCATCTCCTGTAGACTCTGCTCATCTCCTGTAGACTCATGCCTATGGCTTCTTTTACGTAGTCAGTCACTCTCCTACTTGGCCTTACTCTTGTCCTGCTGCCTTCTTTTTTCCCCAGCATTCATGCTATTTCCAAATACCGCTGCCTTCTCATGATGTACCAGAAACAAGACAGCTTCAGTTTTGTCACTTTTACTGCCAGTGATGTTTCAGGCTTAATTTGCTCTAGGACCCACTTGTTTATCTTCCTTGTGGTGCAGGGTATCCATAGAGCTCTCCTCCAAGGCCATAGTTCAAATGAGCCCATCTTTTTCCTATCACCCTCCTTCATTATCAAACTTTCACACCCATACATGGCAGCTTGGAGTATGAGGGTGTGGATGATCTTAGCTTTGGTCTCTAATGACATCTTTGCTCCTAATGATCTTTTCTGAATCTTCCGGTATGCCCTTCCAAGTCTCAGCCTTCTCTCTCTTTTTTTAATTTCTTTATTGATTAAGGTATTATATATGTGTCCTGATCCCCCTGTTTCCCTCCCATCCCCCCCACTCATGCTCTCTCTTGATTTCTTGGCTGCAGTTTCAGTTTGACTTGATGACTGAACCACAGTAAGAAAAATCTTGGACATTTTCAGTGTCCTCATTGTCTATATTACAGTTGTGTATTTCTTCTACAGTGATGATTTTTGTCTTCTTGATGTTCAAATACAGTCCTGCTTTGACACTTTCTTTCACTTTTATCACAAGTCAATTTAAATCATTATTACTTTTTGCCAATAATATGGCATCATCCACATGCCTTAAGTTATTGACATTTCTTCAACCAACTTCCACTCCTCCTTCCTCAGAATTTAGCCCAGTTTTTCATGTGACATGTTGTACACACAGATTAAACAAATATGGAGATGTAATTCTCCCTTTAGTGACATCTTTGCCTATAAGAAATTATTTTGTCTCTCTGTGCTAACAGTGACTTCCTGGCCACAATGCAGGTTATACATCAGGAAAATGAAGTGCTGAGGCACGCCCATTTCTTTCAGTGTATAAAACATAGACTAGGAAACAGTTGACATCTCTAAAATTTTGTTGTAGGGCAAATTTCTTTGCACTACGATATCAGGTTAAGTACTATGTCATACAGAGTTTTCCAGAGAAATAAAAATCAAAGAATATTAATTTGTATATATACTAGTATATTCATAGCATATCCTATCTAATAAAAGAGTAATATGCAAATTAACCATCACTCCACTACACCCACCAGCTACGTCCACCAGCCACGCCCACCAGCCAATCAGGAGCAAATATGCAAATAAACCCAACCAAGATGGCTACGGCCATAGAAAGCAGGAGGGAGGCTTGGGTTTCCCAGGCAATGGAGGAAGCCAAGCTTTCCGCCTGCCCTTGCCGGCCCAGGCCTCCACTCAAGGCTACAAAGTTTCAATTATAGAAGATACATAAATCCCAAGAGAAATGACTGCCACCATGGAGCAAACAGAAGGCTTGGCTCCACTCCAGGCTACAAAGTTTCAATTGTAGAAGAAAAATAAAGCCCAGATACCAGGGCCTCCGCTTGGGTTGCCAGGGGGCATGGCTGGCCTGCAAACCACCACAGGCCCCTCGCCCAGGGCCCCCCACACCCCAAGGGAACCCCCACCCTGATCTGGGACACCCTTCAGGACAAACCAGCTGGCCCCCATCCATGCACCAGGCCTCTATCCTATCTAATAAAAGAGTAATATGCAAATTGACCATCACTCCAGCACACAAGATGGCTGCCCCCATGTGGTCAAAGATCCTGCCCCCATGTGGACACAAGATGGCCACCACAAGATGGCCAGCAGGGGAGGGCAGTTGGGAGGGACCAGGCCTGCAAGGGAGGGCAGTTGGGGGCAATCAAGCCTGCAGGGGAGGGCAGTTGGGAGGGACCAGGCCTGTAGAGGAGGGAAGTTGGGGGTGACCAAGCCTGCAGGGAAAGGCAGTTGGGAGGGACCCAGGCCTGCAGGGGAGGGCAGTTAGGGGAAAACAGGCTGGCAGGGGAGCAGTTAGGCATCAATCAGGCTGGCAGGGGAATGGTTAGGGACACGCTGGCAGGCAGAAGCGGTTAGGGGCAATCAGGAAGGCAGGCAGGTGAGCAAGCCCGATCCTACTGGTGAAATCGGGCCTAAATGGGCAGTTGGACATCCCTTGAGCGGTCCTATATTGGAGAGGGTGCAGGCTGGGCTGAGGGACACACACCCCGTGCATGAATTTCATGCACCGGGCCTCTAGTATAATACATATATGCAAACATTTATATCCTATGCATATATAATACATATGTAATATATTAATAATATACATATTCTATACTATATAATACATATATATGCATACACATTAGTTTCCTATTGTATCTGAGTATAAATAATCATACATACCTACTCCTATTTTATATGTATTTATGATATGAATATAGATATGGATACACATGTAGATTTATTTTAAGGAATTAACTCATGCAAAGTGGTAGCTGGCAACTCTAAAATTCATAGGGCTGGGAACTCAGGCAGGATTTCTCCTTCCGGAAACCTTAGTTTTTGCTCTTGAGACCTTCAACTGATTGAATAATGACCATCCACATATTAAGGCTAATGTTCCGTTTTGAAAATCAACTCATCTTCTTAAATACAATTATATGTTAACCATATCAAAAAACTTTCACAACAATGCCTAGATTGTATTTGATTAAATCACTGGGTAATATAGTATAGCCAATTTGATACATAACACTAATTACCACATGTGCATACTTATGAATGTAACATATCAAAGTCTAATTACTTTAGGTGTAGGTATGTTTCCAATCTTAATTATTTTCTTTCATTAGATGCTAAATATTTTCTGCAAGAACAGCAATGAAGGACATAGAAAAAATGTTACACTAGTGGTTAATAAGTGGGCCCAACATTTTTCAGATATCAGAACATACTACATATAAAGAATAGTATTTAAAAGCTTTGGATCAGATATGAGTTCAAAGGTCATTTCTGACAGTTACTAGTAATGTAACTTTGAACAATTTGTGTGATCTCTCTGAACTCAGTATTTTCAACTAGAAAATAAATAATATATCTGGCACATAATGTGTCCAGCACATTATAAGTACTTTCTATAATTTCTTGGCTGCAGTCTCAATGCTTTTGATGGGGCAGGAAAGTGTTTTGTTTTTTTTAATTGCATTTAAAATAAACCAAAAGATATTTTTATTATTTATAATTCATGACCCTTCTACCACTACTTAACTATTAGCCCCTACTTTGTCTTTTCTAAATCAGGTAGATTTTAATAATTGGAACATCAGTTTCCTAGGCACAAATGCATTCTCAGTAAAAAGAACGTTTACCTTTTTAGAGGATATTGTTTTTTTTATTATTATTGTTTGAAGTATTACAAATAGTAGTACATATGTCTCCTTTTTTTTTCCCCCATTGATCTCCCCCCCGGCCTCACCTACCCCCCAGTACATGCCTTTACCTGCTCCTCCCCCCCCCCGCCCCGCAGTGTCTTGTATCCATTGGTTATGCTTATATGCATGTTTACAAGTCCTTCGGTTGATCTCTTACAGCCCCCGCCCCCACCAACCACCCCTGCCTTCCAGCTGTAGTTTGACAGTCTGTTCAATGCTTCTTTGCTTCTGTATCTATTTTCTTCCCCATTTCTTTCCTTTAAAAAATCTTGCCTCTGCAGACTAGAAATAAACATATAATAACAAAAAAATGTTTGAGTCCCAATTTCAATGTCCAACAGTTCTGAGTCCCCGTTTCAATGTCAAACATTTCCTTATGTGTACATGTCAGCAATGATATCTGGATGGTGGGAACATGGTGGCAATGCAGGTCCAACCCTCTCTGGTTTGGTCCTAGGCAACCTGCTGGGTCGCACAGCTGCTGACTGCTAGCGTGGCAAGGCGTCGTCAGCGTCTTCCATCTCTGGACTGTTTCTCCTCTTGTCTTCATGGTTGGAGCAGACCTGTCAATTCCTCTCTGTTGCAGGAATCCACATGGTCTTGGAGTTGTTTTCTGAAAATATACAAACATATTCTCGACCAAAAGTTAATAAAGGAATCTTTTCTATATAATTGATTTGGGATCCTTTTTATTTTTGCCCAAACGATTTTCCTTTGTCTTATTTAGACACCATGTGTGTTTTTCATGGGTGTCTTGCTGTTAGCATTACAAATGAAAATTAATTTTGTAATGTAAAAATTTCCTAGATGTAATTTACTTATAGGATATTTTTCCTTACATGATATTACCCTACTATCCCCCCTTTTTTGACTAATGGAGGCTTTTGTAAATTTTATGATGTAGTCTTGATAACTTTAAATTTTAATTTTTTGCACAAAAATATGACTGCTTTAGTTTCATTGCATGTTCGGGAATTTTACCATGAGATGAACTACCAATAGAAATTTTAGTTACCACTTTATGAACAGCTTTTTGTCCAGTACAATTAAATTTTCTTGAATATTCACTTATTTTAATTAGCCTATTTAAATTAATCTGAAAACTTGATTATTATTTTACTGTCAAATTTAATACTCTACCAACAATCTTAGTTTACCCTGTAAATATTAGTGGAAGGGATTATTTGCATTCTTGAGTAGGCCCTGAGCATTCCTGGTGCTAGGCTGGATTTAGATATAGGGCAGCTGCTATTGGCCAAGTCTCTGTCTGTTACCTGTGTCCCAATCTGAGCTGGGCCAAGTCTCTGTCTGTCACCTGTTTCCCGATCTGAGCTGAGCGTGGGAAGCAAAGCAGCCATGGGGGCAGGAGACCTCCCTCAGACGGGGTGAGGGTTCAGGCCCTTGCAAGGTTGGGGGTGTGAGGGTCTGTGCCCCACCTCTGTTGATCCCCAAGTTCTCTCCTGATGGCCCCTCTGCGACTGTGCCTGTCTTAGGTTGTTCCTTCCCTGAGGAATCTTACCCGTCTCTGGCTAACCGGTCATCCTCCGGGGCCAAGCAGGGTGATGTGAGGTTCAGTTCTGTCTCCTTAGTAGCCTATGCCCCTGTGGCCTCCACGCCCAGCACCTGCCTTGGGATCCCCTGGCCTGCTGGTGGGGCCCCAGCACTGATCACATATCTCGGGGAACTCTGGTTTTTTCTCCAGGGAGCGCCCAGCTCACAGGATTGGGCGAGAGACAGATCCATGGTACCAGCCACCACAAGGCTTCAAGCTCAGCATGAACAGAAAGCTCAGGCAACAGCTGAGGGCAACTGGATTGTGAGAAGAGGGTCCCTCTTGGCACAAAAGGCAAGAGGGGCCAATATAGAATGCTCAAGTGCTTTCCCAAGGCCTTAATTCCTTCGGAAAGGGATTAAATCCTTTCATGTCCTTTTTTTTAAAATTGCTGCCAAACATTCAAAGAATTAGTTTGTAAGTTTGTTTGGGATAATTGTACAATATGCTGTTGTAAAATATCTAAAATTATAATGACATTGTAGAATAGTATCATGTAAGGATATTTTTTGCTCTAGGCCATGGCAATTCAATTTCAAACTGGCTGTCAATTTCTTTTTGTAACTTTATATAAACTTTGTCAGGGAGGCAAAAACACAAATTACTTACTTTAGTTCAAGAGGCCAAATATATTGACTTTCAATTACAATCCTTATGACTTTTGAAGGAAACTTCTCTTTGTTTCCTTCCAAAATAATTTTTGGGGTACAGAGAGTTTCATTTAAAAATCTTTGTCACCTGAAACAATTTCTCTTAAGGTTATGGTGACCACTAGTATGGATTAGACTTAATATTTTATTTTATTTTTTTATAATTTTTTTTATTTTTTTTAAATTGTTACTTTTTACATATGTGTCCTTATTCCCTCATAACCCCCCAACCCCCACTTATGCCCCACCCCCTTGTTGTCTGTGTCCATTGATTAGGCTCATATGCATGCACACAAGTCCCTTGGTTGATCTCTCCACCTTACCCCCACCTTCCCCTACCTTCCCTGAGGTATGACGTGCTGTTCGACGTTTCTCAGTCTCTGGATCTGTTCTTGTTCATCAGTCTATGCCATTCATTATATTCCACAAATGCGTGAGATCATGTGATATTTATCTTTCTCTGCCTGGCTTATTTCACTTAACATAATACTCTCCATCTCCATCCATGTTGTTGCAAATGGTAGGAACTCCTTCTTTTTTACCACAGCATAGTATTCCATTGTGTAGATGTACCACAGTTTTTTAATCCACTCATCTGCTGATGGGCATTTAGGCTATTTCCAAATCTTCGCTATGGTGAATTGTGCTGCTATGAACATAGGGGTGCATATATCCTTTCTGATTTGTGTTTCTAGTTTCTTGGGATATATTCCTAGAAGTGGGATCACTGGGTCAAATGGGAGTTCCATTTTTAGTTTTTTGAGGAAACTCCATAGTGTTCTCCACAGTGGCTGCACCAGTCTTCATTCCCACCAGCAGTGCACGAGGGTTCCTTTTTCTCCACATCCTTACCAGCACTTGTCATTTGTTGATTTGTTGATAATAGCTATTCTGACAGGTGTGAGATGGTACCGAATTGTTGTTTTGATTTGCATCTCTCTGATTAGTGACTTTGAGCAGGTTTTCATATGTCTCTTGGCCTTCCTTCTGTCTTCTTTCGAAAAGTGAAAAGTGTCTATTTAGATCAGTTGCCCATTTTTTTATTGGGTTATCTTCTTTTTGTTAAGCTGCATGAGTTCCCTGTAAATGTTGGAGATTAAACCCTTATCGTTGATATCATTAGCAAATATGCTCTTCCATGCAGTGGGCTTTCTTGTTATTTTATTGATGGTTTCCTTTGCTGTGCAAAAGCTTTTTATGTTCATGTAGTCCCATTTGTTTATTTTCTCTTTAGTTTCCATTGCTGTAGGGGCAGTATCAGTGAAGAAGTTCCTTTGGCATATGTCTGAGATTTTTCTGCCTGTGGATTCCTCTAGTATTTTTATGGTTTCCCACCTTATGTTTAAGTCCTTTATCCATTTTGAGTTTATTTTTGTGTATGGTGTAAGTTGGTGATCTAGCTTCATTTTTTTGCATGTATCTGTCCAATTTTCCCAACACCATTTGTTGAAGAGACTGTCTTGACTCCATTGTATGTTCATGCCTCCTTTGTCAAATATTAATTGAGCATAGTGATTTGGGTCAATTTCTGGGTTCTCTATTCTATTCCATTGATCTATATGTCTGTTCTTGTGCCAGTACCAGGCTGTTTTAAGAACAGTGGCTTTGTAATACAGCTTGATATCTGGTATTGAGATCCCACCTACTTTGTTCTTCTTTCTCAGGATTGCTGCAGCTATTAAGGGTCTTTTTTTATTCCAGATAAATTTTTGGAAAGTTCGTTCTAGGTCTGTGAAATATGTCGTTGGTATTTTAATGGGAAATGCATTGAATTTATAGATTGCTTTTGGTGTTATGGACATTTTGATGATGTTGATTCTACCAATCCATGAACATGGTATGTTCTTCCATCTGTTTATGTCTTCCTCTATCTCTTTTTTCAGTGTTGTGTAGTTTTCCAAGTATAGGTCTTTTACCTCCTTAGTTAAGTTTATTCCTAGGTATCTTAATTTTTTTGGTGCGATGGTAAATGGGATTGCTTTTTTAGTCTCTCTTTCTGTAAGTTCATTATTGATGTATAGAAATGCCATAGATTTCTTGGCATTAATTTTCTATCCTGCTACATTGCTGAATTCATTCATTAAGTCTAGAAATTTTTTGATGGAGTCTTTAGGGTTTTCTATGTAGAGTATCATGTCATCTGCGAATTAGGACAGTTTTACTTCTTCTTTTCCAATTTGGATGCCTTTTATTTCTTCTTCTTGTCTTATCACAATGGCTAGTACTTCCAGCACTATACTGAACAGGAGTGGTGAGAGTGGGCATCCCTGTCTTGGTCCTGTTCTTAGGAACTATAAATATTCAGAGTTTATCAAATTGCTGATAAATTATTAAACTAATTGAGAATAAAGTTTACCCATAGAATGATCTGAAAATAAAAATAAAATTATTTAAAAAAATATTTTTTTCTTCAACTGGAAATGTTATCTAAGTCACTTCTGTAATACAATACAATTTTAAAACGTCCTTACTTGTTTCAGTAACAATGAGTATAGTAGTGTGTGTGTTATATGCTGAGCCATCACTGGGAGCTGCAATGAAAGTAAATGCTGAGCCCTCCCTCAAGGCCCAGCATCATTTCCCAGCAGCCTCAGGGGACCCAGCCTTCTTACAGCAGCAGCAGCAGTTTCACCTGGACAATGTGAGATGAAACAGTGTTTGGAGTGTGCCCAGAACCAGGGTGACCTTAAGCTCTGTAAGGATTTCAGGGAGGTTCTGAAACAGGGCAGATTTGCAAATGGAATAGCCTAATCAAGGAGTTCAAATCGAAGAAATGAAAAATTATTGCTCCTCACTGAGTTAATTTAGCATAAAAATATAATTGCTAGTGACATTTTAAAGTGTAAAACCACTACTTAAACTTCTGCTCTATCATTAGTGGCTTTCTGCCTTCAGAATTCTAAGGGAAGAGAGTGTTCTCACTGTATAGAAGTTCACTGACATGGTACAGACTTTGGAGCTGGGCTGATGTTTGTGTTGCCTCCTTAAACCAACTTTTGTAATGTTATTGCTTATAATTTATTTAGAATAAAGTAAATTTCTTAAAAAAAACACAGTGAGTTGGTTTGCTGGTATCAGTGTGTGTATATGAGGGCTTCTTTTTGTTAATCATATGAAATATCTATACCATTTATAAATGATTTATACTTATATTTTATAAATTAAATGTATTCTTAATTATATATAACTAGAGGCCCGGTGAACGGATTTGTGGACTGGTGGGGTCACTCAGCCTTGCCAGTGGGGATGGGGCTGAAACCAGCTCTCTGACGTCCCCCGAGGGGTCCTGGATTGCAAGAGGGCACAGGCCACGCAGAGGGACCTCAGGGGTGAACAATCGGGCAGGGGAGGGATTGCAGGAGGTCTCCAGGGTGTGTGTGGCCCATCTTGCCCAGTCCCGATCAGCCGAATCGCAGCAGCAAGCTAACCTATCAGTGGGAGCATCTGCTCCCTGGTGGTCAGTGCATGTCATAGTGACTGGTCAAATGGTCAAACAAACAGTTGGACACTTAGAATATTAGGCTTTTATTATATAGAATTATTAATTAATTTAAATAAACTTTTGAACCTTAAGATTTAAGAAAATAATATACCATGGATAATACAGAAGGCAAAAAAACTACAACTAAAATTCCTTAGATAATTTATGACAGTGTTCTATACTGGTGTGGAATTCCTCTTCACAACACCCAGAGCAGAAGAAATTGCTGGCACATTGCAACAAATAAGTCAAGTAATGTTGGTGCTTTTTTTATCTACTAATCTACTGATGAAAAAAATAGCTGTGGTTCATTTACATGAGATACTACTTGGCTGTAAAAAAGAAGGAAATCTTACCTATTGTGACAGCATGGATGGATGTTGAGAGTATTATGCTAAGTGAAAAAAGCTAGCCAGAGAAAAACTAGTACCATATGATTTCAGTTATATGTGGAATCTAATGAACAAAATACATTAACAAATAAAATAGAAACAGAATGGTAGATACAGATAACAGACAACTGTCAGAGGGGAGGGGATTTGGGGGCTCGGATAAAAAAAGTGGATGGATTAAGCAAAAAACAAACTCATAGACACAGACAATAGTATGGTGATTACCAGAGGGAAAGGGAGCTGGGAGAGATAGGAGAGGGTAATGGGAGTATAACTGATGATGTGATGATGGAAGAAGACCTAACTTGGGGTGGTGAACACACAATACAATGTACAGATGATGTATTATAGAATTGTACATTTGAAACCTATATTATTTTATTAACCAATGGCACCCCAATAAATGCAATAAAAATTAAAATAATGTTTGTGCTACTTCTAAGAAATACACATATAACTGTTGAAGATGTTTTATATCATTTTAATATTTCTAATATCTATCTATGTAAAAGCCCAGCGACCGGAATGGCAGAATGACCAGAACAACCAGAACGACCGGTGGCTATGATGCACACTGCAGCAACCAACCAGCCTGATCCAGGCCCTGATTGGCCCTCCTACCCCTGCCAACCCAGCCCCTGATCAGCCCCCAACACCCCAATCAGGGGTGGGGCTGACTGGCCAACTGCCTGCGTTCCTCCCTCCGGCAGACCTCACCCACAGCCCCTCACCCCCTCCAGCCTGGTCCAATGGGCCCTCACTGGGGCAGGCCAGCCAGACCGCACCCATGCAAGAATTTGTGCACCATGCCTCTAGTTGTAATATAAAATGCCATTTTGAGAATCACTTAAAGAATTATACAACATTATGAAATTCAATTTGCATTATTTTCTAATACCAAAAGAAATATAGCCATATAATTATTTTAGCCTTCTCAGTTGTATATACATATTTATATACCAAATTTCTTTGCTGCTCCTTCAGGGAACCATAAGATATCTTTCATGTTCTCTTATTTCTGTAAACTATCATCCTCTATGAATTAATTTGTTATCACTTAATGTAAGTTTTGTTTACTTTTCTATTGATTAAACCAATCATTTCCTCCCAGGGTAGCATGTTTATTACTAATTTTATTTTCAATTTACATTATCATATTAAATCCAATAGTTCAGAAGAACTGAGGTAATTTTTAAAATCAAATACTCTTACTACTGAGAAGTTGTGTAATAGTCATAAAAGTTTTGCCAAGACCAGACAGAAATTATAATAGATAGGTAACTATTTAAATTGGGTTTTTATTATGAAAAAGTTCATGAATACAAAAGAAAACACAATACATGTGCTAATTATAAATATTAACAACAAAGACACAAACATCTCTCTACTCAACAGGAAACTTTGAGAGATAGAACATCTCTCTTATTTGAAGGTTACAGGAGACTTGTCAGGACATTGTTGACCCCTGAGAGATAAATAATATCCCTAATTTTTAATTTATTTTTCCTTTATTTATATATAGAATATTAGCTTTGTCTATGTTTGAATTTTATATTCATGAACCCTACTGTGTTTGGGTATGAGAATATATTAAATGAGTGTTTATCTTACTACTTAAGCAAATTTATATTTTTTATAAAAAAGAACTTCTTACAACTTCAACATTGATCTAAATTAATGCTAGTCTTTCAAGAAAATATTCTCATTAGCCCATACAAACATCTGCCAAATACAACTTAATACTTGTTGACATGGATTGTATTACAAATCTATTGTCTAAGGACATCTTGAGTCTTACAGAATTAAGTTATTTGGAGTTATAATTTAAAAGCATAAGAAAATGGTCAGTTAATTTAGATGTAAATTGTAACCCATACTGCGGGGTGAGGAAAAGTATGAGGTAATGAGAAATATTTGAGCCCTAGTAGAATGAATTGGATTATGATTCTACATTTTCTGTAATATAAATGAAGTAGGTATAATAAGTTAATTGCTGTGACTATTATCTAACCCAAGCATGTCAAACTCAAAGGCTAACACGGACCAAATAAACAAGATTTAAGCTGATGTGGGTCACAAAAAAACAAAAGCTTCAATTTTCATAGAAATGTAGGTTTATTTCAATAAAGACGTGCTGAATAAAAAGGGCTGAAATAAATGAGTAATCATTAACATAAAATAATAGAACATTTTAATGAAAATTAATATTTTTTGAACATTAACCTACCAGACACTGAGTAACTGCACAAATTAATAAGTGAAATGCAAATAAACTTGTTTTTAATGTTCTTCGAAAGTGAAATATTTTCTGTTGTGCACACCAAACAAGTCATACAAGACTAATGACTTGGCAATCGGCTGCTAAAATATTCGCTGCTAGTTGCAGTGGAGAGAAATGGTGTGCCTGCGCATAAGGAGCATAAAGGAAATGAATGCAACACGATTATAGTAGTCAGTCTTTAGCAAACGTTGTAGTTCGTTATTAATAATTATGTACAACAGGATATTGTAAAAAGTAAGTTACTAAACTTTTATTAAAACGTTTCTTACATACCGTTATATTCACTGAGCCGCAAAAATATTCGTTGTGGGCCACAAGTTTGACATGCTTGATAACCTAACCTGAAAGTTTTTAATATCAATAATTTTATTCTAGTATATAATTTAATCTGAATTATTAAGTATTTTTAAATGTAATTCTCTAAAATGTTTATTATAAAATATATGACATAAAAAAGGCATAAAGAATGTTACAATGAATATCCATATACCCACTGCCTAACTTAAAAAAAAAAATAACCAGTACTTTCAAGTCCCCTCTACCCTCACTCCCTTATCACAAGAACCATTAAATACAAGAACCATTAAAGTTAGGACAATGATTAACTCTCTAGAAATCTTTTCTTAAGAAAAGAAAGAGAAAACAATAAATCTAAAAGGAAACAAACTTGATTCAAATGTCATGAAGCTGGTTGCAGATGTTTGCCAATGGGAAGTGGCTCAGTGTGGCGGAGGTGAAGGTTTTTGTTGAGAAGAAGCTGAAATATAATGTAACTTTATTAAGTAGAGGAAAAAAGAATGTGACTGCATGATACAAAGATTCAGGTCACAGCAGATTCCACAAGGTCCCTTCCCTTCTCTGTGATATGTCAGGGCCAACTAAGGGGGTCTCCCTAATCCACGGGGACATGTGGACAGTGATGGCTTCAAGGTGTTGGCTCCTCCTATCCAGCAAATGACAATTCCCAGGCAGTCCCAGGAGGCAAGAGCAGAACTGCTACACAAGTCAGCTCGGGTTGACTTTTTCAGGAGTCTCCTACGATACTTTATTTTAAAAGATCTGAGTAAAACGTAGGAGAAAGGGCTGTGTAAGCAGTGTTGTGTGGCAAATGGAACATCCATGCCTATGGAATTGTGGTGGGTAACGGGAGTCTGATTAGGCACTGTATGAAGAAGACAACACGCTGCCCCGGTGGCCTGTCCAGTTAGTGTGGATAAACTTTCCTGGGTTGGCTAAGAGTTCATAGGTGTGAGCCCCAAAGTAATCCGCTGAGCGTGGATCAGGTTGTCTGGCAGCATGTCCTGTCTGTATCCAGCACAGAAGGACAGAGCAGTGGTGAAGCAGGGCATGGGCATTAAATATTTCTAATATTTTTGAGTACCTCTTAACTTGTAGGTTGTATACTAGGCACTGGACAATCAAACATGAGTCTGAGCCAAAAAGCAGAGTTGGCCATAGATCTTGCAACCTAGTATCAGAGAAAGAAATTAGTCAAGCAATTATGTAAATAATTATATTCATGTAAGCTAGGATTGGGTTCTCAACAAAATCTGATTTGAGGTAGTAATGGAGTAATTCATACGTATAGAACCCTAATATGCAAATAGACCGAACAGCAGGACAACCAAACAACTGAACAACCAGTCACGATGACATGTGCTGACCACCAGCGGATGCGCACTGAACATGGTGGGTGTCGGCCACGGCGGGATGGTGGAGCAAGTGAGCGGGAGTGTCAGACCAAGGCGGGGTTGGGAGCGCTTGTCGCTGTCATTGGGATGAGCCTCTGGTGGTTATTGAAAATTCTTTGCTCCCGCTCACCGTGGTCCTGCCCACCATGGTCCCGCCCGGAGCTCACACCTGCTATCGGCACCGGCCACACTTACACCCGCTGCTGGCACCAGAGCCACTGCTGGCATCTGCTGCCAGCACCCAGTGCTGGTATGGATCGCTCGGCGCCATCAGAGGGTGCGAGCGGCAGCTGCCAGCCCCAATTGCCTCTGAGGGCTTCTTCACCTCCCCCTGCTCCTGAGGGGCAATAGGGGCAGCAGCTGCTTCTCACACCCACTGAAGGTGCCGGCCCTGCTTGCACCCACTGCTGGCACTGGCCCCAATCACTCTGGACTGTCAGTGGGTGTGAGTGGGACTGGCACCATCAGTGTGTGGGAGTGGCAGCAGGAGCGGGGCTGCCAGCAGACAGAGGACTGGGGCCCATGTTGGGAGGGGCCAGGCAAGTGTGCAGAGCATGGGCCAAGACCGCCCCTGTGCCCACCGCAGCCTCCTGGCTCACAGTTCCTTTCAAGGTGCACAAATTCCTGCACTGGGTCTTTAGTATAAAATATGTCACTAAAGATTAACAATGAGAGGAGAATACTACAGTTTACATTCCATCATTGGTATAATAAAGTCTAGAGAATTAAATTTACCTTTTATTCTAATCAATAGTTTTTATAGTCACAAAAACAAAACAAAACACAAGTAAATCTCAAACTAGCTATATAGTCTGTTATTTCCTAGGCTTTGAAAACCAAATTATAAGAACATTAAGGAATTATTTAAATAATCCAACCAAAAAAGAAAGAAAGAAAGAAAGAAAGAAAGAAAGAAAGAAAGAAAGAAAGGAAGAAAGAAAGAAACACAGCTCTCAAGTCCTTGTCAGACAATAAAAGGGAATTTTTAATTATGTTTAGCAATTACTATATCACTCAAGACTAGATATTGATTCAGGTCCTCACTCCTAATAAAATCCACCTCATAAATTTCTATTTATGTCTAAGCAGTACGTATTATGCAAAATCAAGTGGAAATCTGTAATTTGGAAATAATGATAACAAATAAATTATGTGTAGTAAGACAGTATTAATTATAGACTTGCTAGATGTAATCATTTCTTAATATCAGTTGAAAGCTGGACTAGAATATTTACATAAACTGAAATCACAATTTATGGACTTCTCATGCTGTGATCAACACTCCAGGAATGCTCTTTTATTCTATTTTCCCATTATTTTCCTGTCCCTCATTGTTCAAGAATATTCTGTGAGAACTGAACTATAAAGTCATCTTTTATAATGGTCATAGAATGATTTATACATGTACTATTTCCATTTTTGTTACAATGATTATAAAATCAATAGAACCATGTTGTTCTCTTGAAGATGATAATGATAATTGGTCAGACAATTTCAGTATCAATGTTACATTTCATCTTCTTTCAGAAGGGTAAATATGAGACTCCATTTATTTTAACATTCTCTTATTAGAATTATGGTCAATTCCCAATTTTTTTATTTTCCATAGCAGCAGCAATATTGCAAAGATATAAATGAAGACAACCATGATTCAAGATTGTGAGGATTTTGAAATGTATACTTCTGAATTTATTAAATATTGATAAAATGATACATTAATTCTAGGATACAGATGAAATGTCTGATTTCACGAATGGTAATCAGAATAAGAAAGTTGTCTATGTACTTAATTCTTGCCCTGCAAATGAGTAAGATGATTTCTTTAAACTATATGAGTTGATAATATTCTAGAAAAGCATATTAATTCACAAGATAGGAAAAATTGCTTTAGTGTAAATTAATTCAATAACAAGGTGGTTCTGAGAGATATGCATTTTTTAAGTTATAACTTAGTTGACAACAATATTTATCAACTATCTACTATATAAAAAATACCAATCAATGAGGTATAAAAGAAAAACATAAAATTAAATGTTTTCTTCCAAGTAGTCTATGACCTGATACATGAACAAATAAAATCTGGATCTTTGGGTTAAATAGAGACAGAAAGATCAGAATACGTGAATAAAATTTTGTTACTGTTCAAGATTGTAATCTGTGAAGTCAAGTAAAATTGTCATTACAATGCATTGTGTTTATTGCCTATATATTTTCTCATAAGCATTAACTGCATGCTATATAAATTTTTAAAATTAGGGAAATAAAAGAAAATGTGATAGGATTGTTATCTAATAATTGCATGGGTGGAATTTATCTGTTGCTAGCGGGAGTGGGGTTCTTGGGGCACCACTGGAGTAAGAATTTCCAGTGCCCCTCCATGGGAGAATAAAATATGGTAGAAATATTTATTTGCATGAAATTATGTCCCTCAGTTTCCAATGTCCCATTTCTCTTAAACTGGTCCTGGGAAAGGTGCAGCTGGGGATCCAGCAGAGCTAAAAGCAAAGCCAATGTCCAAAGTTTCCATTCCATGGTGGAGGTGAGTCTGGCACAGCGTCAGACTAATTGTAGCCCGTCGGTCCATTGTGCGTGGGGTCCACATGGCCCTCAGACTAATTGTAGACAGATGGGCTACAATTAGTCTGACGCTGAGCATAGAGCATGAGAGCCCTGCAAGCCAGAGTCAGGTGGGAGCAGCAAAAGCCAGAGAAACAGGGAACTCCTTGTCCAGGAGCTTGTATGTTTCGGATTTCCTGCCACTGCAGTGGCCCTGTCCATTCTGGCCAATGACCTGCTCCCAGCTGTGACTGACAGCTAATCACCTTTCCTACACCATTCAGATCTTACTGGGCATGTGTCTATTCTAGTCTATTCCCCCAGGATCTGTGGGGAACAGACCTGGGGAGTGTGAAACTGCAGTTTTCTGGCACAAATAGCATGCTTATATTATCTGGCTTTCACTTTGCTCTTTTCCTGTTAATTAATTAATAACTTGGTAAATTACAATGGATTCATAATCATGTCATCTAATGGGAAAAAAAGCTTGGCATAAAAATGAAATATTAACTTTCATTATTCATCACTAGAAATAATTTTGTTACACAACAGAAGCTATGTTTAAGAAAGAATTACAATGAACAGTGCAATGTATGTCTGATAAACTATTCTATGTATAAGACATTGAAAACAAAGTATATAGGAGATGTAAAAAAGTAATATCAAGAAACAGAAGTGAATGGCTCACATTGGTTGTGCTGTATTTAACAAAATTATTCCTAACAATAAATGATAACAGAAGGAAAAAAAATAGAGATGAAGAAAAAAATGCAAAGATAAAAGGAAATAAATGAATTTAACTAAAAAGTTTTTAAAATATTTGTTTTAATATTAAGAAAGTTACTTCAAACAATAAATTCAATAAAACAAACAAACAAAAATAAATTTACTTCAAGTTTCCACTCTGACATGTAAAGAGATTATAAGTGATCAACCTTATTCTTTCAATAATACAAATCTGGACAAACTGAAAATCGATTACTTTCACTGATATCACAAGGCAAAACACCATGCAAAAATCTGAAGAGACAGGTGCAACCAGAGAAATACAGCCCTGATCTTTTTACATTGAGCAGACATTCCAGATTCAAGCCTCTGTAGGAACACTTGAATGGTAATTTTGATGAATTGCTGGAGATTAAGTGTGGATTACCAAGAGAGTGAGAAAACCCTGATTGGGGGATTCATCAATAGACTAGACATGCTTGGTGATAGGTGAATACAAACTTCCCAAATTTAAATTTAAATTCAAAGAGAAAAAGGAATTTTAAAAAAGCAAGAACTCTAGGTCAATATCAAAAGAGTACCATACACATAACTGGGATGCCAGAAGGAGAAGAAAGAAAAGTAGGGCAGAAGAAATAATGAAGTAAGAAGTAGCTGAATGCTTTTCAAAAGTAAAAAGAAAGAGCACTCACCCTGAGAGCACAGAAAGCACCAAGTATACATACAAAAAAAATTTAAATAAATAATATGTAGGCATATCATATTAAACTGCAGAAAAGTAAAACCAAAGAGGAAATCTTAGAAAACAAAAAATATTTAGCTATACTAATTTCATAAAAAATAGATCAGAACATTTACAAGGAATAAAGAGAACCCAATAGAGTGATAAAGGGGTTAACTCTACTTAAAGAACACACAACATAATCTTAAATGTGTATGTATCTACCAAAAGATTGTTGAAATATGTAAGGCAAAACTGATAGAACAACAAAACTGATAGACAAATGTGCTGACAGTTGGCAACTTCAACACATTTTTGTCAGTAATTGGTAGATTGGATAGGCAAAAAAATGTATAATGGCATAGATGACTTAAATGGCACTATCAATGAACTTAATCTAATTGACACCAATACAATATTCCATCTAGTAATAGAAGAATACATATTTTTCTGAAACCCATGAGTAACATTCTCTAAAATAGAACACATTCTTGGCAATACAGTAAACCTTAACAAGTCTACACTAATAAAAGAGAAAGATGCAAATTGACCATACCTTCGCAACACCCACCAGCCCATCAGGAGTATGCAAATTAACCCAACGAAGACGGCAGGTTAATTTGCATACACAGACACTGAGCTGGGGGCGGGATGCTTGCATCATTGCCATGGCAGCAATGCAGGCGTACTGCAGCGCCCCAGCCACTCAGGTCCTCTAGGAAGCGTGGGAAGGCAGAAAGGTGGCTCCGGGCAGAGCGAAGGCAGTTCCAGCAGCCAGGGGAAGGAAAGCCCATTCTTGCAGAAATCTTCATGCATCGGGCCTCTAGTTTAAAATAATAGAAAACTTACAAAGTATATTCTTAAGCAACACTGGAATTAAACTAAAAATCAAAAACAAAAGATAGGTGGAAAATTTCCAATTACCTGAAAATTGGACAATATCAAAGATTCAGAAAAAAACATTACATAATACAATACCCACTCATGATAAAAAAAAAAAAAACCTCTTAACAAACTAATAGACAGGAGCTCACTCAAATTAATAATGCACATACACAAAAACCCTATAGTTTATATCATACATAGTGGTGAGAAAGTGAACACTGTCCCTGTCAGATTTGATTATGAAAATATTTTGAAGGTAGAACTAATAATGGTTTCCTGATGGATAGATTATGGAATATGAGAGGGGTTTAAAATAAGAATTAAGCAATTTTAATTTGACCCACTGAAGAGGTACCTGTCCACTGAAATCATCAGCTGTCATAACTGTAACCTTCTCTGTTTGTTTAGTCTCTCATCAGGCTCCTCATCAATGTGTGATCATCCTTTCCTATTATTTCTTTCTTAAAATATATATCTTTAACTCTTGTCTTTATTTATTGGGGATTCTGAAGAGATACTGTGGGAACCATGCCAGAGTACACTGGATATCGAAGGCCACTCTGAGCATGGGAATCTTAATCAGGATGTCCAAGGCTAAGATACTGTCCACAGGTGCAAGGACACAGCAATCTAGACTGCATTAGCATGCTCTTCTATAACCCAAATGATAGATGCCATTATTTTGGGGAAAGCATCTTTAGTCTAAGTAGTATTAAAGTATGTTACTAAGGCTTCTGAGGTGAATGGGCTCAGCTACGACTGCTATGTGAGGCTGTAGGTCCAGAGGCAACACGTGGCTGCTCAGATAATGGCTGCAGGGACAGTGGCTACTGCTATTTAGGAAAGATGTATTGTTAACTAGCTGGTGTGCGGCTACCTACTGTGTGGGACTTTACTTTGACTGTTTTGTCTAGTAGCTCCATGTTAGCAATGGCTACATGGCCACTAGCTTCTACAATAAAGACTTTCCTATACACCCACAACTTCTCATGGCTTCTCTGTCTACCACCCAGCATCCAAGAAGGTCCAGCCCCTAGCAGAGGGACTTGAACCCAAAGTTGGTGTAGTGGAGCAGCATAAAGTAACTGAGTTCCCAACAGTTAGTACTGCGAGCAGGGTTTAAGGAAGAAAGTGTTCCCACACTTGGATCAGTGGCAGGATGGAGCAGTGCACACTCCCACAGATGCCCAGTAAATGTTTATGCTCATTTACCATTTTGAATTGGAAACTCAGTTATTTTCCTTTAAAATATAATTGTGTTCATAGATTCAAAAATATATAAACTTGTCAAAGCTCATAAAATTAAATACTTGATGTATAAACATCTTATAGTATGTAGTTATATTTCGACAAATTTTATTAAAATAATCTGGTAAAATAGACAGCAAGCTTACCTGGTAGTAGGACAATGATTATTAGGCTCAAGATAATTCACCAACATGAATATATTGGGTTAGAAATAAGTTTGATAAAATAATTATCTTTTGCTAACTTCTCAAAAAGATCAGAGTAATGGGTAAAACTGAGCCGTCTCCTCTCAGAATTAATAGAGAATTTCCTCATTGACTTCTGCACAAGTGTGGTAACTGATAGTTCAGATGATACATGGTCACTCAACTTTCAAGGCTCTGCCAACAGCACTCAGTTGAACAGTAAAAGTAGTCAACCAGCCTGACTTATTAAATAAATATAATCCAACATGCAGTGCGTTAACTTGAAGTTGCTTATGAAGGTAACACTGACTTGCTTATGAAGAAGCATACTGGTGGTCAGCGCATGTCTAACTCCCGGCTGGTTGAACTCCTGCCTGTGGGGACAATTTGCATATTAGCCTTTTGATATATAGGATTAAGTCTTGTTATATAATTGATCCCTTTAATATTATGTAATGTGTTCTTCATTTTCTCTGATAACAGTCCATGTTCTAGAAGGCTGCTTTGTCTGAAATCAAAATAGCTATTTCAACTTTCTTCTGATGCATTTTTCTTGACCTCTTTACTTTTAATCTATCTATGCCTTTGAATTTAATGCTTCTTGTAGGGAGCACATACTAAGCTGTGTGTGTGGGTAACATATATCACCAATCTCTGCTGTTTAATTGACATATAGAGACTTCATATTTAAAGTGATTATGGTAGCAATTGAATTAAAATCTAGCATCTTGCTAGTTACTTTCTATATAGTCTATTTCTTTTTGTTTCTATTATTCTTTTTTTCCCTACCTTCTCTTGGGTTAATTTACTATTTTTTAAGAATGCATTTTATCTCCATTTTTTTATTCATTGTTGCTACATTTTAAATTTTTTAAATGTTCATTCTAAGATTACAGATAGACATTTTTAATTAGAGTGTACCTTCAATTACTATTATACTGATTCAATTCACACATGAAGTGTGTTTCTCACAACTAAATATTTCAATTCCATCTCCCATCCTGTGTGCTATTGTTCCTATACATCTTAATTTATGTATTCAATAACCCATAACACATTGCTGCTAAATTTGTTTTAGATAGTTAATTTTAGAGCAAATAAATAAGAAAATAAATTTTATTTTATCTTCAATTTTTAGTCTTGTTTCTCATCTTCATGCATGTAGATTCAAGTTTCTATATAGTATATATGAGAAGCCCAGCACGCAATTCCAAATCTCACGGCACCGCCCACCTCGAGTCGCTGGTCCAGCCCTGCCTTGCTCCCCGGGGCCTGCAGCAGCTGCTGCCGGTCCAGCCCTGCCTCCCTCTCTGGCCCTTGAAGCAGCCACGGCCGCTGCTGATCAGGCCTTCCCCCAGCCCAGGCATGCAGAGGCCCCTGCCACCACGGCCCCGATGCTGCGCACGCAACCTCCTCCTGTCTGGTCCACCCGTTATGGAGACCCGTTTAATTAGCATATTTCTCTATTACATATATATATATTTTTTCTCTGTCTTAAAAGTTTTATGGCACAAACGTACTGACTATTGATTATCTCAATTTTTATTTAAGAAAGTCTATCTTTCATTTTTATTTTTAATTTCATAATTTCATTATATGGGTAAAGAATTCCTTCCAGTACTTTAAGCAGTTAATCCAATGTCTCTGGCTTGCATGGTTTCTGACAATAAGTCAGATCTCTCACCACACTGGTTTCTGTGAGAACCTAGCAGAGTCTCTGCAGGGAAACTGGTAGAGTGTGCAAATTCTGCCTTATTTTGGCTTTTAGGCTTTCCTTTTTCTTTCATCAGTTCACAGTTGGCCTGACTAATTATTATTATTGCAGCTGAATTCTTCTTATCATTGCCCAGCTATGTCTCCCAGTTCAGTGGTCACATTCCTGCTTCTTCCTGCAGGTAATTGCCTAATATCTTGAGTTAGTTGATTGCTCTGCATGCTCTTCTCTCAGCAAATATATACTAATTTATATTTCACAATGTGGAAAATTCTATATAAATATAAGTGGCTTATCAATCTATAATAGGTTACTAATATAATTCACTAGCACTTGTTATGACTATTAAGTCATTCAGATGTGTCCCTTTAGCTATAAAATTTTTAGCAAACAAGTCATTAGTATGGTATACACTCTTGGATGAATGGGGTAAGGTGGTTCTTTTTTGTTGTTAGCCCAATTATAAATATGAATTTCATTTTTCTGGAATTTTCTTATTGTTATCATGTAATCAAGTATTATTTTGGCCTTCTTGTACATGCTAAAGTCCAAATTCCTTTAAAAGAAGGAAACAAAGGACTCAGCCAAATGGTTGCTCACTAGATACCAAATTTACTTTTCCTGATTCCTTAAAAACTGCTTTTTTAAAGATCAATATCACTGGTGAACTTAAAATAAAACAAAGCTAAACAACTTCAAGAACCCCAGATACATTTGCAAGTAAGACAGCAATTTGATAAATTAGTGCTAAACAAAATTACCTACTTGCTATACTTTTTTTAGAATTTTATTTCTTACCTGTGAATAGAGAACCTAACACTTCAAATGAGGACTTTGACTGCTTTCAACTATCTAAAAACTCTTTTACATGCTTAGCTGGTTGTCACCTCAGTCTCACAGTGAAAAATGTTGGCAATCAAAATATAGATTGTTTTTTGTGTTTTTTTTTTAATTTAGACATTGCTAATAAAAATAGGAATTGTAGAAAATCAAGCTTTAGGCAAGAGATTCTTTCTGAAAGAAAGAAATCATTCCAAATACCTTTTGAAAACAACATGAGCTATGTCTCTGTTATATACTGCTCATTATACTCTTATGAAATTTCAAGAAGGAAGAACACAACACTAGATGGAATGAATCTTTTCAGGATTGCTCAATTGAAACACAATTTATAATATGATATTATTGTTGGAATTAATTGATCTTTCACTTCCAAGGAGAAAATAAATGCATCACTGATTAATATAGCATTAGCTTTATTTGTACTGTTTAGACAATGGCTCTCATCCACTTACTGAATTCACAGAGATAAAATGAAAATATGTTCAATGTTGAATGCTACATAAAAAGAATTAGATATGATTATGGGAGTGAAATATAATGTTTTAGAAATGGATCTCATTGTTTCTTTCATTCCCAAATGCAAAAATAAGTATTGCCTTAAGGAATTATCTAAATTAAATATGCTAGGGGTGAAGAACTGAAAAAAAAATTAAATGGAGAACTATTATTATAAATCTTATTCTAACATAGTTAAAGAAATAATATTTGATTAATCTGGACACTGTTCTAGAGTTTAATGTATTGGAAAATAAATTAAGCAGTCAAATTATGGGTAGAATTTCATAATTGTCCTCATTTATTAGTTTTTACTATGTACTAGGCACTGTTTGAAAGATTATATATGCATTGTTTCATTTATGTGAAGAGTGTAATTTAGTTCATTACTTTTCAATGTGGCTAGGGTTCTGGTAAAGGAAAAGGTTGCTATGGAAAGAAGGAGGTAATATAGATAATAAGTACATTTGAAGGTGGATGTTGGGAAGGTCAGCATTCTTTGAGACTTAAAATAACATGCTTTTTATATAAAAATGTAGATTGTGAGGGAAAATTGTCACCATATAAAAGAAAAAAGTGCTTCATAAAAAACAATAGCATAAATAACCTAAGGTAAAACCAATTCTCAAGTATTTTTGAAAAAAGAAATAAGGCTATGTCTGGCTTTCACATAGATGATATTTTAAACAACTAAAAATTTAATTTCCAATCTAGCATTTTTTTTTTTTTTTAATGAAACAAATCAGGTAGAGAAAATGTTATTTTGCGGTATGGGAAACTATCATGAAAGCACCATCCTCTGGCTTTTCTGAAACAAACTCATTACCACTTCACCTCTTTGAGAGGAATTTTGATAAGTTCCGAGGGGTTACAAAATACTGATCTCAAGAAGTTTGTGTTTTAAGAAACATACATACACAAATAAATGACAACTTGAAAATTTAAAAGGCAAAAAAAAGAGGTGTGTGTTTCAGTTTCAGGGATGGCAGAGCTTAACATGCTGAATTTATGAAACATCTGTAACTACTCTAGATATGTCCCAAGTGAGACTAAGAGCAACTGAATGCAAATGTCTGAGCAGAGAGTGCTGTGGGTTCTGTACAGCCAGCAGCTACTTCACAGTACGAGGATTCAAAGTAAATTTCAAGAATAGATAAGAAGAGAAAGTAAGAGATTATTCTGTTGTAAGGGACCCTGGAAAGGACATAAGGTTATAGCCTTAACTGTGTTTTTCTTAAGGTTCTTGGTTGTGGTAAACATCTAATATTTGTAAGTTACTACATTTATTTGAAATTAAACTGAGCTAGGTAAATTTACCATAGACATTATTTGATTTTAAATAAATAATTTAGCATATTTTCATCATTGTATCTGATAGATTATTTAAAAAAATAATTGGGAGAGAGCTCAATTTAAATTAAAACAGTTTTGTTGTTTTGAAAGAAATGTGATATTTATATACAGTGTACAGAGTTTGGCAGTTATCTTCAAGTTTAGTATTTACAATACTCCATAAACTTTCACCTATCATTATTCCATGATTAAATTTGTAACATTTTCAGCTCTTAATTGTTTTTGCTATTTTCATTTAGTGTTCTAGAACTGCATAAAGCCCAAAGTCTAAAATAATGTCTAAACTAAGGTAGGAAAATTTCTTTAGCTATAAAGTGTACATATTGGGTCAATAGAACAAAAAGACCTTATTAAGAATATAATATTTATTTATGGGCACAATAGGCTTATGAGTTCTGTTCGATTAGAGAAGGAAGCTGTACATACACTTTTTCTTTTCTCTTTCATAATCCCTTGGACATCAGAACCAATCTAGAATAATTTTTCTGACTCTCTTTTTTCTTTTCTAATGGGGAATTAATTCATTGAGGTTGAGAAAAATGACTGCATATTCCATATCACCAAGGAGAGAAAACAAATATATAA
Source organism: Plecotus auritus (assembly GCF_963455305.1). Classification (NCBI taxonomy): domain Eukaryota; kingdom Metazoa; phylum Chordata; class Mammalia; order Chiroptera; family Vespertilionidae; genus Plecotus; species Plecotus auritus. The sequence goes on from NC_137775.1 coordinate 123,761,776, forward strand.
AATTGTAATTTTCTATTAGAATGAACCAAATCATATTGGAATGCCAACCAAAATTTCATAGTTCTTGATTAGCCAGTAAAATAATTATAGTAAAAAAAAGTGAAGTATGCAATATGATTTTAACTTCCCAGAGCGAAGAGCCAATGCTAATGTGATGAAAGATGGACTTGAAGCTACAACACAGGGTTGAAGCCTGGTATTCTTTTGTCATTGAATGGCTCTAAGTTTGTTTTCTCATTTGCATTGTTCGCAGCTCATCATTTGCTACCTCCTAGTAATTTCATTGTAGATATTAAATAAGACATGTAAAGTTAAAGCACAGGGAACCCTGGGGAAAGATGCTTCTTGAAAGCCTTTGTGTAGGTAAGTGAACATCATTGTTTTTGAACTCCTTTTGTTATTAACATTCATTTTGATTTCCAAAGTTGTTCTTATTTCAAGCCTTCAAAATTGGAAGTATAGTATTTTATTGTGTTTATCTGTTTCTCTTGTGTTTTATGACATTTATTCATGACTATTTTGCTCTCAAAAAATGTACAATCTCAGCTAGTGAAAAGTTCAATACAAGTGATACATCTGTAACAATTAATTTTTATACTGCTCTGATAGGAAGATGTGCCTTACCACCTGCTCTAGACAGTGATTGAGTATCCTTGCACTACTTTCTTATTAATTAGGGAAGTGCTCAGCAAGTGAGATAAAAGTAGAAACCCTTAAAAAAATGGTTTTATCTGGGATTGGGTCTGAGGATGGGAAGAGATGAGCATGCATTGCTTTAAATTATGTTTTTTGTGTGTTTTTAAAAATAATTTTTCATTTGTATGTGTTGTTACTTTGACAGAAAATAAAATTTAAGAATAGTATGAAAAAGAAAAACAAATATGTTTCTTATTATAAAACATGACACCAATGATCAAGTGGCTTGGACCCAGCCCGTCAAATATTATGTTTGAAAGGATCAGTATTCCAAGAAACATGCTGTTTCTGGGGAGGAAGGAAAGTAGTTTTGTCACAAAAATACAAAAATTATTGTGAAGCTTCACTGTTTGGTCTTACCTGTTTTTATCCTTAATCTATTCAGAAATGGGTAAAGGTGGAAGCATATATATTGAAATTTAACTCACTTCAACAATTTTATTTATCATCTACTATATGTTGTATATATTTTTTATTTTTTAATGTATTTTATTGATTTTTTACAGAGAGGAAGGAAGAGGGATAGAGAGTTAGAAACATCGATGAGAGAGAAACATCGATCAGCTGCCTCCTGCACACCTCCTACTGGGGATGTGCCTGCAACCAAGGTACATGTCCTTGACCAGAATCGGACCTGGGACCTTTCAGTGCACAGGCCGATGCTCTATCCACTGAGCCAAACTGGTTAGGGCTATATGTTGTATATTGTATTTGGATGGGTATTAGGGATACAAAGATGGTCCATGCCCCCTAGAAACTTAATAAAGAAACATATGGAAGCTACACATTTGCCATTTTATCATCTGTATCCCATCTTACCTTCAGAATTTCACAGAAGTTTTTACCTGCTGCATGATGGAATGAGTCAGGCAGAGGGGAACTAATAGATGAGGTGGTCACCAAAAGGAGAGAACTGACATTAGGGAGCTGAGCAATACCTGAAAACTGGGAAACTGGCAGCCATGTAGAGAACTAAGAGCAGTTTTAAGAGTGGGAATGTCAAAGGCCCTCCCTTATTCAGTAACAATTTCCCTTTCAGGGGAAAAAAGACCAGAATAGCAAGTAGTGAGTCAACAGAAAGTGGTGTGAGAGTAAGTCTGAGAGGCAGCAGGACCTTAGGTAGAGTAGGTTCAATATAAGGCATAGATCTACTTTGGCTGTAGGATTAAGTCCTTCCATTCTGGTCCTGCTAAAAACGGATCCCTCCCACAGTATTCCACTCCCTGCCATCCTCTGCTCATCCTATAATGCATCTTCTACTTCCTAAGATGAATCTTATATATCTGGTAGCTCACTGAATGCCATCTGGACAAGAGCAGAGGATTGGGTTGTAATCGCAAATAGTAAATTGAGGCCATAATGTAAAAAGCATTGAAGACATAAGCAAAAAAGGCATTAATGTGAGTACTAAGCATATCATAGGTAGGTAAGAGGAAGGTGTCTTTGGTATCCCAGGAAAGATTTTTAAATTGAAATAACAGAGGAGTAATTAAGCGAAGATTTACTATAAGGTAAGATAAAAGTAAAAGGCATAGACAGAGGTTAAACATTAAATCAAATTTTTAATCAATTGAAACTGAGTTTAAATGTTAAGGGATAGATCTTTAAGCACTTACATGTGTGATTAGATATAAAAACTATATCTTTATTTCAGACACACTGCCTAGGCTTAAATATCCACTTAATAAGCATCTAAGAATCTTAAAATGTCAGACTCTTATAAACCTTTCCCAATTCCTGGGAACACTAAAGAAACATGCACACACATACAAATAATAAAGCCTTAGTTAACTAGAATTTTTAATTTCTCCCTTAATAAAGAAGGTAATTTTAAATAAATGATATTTCTGTATTGCTAAAGGGTGATATCTATAACTATCAACTATTACAATTCTAGAAATACAAATATGTAAGTTGACTTCACTTAATAGAACTTACAGTGACTGAGCACATTTATTTACATTACTTCTTTCTTTCTTAGAAGTCAGGAAGAAGAATACAATAAAATTTGTTAATCCTTGTGCAAACCTAGTTAAGAAAATCAGGACAGTTCTTCAAGAAATTTGTAATTTGCACAAATTTTTAAAAGTTCATGGAGAGTAGAAAACTTATATAGAAGTAGAAATGGTTTCACAGAAAAATTCATGGCTGTTGAAAATTTTTCTTGATTCTCTAGGAGGACCTGTGTAATAGCACCCTTTTTCTTGATATGCTTCTCTTTTTTAATCAATAGAATTTGGGTTGCTCATATTTGATCCTAAAACCACTTTAGTTGACTATCATATAATGATAATAGAAGGTAAGATGCCTTCTAAGTGTGTCATCATTAAATAAAACAGACTACAGACTGTCCAACCTCAGAGGGAAGGTGGGGAGGGGGAGGGGAAAGAGATCAACCAAAGGACTTGTATGCATGCATATACTAGTAAGCATAACCCATGGACACAGACAGTAGGGGGTGAGGGCATGTGCTATGGGTAGGAACAGCCTGGGAGAGGTCAATGAGGGAAAAAGGAGACATATGTAATATTTTAAACAATAACAAATACAAATTTTTAAAAAGAGAGAGATGAAACATTCTTATACAATTAAAAAAGGGGGGGTTGAAAAACTTCTGGAATCGCCAGAATAAAACACTAATAACAACACTAATGAAATGAAAGGGGAGGAGAGAAATTCAGAAACAGGAGTACTACTTATGATTTCTTCAAATAACACAAGTTATATCCGCTGTTAAGAGATTTAGTTAGGAAGTAATTATTAACAAGCTAGAAAGGATGTGATGCAGTTGTTAAATGCAAGGAGAATTTAGAAGATAAATAAATCATGTATTTCCAATGTATAGGAAAAACTTCATAATAAATAACATTTGCAATATAAAGAATGTACTGCCCTAGCCAGTTTGGCTCAGTGGACAGAGCATTGGCCTGAGGACTGAAGGGTCCCAGGTTGGATTCCCCTACTGGGTTGCGGGCTTGATCCCTAGTAGAGAGCGTGCAGGGGGCAACCAATCAGTGGTTCTCTCTCATCATTGATGTTTCTACCTCTCGCTTCCTCTCCCTTTCTCTTCAAAATGAACAAAAATATATTTAAAAAATAACGAATGTGCAGGTGTGGCTTCTGCTTGAGTGGAGAGTTTGACTTGAGGCCAAGGCCACACATGACGCCTCTTCTGAGATTTTTGAGAAACTGTCTGAGATCGTCTATGGCCTTGGCCTTCAGAAGGATCTTAAAGAAATATTTGAGTGGCTATCAAAGACTATAGTGACTGAAGAGAAAAACATCAGGGACTTAACAAAAAGTAAGAGAAAGTAATTGAGACAAAGAAGAAAATTTTTTCAGTAATCCCATGAATGACGTGTTTCAAACCCATCAAAGGGATCTTAATGTGCAAAACGGCCTGCACATCCATGGTATCAATGGCAGGGGCAGAGACAGCTGGAAGTATAGAAGGAGCAGAGATCAGCACATAAACCGGTTTCTGTTTACTTGACCTCCCACCGCCCCAATAATTTTGTGGTCTGATCAGCAAGCCATAGAAAAGATTTGGCTCAGGACCCACTAAAAGCATGGCAAATAACTTGATACCTTGACTGTTGTTTTCTGAACCTTATTTAATAAAGGGGCCTTATTTAATTTTAATTTTTTAATATATATTATATATTTTTTACAGAGAGGAATGGAGAGGGAGAGTCAGTAACATCGATGAGAGAGAAACATTAATCAGCTGCCTCCTGCACACCCCCCACTGAGGATGTGCCCGCAACCAAGGTACATGCCCTTGACCAGAATCGAACGTGGGACCCTTCTGTCTGCAGGCCAACGCTCTATCCACCGAGCCAAACTGGTTAGGCTAATTTTAATTGTTTGTTTTTGTGTTTTTTTTTAACAGAGCTATGTTACTAGGTGAAGTCTGGTCTCCACATCTCACCCCTGTCTTGGACAGGATTGTGTTAAGGAATTGAACAGAAAGAATAAACATTCACAACCCCGAAGCTCACTGTAAAGCAAGAGGCAGGGGACAATAAATAAATAATGGAACTTTATTACATAGAAAGTCCTGCCAACAGGGTACAAAGGATGTGTTCATGCATTTCAAGGAGAAGAGAAGAAGGAGGAGAGGTGAAAAGGAAAGCAGGGAGGATTAGACACAAGAGGAGGAGGAGATAGAGGAGGGAGAGAAGAAGGAGGAGTAAGAGCTGAGCTGTCAGAGAAGAAATACAAGCATGAGCCAAGCATGGACACTGAACAGAGTACTGTTTATGTGGGCGAGGGCATGACGATTTTCATAACTAAAACAATTCACATTGGGGAGCAGGTCAAAGGCATCTCCTTGCTATTAATAAAGCTATTAATTACAATTTCCTAGGTAGGAAGTAGTATGGTAAGTGCAAGGAAAAGTCATAGGATAACAGGTTCTCAGTGGGAATTGGGAATATTGGAAGTCAACAAATTTAACCTCCTGCTAGATGCTTGTACCTATCAGAGATTAAACTTGCAGTTAGTTACTGGAACAAAGAAAAGTCTGTGATTTACTAATACCTTAATATTTAATTCAACACAATTATGAACTCAAACAAAAGTAGATTCCTCCCTTGTGAGAGCCTCAAGTTTCATAAATTAGAAATATCATAGCAAAATGAGAAATATTTGAACAAGTTCTGTCTGTCTGAATAATCAAGACCTCATTCACTATTCATTAGTTTGATTCATGAAATTATTTTATGAATTTATCTTCATAGAAAATTCACATTTCACAACTCCAACCAAATCGATCATTCAAAGACACCCTAATTCAACATAACATATGAATTAGCAGTGCTTTGGAAAGAACGCAGTGCTCCCTGGGCTCGGAGGCATGCTTCTGCCATATAGACTAACTAAAGAAGAAATCGGAGGCTGAACAAGTCATGCCGCAGTGACACAAAGGTAAAGTGGCAGGCTTAATTCTCAATATTAGTTAGAAACCGAATGAGTGGAATTTAAGGTTTGCTGTCAGAATTTAAACTTTACAGAGAATATAGTTGAAAGAAGCTATATTTTGGGGTAATTTTCTGAAAGAAACAATACATCATTCTGCTTTGTGTTATATCTCAGCATTGATTATCATCAAATTGCCACACACCCTTCTCATTACACCTTAGCCAAATACACACATTCAAGTGCATGCACCACACACACACTCACACACACACACACGTCCACATGCTACATACATTGAATTGCTTTTACTGATTATATGAGGGGATGGGACTACATGAAGGACTGAAGTGAATCTTGCTGCTAGATTTTATGTGAAAAAGCCACTAAAGATGAACTGTCCATTACAGCATTAACTTTATGAAGATTCTTGGGAGAAACTTCTTTATGACCTTAGTATCATGAATATTTGTGGTTTTTCATTAGTTTGCTTTAAACTTGGACACTGTGAATTACATATCTGATCATCTTCCTCTCTTAGCATTGCCTTAAAAAAAGCTTAAGATTATTGGGGTTCTACTGTTAGCAAATGTAAGTTGTCATGGCTTACATCAGCACTGGCTCCATGTAGAACCCTCATTTGTTCCCCACCAAGTCCCTGCCATCTATTCCCAATGTTTGGAATCTTGCTTCATTGTATATACATTAGACTCTCGTAAATCTACTTTTATTAACAAACATGTTTTAACTAAAATCAGAAATAGAAAGAAGGAAACTTTTCTAAAAGCAATGTTTTTCAGATAATTGATGATGGAGACTGGGAATAATACTTCACACTATATTAGAATACAACAATATATGTAGGAAATACTTTTTAAAAAGTCAACTATAAAAATCAATAACTTAACAGAGTTTTCCTTCCCTTTGTAAAGAAATTAGCTACTTAGAGAAGAGTTTCAATCAAAAACAAATTTTATTTTTTTTATTTTTAAATTACAATTTACATTCAATATTATTTTGTTTTAGTTTCAGTTGTACAAACAGTGGTTATACAATAAAATACTTTTAAAACAATTTTAAAATCTGACTTATGTTCAACATAATTACACTAGAAGTAAACTTATAGACTTATGGTAAGACCTATTTTTAACAATTTAGACACAATTTAATTAAAAAGAATCTTTCTTCTATGTAAAGCCCTGATCAAATCCATAAGGAGCTCCCTTTTCTTAATTTTAAGTACTCACAAAGACAAAGTGTACATTTATTCTGCAACTAGCTTTATTTTAAAAAGCATTAGCTTACACACATACTGGTATATCAATACTTGGTGCTATTATTATCATTTTACAGTGAACAGAATGATTTTCAAATAAATATCAGTGAAAATTTGTATTTAGTCTAGACATCCTCTGTATATGTTTATAGTACTAATTTTCTAGTTTCATGAGAACTATCTCAACAATCACATTCCCTAAAAGGAGTTAAAAAATCTCCTTAATAGGATAATTAAATATATGTATATTTTAGAGAAAAAAAGTATGTGGATAATGATGTATCACATCGCTAACTAAAGTATCTATGATTAATCAAAAAGATTTCCTAGATACGGTAAGAAAATACACTTTATAGTGATAATTCATCAGCTTGACCTAAGAGTCAGACAGTGTAATAAATTATCATTTGGTAGCATGTTATATCTCCTCTAGGCCACTGGAGCACCATATATAAATTTTATTAAAGTAAAAGACATTCTCGGATCTTGTTCATCTCATATAATAAAATTATTTACTGTGTATCTATAGGCCTTTAAACTTCTTAGCCTGACCCATGTGAAACAATCATTAGAAAACTTCTACCTCACATAGGGAACTGTGGCAGTAAGCTTATGAATCTTTACCAAGGAGAAAAAGAAGATACGGTTATACATTCATTCAATGTCCACTTGCTGAACCATTGGTCCCATGGACACATAACATTGGAAAACTTGTGCCTTTATAATTTTTTGCAAAAGAAACTTCTAGATATGAAGTTTGACCTTGCTGAGGTTACTTTGCTCGCTGCATTTTCCACCCTTGATAGAGTTAAATGATTGTATGACCCTATGAGATGATGTCACAAAGACAAACTGTTTCTCAATTATTACTGTATTAATACATGGCAGCTATGACTCTTTAAAATTACTTTTGCAAACTTTAAATTCCAGGACTTAGAGTCTGGCCAGCAGTTGATGCTGACCATGACTACAAAAAGAGGAATCAGCAGACTTGTTTTATAAGACTAAGAGTGAAACAGGTTACATTTACTAAAGAATCTGCCAGTACTATAACCTACCGGCAGTCTGACATCCCTCTCAAATCCAGGATGCTGCATGCACCATGACCATACTTTTCATACAGGTGAAAGGCATCTTGCTATTATATGGGCAGCTACATTTTTTTGCCCTGATTATAAAAAGTAGTACATAACATGATCCTTCTGAGGCAGTAGTACCATTTTCCCCATCTTATGGGTGGAAAAACTGAAGCAGAGAGAAGTTAAGTAATTGGCTTTGTCACTCAGTTATAAGTGTCAGAATCAGGGCTGACTATAAAATGTGCAAGCCAGAGTCCATGCATATCATTGCTGCATCATCCTGTTTTTTCAGTGTTAGAGTAGTCTTGCCAGATTTTAATTTTTAAATCTAAGAGACTGTTCTCAATATATAGAGTAGGGTCCCTAGGCCTGGCTGGCGATCAGGGCCGATCTGTGGGGTGACCGGCAGTGTGATTGAGGGGCCCCCCCTGGCACCTGCCTTGGCTGGTGGCCTGGCACTGCTGCTTGCCAGTCCTGCCCCCTGCCACCATCACCAGTTGCCTCCCTCTGTGGGATGACTGGTGGGCAAGGCAACAAAGGGGGCCCCTGCTGGCACCTGCCTTGGCTAGCTGCCTGGTGCCGCCCGCTGGCCAGCCCTGAAAAGGAGCAGCTCCTGTGTTAAGTGTCTGCCCCCTGGTGGTCAGTGTGCATCATAGCAACCGGTTGTTCTTCCTGTCATTCCACAGTTCGGTCGATTTGCATATTAGGGTTTTATTGTATAGGATTTTTATTTTTTTAGAATGTCTAAATTTTAAAAAGACAACATTGAATTGTCCATAAGGCTGTAGAACAACCTAAAGTTCTGATATATTAGTGATAGGAGCGTGAAATGCTTCAACCATTCTAGAAAACTCTTGGGCAATTTTTTATCAAGTTAAACACACATTGATCCTATGATGCAGCCATTCCACTCCTCAGTGTTTGCCCAAGAAAACTGAAAATGTATGTCCAAAAAAATCATGTCCAAGAATGTCCATAGCATCCTTTAATGTATTGTTGGAAATAAATGCTACTCAGAGATATATAAAGCAGCAATTTTCAACCAGTGTGCCACAAGAATTTTTAAAACATGCAATACCTGACTAGTCAGGGCCACTGACCTCTTTTCCCTTAGATTGTCAAATAAAAATATGACACTGCCAGCACAATAGCCTTCCTATGTGAATGGATCAAAATTATACCTATTTTTTGTCAGGTTGACAAAAATATGTATTTTTTGGTGCGCCCCAGAATTTTAATAATTAGTTTATGTGTGTCATGAGATGACAAAGGTGGAAAAGCACTGATATAAAGAAGCAAACTACTAAAACATGCAGCCAAAGGGATGAATCTCATAGACATCATGCCGACTAAAAGAAACTACACAAATGTTATACAATGTGTGCTTCTATTTATATGAATTTCAATAACAACCAGAACTAATCAACAATGATAAAAATCAGTTAAACAGTTCCCTGAAGTAAAAGGAACTGTGGGTTTTCCAAGGAACACAGGCAATTTTTCTGGGGGTAAAGTAGTATCCCAAATCTTAACTGGAATGTTGGTGTACGAATGCATGTATTTGTCAGAGTCCGTGAAGCCATACTTTTAATCTCTATGCATTTCATTATCCATTTACACCTCTTTCTTTTAATAAGGCCATTTTTGAGATTTAGTTCTTTAGATTAGGCAGTTCCTGGGAACAAATAATAGTGCAGAATTTACAGCATAAAATACAGCGGTAAGGGGAGCTGGAGCAGCTCCACTGGGTGTCAGGATGCTGTAACACAGAGACAGAAGAATTCCTTCAAAGTTGCTGCCTGCCCCAGCACTGCCAGGAAACCACATCCACAAGCTGGGCACCCTGTGGTGCAATAATGAGAAGCAAGATGGCTCATTTCAAACCGACCTGAAGAGTAACCCTCAATAAATTTTTGCTGAATTGAAATAACTTTAACAGAATATGAAGAGGAGAAGTAAAGTGAAGACTTAATAAAAGCCATAGCTATGCTTGAAATGAAAACATTTTTTTCAGGAGACTTATGAATGTTTTTAGCTTTTACCTAACTTATGGTTAGTAATAGTCACCTTCAAATATTGATCTTATTTTTGAAAAGAATATTCATTAACTCTTCCATAATAAATGTTTATCTAATTAACATATATGGATAAAATTATGCACCGAGTCATGAAGAATTACAGTTACAAGATGGCTTAGTTGAGGGCAGTAATAGTACTGTATATTTTATTTTCTTTGGAATTATTTAATTTTATTTATCAATTTCTGAAAGTTTGTAAACTTTTTAAAGTGCCCATGCCTAATTTTTGTACAGTATTATTATTATCTAGACTCCAAATCCTTTTTATAACTGGAATAAAAGTCATCAGGCTGAGATTTTCTAAGGGGCAAAAGTTAATTCATACATACTGAGGCTTCTCTGTTCTAATGGAATAAATTACCATTTAATATTTAGAGCTGTTGACCAAGAGTGAAAATGAAATAAAAGAAGAAAATAGCACTACAAAAATGTGTGATGAACCATAATATACACATTAAGGAGGTTAATATACACACATATATTTACTGCTCTGTCAGCTGGTAGGGTCTAGAAATAAACATACTCCAGTATCAATAAACATAGAGATTTTAACTGTTAATATCATCCTGCAATAGAAAGAATCAAGGCTCCTTTTAGGTAAAAATGCTGACCCTAGGAATGGGGCAGGAACTAATATGAATCTGGAACTTCTAGTGCCAGAAAAAAGGGAATCCCTTTTTAAAAATCCCATAATGAGGAAGATATGTCAAATGGACACAGGACCCAACAGAAAGAGCTCCCAATGGCCACAGCTGGAACAATTTGAGCAACAAAGTGAATAAAGTAATATTGAATTGTGATCCAAAGTATAAAAAAAAATCCATGAGTTCATATTGATATAATGAAACCATTGAATAAATAAATGGGGAGTAGAGGCAAATTTCTACCAAGAATTCCAAATAATTTATGTAAACACCCTTTCCCTCAAAAAGAAGCAGCATATCTCCCCACTCCATAAGTGTGGGCTGCATACAGAGGCTTCCTTCCAAGGGTGCAAGGTAGGGAAACGGGAAAAGGATGTAACTCTACAGTGAAGAAAGATAACAAACACTCCTTCAGCCAGGTGATCAAGTTTAAGGTCAACAGTGATGGGTCATGTAGATAGTTCGTACCCTTGATAAGATGTGATGCAAATTGACTTTTGTTATACTCTCAAGAAAACATAACCTCAGTCTATTAAAAACAACTTCAGATAAATCCTAATTCAAGAATATTCAACAATATACCTAACCAGTAGTATTTGAAATTGCTAAAGTCATCCCCTGCCCGGCTCACCAAAAAAAAAAAAAGAAAAATCTTAGAAACTATAATAGCCAAGAGGAGAGCTATATTATGTGGGATCCTGGGTGGGATTATGGAATGTAAAAAGAATTCTAGGTAAAAACCAAAGGATATCTGAATAAAGTATGGACTCTAATAATAATATATCAATAATGATTAATTAGTAAAAAATGTACCTTACTAATGTAAAACGATAATAATGGGGGAAACTGGGTGTGGAGTATATGCAACATATCTGTACTCTCTTTGCAATTTGTGAATTTAAAACTATTTTAAAATAAGTTTATTTCGGGGGGAAGAATTAGGAACACTGCTTTAGTGGGGGAGCTGCCTCATGGCTTGTCATTTTTCAATATTCCTTTTTGTATATATATATTTTTTATTATATATTTAATTGATTTTTTACAGAGAGGAAGGGAGAGGGATAGAGAGTTAGAAACATCGATGAGAGAGAAACATCGATCAGCTGCCTCCTGCACACCTCCTACTGGGGATGTGCCCGCAACCAAGGTACATGCCCTTGACCGGAATCGAACCTGGGACCTTTCAGTCTGCAGGCTGATGCTCTATCCACTGAGCCAAACCAGTTTCTGCAATATTCCTTTTTGATTTATTAGCATGTTTGTATGCATGCTCGTTGGTTGATTTCCCCAGCTGTGGTTCAATGGTAATTGCTCAAGATCAGGTTTTGCACCTTAAAACTTATTGCAACTTATGTGCTTTTAACCAGAATAGCTTATTTTGAATAAGCAGAGAGCTTCTCAACCCTGCATGCATATTGGAATCTTCTCTGGAAGTCCTAAAATTCCTAATGCTGGGCCCCACCAAGGCCAGGCAGAATCTCAGGTTGGGTGGATGAGACAAGAATCATGAGTTGTTAAGCCTGACCTGCGTGGCTAAGTGGTTGAGCATCTATCTATGAACCAGGAGGTCATGGTTCAATTCTTGGTCAGAGTATATGCCCAACGCAGCTGATCAATGATTCTCCCTCATCACTGATGTTTCTCTCTCTCTCCTTCTCCCTCTTTCTTTCTCCTTGAAATCAATAAAAATATGTATATTTTTAAAAAGAGTTGTTTAAATCCCCTATATAATTCCAACATGCATGCAAGAGTGAGAGCCATTGTAAAAGCCAATGTGGTAGATAAAGCTTTAAACCCCTATGGCCTTAATGTGAAAGTGAAGCTGATTGTATGGGAAATGCATATAGGATTTTGCCTGATCCTAATGATAAGCTTTTGCAACTCTCAATTAAAAAATTAAAAAATAGCCCTAGCCGGTTTGGCTCAGTGGATAGAGTGCTGGCCTGCAGACAGAGGGTCCAGTTTCTATTTTGATCAAGGGCACATATTTTGGTTGCAGGCTCCTCCCTAGCCCGGACCCTGGTTGGGGCTCCTGCAGAAGGCAACCAATCAATGTGTTTCTCTCACATCAGTGTTTCTCTTTGTCTTTCCCTCTCTCTTCCACTCTTTCTAAAAATCAATGGACAAATATTCTCAGGTGATGATTAAAAAAATAATAATCCTGTCTAATAAGGAGGGAATATGCTAATTGACCATCATGCCCTTACAAGATGGCAGCACCCACAGCCACAAGATGGCAGCACCCAGTCCCCTCAGCACCGCCTCATCCAGCCTCAGTCCCCCAATCCCCTCAGCCCCGCCTCACCCAGTCCCCGCAGCATCCAGCCTCATCCAGCCAGAGTCCCCCAGTCCCCTCAGCCCCACAGGGGAAGGCAGTTGGGGGCCATTGGGCCAGCAGGGGAGGGCAGTTGGGGATGATCATGCTGGCAGAGGAGCAGTTAGGCGTCAATCAGGCCGGCAGGGGAGCGGTTAAGGGGCTATCAGGCTGGCAGGCAGAGTGGTTAGGTGCAATCAGGCAGGCAGGCAGGTGAGTGGTTAGGAGCCAGAAGTCCTGGATTGTGAGAGAGATGTCCCAGATTGGAGAGGGTTCAGGCTGGGCTGAAGGACAACCCCACCCCCCATGCACAAATTTCATGCACTGGGCCTCTAGTAATAAAATAAAATGAAAAAGAAAAAACCCACAAGCACAAATGAGAACCAGAGAAAATGCTCTGGACTATTTTCCACATGTTAAGGAAGAGTGAACTTAGAAATGCTTATTTTAAAATTCTCTCTCTCTCTCTCTCTCTCTCTCTCTCCCTCTCTTTCATTTCTTGACATAATTAGGAAGTGGTATATGTCTGATTTCTAAAAGAGCAAAAAATCAATCAGCGCTCAAATTACTGAGTGAAGAAGTGAACCAAGAAAGTAGAGGGAGCACATAACTTAGTTCTTTAAATCATGCAGAAGAGAGCACGTCCCTCAGGTTCTGGTCCTAAATGTAAAAATGATAGGTCAGTTGTGAAGTTAATAAAAAAGCCTCAGATGCTGAGTGCCAGGAATCACCAAGCAGTACCGAGGTTCTTCAATCTAAGTAGAAATGGAACTTAAGCTAAGACACTTAACATTAAAACAGAAAAAGAGGTAAGGTAACTAATGATGACATTCAACTTTAAACAAAATGAGGATGTTAACATATCTTTATAAATCTTTGTAAGTGTGACAATTTGATTCTATCCTTTTTTTTTTCACTGTTTTAATTCAGGGATGATTTGTTTCTGTGATCTTTTCTTAGAAAAATGAGTGTCTCTGACTAAGTAGTGACTAGAGGCATTAAATGAACCTATATTCTTAAAAGTTGCTTATAGGTGAGAACAGAGTTTATGCATATGCACATCTTAGTATACACCCTGCTTTTTAAGACAAAGAGAGTTTTCACAACCTGTACCTGAAACTTTTTAGCTTAATAATATCCAGAACTCACTATACTGCGGCTGATGTAGCTAACAAATAATTGATCAACCAAAGGAATCTTCTAGTACTATAGTACTTTCACTGGCTCTTTAAATGCCGCCTAGGAAAGTGCCAAGAAAAGAACCACTAATTATCTGTAAACTCAAAATGGCCTTTAAACTTTCAAAGTAAATTCTTCCCACGGGGCACACTTGCCCTTCCAGCTCCAGATGGTCAAAACTAACAAACTGCAAGTGGTCAGGTAACTCCTGAGAAATATGACAAATTGGGGTTAAAATCAGTTTAGGATTACCTTCCCTGAGAATATCATCTCTCCTCTCTGCTAGGTTTAGATCCTATTTAATTAGTTATAAAATAGATAGAAAAAATAAGATTATCTTTCTCTCTCCTGGGTAGATTAGATTGTGATTTTTCTTCCCCCAAAATATACCAAACCCATTGCCTACCATCTACCCACTGGCTAGGTCTCAATAAGTACTTTATGAACTGGTCAGTGACTGCAAAAATGAACATATTGCTTTCCCTATCTCAGTCCTAATCCAAACTCAACAGTTTGGCAATAAAATATCTACTATATGCCAGGCACTGTGCTAGGTTCTAGGGATACAGAGTCAAATAAAGGTTTTCTGAACACATTTAAGAAAGGAACTGCTCGCCATAACATCCTATATAATAAAACCCTAATATGCAAATTGACCGAACAGCAGAACTACTGGTCACTATGATGCACACTGACCACCAGAGGGCAGACACTCAGCACAGGAGCTGCCCCCTGGTGGTCAGTGCGTTCCCAAAGGGGGAGTGCCACTCAGCCAGAAGCCGGGCTCACGCCTGGAGAGTGCAGCAGAGGTGGCGGGAGCCTTTCCCTCCTCCACGGCAGCGCTAAGGACCCCTCAGGGATGTCTGCCTGCTGGCTTAGGCCTGCTCCATGCAGGGTCCCTGGGCCTGGCCTGTGGGGAGCAGGCTTAAGCCCACAGGCAGACATCCCCTGAGGGGTCCCGGACTGTGAGAGGGTGCAGGAATGTCATGCACTGGGCCTCTAGTATTCATAATAGTTCATAATCACCAATAGTTGATGGCAAATGAATATTTCATTTTTACCTACCTCAGAAAGGTACAATTGAAAAAACAACAACATTAGAACTGCTTATGCGTGACCTATTGCCAATGTCACTGTAATGTGCTGGTTAAGAGCAAGTGAGTTCAGATTCTGACTACTTTGCTAGTTCTGTGTTTTTGATCAAGGGTCTCAGTGTTTCTAATTGTGATTTCCTAATCTGTGAGGTAGTGAGATAAGGATAGTGCATGTCTCACAGGGTCACTGGACAATGCAATGGGATCATCTATACCTAAAACAAATTACACCCTTAGTAACAGGTAATACTAATATATGAGTGACAGTGTTGTGGGGGAGGGCATGTGATAAGAATAGAGCCACAGTTGCTTAATAATTGCTCACCTTACTAATTATAGATAGGAGGGGTTTTTTGTTATTGTTTTGCAGAGCATGGGAAACTGGAGGATGTGCTACAAAAAGAAAATACATTTTAAAAGTGGACCAAGGTCAGGACATGCCTTGACTCAGTTGCTGTTTGAACCCTGACCCCCAACTCCTTACGGGAGTTTGCAGTAAGAACGCTGACCCTCCTCCAGGCCCCAGGAATGGCTGAGCTGTTTGTAACATCACAGAAGATTAGCCACCTTATTATCGGACTTTGAGCTCCTGAAGGCCAGACTACAGACTCTACCCTCCTCTTTCCATGTTACACTTGCAGCTTGCAGCTGCAGGTAGCTATCTTCTCCCTCATCCTATCTAATAAAGAGGGAATATGCTGATTGACCATCACTCCATCACAAAGATGGCTGCACCCACAGCTGAAGCCAAGTTCCCATAAGAAACCTTAAGGAGCAATTAGTAGGGACCTGAGGCTACGCCCTCCTCCACCAGGCAGGGCTTGACAGGGGACCTCAGGCCGAGCCCCCGCCCTGGCGCCAGGCCAGGGGACCTGAGCCCATGCCCCCTGCCTGGCAGGGCTTGAAGGGGGACCTCAAGGTGCGCTTCCCGTCCTGGTGCTGGGCTAGGGGACCTCGGGCTGCTCCCCCCGCCCCAGCGTCAGGCTGGGGGACCTCAGGCCATGCCCCCCATCCTGGCACCAGGCCAGGGGACCTCAGACCGCACCGCCCGCCCAGCAGGGCTTGACAGGGGGCCTCAGGCCGCACCCCCAGCCCCAGCACTGGGCCAGGGGACCTGAGGCTGCGCTCCCCTGCCTGGCTGGGCTTGACAGGGAACCTCAGGACGTACTCCACCCTGGTCTGGGCTGGGGGACCTCAGGCCACGCCCCCCGTCCTGGCGCCGGGCCAGGGGACCTGAGGCTACGTCCCCTGCCAGCAGGGCTTGACAAGGGTGGGACTGGCCAGGTCTGGATCTAGCCCAATGTGGGCAGGGGCCGGCCGGGTCTGGGTCTCATGCGGTTTTGAGGCGCATGTGGGTGGGCTGGGACTTGACTCTGGGTCCCGTGGTGCACCCCAGACTCTGACAGGAGGAAGGTTTTCATATACATTTTACTAATTTTCTTTCATCTCTGACACTTATATTATAGAGAAAGGGCAAATAGCAATATTAAATTATTTCCTCTAATTAATCCCCTTATAATGTGCATGAATTTCGTGCACCAGGCCACTAGTCCTATATAATAAAAGGCTAATATGCAAATTGTCCCCTGAACTCAGAGTTTAACCAGGGGGTGGGGCTGGCCAGCCAAACGCCCATGGCCCTTCCCCCAGGCCAGCCACTCCAGATCGCCCCCCTACCCTGATTGGGAACAGGTACGGCCAGACAACCTCCCACATCCCCTCTCCCTGGCTGGCCAGACCTGATCAGCCCTGATCGGGACTGGCCAGCAGGACCCCACCTGTGCACGAATTTGGGCCTCTAAGTATATATATAATCAGCCAGTTGCTGGGGTGGGAGAACAGATTTTTGTGCGTGACCAACTGGTCTCGCAAACTGCCAGCAGTATTGGAATACACGTTAATTTATGATTCAGCTCTGTCTCCGCTTAATTGGCTCAAGTAGTGTCAGGCAGCCTGGACCCCTTGGTTGTCTGGTTACAGTAGGGCCAGAATTTCAAAACAGGAGGATTCCAGGGTGGTGATTTCTTTGCAGTTAGATGAAACCAGTTTGAGGCTGTGTTTACAGAGAAATTTACATAAGGTTGAGAAAATGTTCCTCACATCAAAGAAAGGGAGAAACTGGCAAAGCTCATGGGGTATGTAAATGTTGAGTGCTGTCACCATTATTTATTACTTTATGTTACCATCTCACGAGTGAGGAAAATGTCATGCTGCACTCTGTTAGTTGCCAAAATATCCAATTTTTAATATTGTGGAAAGAGAGTTGATGATGAATGTAAAAAATGTCTCCCTTCATTCTCCTGACAAATTTGAAAATTCTAAGGAATGTGAGAAGCCTCAGTAGGAAATCTCACCATCAGCACTCATTCATTCATTCATTTATTCACTCACCCATTTGTTCATTCATATACATATAAAAGAGTAGCAATGTCTATAAGGAACATTCATTGAAGAACACACATTTTATCTCACTCTAGTGCTATCATAATGACCAAATTAAAACCTAATTTATGAGAAACCAGATTCTCTTTAAGCCTCCTGCTAGAACAAGAAAGAAAAACAGGTTGCTGAATAGGTTGCTTCCTGAAAAATAAAGAAAGACAATGGTAAGTCTGTCAGTGAACAGAGACTCCAATAATAACTGATTGCATGCAGGGAGAAGGACCAAGATAGAATTTTAAATTAAACATAGGTTGAGTTTCTTGATTATTTTTAGAATACTTTGCATAATTAAATATAAATATCGAGGAAGGTGAGAAGGACAAAGACAGTCAGAAACTACAAATCGAAATTTAAAATTAATAACTGCATTACAGACCCAAATGTGGTTCGTGTAAGTGCCGCGTGGCACGGGAGTGTCTCCAGTGGGATCGCACCACTGCAACAATACCTGTCTTTTCACTTTATAGTTGTAGAATCATCATTTTGCCACAGTGTCATATACATAATTTATGTATTTCCATATACATATATTTAATATATTCTACTAAATATATATTTTTACAATTTTAAGCTGTCAACATTACCCTGTGATTCACTTCTGAATCCTATCACTCAAGCAATCAATTATTGAGAATCGCCAGCTTAGCCACCATCACCATCACTCAAGTATATCTGGAGTTTTCCAACATTCTAAACTCAGTGTGCTCTTCCCGGTACACACTGTGGGCGCCTCCACTTTTAAATGACAAGCTCTGAGCACAACTGGAGCAGCATTTGCAAACCTCCGCATTCTTCAGTGGCTATTTTCCCCTGTTGCCTGCATCTTGTTAGTGCTGTGCTTGCATCCACACCGCTCTTAGCACAGCTGCTGTCATTCTCGGTTACCTAGGGCTCCTGCTATGTCAGATCAACTCTGAGAAGAGGTCTGTGCCCCCATTTTATCACCCAGAAACAAAAATTTAAAAATGTACAACCAATTATTTGAAGTCTTTTCCCAAGGCTCATAGGATGGGCTCAATTGCCCTTCCAAATTCAGGAAAAGTGCTTAACTAAGGAGGACAGGTCAGGGCTGATCAAAACCATGGTTTAGACAGGAAGAACCAATTAAGATGACTGCTGGAAGGGAAGGCAAGATACCGGAGAGGCAGTCTTCATTATTTTTATATTTTAATGTGAGAGAATTTTAAGTAAAATTGTCTTATAATCCACAATTTAGAATATTTTTGTTATAATTTCAAACATATAGCCCCTATATTATTTTAGGCAACAAAACAAAGGTTATGTTTAATATGTATTAAAGAGCAATACAAATTTCTTTAAATTAGCAAGGAAAGATGGAAATGTCTTTTATGGATTTAGATACAATTTTGATTATAAGAATGTTTAACTATTTTGGAAGCTAGTTATTTTTCTATTACATGAAGTTGAGATTAAATAAAGATCATTTGAATGTTTAATTAAATTTGAATAAAGGACTTCACCATCACAAGTAAAGGTAAAAATATGTTAAACATTAGTTCTTAGACATGGCTTCTGCTCTTTGGAATAATTGGGGAGCCACTATAAGAGTAAAAACACTGTCAATTAAATTATCACTCATCATAAATTGTAATATGCACCCAATATCATAGACGTTAAATGTGGAAAAATTGTAATATGCACCCCAATATCAGAGAGGTTAAATGTGGAAAAATTGTAATATGCACCCCAATATCAGAGAGGTTAAATGTGGAAAAATACATCCTGAACTGATAATAACTGTAATGTTGGCTGTAGAGGTTAGCAGCCAGGGCAAATAATCTAATCAAATATTTTCCAGAATAGAAGAAACAGGTATAGGAATAAGGAACATAAAGCCAAAATAACTGTGAAGAATCTCATTTGTATCTCCAACTGTGGGGATCTAAAGGAAAACACCAATGGCTAGCTAAAGTTCAAGCAATTTTATGACACTATTTAGAGAAAGAACAATCATACAAACAATGTGATTATGATTGTTTTTCTAATTTTCTTCTGAGGGAGCATATAAATGACAACATTTTCTTTTAAAAGTATATATAAATTACTTGAATGCTATTATGTTCTCACATATCATGGGGCGATTTTCATAGCCACATAAAATATGTGGGACAAAAATGTCAAGGATATGTGTTACATCATGATCCATTTCTATTTTTTCTAATAAATACACATAACATTGACAGCATCCCACAACAGATGTACTATTGGTACACATCTTTTCTATCACCAGTTCATCCCATCTGTTAACATGGCATTTCTTCATTAAAGACAATATTTATACTACTCATAAACAAAAAAAATTACCTATTTACTTAGTATAACATATATTCAATTATTTATCCAAATTCATTCTAATAATTGAAATGTTGGAAGAAAGAAATGTAAATTTTATTTTAAAATTTCTGTGGACTTAGAAAACTTTCACAAGTAGGAATTTATGAATTTGTATATTACATATTTAATATACACTAGCTATCATAGTAAATGCTAGGTATACAGCAATGAAGAAAAAAATTAATTGCCTATTCTCAAGTTTTCTTGATCCTACATATTACACAGGAAAGCCAAGAGTGTATCTTTGTTTATATCTGTTAATAACAGAGTACCCCATTCAAACTGGTTTAAACCAAAGGGAAATGAACTTGCTCACAAGACTAGAGATTCAGAAGTATTGCATGTGCCTCCTAGATACATCCATGGCATTAGCTTGAGTTGCCTCTTGTCTCTGTCCTCCTCCATGTGCAATTCTGGGCCTTGTGTCAATGACAGAAAAGTGCAAAGAAGAGAGAAAGATGGGAAGTTGTTTCTGGAACTATTCCTAGAGGATGTCAAAGAACTTGCCTAGAAAATTGCTCTTTACATCGGTGTGACCAAATGGGTCCTTTCCTTGGCTAGTCACTAGTAAAGTGGGCATGATTAGTTTAAGACCAATTGTATGCACTCAGGCCATGAATATAGTCACCTTTACCTGAGACAGAGGGTCTCATAGGAGAGAAGAGGATTCTTGAACATAAGTAGGATTCTCTTAGGAAGGCAAAAGGAAGAATGAATGTTTACTGGGCAAAAAACAATGTTCAGTACAATGTTCACTACAAGGAACAATCATGACACCAGGTTTGAAAAATATAAAAATTGCCAACAACTTACTTGTCCATCAGAGATGTTTTATTTATTTTTAAAATATGTTTTTATTAATTTCAGAGAGAGAAAGGGAGAGGGGGAGAGAGACAGAAACATCGATTGGCTGCCTCCCACACACCTCCCACTGGGGATTGGGCCAACAACCCAGGCATGTGCCCTGACCAGGAATTGAACTGGTGACTTCTTGGTGCCTGGGACAATGCTCAACCCACTGACCAACACTGGCCAGACCATTGGAGGATGTTTTAAAACGTATTTCCTGCCCTAGCTGGTTTGGCTCAGTGAATAGAGTATTGGCCTGCAGACTGAAGTGTTCTGGGTTTGATTCCGGTCAAGGGCACATGCCTGGGTTGGCTGCTCAATCCCCAGTAAGGGGCATGCAGGAGGCAGCTGATCAATGGTTCTCTCTCATGACTGATGTTTCTATCTCTCTCTCTCCCTCTCCCTTCCTCTCTGAAATCAATATAAATAAATAAATAAATAAATAAATAAATAAATAAATAAATAGTATTTTCTGTCCATATAGATAAACAATCTATACTAATATGAAAAGTAGCTATTAGATGCTAAATAAAGAGTAGCATTATCTTTATGTTTTTACATAAAATATATAAATAGAGATGTATGTGTAAATATATCAAAATGCATGTGCATGTTATCTATATACACACCTATACGAATAGAGATATATTGGTATTTAGGGGTGCACCAGTAAATTTATTTTTAAATAAAAGCTAGTATTCTGGGCTATCTTAAGGTGAAAAAATCCTCTAGCTAATTTATATTTTAAAATATATTGGAAAATTAAGTTAATTGTACATTAATACTGAAAAAGCAAAATGTTGCAATAAGTTAATAATTATAATAAAAGCTGTTAATTTATATAAGATGATTATTAAAACTAAAATAGTTAAATAGGGCTCTGGCAGGGTGGCTCAGTTGGTTAGAACTTTGTTCAGATATGCCAAGGTTGCAGGTTCGATCCCTGGTCAAGGCATATACAAGAAGCAACCAATTAATGCATGAATAAGTGAAAAAACAAATTAATCTCTCTCTCTCTCTCTCTCTCTCTCTCTCTCAAATCAATAAATGAAATGAAATAAAATAGTTAAATAAAAAAGTAGATTGACTGCTAATATATATTTCAAAAGCACCTTTACTGGATAACTTTAGAAACAACAAAATATCCCCTTCAAGTCAATAAATCTATTTAAATTATTTAAATCATAATAAAGCAATGGAAAATAGGTAGATATCATTATGTTTTGTTAAAATGTTACATGTTTGTATGAATGTTATATTATTAAACATAACACAAAATTTAATATCTAAATAATTCCATTTAATATATTAGTTATAAGGAATAAAATCTCCAAAAGCATGAATAACATTATATAAATAATCATAATAACAACATTTTGAAGAAAATAAGCATCAGAAAAAAACTGAATTAATCTCATCCTTATTAAAACTTTCACTTGTACTAACATCTGGTAAACTGAACCTTTATTTAGTTTTATAAATGCAAGATGTAAATGAAAGGTTCGGAGTGGGCCGGGGTTGCACACCTATGACATGAGGCCAAATGTATCAAAAGAGATTTTATTCCAGACACCTGGGTGCAGGTGGGCTGAGACCGAGAAAGGTAACAGCAAAGCAATCAGGGAGAGAGAGGTTTTTATTCACTTTTGCTGGCTGCAAGACGCTCTGCTGACGTAAGGGTCTGGTCCATCCTTGTTTCCTCCCAGCGTCAGATGGCTAGTGGTTATCTGGTCTATGTGGTACTCAAGGCTGCAAGCTTTCTGCAAGATATCTGCTAAGTGCAGTAAGTTTTTCTCTGTCTGTACTATTCTTTTTAACCCTTTCAGTAAACACAACAAGATAACTTGCATAGAATAGTGCAGAGAATTTATTGTTCCAGAATTATAATTTCAAATGTTTAAATGTGTATAACTAAAGATTTTAATAATAAAGTAAAATAATGATTTTAAGTAAAAATATCAGATTTATCCCTATGGAAGTTCACTCTACAGTGATGGTATTTGGCTTTGACATTGGTTTTGGCTAAATATTTTTGCTAATACTTGACCATCTCACATGGAACTTAATAGTACTTAGAGAGACCTCTATTATGTGTGTATGTTTGTGTATGTATGCATATACATATACATGTAGCCTATCTAATAAAAGAGTAATATGCAAATTAACCATCACTCCGCTACACTCACAAGCCAAGCCCACAAGCAACGCTCACCAGCCAATCAGGAGCGAGTATGCAAATTAACGCCATGAAGCAAGCAGGAGGCTTGGGATTCCCCGATGATGGAGAAAGCCAAGCTTTCCACACACCCTGGTGGGCCCAGGCCTCCACTCAAGGCTACAAAGTTTCAATTATAGAAGATAAATAAATCCCAACAAAAATGGCAGCAGCCATGGAGCTGGAGAGAGCAGGAGGCTAGGGTTGCCCCTGGTGATGGAGGAAGCCAAGCTTCTGCAGCCCTGGCCTGTCTTGGCCTTTGCTTAAGGCTACAAAGTTTCAATTATAGAAGATGAATAAATCCCAACAAAAATGGCTGCCACCACGGAGCGAGCAGGAGGCTTGGCTCCGCTCTAGGCCACAAAGTTTCAATTGTAGAAGATAAATAAATCCCAGATACCAGGGCCTCCGCTTGGGACGCCAGGGGGCGTGGCAAGCCTGCAAACCACCACAGGCCCCTCGCCCAGGCCACCCCACGCCCCAAGGGAACCCCCACCCTGATCCGGGACATCCTTCAGGGCAAACCAGCTGGCCTCCACCCATGCACCAGGCTTCTATCCTATCTAATAAAAGAGTAATATGCAGATTGACCATCACTCCAACACACAAGATGGCTGCCCCCAAGTGGTCAAAGATGGCTGCCCCCATGTGGACACAAGATAGCCACCAGAAGATGGCCAGCAGGGGAGGGCATTTGGGAGGGACCAGGCCTGCAAGGGAGGGCAGTTGTGGGTGATCAGGCCAGCAAGGGAGGGCAGTTGGGGGTGACCAGGCCGGCAGAGGAGGAAAGTTGGGGGTGACTGGGCCTACAGGGAAGGGCAGTTGGGGGGGACCCAGGCCTGCAGGGGAATGCAGTTGGGGGGGACCAGGCCTGCAGGGGAGGGCAGTTAGGGGTGAGCAGGCCTGCAGGGGAAGGCAGTTAGGGGCAAACAGGCTGACAGGGTAGCAGTTAGGCATCAATAAGGCTGTCAGGGGAGTGGTTAGGGGGTGATCAGGCTGGCAGGCAGAAGCAGTTAGGGGTAATCAGGATGGTAGGCAGGCAAGCAGTTGGGAGCCAGCAGTCCTGGATTGTGAGAGGGATGTCCCAGATTGGAGAGGGTGCAGGCTGGGCTGAGGGACACCCCACCGCCATGCATGAATTTCGTGCACTGGGCCTCTAGTATATTTATATTTAAATGTGTGTATATCTTTACATATGATGTGAGTTTGTGTGTGTGTATATATATAGAGATAAATACACACATACACACACACACACACACACACACACACATATATATAGGCACACATAGATCAATAGAGACAAAACTCTGGAACGTTTTGTAAACTTCTATATATATAAAAGCCTAAGCAACCGTTACAACTGGTCAACTGTTCAACCAGGCACTATGATGTGCACTGACCCACAATTAACCTCCCGCGGCCGGCCAACCTCCCACGGTCCTTCCCCCTGGCCAGCCAATCTTCCATGGTCCCTTCCCCAGCCAGCCAGCCCTGATCAGGACTGGGCAAAATGGCCCTGAATGGCCCCAATTGCCAGCCAGGCCTAGGGACCCCACCAGTGCATGCACCAAGCCTCTAGTTTAATTATAAATATCTCTGCAAGGTGTCAATAGTGGAACTTTTGTTTCCAGTATATATATTTTTATTTTGAGTGTTTTATTTTTAGCATTTATTGCATGAGGAAAATTCAATGAAGGGAAAGCACGGTAGACTTCAGTTTAAAAGGTAAAGGCTAAGTTCTTCTTAGGAATCTTAGAGCATGTTCACACTGGAGCAATTGTCCAATTAAGACTGAGAGTAAGGTTAAATTCCATTAGGGAAATTATTCAGTTAATTACTCTGTTGTGAACATAACCTTAGTTTAAGAAACACAGGACATGAGCCTGTATCGAAAGGGGAAGAAGGTCAGGGCCATCTCTTCAGCAAACCAATTTAGAAGATTTAAGTGAGCTGTTTCACAAGCCAAGGAAGAATCACTTTTTGAAAAATTAGCATTTAAAAGGAAAGAACACTTAATTAGTACTGGACACGAACCCCAGACACAGACTTAATCACCAGAGAGAAACATCAGAGTGGAGTATTTTTACAGGAGGATGGCTGTTGGATTGCTCAGCATCCTTATCATGCCAAGCACAGATTATTTATCAGTCACACCATGCATTCATTTACTCATTTCTTTATTCACTATGTAAATATTTATTGAGTGTCTAATACGACCGATAAAAAGTCTGTCTGCAATCACCAATACACACACTTTATCGTGTTGGCCAGGCATGAGGAGGAGGAGGAGAAACCAGGAGATGGATGGGTATTTTCTGCAGCAGTGGGAACCGTAAGATCCAAACTACTATTTGCAGTCATGGATTCACACCAATCTTGATTAATGATCCACAATCTCTTTCCCAGGATTTTCGTTTTATTGTGTTTATATCATCTTGGCTATTAAATGACATCTCTGTGATGCCCACCTCTGGGCATCTTTATTATAAACCAACAAAACAAAACAACAAAGCACTCCTCAGTCCTAATGCAAAAGTCCAGATACTTACTTATAAACCACAAGTAGGACTATATTGCTAAGCTCCAGGAATATTTACTTTGCCTCTAGAGTGACATTAAAATCCAAAACAAGCCAAAGATACTAGTGATAAATTCTTTTTCTTCCTTCCCTCCCCGACTCCTACCTTATTAGTTTGGCACTGGATTTGCAAGGATAAGCAAGTAAGGCCTTTTTATCATTTTTCTGCATCACTGAAAAGTTCATGGAATGAAATGGATCTGTTTTCCAGAAGAGGAAAGTCAGAACCCTTCGTTTCCCTCCACGTGGGAAGCTGCTCAAGCATGAGGCTCCTATTGACTGTGCATCTTTCATTTAAACAGCGACTCTGGGTTTATTCTGGCTTCTGAGATACAAAACAGGAGGAGAACATGCTAACTCTTACCTACACTGGTGATTTATTTTTTAGCCACTGTATTCATTGTCCTTCTAGACTGAAATCAGGTGTATTTCCAGAGTTATATAATACAATGTGTAAGAATTTAGGTTTGTAATAGTATTAATTCCAATATTTAAGTTCATTATTTTTAGCTAAAAAGTACTACTATACTGAAGTTTTATTGCAGTGTTACTTTCTAAAGTACTGAAAGTAGTTTAAGCCTTTCTCGGGATTCTGCAAAAGAGAAGTCATTTGTGAATTGGCAGGCTCTGTATTGATCTACTTAGCTCCATGCGGCTGAATCCCATGGAGTAGTTAATCTCTCCCAGAATTTGGGCCTGGCCCTCAATGCTGGAAGCAATCCTGTTCCTGGACAGGAAGATAATAAAGGCCTTTCATCAGTAACCCATGTCATCTGAGCTGCTTCTCCTCCTCTGATGTTCTAACTTCTTTCTAGTAAATGATGTCTTGCTTCATTCACCTGTATCAAAGGGAGTTATTTAAACCTTATTTCCAATAATATACTTGTCTTTCTTATCTCCTTTAATCTAAATAGAGTGGAACATCATATATTCAATTAGTTCATGTAATTTCGATTATGTGTGTGATTTTAAAAAGTACCCTAACTTTTTTATATATGTACTTTTCATGTATATATTACATATAATGTATATGCTGTACATTATTTTACATATTATCCTATATAATAAAAGCCTAATATGCTAAGTGCCCAGTCGTCCGGTCGGCCATTCAACCAATCAAAGCATAATATGCTAATGATATGCTAAGGCTGCTCAACTGCTCGCTATGACCTGCACTGACCACCAGGGATCAGACGCTTCGACCAGTAGATTAGCTTGCTGCTGGGGTTAGGCCAATCAGGACTGAGCAAGACAGGCCAGACACACCCTGGAGCCCTCCCATAGTCCCTCCCTAGCTGGCCAACCTCCCACATCCCTCCCCAGCCCTGATCCTGCAAACTCTCGCAATCCAGGACCCCTCATAGGATGTGAGAGAGCCAGTTTCAGCCTAACAGTGGAACAACCATTTGCTATGATGTGCACTGACCATCAGGGGGCAGATGCTCAACACAGGAGCTGCCCCCTGGTGGTCAGTGTGCTCCTACAGGGGGAGCACCACTCAGCCAGAAGGCAGGCTCATGGCTGGTGAGCACAGTGGCAGTGGTGGGACCCTCTCCCGCCTCCGCGGCAGTAGGACATCCCTCAAGGGCTCCCAGACTGTGAGAGGGTGCAGGCCGGGCTAAGGGACACCCCCCCCCCAGTGCATGAATTTCAGGCACCAGGCCTCTAGTCCTATCTAAAAAAGAGTAATATGCAAATTAACTGTCACTCCGTGACAAAAATGGCGGCCCCCATAGCCACAAGATGGCGGCGCCCAGTCTCCTCAGCCCCGCTGCTGGAGTGTCCAGGCCTGTCAGCCCCACGGGGATTCGTGGGGACCAAGCGGCAAGCCTGGATCCGCCGTAGGAGGGCGTGGATCCAGCCTCCCCCCTCCACCGCTGCTGCAGCGTCTGGGCCTGTCACGGGGACCAAGCGGCGAGGCTGGATCCACCCCCAGACACAGCAGACAGAGCCCGGACAGCAGGGCTTGGGGGCTTCCTTAGCGCAGCGGCAGTGGGGAAGCCCCAGGACCAGCAGACAGAGCCCAGACAGCAGGGCTTGGGGGCTTCATTTGCAGGGTGATGGCGGTGAAGCCCCAGGGCTTCTTTAGTGTGTCAGTGTCGGCAAAGCCCCCAGGCCTGGCAGACAGAGCACACTGCAGGGCACTGGGGCTTCCTTCGCATGGCGCATGGTGGCAGCAGGCAGAGAGCAGACAGTAGAGCATGGGGGCTTCATCTCCATGGCTGCAGAGAAACCCCCAGACCCCGCAGAGAGCAGAGAACCATGGGAGTGGGCCTAAGCCATCAGTAGTATATCCCCTGAGAGCTCCTGGATTGTAGAGGGTGCAGGTTGGGCTGAGGGACCCCCATGCACGAATTTCGTGCACCAGGCCTCTAGTTTATAGATAAAAATCAATGTACAAGGTCATACAAGTCAGATCATGTTCACTGTATTTTATGGGTTGTATAAGATATTGTCAAAATCAATGTTGACTAATTGAATTTTTTTTGACATTTTTTTTTGAGAGCCACATTTTTTATTTTTTTATTTTATTTTTTATTTATTTTTATTTTTATTTTATTTATTTTTTTAAGACTAATTGAATTTTTGCCTGGTGTGCTGAATTTAGAACCTAACTTCTAACATATCTTCTATATTAATTTTCTATTGTTGCTGTAAAGAATGACCACAAAGGTACTGGCATAAAACAATGTATATTTTCTATTTTACAATTCTGTGGGTCAAAAGTATGACAAAGGTCTCATTAGGCTAAAAGAAAAATGTTTGCAGGCTGCATTCCTTTCAGTATGTTCTGGGTAGGGTCTGTTTCTTTGCTTATTCCAGCTTCTATTAGTGGTTGCCCACATTCTTTAGTTGACAGCTTCCTAATATCTTCAGAGCCAGCAATGACAGTCTTTATCACATTGCATCACTCTGACCTGCTCTTCTATCCCTCTTCTATTTTTAAGATCCATTTTAATTATACGGTACTCACCCATGTAATGAATGATCACTTTCTCATCTCAAGGTCCATACTCATGATATTGGCAGAGCCCACTTTGCCATCTAAGGTAACATATTCCCAGGTCTGGGAATTAGGATATCGGTCTCTTTAGGAGTCATTATTATGCCTACCACACCTCTACTGTATATTTCTAGCAATATAGTTGCTGTGGAAACTGTATCCTGTCTTGCCTTTCATGAGAACTGATATAGGTCATTGTCCCTCCTCAGCTGAAGACACTTTCTCATAGCAATGTCTCTTGTGTTTTCTGCTGAATTTCCTTGTTCACCAGCCTGACCCACTTCCCAAGGTCTGTTGTTTAGAACTCCTCAGATCACAGATGTTGACCCAGGGGGGTAACAGGACTGGAGATCCTTTAGCATGGGAAATGATCTTGCTGTACCTCCGTTCCTTAGACACTTCTATAACGTGCATTACAATCAACAAGTTTTCCCATTATTATATTCCAAAACTTCTCCATCAAACTCAAATCTCCATTCATGTCACCTCTGTCATGGTCACTGTGATGTGCCCCAATTCCTTTTCATGGTAGGACCTGTGGCTCAGCTGCTGAGAGTATGGTCAGCCACCACCATTTAGTTGTCAGTCCCTAATTTACCTCCTGCACTTGTGCAAAAGACTGATTGGCATGAGGGCTATAAAGGCTTGGTCATCTCAGCCTAACTCAGCAATCCTGAAAGTTCATCCTAGTTCCAGAGTTCCCCATGGAGCAGGCCAAGGCTATATTTGCACTTCACCCTCTACTCTATTGTGCTCCATTGTTTTTGCTTCCATGGGGTTTGACCCCAACAATATCCCCTTAATAAACATTTTGCAAGCTACTCTTTGTTTTAGAGTTGGCTTTACAGAAAAGCCAAATAGAAAAACCCTCTCAGAAAAAGACTTGCCTCCCATGTTAACTAATATATATTTATCATTGTCATCATAGGTTTCAACCAAATATTTTTTCTCTTTATGATCTTTCATAACCCCTCCAGGAAAATTGAGTTATTCTTCCCAGGCTCCTTCACAAGATGCTATCATAAGAGGTTAGATACTAAATTGGCAAATATTATTATTCCTCTCTACTTACCACAATGTATGTTCTCTGAGAACAGGCATTGTGTCTCTCTCTCTCTCTCTTTTTTTTTTTAAGATTGTTTTAATTGATTTTGAGAGAGAGTGGAAGGGAGAGGGAGAGAAAGGGAGAAACATTGATGTGAAGCAATACATCAATCCGCTGCCTTCTGCACATTCCCTACTAGGGATTAAGCCCATAACCTTGACTGAGAATTGAACTGTCAACCTTTCGGTACAGAGGACAACACCCAACCAGCTAAGCCAGAGTGGCATTGTGTCTCTAATGTCAAACACAGAATTTGGCATAGAGATGCATAATAGATATTTTTAATGATTGCATGAATTAGTAGCCTCTTCTGCAACCACTGAAATCTCAGTTTAGGTAGAGTTCATAATATTAGTATTCACACAGAATGGCCCAGCATATCAAATATTCATTGCACTAAATATGTACTCCACCCATGGTCTACCTCATCCAATCATTTAAGAAAATAAAGAGTCCACAGGCCATGTTAGGTAGATTAAATTTCTACCATTCAGAATTCTTTTTTGTAATTCTTCTACCCAATTGCTTTCATGCACTTTTTCCCTAGTTCTCACTCACATTGTCTTGTCTGCCTGTCTATAATGGTTGTACTTAGCTAGGGTTCAATAATTGGGAGATGGTCAAAATCTGTAAGACAAAATCAGTAATAGAAAAGTAGCAGTAAGTATTACTACCTATGAGTAGATCTGGAGTTCTTTGCATTCTTAATGGGTCTGCTTCCCTGTAAAGGAGTTGTCTGCATTTAATCAGTAAGAGTGGAATACCAGGGGGAGTTCATAGAATCAAGAATTGCCTTCAATTTTCTTATGTAACAATTGACAACACACACAGAACCACCACACCCAGTGTAATTGGTAACTGTGATAGAATTCTTTCTTATTATGTTTATCCCCACACCTTCCACTCCATGGCATTACTTATTTCCTTCTCCTTGACATGCTTATTGTATTATCTGACTTTCATAGCACTGTTAACACTTTGTTGCACTTATCTTGTTTATTTGGGATCTTAACATGGTGTGTTGAGATCAGGGAGGTGCAGAAAAGCTTTACTTATCTCAGTACCTGCTATTTTTAAAACCCCGACATCCATACTGAATCCCTTCACTTGTGATTCCAAGTCTGACTTCTTCTCCTGGTTGGACTTTGATCATGCTTCTTTCCTAGTTTAACATGGAATCCATAACATCTAAAAAATGTCCATACCAGACATCTGGGAAGTATATGCTCCATGGACTTTCATGTCAATGTTCTCATGGTAGAGCTGCCATAGTGTTGTCAACATATTTACCTAAATTGTAGGTGATTATACTGAGGCTAAACTTCAATTCCAGCAAAAGTGATAGCATGTTTCTCTTCACATTGTCCCCAAAGTTCAGGAATGTTGCTGTTACATTTGCCTGTACATGGGCATATTTTGAAATATGTCAAGCTAAGTAAACCATAAAAAAGAGGAAGAGGCAGAATAATATGTGTTGGGTAATTTATATAGCATGAAAATAAGAACTAAGATCTACAAACAATAGAATTTCTTATTTGTATATAACTTAATTATTATATTGAAATATTACTTGATAACTAAAGTAACATCAGAACCAGAGGGATATTTTTAAAAAGTATAAAACTTGATAAACAGACTTCCTAATAATGGAATTGATTTAGATAGAAAAACACTAAATTATTCAGAGAAATGGCTATCAGACATAATATACAAGATTGAGAATCCCTCCAGGTGACATGAAATTATTATTGCAACATTCACAGAGTGTTTGGACAGAGAAATAATTTGTTATGGGATGAGATAGAAATGATGATGAAGCTGGTGATGAATGATGTGAAGAAATCCTATTTTTCCTCTTTAAAGATGGTGCTACAGGTGGTATTACTGGCTCTGAATGTAATAAGGATGGTCTAAAATAACAATTGGTGACCTAAAGCTCTCTCCATGCTGAGCACAAATATGCCTTACTGATTCAGTCTGCTCATAAAGGCCTTGTTATAGGTAGTTTTCTCTTTTAGATTCAGAGACTACATGACATCTCTTCAAAGCAAACTCCTCATTTATGAATTGTGCATTTCAGAATCGCACAGTCGTAGCTGTTCCTGAATTATTGCATTAAGGACATTCAATGATGTCTTCATAACTGTACAAAAAGATTTTTTCAGCATAAATAATGTTGTTTTTTTTTAAATCAGGCATGTAGCTTCATGTTTGCTTTTGGATTCCTTATATCATATTCCAGCTTAATTGAACACCCATGATTAGATTTATAGAATACATCAACTTACTGATTTAAAATAAATTCATTTAACACAACTAATCTTGTTCGGTGACACCCTCATCAACTGTATCTTTCTCAATTGCTCAAGGACAAACAACTTGGAAAACCATATTCACAGTAAGCTGTCCTGGAATATCACAACGTTAAAAGATTTTTCCAAAAAAAAAATCAGGATTCACTTTGGAGACATCTTTTCATTACCTCCTCTTAGAATAATAACAAAGCAGTGGGAATTTAAGATCAAATATTATGTGAAGTTGTCAGTGTGGGTAGCAAGATATTAATAAAGAAAGGGAGCAAAGGAAATCAGACAGTAAGAAGCCTAATCAACTGGGGAGTTGAATTGGACACTGAGCCTGCTTCCCTATGAAGTTGTAGCATTCATAGGCTCCCCGGGGACCACTTCATAGGGATCCAATCCCTGAAGTGGGCAGGAAGGATCATTGCAGGTCATTAGCCAGGATTACAGAGGGAAAGATAAAAACAGCAGGAGAAATTCCACAGCTGGGCACATGCCCAGTAGGAGCTAAGAGGGTGACCATAGAGGCCTGACTGTCTAGCCTGAGAAAAGGATCAGATTGGATAAAGGACACGGGACCCCAGAAGATCTAGGGAATGGATTGGTTAGGGGAAGGACCCAACACAAGCCAGTGAAGGGTTGGGAAGTTGATTGGTTAGTTTGAAAGGGCGCCTGGTCCTTCCCAAGACAGAGATGATATAACCCAAGTTTAACAAAGAGGTCTCTTTCTCTTTCTAGGTAACACACCTGGCCTGGTGCTGAGCACATTCTCTCTCCATAGTAGCCATGCGATTCTAGCAGCTGCCAGGGGCCCTCAGACCCTCCACGCAGTGTTCTGGGTCAGAGCACCTGGCAGAGTGCAGTCAGAAACAACAGAGATCAAGCTAACCAGATGGGGACAAAGACTGGACTAGACTAAGCTTTAATATGGACTGAGCCAATAGCATGGAATTTCTGGATCTTAGCCTTTGTTCTGGGCCTGATGAAGACAAGGCCAGACTTATTTCACAGCAGGACAAAGCTGAACATGGACAGTCCTTCGATTTTCTTACCACTATCCCTTATCGTCTCATACATGGGTTGTGGAATGCTTTTCTTGCGGCCCCATGTAAGGGCCCCATTTCCACTAGCAACAAACTTTGTGGCATAGAGTAGGTGCTATAAAACAACAGCTCTCTTCCCTGGGGATTTAAAGCAGGTAACATTTGTTATCAAGAAGTTAAAAATAAGACCACACTGAACAGCATTGTAGCATACACGGATCACTATAATTTAATTGGAAAATATAGGCCAGAATCAAGACATGAAATTATCCCATTCATTTGTGTAAGGGAAGAGAAACAAACCTCAAAGCCTTATCTGGGATGAAAGCAAGGGTTAAAGATCCAAGGATGTTGGTCATTTGGGTAGAGTAGTTTCTAAATTCTAGTTATTTAAGCAAATTCTCTAGACATTGCCAAGAAATACTATAATCATAGTGTTAGGTAGGAAGTTAAACATGAGCAGCTGGGATGGGGCCTGTGCTGGTGTCCTGACAGTGGTGTGACCAACTGTCTTCAGATCGCCACTCTATGCCCAGCCGCCAGCAGGGGCAGGTTCCGAGCCAGTTGATTCTTGGCGCAAGCTCAGAAGAGAACAACACGACCTCTGTGTGACCTTACTAGGGCCCTGGACTAATTATAATAAAGTTTGCATTGCGGTTTTGACCCCCACCCTCCCATATAACCCTTTTCTGTCAGTCATCCCTGAATGCAAATGGAAGTCTCCACCTAAAAAAAAATCCCTCACTTAAACCATATAACCCAGAATTTCGGGGCCATTATCTCTCTCCACTGGCCTGCTCCTTGCTTGGAGTGTATCTGCAATAAGTCCCACTTTGTTTTACTTTCATTTTCGTTGACCTTAAAATCTTTTCTGTGTGGATGACCAGAATCAAGGACCCAGCTGGTAACCCCAATTCGTAACAATAGCAACTGTAGTTTTAAATAATAGAAACTAGTCTTGATTCAAGAAATAAAAGAGCCAAAGGCAACACACGATTTAAATTTTTATTGTTTCCTCGATTTGTATAAAGCATTGCCAGGATCTCTTGGTCAGATTCCCCTCTTAGTTCGAGTTCTAGTTCTAATCACATTTTATAATTGAAAGAGCTATTTCTCAGACTCCTCAGCATTTCTTACCCACGTGAAATTGTAAAGGAAGATGGCTCCGCTCCAATCATATAGTTTTAATGAAATCACTGAAAATAATTTTGAGCTTATGTTTCTCTGTAGCCCTCTTCACTTTTCATTTAGTGAACTTATCCTAAGCACTAGCAAGGGTCTAAGTGTGCTGCAATGCACTGGAAATACAATAAAGAACAAGGTCCTTCTAGTGGAGAAACTTCAGATATGTAACAGGATTACTGATCCTTATAGTGGATGACTTAGTTACTAGAAATATTTTTGTATAAAAAATGAATAAATATCTAGTAAAGTGTTGTATTTTAAAAGTGAATACTGGAAACATCAATCCATGTGATTTGTGGATCAAAAGGGGCCACCCACTAACCTGACTATCTCAGAGAAGGCCTGCATGGCGGCCTTGCAAACAAAGACCTAAAGTAACCACAAAGACAACTTTGTAACTAAAAGCAGTGCATGGTGGGGAGTCATGTCCTATGCTGGCATCTTCCCTGACAAAGGTCAATCTTTATCCTAACTGAGGCTGTCTATTATATTTTTGCATCTATAATAACATATCTTTGGGATGTAAAAGTAATTTTTCTTTTTCCAGACCCCTCAAAGCAGAGCACTGCTCTTCTCAGACCACAAATCGCATCATTGTTATTGAGTTAATTCTTGACTGTTAACTATTCTGCACCCAAGTAAAAGCAGTATGTGCCTATCATTTTACTTTTTATCCAATCCCAGAGATTCCCCCTCCTTCCTCCTTCAACCCCCTCCCCCACTTTGCTTTCTCCTGACTCCCTAATCCATCACCAATGGATTTCATGTAACCCACTTACATCTCCTCTTCTGATTGTAATGTATAATAAAATAAGGCGCAAAACTTCCATTCTCCGGAGCATTATCTCAATCCTCAATGGATCAAGATTCTACTTCCCAGCATTTGTCACAGTTTTGGCTCAAATAAATTCAAAAATTCTTCACAGGTTTGAATGTTTTTTATGTTGACAGATTGCATGCATTAATGAAATGTAACCATAATGATTGAACCTCTATTAAGTTTTAAGTACTTGACTAATATTATCTCTTGTATTCATCATAACAATATTAAGAGGTTGGTGTTATTATCCTCATTTCTCATGTTGAAACAAAACAAAACAAAACAAAACCCTGAGACTCTGAGAGTTTTGACAATGCAGTCAAGGTTTAGCTGCTAATAAATTGTAGTGCTGTCCTGTGAACAGCCCATGCTCGCCCCTCCCCCCAGCATTTGCTAGCTTGCTTTTGAAAACATTGAAGCATCTGACAATTTCACTGCATAAGAGCTTTAATTGTCCTAGAGTTGTATATACCCTCACCCTCCCCTAATCCCTACAAGGTATGCCCTTAAAGAATACTAGATAATGGATAATTTTACACTCTTAGAGCATTTCCTGAACAATCAAACATTCCCAATGAGGCTCACTGGCTAGGCTGCCAACACAAACAAGCCTGGGATAAGGTAAATGGATAATATGGGTGCAATTTTATAACACTGGAAATGCCAAGATAAAATCGAGATTGTCTCATTTACGCCGTCAATTGAGAACACTAAGGAGATTCTAACATCACCAAGTGCCAAGAAAGAAAGTAGTTAAAAATGGAGTGCAGTGATAGAGGTAAGCATGTTTGCCTGTCCAGGATAGCTGTGGACATCTCTGTGATATTGCCAACTAATGTGACAGGATTCGACTTTGTAACATCATTTCAAATCTATAATAATAAAAGGGTAATATGCTAATTAGACCAGACATCTTCTGGAAGTCATTCCAGACATCCTTCCTGACAAAGCTGGGGCCAGAGGGAAGCCAGCGGGTCCCGGGTGCCTGCCAGAGGCCAGAGGAGGGAAGCCAGTGCCGGCAGCCAGGGGTAGAAAGGCCTAATCTTGCACGAATTTTCGTGCATCGGGCCTCTAGTGAATTATAAGAATTCTATCTGTAATGCAACTGCTATTAAGAAACATAAAGGAAATTCACTAGGTTATTTATACTAGGATGTCTGAAGATGTCTTTAAGCTTCATTAATCTATTCATCACATACTGAAAGTTACTAGGAGGAGGATTTGACATGATCATATAGTCACTCTGCTTTAGGGTGAGGAAAAGGTCAGGGGGTCTAAACCGCATGACCAAGGATATACTGGAGGAGGAAAGGTTACCCTGGGGGCAAGGTCCTTGTTTTCCCAGTTTTGCCTCTTGCTAGGCGCCAGAGGCTTACCACCCTGATGAACTTTTGTACCTGGCCCATTGTCCTTGCTCTGCTCATGTCTGTCTCTAACTGGCTATTTACATTATGAGGTGGGACAAATTAGCATCAGATTTTTCAAGAGCTACAGATAACTCTAGATAACATTTGTTATAAAACCATGTAAGAATAATTCAGGTGTTGGGAAATGAGAGACTACACTAGAGTGATAACAACAGGAATCACAAGTCAGGGACTAATGCAAAGCAGAGAGGTAAATCTGACATAAATATTAAAAACTAATAAACAACATAAACTGATGAACAAAAACATATCCAGAGACGGAGAAACAACGATCAGAACGTCAAACCTCAGGGAAGGTAGGGGACGGTGCGGGTAAGGGGGGGAGATCAACCAAGGACTTATATGCATGCATATAAACCTAATCAATGGACACAGACATCAGGGGGGTAAGGGCATGAATGGGGGTGGGGGGTGGGGGGTAATGCGGGAATAAGGACACATATGTAATACCTTAATCAGTAAAGAAATTTAAAAAAAGAAACAAAAAAAAAACAACCTAATAAACAAAACAGGTCTTGCAAAACAGGATTTAGGGGCTAGTGCTAAGTGCAAAGGAGTAATCAAGGAATTAAGTAAGTTTTCAATAGCAATAAGAATAATATTGAAATGTAGAATCTACAGGAGTTACTGTACAACTGAAATCTAAGTAGCAGTAGTCAATATTCAGCAGGCAGTTTGAAATGTGTGGCCTGACCCTAGGAGGGAGGTTGGCAATGAAAGTACTGATTTAGGAATTTAAAGTAATGATTACTAAGCCAATCCAGCTGCAGTTACAGCAACAATACAATGTGCACAGCAAGTGGGAAAACAACAGCAATAGCTTGGGAAGTAAGAATGAGGTAGAGAAATCAGAGAGGTCTAAAAAGAGCCTAACTAAGCATTGTGTCAAGTGAGAAGAGTGCTTCTAACAGAGGCTGGTTGTCCCCCGTACTCACAAGAAGGAGACTATTCATATTCAATCATTTATTTTTCCTTATACATGTTTTGTAACAAAATAAGGCAAAGGAAGTGGCTGGTCTCTGACATTCAATTTGCCCTCCTGGAGGTTCTTTCTGTCTCACTTTTATTTTCAGATCCATTGCCCTGAGTCAATGCTCTCCCTCCTCCTCTGTGTCCTTGGCCTTCCCTGAGCAGTGATCAAATAATAAGCCACATTTCTTCTAGCTTTGAAAAGATCATTTATTTATTCATGTAATCACTACTTTGTAAGTCATATAATTAGATGAGGACAAACAGAAGTCTGAACATGCTGCTTAGACTAGACCTCTGAATGTAATTACTTATGATTTCTTGATTATGGCTGTTCTTTTCCCATCTGTATCCCTCCTTCTCTATTGGCCTGACACACAAAAGAAATTAAATTACACTTCAGATAATTGATACCTCTACTTATCTTGGCAAAAGAAGGAGGACATTTTATGTATCTCATTACAATGTGAATAAAAGGTAATATGATTGAGGATGTGGAAACTATCGCATCTCGGCTTTCTGTAACTATTCTGATGGTCGGAAAGCCTGTTATTAAGATTTTTCACGCATCCAAAATACACACATGCACACAAATACATTTTGTGATTACATATCAGAATAATTCAGTCTCTAATAGAAAAGTAAGACCTCAATGCTACGTTGTACTTAGGGTACAGATTTTGCGGTCTTGTGAAATATAAAGCCTAGATAAGATATTTATGGTATAGAGAGGAAGGTAACTGCATTACTTGTTAACTTTATGGTTTGTTTGTTTTTTTCCTTGACCTAATAGTATCACATGAGGAATTTGTCAACATCAGATATCTCCTGGTAATATTCAAGTTTGTGTGCAGGAAGCATTGAATGCATGTCTTGATAAATACTGGT
Source organism: Plecotus auritus (assembly GCF_963455305.1). Taxonomy (NCBI): domain Eukaryota; kingdom Metazoa; phylum Chordata; class Mammalia; order Chiroptera; family Vespertilionidae; genus Plecotus; species Plecotus auritus. The sequence goes on from NC_137775.1 coordinate 123,800,239, forward strand.
TTTCAAATGGGGATTTTAAAAAAATACTCAAAAATGAAGGTCTCCCTACTATTTCTGGAAGTTCTACCATATCAGATCCTTTCCTTAGGATTAGAGCTTTCTATAAATATAGAGCTAAAAATATGGGTGAAATAATGGCTTGGGCATAGAAATGGCTTCAAATATCATCTTTACTGGGGCAGCTCACTTTAATTTTTAAATGCCTTTAGGTAAGCCACTTAAACACTCAGCCATGTCAATGGCAAGTATCTTTTGAACACATTTTCACTATTTTGTGAGTCCGACCCCACCAAGATAGAAGCCAGAATTTGCTTAAAAAATACCCTATGAGTTTGTGACTTAGAAAGCTTGAAAGAATCACTCAAAGAAGAAGAAGGAGGAGGAGGAGGAGGAGGAGGAGGAGGAGGAGGAGGAGGAGGAGGAAGAGGAGGGGGAGGAGAATTGGAAGACCATGGCAATGAACAGATTCCAGGTTGCTGGAGAGGGTGGTGGTGTGTTGTAGAAAAATGAAAAGCTGCCAAAACCGGTTTGGCTCAGTGGATAGAGCGTCGGCCTGTGGACTGAAAGGTCCCAGGTTCGATTCCGGTCAAGGGCACGTAACTTGGTTGCGGGCACATCCCCAGTAGGAGGTGTGCAGGAGGCAGCTGATCGATGTTTCTCTCTCATCGATGTTTCTAACTCTCTATTCCTCTTCCTTCCTCTCTGTAAAAAAAGCAATAAAATATATTAAAAAAAAAAAAAAAGAAAAATGAAAAGCTTCCCACTGAGCACCGAAGCCCAGCGACACCAGTGTGGCCTCCTGACACAGTGCCTGCCGTGCAGCCTGTGGACAGCAGCTCCCAGGATCAGCACACCATGAGGCTGAGATTTGGCTGTTGTTCTTGGTGGCATAACTTCCAAACCAGATTTTCTGCTCCCCTACCTTTTTTGCAAACTATCTATTACCTTTAGCAAATTGCTTTTGGTAACTTTGTTAGACTGGGTTCCGATGTTTATAAGTAAGAAGCCTGACTGAAATACATATTAAGGAACTTGCAGTTTCTCATGCCTGCAGGCTAGCATTCAAATCGCAAATGCCAATGAGAGAATTCTTTTAAGCAAAGTGAACCCAGTATAATCCATTAGTGAGTGGCAGGAATTTAATGATGGGTATTTGCTCTACCACCTCCAGCTATATCCAGCTCTAGCTATTGGGTCACACTAATACACTGGCTCCAGGGTACTCAGTCTTTTAATTTATGAAAGAAACTGGACATACATTTTACTTATTAAAATCTTCCAACTCTATCAATATTGGCAATTAATAAAAATGCTTTAAATCATGGTAGGATTCAAGAAAACATATCTATACTAGAGGCCCAATGCATGAAATTTGTGCAAGAGTAGGCCTTCCTTCCCAGGCTACCGGCACTGGCTTCCCTCTGGCATCCGGGACCCAGGCTTCCTGCACAGCCCTGTCTGCATCCAGAAGGTCGTCTGGAAGGACACCTAGAAGGACGTCCAATCTAATTAGCATATTATGCTTTTATTATTATTGATATTCTGAGTGGGGTTTTTGGGCTTCCAATTTATGAACCTAAAATGGTTCTCATGCTGTTCCCCTTTTCTGTGATGTTCAGCTGAAAGGACCCCTTCTCTAGGAATTATTTTTCAACGACCACTCCATCAATTGGTAGCAGGCAGTGGAAGCCAAAGAGCCAGACACAGGAGGGGAAGGTGGTACAGGATTAGCATTATATTGGAAGAGAAATTATAATTCTGATTTAAATGACATTTAATTGTTTTCACATAAAGGTGGAAAGTATGGGTCATACTAAACTTTTTTTTATAAACGTGAAAACAAAGGTAACATGAATAAAAAGCCTGGAATTATACATACACCCATGCTAGAGGTAGGAAGCAGATGTTGTTTTTCTCGGGTTAAAAATATAGATTGAAGCAAAAACAAATGTACTACTTCATATACCCGAAGGAATGCATTAATAAAGAAATAGAATCCATATTTCTTGTTGACCGCTGCCTCCCTAGTGCCCCCACTGAGTAGAAACTCAATATTTGTTCAATCAATTATCACTTATTTATGAGTATATTTCAGAATAAAATGTGCACACTCTATTGGAAGAACTATATTGTTTAGGTAGAATTATTGAACAGTAGTCATTCAGAACCAGAGAAAAATTTAGACATAATCCAGTACAGCTATATCAGTTTACCTGTAGGAAATGGAATCATAATGAAATAAATCAACTGCCAAAGTCACAAATATTGCTATAGCAAAGCTAGATCACAGCCCTGACACAGCTATAGAGCTGGAGTTTGTGGTATAACTTATAAAAATAAGCTATTTTTTAAACAACCATGTATTTGTATCTTGAACTTAATGGCTTTTGATGGATAATATAAAATTCAGACACTTTACATATGTGTAATACATTGAAATATAAACATACATTACCATATGACTTTTATTTGGGTTTGTTCCATTTTAATAAATTATTTTACACTGTTAGTCTATGTGTTATGTTTAAACTATTAGAGTTTATCTACATCAATTTTGAAAAAAAAATATTTTTGACACAAAATGTCTTATTGGTAAAAATGTTTCAGAGATTTTCTGAAATGTTCTTTAGTTATGTCATACCTGTGCTCTCCTGTTGATTGCTCCTGTTCCAGATGACAGGAAACAATTTCCAGCCATGCCCTTGCTACACACTTGTGCATGAGATGCCACTCTACACAGCCAAGGGCCTATGCAGGTGATTTTATTATATAAAGTCCCAATTGTCATATTCCCCAGTCTCTTCAGGGACTGTAACATCACCTCCACTATCAATTATTTTCACATTAAAAGTTTTATTTTAAATTGTATATTTTATATTTCTTTGCACATTGCTAAAATCTAGATAAATGCCTTAATATAAAAATTAAACACAGGTTGCTTATTTAAGAAGTTTGCTGAAAAGAAAACATCCTGTGATTGCTTGTTGATACCAGTGATAAAATAATAAAAGGATTCACAGAATAAGTATAGGTCTTAAAGTTTAAAACTGGTTTAATATGCCAATGATTTGAACTTTGAGCAAATTAATTCTACTCAATAAGCCTCAGTATTCTCAACTGTAAAATATTGATAAAAGTACCAGTATTGCTAGGTTGCTGATAAGATTTTTTAAAAATGGATTCATTTAATGGATTCATTTAACTGGTACCAGGAGGCCACAGTACATAGGGTATCCCAGTCAACATGGAGAAGTGGGAGAACCAGGGCAAGGAGGACATCAAGTATGAGGTGGAAATGCCCACCTTTGCCTGGGAGGAAATTCAGAAGCATAACCTGCATACTAACAAGTGGCTCCTTGTCAACTACAAGGTTTACAACATCACTAAATGGCCCAACAGCCATCCTGGGACAGGAGAGGGGGGTGAGGAGGGCACCAGGTCAACAGGCACTACAATGGCCTTCCGTGCCTTTCAGCATGATCAGAGAGAGCATTGCATGGTTCACCATCTTTTATTTTGGCAATGGCTGGATTCTAACTGATATCATGGCGTTTGTCCTTTCTATTTCTCAGGCCCAGGTTGCCTACAACACAGTAATGGCCACCTTTCTGTTTATAAGAAGCCCACATGTAACCACAGTGTCTACAAGTCCATCACTGGCCCTTAAAGGTTGCCTCCACCAACTGGTGGAAGCATCGCCACTTTCAGCATTATGCCAAGATCAACATCTTCCAGAAGGATCAGGATGTGAACATGCTGCATGTGTTCGTCCTGAGCAAATGGCTACCCATTGAGTACGATGAGAAGAAGCTTAAATACCTGCCCTACAACCACCAGCATGAGTATTTCTTCCTGATTGGGCCACTGCTGCTCATCCCCATGTACTTCCAGTACCCGATCATCATGACGATGGTCATTGCAAAGACTGGTGGACTTGGCCTGGGCCATCAGCTATTATGCCCATTTCTTCATCACCTACATTCCTTCTGTGGCATCTTGGCAGCCATCTTTTTCCTCAACTTCATCTGGTTCCTGGAGAGCTACTGGTTTGTGTGGGTTACGCAGATGAATCACATCATCATAGATTGACCGAGAGCCCTATGCCACAGTTCAGTGGCTAGCTGGAAGCCACCTGCAATGTGGAGCAGTCCTTCAATGACTGGTTCAGCAGACACCTTAACTTTGAGATCGAGCACTACCTCTTCCCTACCATGCCCTGGCACAGCTTCCACAATGCTACCCCGGGGTGAAGTCCCTGTGTGCCAAGGATGGCCTCCAGAACCAGGAAAAGCCACTGCCAAGGGCCTTGCAAGATATCATCAGGTTCCTGAAGAAGTCTGGGAGCTATGACTGGACGCCTACCTCCATAAATGAAGCTGCAGCCCTCAGTTGCCCATGGGGAAGGGGGAGCAGATGAGGATGATTAGCTATTGGGTCACCCTAATACACTGGCTCCAGGGTACTCAGTCTTTTAATTTATGAAAGAAACTGGACATACATTTTATTAAAATCTTCCAACTCTCTTCCCACTTCCAGAGCCTGTGACCTGGGGTCCAAGGGGGCAGTCGTGCAGTTGGGCTCTGCTGAGGTCAGGGGCCAGGTCGGGGTGAGTAGACTCAGCCCCATCCCTCACCCCCATTCAAATGTTTGTCCTAATTAGGATGCCTTAGATTCTGGAGCATTCCAAACCTTCTCCAAAGTGCTTTGTTATCTGTCAGGTAGCCATGTTGGGGCTGTTTTTTTTGTTTTTGTTTTTGCTTTTTGTTGTTGTTGTTGTTGTTTGTGTGTGTGTATGTGTGTGTTGGGGGGGAGGTTAATCTTTTGCAACAGGTTACATTCTGACATGGTGGCATTGGGGCTGGATGTTGTGACAGTCTACCTCTGACCACTTGCTTCTTGAGGCCAGTGGGCTGAGCAGGAGTCACTCACTGGGGCCAGGTGGCCTGGACTGTTAGTGTCAGGAGCAGAGAGGGAGGGAGCCCCAGCACAGGTGACTCCAAGGAGCCTGGGATCAGAACCTAAGAGGGCCATGTGGGAAGTGCCACTAAGAGGGGTTTGGGGCTGGAGGCCAGGAGCTGAGGGGACAGGAAAGTGAGGAGTGGAAGGGGAGCCTGCCATCCTGGGAGGGATCCAGAGCTATTGCATTTGGAAATCTAGCCCACTAACCAATATTTAGCTTTGGGACAGCACAGGGCAGAAACAGGCTCAGAGTGGGGGCCTTTCGGGGAGGGTGTCTTGTCCCCAAGCTGTGGCCAGCCAGGAGGGAGCAGTATCTAGTGTGAAAGGCCTTCAGTTTGTCATGACAACTAGGCCCCTGAGGCCCAGGGAGCTACTGTCCCTCAGGAGGCCGATGGATCCACATGGAAAGGATCTTAATTTTTATCATGTTGCTCCCCTGGCCTTACAGTTTTTTGGAAATAAAAGAGATAATTTTATTCTTGAAAAAAAATTTAATAAATGCTTTTGAGGTTTTATTTCTTTTTTCTTTATTTACAATCAGCTACATGACAATCACACTCCTATATCACACCAGTTCTCTTTTCACACGGTAGTTGCTTGCATCCCCAGTGTCTCCCATTACACAGCAGCTTTACACTGCAGAGGTATTGATCTGTTCAGCTCCTGGGGTTTTGACCTGCCGTGACCTGCACGGCCAGTTCTGGATGACTTGTAGGAGTGCCGACGGCACAATGAATACACTATACAAGAAATATGAATTTTGAAGGCATGGAGGCCAGGTGGGAAACCTCTTTTGTGAAGAGGAACCAAGAGTCCGGTCCAGGTCCCTCTGCTTTTTATTCACTTTGAATATACATTTGCCCTTTAGCAATGCATACAGGCACATCAAAGGAAAATTTGGTAAACAATGTAAGGATTACCAGTTCAGGATTTGGCCTCCAGCCATCACAATCACAGCAGGAGCAAACTTGTGCTGATTTCAGCCCTGCTGAATATCAAGGTCCATTGGCCTTCCAATGTCTGTTATGCTAATACTGTTATGCTTTGGCCTCTAATACTATTATGCTTTGGCCTCCAGCACTGACCACACCCCTCCCTGACACAGCAGACAAATTCAGAAACAAGTGTAGTAGAGAAGAAGAGAGTGTCTCACTACTTCTGATATGTTGTTAACATGAGCCAAACCAGGGACAAAGCAAAAACATGGAAAAGGACCAATGCAAGAGGGGCACAGAGAAATACATTTTAAAATATTCTTGGTAAACATTTTATGTCAATGCATATAATTGAATCAAGGCAACAGACCTCATGTTTTTTAACATATTTATGTTATTCAGCATTTACACTATTTTCTAATTTTTACTCTTAAAAAAGATTTTGAAATGCATGGTTTGCCTCTATTCCTTTTTATTGTTTCCTTGAGATTGTTTCCCTGTAGTAGAATTATTGAACCAAACAATATGAATGTGTTTACAGTCTTGTAACATATTTGCATGGTGCTTCCCAAAACTGTTTAACTATTTATGCCCCTTTTTATGAATGTGTGAGAAAGCTTCTTTCTCTGCATTTTGTCCATATTTAGAAATTATTATTATAAATAGTTTTTAAAAATTGATAGGCAATCCCTGGCAGATGTAGCTCAGTTGGTTGGGCTTTGTCCTATGCACCAAGAGGTCATAGGTTTGATTCCTGGTCCAGGAACATGCCTGGATTTCAGGCTCAATCCCAGAAGGAGATAAGCAGGAGGCAGCTGATCAATGTTTCCCTTTCATCAATGTTTCTCTCTCATTGATGTTTCTCTTCCTTTCTCTCTCTCTAAAATCAATAAAAACATGTTTTTTAAAAAATTGCTAGGCAAGAAATAGTCTGAACCATATATTAGCCTAAAATTCCTTAAGTATTGATTAGTTTAAAAATTCTTAAAATGCTTAACAATCATGCTGTTCATTTCTTATAAAAGTTCTTTTCAAGATTTTAGACTAGGAATTTTATATTATGATAAATTAAAAGGAAAATAAAAAAAAGTACATCATATAATTGCAACTATGTAAAGCACAGCATGATCACAGAAAAAAAGGCTAGATGCAAACAGAATTGGGTTCTGTTTTTTTATTCTCTTAAATTGCTGTTATTAAAGCTTCCTTAAACTAAATATTCCATTCACATAAGATTTTCAGTTAAAAGAAATTAAGTAAACTTTTTAAAAATAAATGTTAACAAATATTGAATTTTATATTTTTCACAAGGCAATTGTGAACATTTTGTAAACCACAACTATTCTAACAATACTAATTTTATATCACTATCACTACTAATATTAATGACAATAATATTATGATGATGCTAGAACAGTTGTTAAACATTACAACAAATGAAAAAAATAACAAAACAAACACAAAACTGAGATTAAAAACTGCCAGGCAGAGAGGATACAAAATGGTGGTGGAATAGACGGACATGTCCTGAGCCTTGTCCCGGAGCAAATAGAGGGAGCAGCTGAAACGAGTGGAATCCAGCCCGAATTGGCGAAGGAGGCGCAGCTGGTGAGACAGTTTGTAGCCGGGAAGGGCAGAGATCCCCCCGATAAAGGTAAAATCAAAGATCTAGGCAGTAGAATCTGCTGGACCTCTGTGCCCAGGTCAGGGAGAAACTACACCGCGCCAAACCGCGTCCCTGAGGACAGGCAAAGCGTCTGACGGGGGAAAAAAAAAAAGTGTCCACAGGACTGCGGGAGGTAGTGGATTTTAGACCTTGGAGTCTGGATTGGGCATCTGAGCTCAAAGGCAGCCCTGAAGAGCTGCTGGACCACGCAGTGCCGGCAAGAGAGGAACTTGCAGAGACGCGGTCCCTCCTTGCGCTGGGGCCTGCACCTTTCTCCACTGAACCTAGTTCGTGGGACCTTTCGGATACAGACACTTACCTGTGGCTGAGGTGCAGAAGAAGGGGTGGAGTTGTGGAATCTGGGGAGAGTAGGCAGCGGATGGTCCAGGAGAGGGGGTAGCGAGTCTGGTGCTGAGTCATATCTAAGCCCTGGTGGCCATTTTCTCCTGAGAGATAGCCCCTCCCTCCAGTCTCCAGGCAACCAATATAGCCACACCCAGATCCCACCCGAATAACACCATGGAATCTGAATACTCCCTGAGGCCATAGGATCTGCCCTAAAGAGAAATCTTTAGAAGCTAGGCACCTCAATTACACAGCTACACTGCCAGGGCCCTTCAGAGTGCTTCAGTGTGCCTCACTGGCAAACTTACCACAGGTGCTCCTGTGAGCTGCCACTGGGAGTAAGCGCCTATCCACCACAGGTGCAGCAGCAAAAGCTGAGTCTGCCCACCCCATAACTATAGAACTCTGGGCACCAGAGTCACGCCTTTCCAGAGTGCAGGCCCCCTGAGCCACATCACCCCTTGGTGCCACTGTGAGTCCCCACTGGGCACGCGTGATTTCAATTAAGGGTGCAAGACAGCAAAAATTGGGATACTCCCCTCCATGGCTGCTGACTTCTAGACACCGCAGTTGTGCCTCTCAAACTCACAGACCTACATCAAGAGAACCCAAATAGCTCAAGTAGGGAGCTACACTAGATTACCAAGCCCAGGAGAACTGAGAGATTACACCAGTAGCACCATCACCAAAAGAACCTGGGTAGCAAAGCAATTGGATCTACAATTAAAACATTAAAGGAAAACATGGGGAGACAAAAAAGCAATCCCCAAAGGAAAGAAAAAGAGTAGTCACCAGAAAGGGAGTTAAATGAAATTGAGGCTAGCAGGTTAACAGAGAAAGAATTCAGAGTAATGGTTATAAGGATGTTTAAACGGATGGATGACAAATACACACAACTCAATGACAAATACACACAACTCAATGAGAACTGTAAGGAGCTGAATGAGAATGTCACTAACATGAAAAGAAACCAAGAGGAGATGAAGAATGACATAGCTGCAATAAAGAACACAATGGAAGGCTTAAACAGTAGACTAGAAGAGGCTGAGGACCGCATCAGCGAATTAGAAGACAAGGTAGGAAAAAACACACAAACACAGCAGCAACTGGAAAGAAGACTTAAAAAGCAAGAGGAGAGCCTAAGGGAGCTTTGGGACAACACAAAACGAAACAATATTCACATAATAGGGATACCAGAAGGAGAGGAAGAGAAGCAAGGAATAGAAAACCTGTTTGAAGAAATAATGACAGAAAACTTCCCTGATATTGGTAAAAACTGCCAGGCAAATATACATCACACAATTTAAAGAGGAAAAAAAAAGATTATCTGAATATATCTTGGAAATTAACTACATAAATATATAAATATATAAATGAGTTAAGAGGTAATCATAGCTGAATAATCACTTAGTTTAATCATGTATATTAAAGCATGTTTTAAGGTGCTTGGAAAAGTAGTCAAAGAATAAACTGCAAGATATTTGAGAAGATTTTGATATTGAAACATTAAATCTTTATTTTGGCTTTCTAAAAATTTGCATATTAATTATAAAATTGCCTTTAATCTCTATACACTGCCAGCTGTTACCACACAATGCCCACTCCTGTCTACAACCAAAGGGAACAGAACTTACATTTTCTTTTTCTTTCTAGAAATGTCATGTGAGCAAATGATTCATTCCCTCAAAATAAATTGAATGGAATATAGGTTTAATTCTAAAATTGATATTTCTGGGATTTTATGAGGAAGCATTCTCTCTCCCCGCCCCCCACTCTTTCTCTTCTAAACAAAAGACTGTTTATTTTAATTATGTTAATTCCTATCTACCAAAATCCCCACAGCATGGAGATGGGGAGATTTCTGGCAGGAGGCAGAGTAGAGATTCTGAGAAGGAAAGGTAGGCAATTAAGTGGATTTTTGTGTTAATGATTATGCATGGATTGTTGATCTCAAAACTAAAGAGACAACAATTGTTTCAAGTAAACCTGCATGGAGCTAATAGGACTATAGTTCCAAGAGTTATTTTAGAAAGATCACTTAACTTTCCATGCGTGACTGCTACCATGGCTCCCCAGGACATCACAGGATAGCTCACTGAGTGCCCTTTGTCTACTTGAAGAGGAGAACAAGAGACCTAGCTGCTGGTAGAACTTGTCACATACCCACTGGGGAACCTTAGCTTTTTAGTTATTCCACCATGCATAAAAAGCCTATATGTTCTGAGCAAGAACCTAATGAAAACTCAAAGAAAATTAAAATATTTCACATTTTGAGGCCTTGTTCTAAAGATAACATTTCCCTTGATCAAGTTTACATACTTAAAATAATTGTGATGGAGCCAGTCCAACTCTAATTAGCAACATAAACCTCTGTTAAGGTTTTATTTAATGGATTGTGCCTAATACTTTATATGATGTATTTCCTAGGTAACAGTGAGGAGAAACCTTTACGGAATGTGTTATTTTTTTATTCTGGTGAATTAAATGAATAAATAACTTATAAACATAAGTCCAAAAATTTTAAGACATCTATATATAAAAGCCTAATATGCAAATTGTCCCCTCAGGGGTTCAACTAGGAGACCGGGAGTTCGATCACTCATTATGACATGCACTGACCACCAGGAGGCTGTGTGGAACAAAGGAAGGCCCCAGCCAGCAGCCGGAAGGCCCAGATCAGCCCTGATCGCCAGCCAGGCCCAGGGACCGTACCCATGCAAGAATTTCGTGTACCGGGCCTCTAGTCTTTTTAATAAAAATAAAAGAAATTTTGCTTAGGATCAGTTTAGTCATATTCAAATAACAAGCATTAAATCATACAGATTTGTTTTTTATATATGCAGTATAAGAATTAAGTATACATAATACATATCATGACTTCAAAAATAAATGTATATCATCATGTGAGAAGAAAATAAATTAGTTGGAAAGGAAAAGGGGAGGTAATGGGGGACATCTGTAATAGTGTCAACAAGAAAAACAATTTAAAAAATTAACAGGAAAGAACACCAAAGATAGTAAATCTAGTCCAGTTTGCTAAGTCCATAGCAAATGACCAGTAGTGAATAAACATAGATATAGATGAGCATAGAGAAGAGCAAGCAATATCACAAGGACATTGCTGGACTTGCAACCTGAAAAGTGAGACAGTCATTATCCTTCTAATGTTCAGTAACTTCACTCAAAATGGATGAAAAACTCCACACACAAAATCCAGTATATATGTGGTTAAGTTTGTTGTTTTTGTTTTATCCCAAGTGTCTCCTATGTTTAACATGAACATTTTGAAGTATACTTTATTTGCATAAAATACAGCTAATTCTTTAAAAAAATAATAATTTTATTGATTTCAGAGAGGAATGGAGAGGGAGAGAGATAAAAATATCAATGATGAGAGAGAGTCATTGATCTTGATCAGCTGCCTCCTGCACACCCCCCGACTGGGGATCAAGCCTGCAAACCTGGCATGTGCCCTGACTGGGAATCAAACTGTAATCTCCTGGTTCATAGGTTGATGCTCAACCACTGAGCCATGCCAGCTGGGCAAAAACTACTAATTCTGTGGTAACATCTTCTGTCTAGTTGCTTATCAAAAAGTATATTGCCTACCAAACAAAAACAAAAGAGACAAAAAGAACTGCTATAAGGTTAAAATTTCTCAGCTGGAAAATCCTCCCTTTGTGAATTTTCATTCAACCTTTTATTCCTTTTCTATTTGAGCTTGTCATCTTCTACAGCACTCAAAATATAATTACAATCAATTTCCAGTAGAAAGACATTCTTTAGAGGTCCCAAAGTTTTAAGAGTATTATTTTTTTTTATATAAATCCCCAGCAGAGTTGATCATTAAAATTAAAAATTCATTTAGATCTAATGTCTTGTATTATATGTGACCCTTGAGCAAGTTTCTTCATCAGAGTCACAGCAGAAAAAAAAAATTTTTAATGTATCATTAAACACAAATACCAACCCACTTAGGACACATTTTGTCATAGTATCTTTAATATTTCTATCAAAATATAAAAACAGGTAGTTAATTTATTTTTTGTCCTAGGAAATCTGTAAATGACTATTTAATCCCAGTGGACTGGACTTACCAATTCTAATAATTTAGTAAATATCATTGTATTTTATTTAACTACAGCAGTTTTTCATATTAAATCAATTAACCCAAACAAAAATCACTTTAAATAGGCCAGATCACAAGAGACTTTACAACCACCCCCTTCATGTGTTCCAAATTTGCTTTACATCCTATTTAATAAAACCCTAATATGCAAATTGACCGAATGGCAGAATAACCAGTTGCTATGACACACACTGACCACCAGGGGGCAGACGCTCAATGCAGAAGCTGCCCCGTGGTGGTCAGTGCTAAGGATGTCCAACTGTGAGCTTATTATGGGGAACGGGCCTAAGTCGTCAGTTGAACATCCCCCGAGGGCTCCCGGACTGTGAGAGGGTGCAGGCCGGGCTGAGGGGGACCCCGCCCCCCAGTACATGAATTCCGTGCACTGGGCCTTTAGTATGATTATATTTGTGTATAGGGGAAAATATTTTTATGGCTAGTGAGTGGATTTTTGAACTTAGTTCAGATGAAGATATTTTGGATATATTTCATGGACATATGTCGTCTTTATGGAAGAGAGAGATACTGTGATGTTTTTCTGTGAAAGTTATATTAGAGCAGGAGACTCTGGGTACAGGGTCTGGTTCCAGTGTCTGTAAGCCTCTCTCTCTCTTCTGGGATGTGCTATCAGTGCTTTGCATCTGGGGCAGGAATGTTCTAGAAGAAAGGCAAGCCTGACTTTTTTTCTGTGTGCCTTAAACGATTCTTATAACTTTCTTCAAAAAGCATGTTAATGATGTTGGAGGAAGACTTCTGATAATTCATTCTCTTTGTTTTTATCCCAGGAAATAAAATGCTACTTGGTTGAGGCAAGTTAAGTTTTTCTACAGCTGGTGCTTTTTTTTTTTTTTTAATAATAAAAAAAAAAACCCTCAAAAATGAAGTGGCTATTTTAATTATGTAGAATTCTTGTGACTTGTTTCTGCTGAAGTTAAGAGGAGATTCATTCCTTTTATGACTGAATTCTACAAGATGGGTCCAATGTAATCAAGGAGTCCTTAGAAGCAGAGAACTTTTCCTAGCTGTGGAAAGAGATGCAATGATGCCAGGGTCAAATTAGTGCAACATGGAGAGGGCTTGACGTGCTGTTGCTGGCTTTCAAGATGCAGGAGAGGGCCCTAGGAGCATGCTCTAGATGCTGGAAAGGCTGGGAAACAGATTACTGTCTAGAGAATCCAGGAAGGACTGTCGCCTAACAGTGGTCGGCAAACTGCGGCTCGTGAGCCGCGGTTTGCCACTCTGTTGACTAATGAGTTTGCCAACCACTGGCTTAGCAGATACCTTGCTGTTAGCCCAATGAGGCTTATGCTGGACTTACAGAACTGTAAGATAATAAATGTGTGTTAATATCTCACTAAGTTTGTGGTAATTTCCTATAGCAACAAAAGAAAAATTAATGCATAGGAGATATTGCAGCTTATAAATCCATATGGCAAAAGTGTTATTCGATAAGTGGCACTGAAACAACAGGTTAAATCATTTAACAAGAGGCAAAATTATAGATTTCCATGTCATGCCTTACAATAACAAAATCCATATCAATTATGAAATAGAACAACAATAACAATTTGTAAGAAACCATACAAATTCCAAGATAGAGGTAAAGACCCATTTGTTTTTCTCTTAGGATGGATAGGTTCTTTTAAAGCACAACAGTAATTTTAAAAATCATGAAAAAAAAATAAAACAACAGTCCATGAAATTTATAAAGACTGGGCATCAAGAAACACTGAGAAATACCAAAAGCTAAGAAAACACTTGGGGGCAGGGGATAAATTTTAAAAATATATAACAAAGCCATAGCTTTCTTAATAGGCAAGGATCTTATATAGATTAATAACATCAATATTCCTAATTTAACATAGTCAGACCCATAAATAATTCATTGGAAAAAGAAAAACACTGTGAGAAAGAGTTCATCTTGATTAATGATCAATTCTATGTTTGTGAACTCACCTACTTCCTAACATGCATTTGCAGCCGTAAAACCCACCCTGTGACACCCTTGCAGTCACTTGTGGACATGTGTAGACAGCAAGCATCGTAGTCCCCAGGTGCCCATTGATAGCTGAGGTCAAACCAAGGGAAGCTCTGCCTTCTGGTGGGCAGCTCTCATACTGTAGACAAGTGTGGCTGCTTTAGTGCCACGTTTTTCACATTTGGGGGCTTTTTGTTGGTGATTTTGCTATTTAAAATGGCCCTGCAAGGATAACATGGCCCCCAAGTGCTGAACTACTGTCTAGTGTTCCTAAGTAAGGGATTTATGTGCTTTACACAGAGAAAATACGTGCGATAAATGAGCTTCATTCAGGAAAGAATCAGTTATAGTGCTGTTGGCCATTTGACTTCAATGCCAATGAATCTGCAATATATATTTGAAAAGATGCCTTTAAACAAAATCATATAATAAAAAGATTATGTAGCCTGGCCAGTGTGGCTCATGGGTTGAGCATCAACCTGGGGACCAAGAGGTCAATTCCCGGTCAGGGCACATGCTCGGGTTTTGGGCTGGATCCCCAGTAGTTGGGCGTGCAGGAGGCAGCTGATCAATGATCCTCTCTCATCATTAATGTTTCTATCTCTCTATCCCATTCCCTTCCTCTGTCTCTAAAAATCAATAAAAACATATTTAAAAATAAAAGATTATGTAATGAATAAAAGATTATGTACTGACCAGGTGATAAAAATGTTGTGAGCCCAGGCTTGCAGAAACTGAATTCTGTACTTCCCCCTCAGAGCCGTGTCCACTAGTTCAGTGTTCGTAACAAATTTATAGAATCAACTACCAAAAACAATGAGAATTGACTGAAATAAACACTAAGGAAAATATCCACACTCACTAGTAAATCAAAATGCAATTAGCACAAGTAAAACATTTTAAATTTTCAAAATAAAATTCTTTTCTTAAACTTAATGTGAAAACTGGTAGATAAGTTATGCAGAGATACACTTTGTGACAGTGGAAACTGACAAAATAATTCCATTAAAATGATTACCTATTTATAATAGCTAAAATCTGGAAATAGCCCAAGTGCCCATCCTTAGATGAATGAATAAAAAAGCTGTGGTACATTTAAACAATGGATTACTATACAGCTGTCAAAAAGAAGGAGCTCTTACCCTTTGAGACAGCATGGATGGACCTGGAGACTCTTATGATAAGGGAAATAAGCCATTTAGAGAAAGACAAATATCACATGATCTCCTTATATGTGGAATTTAATGAACAAAATAAACTGATGAACAAAAAAGGTCCAGAGATATGGATGCTTGCAAGAGAATAACATGTCTTTGTGTGGGGGTGGAAGGGACAGGAAGCGATTATCCAAAGAACATATATGCATATATGCATAACCCATGAACACACACAGTAGCATGGGGATGGTCTGGGGTGTGGGTTGGGTGGAGGCGGGGAGCAAAAAAGGAAAAAAATGGGAGACATCTGTAATAGTATCAACAATAAAATAAATGAATAATTAAGTAAAATAGTAAAATAAATAAGAATAATGAGCTTAAAATCTCGATGCTCCATGTTTGGTCTAAAGATGTAATCAAAGATGCAGATTAATATAGGCTTCTTTTATTCCACCAATATTTATATAAATAAAATTGCAACTTAAATAAATGGTTCGCAATAGAGCAGTATGGTATATCCATACATTATAAATTTTAGAGATCAATAGAAAATGTCCATTTTATCATTTTAGTAAAACAAGCAAAATACAGAACTCTAGTCAATATATCTAATTTTCTAAAAATATACATGTAATACATGTTACATGTTTTATACATGTTTTATATATAACCTAAAAAAAGAAAATATCACAAATGGTGCATTAAAAATAATGGTACCTCAGAGGGAAGGTAGGGGAGGGTGGGGGTAAGGGGGAGAGATCAACCAAAGGACTTGTAAGCATGCATATAAGCCTAACCAATGGACACAGACAACAGGGGGGTGAGGGCATGAGAGAGGGGTTTGGGGGGGGTAATGGGGGAATAAGGACACATACGTAATACTTTAACCAATAAAGAAATTAAAAAAAAATAAAGTTGTGAAGATTAAATAAAATAAATGAGACATGTAAACTCTTCAATAAATAATAGCTCTTCTGACCAAAAAAAAAAAAAATAATAATAATAATGGTATTTATGACTAAAGTGACTATGAGTGATTCCATATTATTATTTTTAAACTAGAGGCCCAGTACACGAAATTCGTGAACGAGGTGTGTGTCCTTCAGCCCAGCCTGCACCCTCTCCAATCTGGGATCTCTCAAGGGATGTCTGACTGCCCATTTAGGCCTGATTCTAGTAGGATTGGGCCTAAATGGGCAGTCGGACATCCCTCTCACAATCCAGGACTGCTGGCTCCCAACTGCTCACCTGCCTGCCTTCCTGATTGCCCCTAACCACTTCTGCCTACCAACCTGATCACCCCCTAACCACTCCCCTGCCAGCCTGACTGATGCCTAACTGCTCCCCTGCCAGCCTGTTTGCCCCTAACTGCCCTCCTCTGCCAGCCTGGTCACCCCTAACTGCCCTCCCCTGCAGGCCTGGGTCCCTCCCAACTGCTCTCCCCTGCTGGCCATCTTGTGGTGGCCATCTTGTGTCCACATGGGGGAAGCCATCTTTGACCACATGGGGGCAGCCATCTTGTGTGTTGGAGTGATCGTCAGTCTGCATATTACTCTTTTATTAGATAGGATAGAGCCCTGGTGCACAGGTGGGGGCCAGCTGGTTTGCCCTGACGGGTGTCCCGGATCAGGATGGCTGTTCCCTTGGGGTGTTGGGCGGCTTGGGTGAAGGGCCTGTGGTGGTTTGCAGGCCGGCCATGCCCCCCGGTGACCCAAGTGGAGGCCCTGGTATCTGGGATTTATTTATCTTCTATAATTGAAACTTTGTAGCCTTGAGCAGGGCGAAGCCTCCTGCTTGCTCTGTGGCCGCAGCCATTTTTGTTGGGATTTGTTTATCTTCTATAATTGAAACTTTGTAGCCTTAAGTGGAGGCCAAGGCAGACCAAGGCTGCGGAAGCTTGGCTTCCTCCATCACCAGGGGCAACTCAAGCCTCCTGCTCTCCAGCTCTGTGGCTGCCGCCATTTTTATTGGGATTTATTTATCTTCTATAATTGAAACTTTGTAGCCTTGAGCACAGGCCAGGGCAGGCCAGGAAGTTTGGCTTCTTCCATTGCCGGGGAAACCCACGCCTCCTGCTCACTCCATGGCTGCAGCCATTTTTGTTGGGATTTATTTATCTATATATATAAAAGCCTAAGCAACTATTACAACTGAATGACGGGAATGACTGGTTGACCAGTCACTATGGCACACACTGACCACCAGGGGGCAGATGCTCAACACTGGAGCTGCACCCTGGTGGTCAGTGTGCTACCACATCCAACCTCCTGTGGCCCTGGACCCCCTCCCCTAAGCCAGTTGGCCCCAGTCAGCCCCAATTGGGACTGGGCGAGACTCCCTGATCGAGCCCTGATCACCAGCCAGGCTGAGGGACCCCACCCATGCACGAATTCATGCACCGGGCCTCTAATCTTCTATAATTGAAACTTTGTAGCCTTGAGCGGAGGCCAAGGCAGGCCAGGGCTGCAGAAGCTTGGCTTCCTCCATCACCGGGGGCAACTCAAGCCTCCTGCTCTCTCCAGCTCTGTGGCTGCTGTCATTTTTGTTGGGATTTATTTATCTTCTATAATTGATACTTTGTAGCCTTGAGCGCAGGCCAGGGCAGGCCAGGGCAGGCAGAAAGCTTAGCTTCCTCCATTGCTGTGGAAACCCAAGCCTCCTGCTCACTCCATGGCCGCAGCCATCTTGGTTGAGTTAATTTGCATACTTGCTCCTGATTGGCCGGTGGGTGTAGCAGAGTGGTGGTTAATTTGCATATTACTCTTTTATTATATAGGATGTCTGTGTTTTCTAAATTTTCTTCAGTATGCATATATTTTGGAAGACATTCCATAGACCTCTTCAGTCCTTAATAAGCCAAAGAGTCAGTTGTCAGAACATCAACCTGAAGATTCATTAAGCTCCCGTGGCACTTGCAGAGTGTAACACCATTCTGAGTCTATCAGGTTTTGCCTTTTTCAAAAAACTGAAAAAGCATAAGTGATGGTATCTACATTATTCTTCCCATTTAAGTATTTTGTGTAAAATTCCCTATCAATAATTTGTCATTACTGTTGTTGTAGTCCTTGCTTCTGTCCATCTTTCTTTCCCTTTTCAATATTTGGGAACACTTTAATTTAGGTATATATGCCACATAGAATTGCTTTTGCTTTGTAATCAACCTTAAAAATTATTTTTCTTTTGATAGGAAAGTTTCACATATACTAGGTGCACCAGTTGATAATGTGGATTTTTTTTCAATAGATGGAGTTACACATATGTTGATACATATGCGATTTGATATGTATGCTATTTTGTTGTATTGACAGCAAGCTTCAAAACTTCATATGTCAAATTTGCTGAAGGTGTTAACATCATAGACATTTTTACATTTAAAAATTTTTAAATTCATGCCAAAACAAAGGGCATTCGCGGGAAGTTTTAATTCATTATTTTGAAGAAAAAGTTATCTTATACTTCGAGAAGCTTATGGTGAACATGATCCATCTCAAGATACTTGTGAACACTGGCTTAAACGCTTTAAAAGTGATGATTTCGATGTGAAAGACAAAGAACATCCAGGTCAACCGAAAAAGTTTGAAGACCAACAATTACAAGCATTATTGGATGAAGATGCTTGTCAAACTCAAAAACAACTTGCAGAAAGGTTAAATGTTGCTCAGCAAACAATTTCCCATCATGTACAAGCAATGGGAAAGATTTTAAAGGAAGGAAAATGGGTGCCACATCAACTGAAAGAAGACAAATGGAAAACTGAAAAGTCATCAGTAAAATGTTGCTTCAATGGCACGAAAGAAAGTCCTTTTTGCATTAAATTGTGACTGGCACCGAAACCGGTTTGGCTCAGTGGATAGAGCATCGGCCTGCGGACTGAGAGGTCCTGGGTTCGATTCCGGTCAAGGGCATGTACCTTGGTTGTGGGCACATCCTCAGTGGGAGGAGTGCAAGAGGCAGCTGATCGATGTTTCTCTCTCGTCGATGTTTCTGGCTCTCTATCCCTCTCCCTTCCTCTCTGTGAAATATCAATAAAATATATTAAAAAAATAAAATAAATAAATAAATAAATTGTGACTGGCGATGAAAAGTGAATTTATTTTGAGAATACCAAATGCACAAAATCGTGAGTTGATCCAGGTCAACCATCAACATCGACTGCAAGGCCAAATCGCTTCAGAAAGAAGACAATGCTCTGCATTTAGTGGGATCAGGAAGGTGTGGTGTATTATGAGCTTCTAAAACCAGGTGAAACCATTAATACTGATTGTTATCAACAACAAATAATCAATTTGAACCATGCTTTGATCGTGAAATGACCAGAATGTGCCAGAAGACATGGCAAAGTAATTTTGCTTCGTGATGACACACCATCACAGACTTCAAAACCAGTTAAAGACACATTAAAAGATCTTGCTGGGAAGTATTAACCCATCCGCCATATTTACCAGACCTTGCTCCTTCAGATTACTACTTGTTCTAATCGATGGCACATGTACTTTCTGAGCAACACTTCAAAACATACAAAGAAGTGGAAAATTGTGTCTCTGAATGGTTTGCCTCAAAACAAGAAAAGTTCTATCGGGACGGTATTCACAAATTACCTGAAAGATGGGGAAATGTGTAGCTAGTGATGGACATCACTTTGAATAAAGCACTTTTGATGTTTCTCTTGAAATTACCGTGTTTTCTTTGATTATAAAATCTGCATTATTAACTGGTACACCTAGTACATTTATTAACAGTACTGGCAATTTTTTTATCACTAACATTATTTAATGTTATTTTTTTAGTTTTGATTTTGAACAAATCTTAATATATACAAGAAATTCTGTAATTTTGTTTTAGTGGTTCTTTAATGTATCATTTGAGCCTTTTTCTATTAAACAGTATCTATTTATTATCTATTATATAAATAACTAGAAGCCTGATGCACGAAATTCATGCAAGGGGCTCGGCCCTCGCAGCTGAGGTGGCTTGCCTTGGCCCTAGCAGCCCCGGTTTCATCCGGAAGGCTATCCAAAAGGTCGTTAGGTTGTCCAGTCTAATTATCATAATATGCTTTTATGCTTTTATTATTATAGACTAGAGGCCCGGTGCACAAATTTCATACATGTGGGGGGAGGGGTCCCTCAGACCGGGTGCACCCTCTCCATTCCGGGACACCTACACCTTTTTCTTATCTAGCTAACCTCTTCACATTTAAAAAAATTAACTGAAATACCACCTATTCTAGGAAATCCTCTTTGAACAAATCTCTTTACAATCTGTATTAAGTATTTTCATAGTATACCATTCTTTTTCTTTAGCAGCAACTAAGAGTGGATGTGATCTGCTTCTCATTCTTGCCTCTGAATTTTTTTTCTTGTTGCTCTTGTAATAGCGAAGCTTATCCAATTTACATTTACCCTTCAAAGGCTTATATTTACTTCAGTTTCCAGTTGGCTCCCTGCTTTTTTTTAAGCAATAAATTTGGGTTGTGATAGTAAACTTCACTTGTAATCAAGCCTGTAGGTCTCCCTATCTCAATATTTCTATAATACCTATCACTTTAGCATACCAGAGATTATGTTCATTTATAGAAAATAACAATATATGATCTTCTAGTAATATTTTGTAGCAAGATGTATTATTTTAGTAATTTAACTATTACAAAACTGAGGCGTATAGAAATAAATCACATTAAACAATAAAGAATGTCTCAAATATCAAAGCATAGTACACTTAGGGCCTCCCTTGTTCTGTGCCTCAAATATCATAGCATAGTACACAGTTCACATGGAACTCAGCTTCTTTTAAAATAGGAAGGGGTGTCATACTCATGAAGCAACTACTTCCACACATATATTTTTTAATTTAATTCATAGCACATGAATTAAATTAAAAAATATATACCCTTTGTACTAATTGTTAGAAAATCACCCTAGCAATTGCCTCTGTTCCTCTCTGTATTGCTGCCTTACATTCTGATGTCATTACTGCGCTTTCATCATCCACTTGCTCTAATAAGATTGTGAATTATTTAAGGGCAGAGATCATGACTTGAGCTTGTGTTTCTCTGTCATGGTGCCTAGATAAATACTCAAATGCCATCCAGTCCAAATGACTGTGATGAGAGAGGCCCACGGTTCCTGGAGACCTCTGATTTTTATTTAAGGGCCTCACTTGTTCTGTGCCTTTACAGAGGGGTGAGTAGGGGCTGAGGGAATTTGGGGAAACCCAGACAGAATTCTCCTCCTGCAAAATTTTGCTAAGCTGGAGCCGGGAACCGCCAGGCATTTGTCCAATTAAAACCCGGACACACAGCAAAAACAAAGGCACTGGTCTCCTAAGGCTAATGTGTGGGGATCAAACCCCAGCCTGCAGGAACTCACCCCCATAATCAGGGCAGGCGGATGGGTGGACCTGGGCTGCTCCTGGTGCTCTTAACTCTGGGGAGAGGGAGACTTCCCGTGACCCGGGAAACTACTATCAACCGAAAAATCAGAGAAGCACAGAGGATGATTCAAAAACACGAACGATAACGCTGGCAATTCCTTCAGTCTCTGGGGTAAAAACAAACCAAAACAAAACCCTGAACTTGTACATGCACGCACGGAAAACCGTTGCTCAAGGGAAAAGCGATTCGGACCCAGGCTGGAGGGCTGCAGGGCTAGAGGCCCCAGATGCTGCGCCACGTGCAAAGGCCAGGGACTCCATACCAGGGCGAGGCTGAGCGGCCTGAAGCTGGGCTGCCGCTTGTGGGGGCCAACGCTGCTGCTGGCCCGCGCCTAGAGCAGAGCCCTTTCTTCCTAAGCAGCGAACATGGTGGAGCACTCCGAGGCTTCAGGACTGCAGTGCACACACTGGGGCCTGGCCAAGGCAAGCGTGGTTGCCCGCCCGCTCCCCCGGCTTCCCGCCCTCTCCCCCGGCTCCCCCACCACCTCAGGCCACCAGCCCTCTCGCCTGCCCCCTTCTCCTTGCCAGGTGGCCCCTCACTTACCAGCAGCCAGGGTGAGCGTTCGGGGTCAGGCAGGTCCCCGAACAGGTCCATAGCGGGGGGGGGGGGGGGGGGGGGGGGGAGGGGGGGAGGGAGGCTGGTCAGCGGAGCGGCTTCTTTCCCCAGGGACCCGCAGGCCAGCTTGGCCACTTCCTCTGGGACTCCAGCGGCTTCTCCTTGACTGGCTTTGTGAGGAAGGACTTCCAGATGGTTGTCTGGAACCCTAATTAGCATACTACCCTTTTATTAGTATAGAACCGTGGTTGGCAAACTGCAGCTCGCGAGCCACATGAGGCTCTTTGGCCCCTTGAGTGTGGCTCTTCCACAAAATACCACAGCCTGGGTGAGTCTATTTTGAAGAAGTGGTGTTAGAAGAAGTTTAAGTTTAAAAAATTTGGCTCTCAAAAGAAATTTCAATCGTTGTACTGTTGATATTTGGCTCTGTCGATTAATGAGTTTGCCGACCACTGGTATAGAAGATTGTTGAATTTATCTGTCTTTGCCCTCTCTTCTCCCTCCTTCACATCCCATTTAATCAATAGTATTATTTTTCTTTATATTTACCTTTGTATTGTTAATGTGCTTATATCTCTACAACTAGATTTGTGGGCTATCACCTATGGGGAAATCAGGGAGATTATTCTTCTGAATAATCCACCATTATCATTTGTGCTATTTCTATACTTGCTGGATTTATAGCACCTACATTGTATTCAGTCACCCTAGTGTTTTGTGTTAGATTTGCAGTGAAATATGTTTGGACCATTAGCTGAGGTTTCCTTTAGAGACTTCTTGTCTGGCTGAAGTTTACCATCAAGTTTATCTCTTTTCTGAAGAAGACCTAGTGCAAGCGACATTCCATGAGGTCTTACATGTTCAAACTCTTTGGTCGTAGCTTCTATTATGTAAACATTAATTGACTTGATATAAAATGCTTGGCTCACACATCCTTTCCTTGAGTATATCATAAGTGTTCTCTTCTGTTTCGATTGCTTATTCTTAAGTGGAGGGGAGAGAGTCTGATCTATGTTGCCTACTGGTTCATCACAAGCTCTATATAGCAAATTTTAGTTTAATAAATTTTATCTTCAAAATAACGAACTGTTTCTGATAGAAGAAAAATCACAAAGAAATGCCTCTAACAAGACAATTTCCCTTAAGCCTGTACTCAGAGGAATGGCTTCACAGCATGCTAACAAAAACCATGTATTAGAAGCATTCCCAGAATGTTAGCTAAAATTATAATTGACTTTCCTCTATTTATATATTTGCATGAAATAGTGTTGTCAAAAGAAACTATTGTAAAATTTGACCATAATGTGAAAATTCTGGCTGTATTATCACTTGAAATATGTCTTTAAATGAAATACACTTCTAACAAATATTCCCTCTCTAGCAAACAAGTTAAATTGTCATTGTGGCATCATACATTCCAGTAAAAAATTAAAGGTTTCTGTTAGGAACATCTGTTCATGTTGATAAATTGACAGACCAATTGACATCTGCCCAAGAATTTTGAACAACTCAAGGGAAAAATTAGGAAACTACTGGCCAAAATGCACAAATTATCATTACAAACAACTATATTATTGAGAAGGTAGAGCATTTTTTAATCTGATTTTTCATATACACCAAGATGCAAAAACTACTCTTAGAGTAATACTATGACTTACTTTCTTGTCACCCTTCCTTTACATGACATTCCTATAATTCAGCCCATACACAATCACAGGAGTTATATTCCTCAGATGTTATTTTGCATATCAATGCTTGACTCAGAAACCACTTATTGAATAAAAGTCAGACTGCTCAGTATTTAACACTCTACTCAGGATGATACCAATCTATTCCTCCAGTTGTATCTCTCCTTTTTCTCTTACAGTAGAAGGACCTCTTCTAAAGGTCTAATCATTGCTCATGGAACATATAACACAGTTCTGTCTTTGCTTTTATTCTTTCTTGTTTCCTATCTCTAATTTACTCTTCAGAATTTTGTGCCATTTCCTTCCCCTTCTTTCTGTGAATGTCCATCATTGAAATGAGCAGCCAGTACAAATCTCACAACTTCCATGAAATTGTGTCTGTTTAGATACAATTCCTTGAAATTCTGTAAGGACTGTTGAAATAACAAATAGACTCTAGATTTGGTAGAGAATTACTAAAAGTAGGGGATATTTAATGCTAAAGTTTTGACTTATGTGTTGTTGTTTTTAAATTTCACAGGAAAATAAACTATGGGAATTTTACAAGTAGTAAAATTTCCAAGGTTTTACACTTTTATTTAACATCATTTAATTAAATAATAGCCAAATAGGGCTTATTTTAAGAACCAAAGAACTTATATGCATATAGGCATAACCCCGGGACACAGATAATAATGTGAAGGCCTGGGATAGGAGGGTGAGGAGGAGGATGCAGGGTGTAGGGGGTCAATGGAGAGAAAAAGGGGACATATGTAATACTGTCAACATTAAAGATTTAATGAATAAATAAATAAGTAAATAAATATACATACCCTATCTAATAAAAGAGTAATGTGCAAATTGATTGTACCTCTGTTACACCCACAAGCCACGCCCAACAGCCAATCAGGAGCGAGTATGCAAATTAACCCAACCAAGATGGCTGTGGCCACCGAGAAAGCAGGAGGCTTGGGTTTCCATGGCAATGGAGGAAGCCAAGCTTTCCACCCGCCCTGGCCGGCCCAGGCCTCTGCTTAAGGCTACAAAGTTTCAATTATAGAAGATGAATAAATCCCAACAAAAATGGCTGCAGCCACGGAGCAAGCAGGAGGCTTGGCTCCGCTCAAGGCTACAAAGTTTCAATTATAGAAGATAAATAAATCCCAGATACCAGGGCCTCCACTTGGGTTGCCGGGAGGCATGGCCAGCCTGCAAACCACCACAGACCCCTCGCCCAAGCCGCCCCATGACCCAAGGGAACCGCCATCCTGATCTGGGACACCCTTCAGGGCAAACCAGCTGGCCCCCACCCGTGCACCAGGCCTCTATCCTATCTAATAAAAGAGTAATATGCAGATTGACCCATCACTCCAACACACAAGATGGCTGCCCCAATGTGGTCAAAGATCCTGCCCCCATGTGGACACAAGATCGCCACCACAAGATGGCCAACAGGGGAGGGCAGTTTGGAGGGACCAGGCCTGCAAGGGAGGGCAGTTGTGGGCAATCAGGCCAACAGGTGAGGGCAGTTGGGAGGGACCAGGCCTGCAAAAGAGGGCAGTTGGGGGTGATCAAGCCTGCAGGGCAGGGCAGTTAGGGGGGACCCAGGCCTGCAGGGTGAGCAGTTGGGGGGGACCAGGCCTGCAGGGGAGGGCAGTTAGGGGCAAGCACACTGGCAGGGGAGCAGTTAGGCAACAATCAAGCTGGCAGGGGAGTGGTTAGGGGGTGATCAGGCTGGCAGGCAGAAGCGGTTAGGGGCAATCAGGAAGGCAGGCAGGCGAGCAGTTGGGAGCCAGCAGTCCTGGATTGTGAGAGGGATTCTGACTGCTCATTTAGGCCTGATCCCACCAGGATTGGGCCTAAATGGGCAGTTGGACATCCCTTGAGGGGTCCCAGATTGGAGAGGGTGCAGGCTGGGCTGAGGGATACCCTCCCCTTCCCAGTGCACAAATTTCGTGCACCAGGCCTCTAGTATATATATAAAATGGATTTCTTAATTTAAACATTCTTTGGTTCTTTTAAAAAATTATCTTTATTGTTGACAGTATTACATATGTCTCCCTTTTTCCCCTATTGGCCCCCTACACCCCGCCCTCGCCCCTCACCCCAGGCCTTTACCATCCTATTGTCTGTGTCCATTCCTTATGCATATAAGCAGACAGGGTCTTTGGTTGATTACCTCACCACCCACCCACCCTTTTAATCTTCACCTGAGGATATTTTTTCTACTGATTTTTAGAGAGAGTGAAAGGGAGGGAAAAGAGAGAGAGTAAGAGAGAAAGACAGAGAAACATTGATGTGTGAGAGACACATCAACTGGTTGCCTCCCGCATGTGCCCCAACTGGGGCAGAGATCTAACCTGCAACAGAGGTACATGCCCTTGACTGAGCTACTATAACCACTGAGCAAGTCTGTCCAGGGCCATTATTATATTTTAACATTTCAATAGATCAAAAGGTCATTTAGTTATGTCTAGACATACTAAAACAGTTTATAAACCTACACTTCTGATACTAGCTTTTCCTAAATTAGAAATAGAAGGGCACTTTATTAGCATTTATCTTAAAGCAGCTGTAGATAAATGTCACCAAAGTTATTGATAATTTCCTGAAGGTGTTTCTGTTGAATTAGGGACAAGATAAGAATGCTGTTCACAAGTTTTAAAAACATTTTTTTCAGAAGCCCTAGACAATAACTTTAAAAGAATAAAACTAAGAAATTAATGTGTTCTAAAGGAGATGATAAACATAACTGTTTGCAAGTAATAGAATTTTCTGCCCAGAATCCTAAGAATATTACTAAAAATATAATACATATTAAAATGGATAAGCAAAATATAATAGCTCTCCATTGTATTAGTGAAAAAAATAGTTGCAAAATATAGGTTAAAATTATAATATAATAACAATTTAAAACAATTGAAATATAAGTCAATAAGAAAAGAGTATAATAGAAAAGAGTATAATGGCATGAGAAAATATTCATTCAAAGAATAAAGTGTCAGCTTAATCAAAGAAATATCATTGTTTTGTTTAAGTAATTATACCTAGTGTGGAAATAAACAGAGATCACCCAATGAAAAAAGCATCCAATGAGAACAGCAAAGGCTGTTTACAGTATTCAGAGCTTCCTGTAACAAGAAAATCAGCTACCATCACTTGATTAGTACAAGTTAATGATATTGGGTCATGTCCAAAAAATATAATTCAATTGGGCCATTCATGAAGATGATAGTTTTGATATAGAAAGATGATCAAGTGAAAATAGAATTATTACAGCTTGATTCTATTTTTTCTAACAGGCATATATGTATATACGTGTGTAGAAAAAAATCTAAAAGGCTATCTATACCAAAATATTACCAGTTGTTATCTCTGAATGATAGAATTACAAAGTGATTTGTTTTGTGTTTTCTAGTAAACTATGAGTATCTTATGAAGAAAATATATTACTTTCATAATAATAGAAACACTTGTAAAACTTGTTAATAAAAGGTATGGTTTTTGGTCTGGGCAGAGCAACCTGGTAGAACTTAAATCAAGGAGGCTTTTTTATCTATACCTGGAGTAGGATTGTGGGATTTTGTTTTGCCTTCTTTATATTACCTATACACACAGGGCAGTATTTTTCAGTAAATGCTCCTTCAATCTGGCTGCTAGATGTAATTTGAAATCCAATAAAGTATCCTATCTAATAAAGAGGGAGTATGCTAATTGACCATTACACCCTCACAAGAAGATGGCGCCCACAGCCAATAAAGAAGGAATATGCTAATTGATTGCCTCACCCTCACAAGATGGTGGTGCCCACAGCCACAAGATGGCAGCGCCCAGTCCCCTCAGCCCTGCCTCATCCAGCCAGAGTCCCCCAGTCCCCTCAGCCCCACCTCACCCGGTCCCTGCGGCATCTAGCCTCATCTAGCCTCAGTCCCCAAGTTCCCTCAGCCTCACCTCATCCAGCTGGAGTCCCCCAGTCCCCTCAGCTCCGCAGGGGAAGGCAGTTGGCGGTGATCAGGCCAGCAGGGGAGTGCAATTGGAGGCGATAAGGCTGACAGGGGAGGGCAGTTGGGGAAGATCATGCTGGCAGGGGAGCAGTTAGGTGTCAATCAGGCTGGCAGGGGAGCAGTTAAGGGGCTATCAGGCTGGCAGGAAGAGTGGTTAGGGGCAGTCAGGCAGGTAGGCAGGCGAGTGGTTAGGAGCCAGCAGTCCTGGATTGTGAGAGGGATGTCCAACAACCAGTTCGAGCCTAAACTGGCAGTCGGTCATCCCCTGAGGGGTCTCAGATTGAAGAGGGTGCAGGCTGGGCTGAGGGGCAACCCCCCCTTCCTGTGCATGAATTCTGTGCAGCAGGCCTCTAGTGAATATATAAACAAATAAATGAAGTCAGCAACTATCACTTGAATTTGGCTGAGACCCAAAGGCAGGCAGGGAAACTGGAAAGCTTTATAGTGGAAAGTAATGGAGGGCTTCAGGCATTCCCTGTTGGAGACTGTTGGCATGAGGAAATTGCAGGCAGACTAACTAGAAGTGGAGTTTCCTATCCCATTGGTTAGGGGTGCATATTTGGCTTTCTCTAGTTCAGGGGTCCTCAAACTTTTTAAGCAGGGGGCCAGTTCACTGTCCCTCAGACCGTTGGAGGGCCAGAGTATAGTTTAAAAAAAAACTATGAACAAATTCCTATGCGTACTGCGGGCCAGGGAAGAGTCGGCTGCTAAGCAGGACAGGCAGCGGCACCCGGCGGGCCGGAGAAATGTCCTCGGCAGGCCACATGTGGCCCGCGGGCCATAGTTTGAGGACCCCTGCTCTAGTTGATTCTGCATTGACATCAGGAACAAAAATTAGGAAAGCTCTCATCTATATTAAGTCCTAAACATTTGGGTCCAATTGTTACAAGGTTATTGTTTGGTTTCCTAGGCTGTTTTTCAGACATAGACGTCCGACTTTCTACATGTCTTATTTACAAAGAGTAGGGTGGCTTCCTGGGATAATTCCTGGGGATTATGCATCAGAGGTCAATTTTTATATGTGGCCTGTTCATTGTCTGATTATATATCCAGTCTGTCACCAGTACCACAATATTTGACTAGGAATAGAACACTCATATCAGCAGGCATGAAAATCAATAAGGAAGGAAACTGGATATGTACATTGAAAGCCTCAAACCCATGCATACTTTTTGAAATGGTAATTCCATGTCAAAGTTATGCTACAGAAATTATTTATGATGCACATACAGGCACACTTACTGTAGCACTGTTTAAAGTAACTAAAATTAAGAGGAGAAAGCTAATGACCAATAATGAAGAAAGGAGGAGGATGGGTTGAATAAATTAATAATTAATAACAAAAATAGTATTCATTTACTATTATTATGTAAAATTATTTATTAACAAGAAAAAATCAATCTAAAAAATTTTTAAGTATGTCTTTATTGATATTAGAGAGAGAGAAAGGGAGAGGGAGAGAGAGTGAAAAAAACATCTGTGTGAGAGAGAAGCATCGATTGGCTGCATCCCATATGTACCCTGAATCCATATTGAATCTGCAACCTGGTTATGTTCCCTGATCCAGGAATCAAACCAGCAATATTTGGGTTCATGGGATGACAACCAACTGTGCCACACTAGCCAGGGCAAAATGTAAAATTTATAAGCAGGCTAAAAAGCAAACTACAAAATTTCATCCTATGTAATAAGAGAGGAATATGCTAATTATCCGTTATGCCCTGAGGTGTAATGACCAACTATGTAACGAGACCGGATCATGGATCTGCAGGAGGGTGGGGCAGCAAACTACAAGTGGGCGGGGAGAGCTACAGGAGGGGACAGGGCAGCAAGCTATGAGGGGAGGAGGTACAGGAGGGCAGCAGCGACCTACTGGCGCATGGATTCCTGTGCAGGGCTACTAGTTATAGATAAAAGATATAGAGACAGAGATTGAGAGAGAGATAGTGAAGGGAGGGAGGGATAGAGAGAGGAAGAAAAGGAAAAGTGAAAGAAGGAAGGAAGGGTCAAGATTATGCTATATTCTAGAGAGATAGTAATAATTGTGCATTTTAATAGCTAAAGTAGTTTTACTATTAACTAGGCACTCTTCTAAGCATTTTACTTATATTAATTCATTTAATGTTATCACATTATAAAGAAAATTTTTATTTTATAGATGAGGAATCTTAGGCTTAAAAAGATTTTTTTCCTAAAGATTTTTAATTGGTTTTTAGAGAGAGGAATGGAGAGGGAGAGAGAGTGACATATCCATGTAAGAGTGTAACATTAATCAGCTGTCTCCTGTATGCCCCCTACCAGGGATGGAGCCCTCAACCCTGGAATGTGCCTGACTGGGAATAGAACCAGCAACCTTTCAGTGCACAGGAGGACACCAGGCGACGGAGCCTCATCAACCAGAGTAGGCCTAGAAAGATTGTAAAACTTGCCAAAATTAAGGAACAAGTAAATAGTGCACTTGACATTTAATTTTTTGTTATTTGACTCTATCCTAGCATGTAATTTTTTTCTTTATGCTTTTCCATGTCAACCAAGTGTTTTGCAGCTATATTTTAGTTTCACTCTTCTTTAGAGGATATTTTTTGACTGAACATAAAGCCTTTTCTCATTTCAAATATATTGTGCTAATTAATACTCCTTAACTGTCTATCCTATCTAATAAAGAGGGAATGTGCTAATTGACCATCACTCCATCACAAAGATGGCTGCACCCACAGCTGAGGCCAAGTTCCCATAAGGAGCCTTAATGAGCAATCAGCAGGGACCTGAGGCTATGCCCTCCCCCGCCCCCATGGAGTTTAAAAGGGGACCTCAGGCCGTGTCCCCCACCCCAGCACTGGGCCAGGGGACCTGAGGCTGTGCCCCCCTGCCTGGCTGGGCTTGACAGGGGACCTCAAGGTGCATCCCAGTGCTGGGTTGGGGGAAATCAGGCTAAACCCCCACCCAGCAGGGCTTGATGGGGTACCTGAGGCTGCGCCCACCTCCCAGTGCTGAGCTGGGGGACCTGAGGCTGCACCCCCCCACCTGGCGGGGCTTAACGGGGGACCTCAGGCCATGCCCCCCACCCAGCAGGGCTTCACAGGGCATCACAGGCCATGTCCCCCACCTGGTGGGGCTTGATGGAGGACCTCAAGGCATGCCCCCTGGTCTGGGCTGGGGGACCTCAAGCCACGCCCCCCGTCCTGGTTCCAGGCCAGGGGACCTGAGGCTATGAACCCTGACCAGCAGGGTTTGACAAGGGTGGGACTGGCCGGGTCTGGATCTAGCCCAACGTGGGGGGGGGGGGGCAGGCCGGGTCTGGGTCTCATGTGATTTTGAGGTGCATGTGGGTAGGCGGGGACTTGACTCTGGGTCCTGTGGTGTGCCCCAGACTCTGACAAGAGGAAGGTTTTCATATACATTTTACTAATTTTCTTTCATCTCTGACACTTCTATTATAGAGAAAGGGCAAATAGCAATATTGAATTATTTCCTCTAACTAATCCTCTTTTAATGTGCATGAATTTTGTGCACTGGGTCACTAGTTTATGATAAATAGGGATCTTTCTAGAAATATATTTTTTAATGTTGCTATATAGTGATTTTAGTATAAATAATAGCAATATAAATTAAATAACATATAGAAATTACATTTAATAATTGTACATACATTTAAAATTAAAGGACATTTTCCTGAAACATATCAGTACTAAAATTGTAATAAATGACAAATAATGATTAAATAATAAATGAATAAGTGGAGGTATCTATTAATCAATAATAGTTAACTAATAAACTGATCTTATGGGAGGCTTGTAACATTAACATAGTAAGATATTTATATTTATAGTTTCTGGTGACATTTTAAAGTATAAACTATTATAAAATACAATGGTTTATACTTATTAAAATTTTAAAAAAGAAAAGCACATTAGCCACTTGTCCTTGACTTATACATTTTCACAAGTAAATAGGACAACTGGGATATGACTAGCAATGTTTCCTTTTTATTATATTTTTCTCAGTTTTGTCATAAATATCAATAGCATTCTAGAGAAATATTACTGCATGCTCTAGGGATCATAAAAAGGTTAGAAAATAATAGCACATGATAAAATAATTATTCTCCAAAATGATAGCATTTTAAGAAGAGGGAAAATATGCATTCTCAAATACACATACATTTAAGTTTTTTAATATAAATAGTTTAGGTTAGCTTACTAATTTTAAGATGATATGAATGTTTTTATGAACTGATAAAATTTCTGTAATGAAAACATTTTTATTTTTTCTTACATTACCTAAAGAACCTTACGAGGGTAAAATATTTAATTATGTGTTTATACCAGATAAATTATTTAACATAAAAACATAATAATAATCTAAAACAAAATTGAAAGAGTTCTAGCAGAAAATAATGTAAAGAAATAGCCAACTTACAAAATACTCTGACCCTTAGCTTCAATCTCATTCAGGTGAAAGGAAACCCCATCTTGCACTTTTTAGTGGACAATTCACAACGCAGAGTACTAACCACTATACGATCACGGCGAGCTACTGGGGACCTGTTTAGTGGACAATTCAGAAGATCACATGGTCTCAGAAAATTGGGAAAGCAAGTAATACAATAGTTTTTAAACTTTTGAACAAAAGTGAAATAACATTTTATTTGAGATATCTTACTAAAGTTGTTCAGCTCTATTAATACATTTATTTTTTCTAATTTAATAAAAACCTACATATATCTCACATACGCAATGCATATGACCTACTAAAAATTCATGGCTCACAATTTGAAAATTGTTGCTCAAATGAAATTATATACCCCCACTGCTATTTCCAGCATCCTACCTGCAGTGGTCTCTTGACATCTAATGACGGTGTGCTTCCTGCACTTCTGTCGGGTTAAGGGATATTTGTGGAGGTTCAATCACCTGAGATATATCATATAACTAACATACTTGACTTCCTTCCTACTGCCCAGTTTCTCAGAATTTTATGTTTAATTTTTTCTCAGCAGACCAGGGAAAGCACCTTTCCCTTTCCTCCTGCTTCCCATAAAACCACCCTTGGCCACAGTTTACAGAACATGTAACAGACTCTCATCTTGGGGTTTGGCTTTCATAAAACTATGAAACATGCCAAATTCCTGAATTTGAGCAATTCAGTCATTTAAATTTTCTATGACTTAGTCTCCATTTTTTAAATGAAGTTCATGAATTCTTTAATAATCCAATTTATAAAGTTTGACTAATTCATTCATTCTAAATAGCTGAAGACCCTATACATAGACATATAAAAGAATATATGAATATATATTTTATTTATTAATATATTGAATAATGAATAAATAGCAGCTAACAATACTCACAAATTATAGAATCAGCCATATATTTATGAAATCTTGTTACTATTCATGTAACGTTGAGACACTTACTCAAGAACTTTGGTGCTTTTTTTTGTATATGTAAGTTGGGAAAGTATACCTAAACTAAGTGGGTAGTGATTTAGAAGATTAAGTAGTATATTATATATGATTCCTACTATAGTATTTGTGAACTACATGAATGATAACCACCTCCAGCTCATCATCCTATCATCAGTATTCTTATCATAATCCTAAACATTTCTACCTATTTATATAATCAACATGCATTTTTTTCTAACCAGGAGTAATTAAGTTATAGTGAATAGAATTATATACAAAAGGAAAATCTACAATCATAAGGCAAAATATTAATCTATCCAGGAAAAATAGACTATATTTCAGAATGCCTAAACAACACACTAATGCTTAAATCAATTAAACATTAAAGAATTCACTTTTAGGATCTCACCTCTCTAAAGATCTGGCCAGAAGCCTGAGTCTCCATTTTCTGAATTGTGTTTAAAGGAACTCTAGTCACATAAGATGCTCCTAGAGAAAAAAGAGCAAGATTTCCTGATAAAATAAGGTGGGAAACACTATATCATATCTCATTTGGACAGTAACAAAGCATAGTAGCCCATTAACACCTCTGAGAAATTATTCAGTAAAATTGTATTTATCCCTATACCATTAAAAAAAACCCATCTGACTTTGAAAATCTTTTTAAATTATAATTTTTTAAATCCTCACCCTAGGATATATTTGTGATTTTTAAAATTGATTTTAGGGAGAGAGGTAGGGAGAGAAAGAAATATTGATGTGAGAGAAAAACATCGATTGGTTGGATACATATCTCAACTGGGAATCGAACCGACAAACTTCTGGTGTACGGGGATGATGCTCCAACCAACTGAGCCACTTGATCAAGGCTTTAGTTATAACTTTTGACTCCTTTAGAACTAGTATTATGTAAGATTCCCCATACATTATTAGTAAAATAAATTAGACCATCTATAAAAGAAATATCAAGTCACTAAAGAAGTTTTACAAATTTAAGTAATATCTGTGTACATTTGTTATATGTGTATACCTATTTTAAACTTACAAAATAAGTTATTTAAGAGATTATATCACTGATGATTTTACTTTTTAAATAAAGTATTTTTATTTTAAAAGTACTTAAAAAGTAATCTAGATTTTCTATATTGAATAAACCTTTCTAAAATAAATAATCAAGAAAATTAGCTGATAACTATGAACTTGTTGTAATTTATTTGGATATTACAAATTAAAATCTAATCTTAGAAGAATCTATAGGCAGCAAAATCTCAGACATATGTTGAAGCAATATCTTTACCGATACAGCTCCTAAGACAATGGAAACTAAGGAGAAAATAAACAAATGGGACTGCATCAAAATTAAAAGGTTCTGCACAGCAAAGGAAACCATCAACAAAACAACAAGAAAGGCCACTGCATGGGAGAACATATTTCCCAATGTTATATCCGATAAGGGTTTAATCTCCAAAACTTATAGGAAACACGTACATCTTAACAAAAGGAAGATAAACAATCCACTTAAAAAATGGGCAAAGGACCTAAATAGACACTTTTGAAAGAGGACATACAGAAGGCCAAGGGACATATGAAAACATGCTCAAAATCAGTAATTATCCGAGAGATGCAAATCGAAATGACAATGCAGAACCATCTCACACCTGTCGGAATGGCTACTATCAACACATCAACAAATGACAAGTGCTGGCGAGGATGTGGAGAAAAATGAACCCTCTTGCACTGCTGGTGGGAATGCAGACTGGTGCAGCTACTGTGGAAAACAGTCTGGAGTTTCCTCAAAAAAATAAAAAAAATGAACTGCCATTTGACCCAGCGATCCCACTTCTAGGAATATATCCCAAGAAACTAGAAACACCAATCAGAAAGGATATATGCACCTCTATGTTCATAGCAGCACAATTCACCATAGCTAAGATTTGGAAACAGCCTAAGTGCCCATCAGCAGATGAGTGGATTAGAAAACTGTGGTACATCTACACAATGGAATACTATGCTGCCGTAAAAAAAGGAATTCTTGTCATTTGCAACAGCATGAATGGAACTGGAGAGCATTATGCTAAGTGAAATAAGCCAGTCAGTGAAAGAAAACTATCACATGATCTCACTCTTTTGTGGAATATAATGAACAACATAAATTGATCAACAAAAAATAGAACCAGTGACATAGAACAGTGGTCGGCAAACCACTAATGAATTTGCCGACCACTGCCTTAGGGAAAAACACTTAAAAAACATTTTAATAATGTACTAATGTCTTTAACTTGAAGTCAAAACTTCTGGGTAAGGGTAATGCCTTAGAGCAGTGGTCGGCAAACTCATTAGTCAACAGAGGGTAAAACCGCTGATCGGGAGCAGCATGTGGCTTGCAAGCCACAGTTTGCCGACCACTGACATAGAAACATAGAACAGATTGTCAATCCTATGAGGGAAGGCAGGGAGTGGGGGGTAAGAGATCAACCATAGGACTTGTATGCATGCATATGAGCATAACCAATGGACACACACAGTAGGGGGGTGAGGGCACGTGCTGGGGGGGTGGAGCAGCCGGGAAGAGGTCAATGGAAGAAAAAGGAGACTCATGTAATACTTTAAACAATAAAGAATTTAAATTTTTAAAAAATATAATCTTAGTAAGTATTGTACATTCATAGTATGAGGGTGGTTAGATAAAGTGAATTTTATGAATGAGTAATAATTATATAAATATTTAGTATCTGTATAATTTAAAATGTATGATTCCATGACCCATATAAAAGATTAGTAATTTTCTAACGATCCCCACATTCTGGACAATATACAATTTTGGGTTGTTTTTCTTTTTTTTTTTTTTAGTTTGTTTTTTAAATATATTTTTATTGAAATTTAAAGAGAGGAAGGGAGAGTGATAGAGAAATAGAAACATCAATGAGAGAGAAACAACATTGATAGGCTGCCTCCTACATGCCCCCCACTGGGGACTGAGTCCACAACCCAAACATGTGCCCTGACTCAGAATCAAACCTTGACCTTTTGGTTCCTGGGTCAATGCTCAGCCACTGCGGCACACAGGCCGGGCTGGACAATATAAAATTTAAAACAAATTTAAAGTATTAATCCATGTGTTTTAGATAGTTACAATTTATAACACTGCATTAATTACATAGAATAAAGTTGCCAACTTAAGTATGACACAACCATGAGATTCACATGAAAATAAAGCACAATTTATGCTAATAATTACAGAAATTTAAGCACATATTTTTTTTGTGTGTGTGAAAAAAACAGTCATTCACTTTTATATTATCTGAGATTGAACTCATTAAAAACCCATTTCATCCAATTTTACTTTAATTAGCTTTGTGTTAATATTTATCTTTAGTAAAAAATTAAATAAAACTGGTTATTTTATCCCTGGAAAAGAAAATTTACAGCAACTCTGTGGTGCTTCAACATACAAATAACAAAATATTAAGTATAATAAAAAAAGATTTCAATGTAATCTGGCTTTTCATATAGCTCAGTAAATCAAATGATACGGACTATGTTGCCAGTCATTGATAGGAATTCACTGCCATTCATAGTAAACACTAGAGGCCTGGTGCACGAATTCGTGCATGGGGGTATGTGTCCCTCAGCCCAGCCTGCACCCTCTCCAATCAGGGACCCCTCGAGGGATGTCCGACTGCCTGTTTTGGCCCCATCCCACTGGGCCTCACAATCCAGGACTGCTGGCTCCCAACTGCTCGCCTGCATACCTTCCTGATTGCTCCTAACCGCTTCTGCCTGCCAGCCTGATCACCCCCTAACAGCCCTCCCATGCCAGCCTGGTCACCCCCAACTGCTCTCCCCTGCCATCTTGGTCACCCCTAACTGCCCTTCCCCTGCAGGCTTGATCGCCCCCAACTGCCCTCCCTTGCAGGCCTGGTTCCTCCCAACTGCCCTCCCCTGCTGGCCTGATCGCCCACAACTGCCCTCTCTTTAAGGCCTGGTCCCTCCCAACTGCCCTCCCCTGCTGGCCATCTTGTGGTGGCCATCTTGTGTCCACATGGGGCCAGGATCTTTGACCACATGGGGGCAGCCATCTTGTGTGCTGGAGTGATGGTCAATCTGCATATTACTCTTTTATTAGATAGGATAGAGGCCTGGTGCATGGGTGGGGGCCAGCTGGTTTGCCCTAAAGGGTGTCCCGGATCAGGGTGGGGGTTCCCTTGGGGTGTGGGGCGGCCTGGGCAAGGGGCCTGTGGTGGTTTGCAGGCCGGCCACGCCCCTGGCGACCCAAGCTGAGGCCCTGGTATCTGGGGTTTATTTATCTTCTACAATTGAAACTTTGTAGCCTGGAGAGGAGCCAAGCCTTCTGCTTGCTCCTAGGCGGCAGCCTTTTTGGGGGGATTTATGTATCTTCTGTAATTGAAACTTTGTAGCCTTAAGCGAGGCCTGGGCCAGCCAGGGTGTGTGGAAAGCTTGGCTTCCTCCATCACCAGGGGCAACCCTAGCCTCCTGCTCTTTCCAGCTCCATGGCTGCCGCCATTTCTGTTTGGGTTTATGTATCTTCTATCATTGAAACTTTGTAGCCTTGAGTGGAGGCCTAGGCCGGCAAGGGCAGGCGGAAAGCTTGGCTTCCTCCATTGCCAGGGAAACCCATGCCTCCCTCCTGCTCTCTGTGGCCGTAGCCATCTTGGTTGGGTTTATTTGCATATTCGCTCCTGATTGGCTAGTGGGCGTGGCTGGTGGGCATGGCTTGTGGGTGTAGAGGAGTGGGGGTTAATTTGCATATTACTCTTTTATTAGATAGGATTATTTATGGAGTGCTCAAAATGTTGCTGTTTCCAGATGTATATAGACAATAGCAATGTTTGTATTTATTTTCCTATAATCTTTCACATCTTGTTTTTTTTTAAAACATATATGTAATCACTCTAGGAAGGACATGAGATTTTTCACAGAGATTCAATTCACACACGCAATATTTAGAGAAAAATTCAATTCTTCTACCTGGCCAGTGTGGTGCAGTGGTTGAGCATCAACCTATGATCTAAGAGATTACCGGTTCCATTCCTAGCCAGGGCACATGCCCAAGTTGCAGGAGACAGACGATTGATGTGATGTTTCTATCTCTCTGTCCCTCTCCCTTCCTCTCTCTCTGAAAATCAGTAAAAACATATTAAAAAATACAATTCTTCCAAACAGGCATAGCATATATCTTACATATTTTAGATTATCAAGAACTTGCACTGAAATTCTTCATCAGTGAGTACTTCTTAGCTCAGCAGTCTGTTATCTCTTTTCATCACCGCCTTGAAACTGAAGGGAAAAGTGTCACTCTGCTCCTCTGATAATTTCTAGAATTTCCATTAATGGGCAAGATATCTGAGAACATTGTCTTCCACTTCTTCATTATTAAGGGTAAGTGAGTTAGTGTGTGTGAGTGTGAGTGTGTGTGTGTGTGTGTGTGTGTGTGTGTGTGTTGCCTTAACAGAAAGAGTTAGGAGGCATAATTTCCACAACACAAGAATTAAAATCAGTCTTCTCTGTGAAGTACTTGAACCTTGGACTTAAGCATGAATCAACATTGATAAAAAGTAATTGAAATCCAAAGAGTGAAGAAATTTTGCAAGACCACTTCCCTGCTCTAAATAAGTTTAAGTTCCACTGCCAAAAGAATCTACTCCAGGGCGTGGTGCCAATACACAAATGAAACAAATGAAGAGATGTCAGAAACAACAAACTTTCACAAGAGTAAAGCTGAGAAAATTTTAATTTACAGGAAAAATGAAAAGATGGTTTCTAAGACAAACAAAAACACAAGCCTGTGAGATTTAGTGCTAATTTTTATAAGATTTTATAGTATATTAGAGGCCTAATCCTAGTAGGATTGGGCCTAAACGGGTAGTCGGACATCCCTCTCAAAATCCAGGACTGCTGGCTCCCAACTGCTCGCCTGCCTGCCTTCCTGATTGCCCCTAACCACTTCTGCCTGCCAGCCTGATCACCCCCTAACCCAGTGGTCAGCAAACTCATTAGTCAACAGAGTGGCAAACCGTGGCTCGCGAGCCGCAGTTTGCTGACCACTGCCCTAACCACTCCTCTGCCAGCCTGATTGATGCCTAACTGCTCCCCTGCCAGCCTGTTTGCCCCTAACTACCCTTCCCTGCAGGCCTGGTCACCCCTAACTGCCCTCCCCTGCAGGCCTGGTCACCCCCAACTGCTCTCCCCTGCAGGCCTAGGTCCCCCCCAACTGCACTTCCCTGCAGGCCCAGTCGCCCCCAACTTCCCTCCTCTGCTGGCCTGGTCACCCCTAACTGCCCTCCCCTGCAGGCCTGGTCCCTCCCACCTGCCCTCCTCTGCAGGCCTGATCGCCCACAACTGCCCTCCCTTGCAGACCTGGTCCCTCCCAACTGCCCTCCCCTGCTGGCCATCTTGTGGTGGCCATCTTGTGTCCACATGGGGGCAGTCAACTTTGACCACATGGGGCAGCCATCTTGTGTTGGAGTAATGGTCAATTTGCATATTATTCTTTTATTAGATGGGATTAGATAGGATAGAGGCCTGGTGCACAGGTGTTGGCCGGCTGGTTTGCCCTGAAGGGTGTCCCGGATCAGGATCAGGGTGGGGGTTCCCTTGGTGTATGGGGTGGCCTGGGCAAGGGGCCTGTGGTGGTTTGCAGGCTGGCCACGCCCCCGGCGACCCAAGTGGAGGCCTTGGTATCTGGGATTTATTTATCTTCTATAATTGAAACTTTGTAGCCTTAAGCAGAGGCCAAGGCAGGCCAGGGCTGCCGAAACTTGGTTTCCCCATTACAGGGGCAACTCAAGCCTCCTGCTCTCTCCGTGGCCGCAGCCATCTTGGTTGGGTTAATTTGCATACTCACCCCTGATTGGCTGGTGGGCATGGCTTGTGGGTATAGTGGAGGTACGGTCAATTTGCATATTACTCTTTTATTAGATAGGATTTATTATTGTGGTAAGAACACTTAACATGTTTTACCCTCTTAACAAAATTTTAAGTGCACAAAACAGTATCATTAACCAGACAGTGTTGCCCAGCAGAACCTTTTTGTCTTGTATAAATGAAACTAAGCTATTAAAATGAATTAGTAAAATGATAGGTTGTGAGCACTTTGAAAGCAGTAGAATTTATGAAGACCAAAATCATCTTCATTAAGAACATGTAACTTCAGAAGAGGCCTATTAACACCCCCCCCAACCCCACCCTCAGGTTTCTAGATAAATGGATCAAAGGACTGTAGTAAAAACAGTTTCTCTGAATTTTAGCAAAGGATTTCATATGATTCTTTAAATAAGGGTGAAGATTTGGTTGAATGCTTCTTTCAAATAAGTGGATTAACAGCTTGATTTTCTTGGAAAAGAGGCATCTTTGGGCACTATGTTAGGGCCCAGTTTTAGCCCTTTCTTGCTTTCTTGATTCATTATCAAACAAACATGTATCATATGACTGCTGTATGCCAAGAAATTTGCTAATCGCTTAGAAAATGGGGAATTACCATGAACTGAGGGAGACTCACAGCATAATCAGAAAATTAGTGTTGGGAATGACTACAGATGAAAGTGGGGAGATTCAAGGAATGATCTACAGAATGTCAGCTTCTGAACTGAGTTGTTGAATGAAAGCAAAGTTAGATTACTGGTGCCAAAACCGGTTTGGCTCAGTGGATAGAGCGTCAGCCTGCAGACTGAAAGGTCCCAGGTTCGATTCCGGTCAAGGGCATGTACCTTGGTTGTGGGCACGTCCCCAGTAGGGGCTGTGCAGGAGGCAGCTGATTGATGTTTCTCTCTCATCGATGTTTCTAACTCTCTATCCCTCTCCCTTCCTCTCTGTAAAAAATCAATAAAATATATTTAAAAAAAAAAAAAAGTTAGATTACTGGGAAACTAAGAAGGGTGCCATGGAGAGAGAAGTTAGCCAGTACAAATAAAGCAGGACAGGGGGTATACGGTTCACTCAGGAAATTGCAAAGAAGACATAAAGCAAGAGCGAGAGTGGTAAAGAAAGTGAGCCTAGTATCAAAATAAGAATCCAGAAGGAAAATGTGCAACATAAAGCATGCTAAGAAGTTTACCCTTCATCTTGAAAGCTAGAGGGAAATATTAAAAGATGGTAAAGATGGTATCTGTTAGTTTGAAAGATTAATTGGATGGATGGACGCTCGAAGATGGGATGCTGGAAACACAGTACTTACTGCAGCCATGGAGATAGGAAAAGACTTTGAGGATGGAGGGATGGAGACATGTTTTGAAAAGACAGGTTGATGATTCCTTCACCAAGTATTTATGGAACATTTGCTATGTGTCCTGGGCTAGGTGTTGGGGCTACAGTGCTGAATATCACTGTGTCAGTGTTTCCATTCTTGCTCTCCCATGGGGCAACACTGCCAGGTGCCAGGTACTGTGCTGAAGGCATATAGCACATTATTTATTTTTATTTAATCCTCATACTAACTGTGAGGCAGATATTTTAATTCCCAGACACCAAGATGAGTTAAAAGAGGCTCAGCAAGTTAGAAGAGATTTGTTCAAGATCACTAAGAATTATAGAGAGGAGGTACATGTGGCTCCAGGATTCCATATTTTCCTTCAGATTAGTTTAAAAGATGCCAACACAAAGGTTTTAACAAGCCAGTTTCAGCCAGTGAAAGAGAATTCATTCCAGTTCCATGGAGGGATAACAAATTAGTTCAAAAGGAGAAGCAGAGAAGATAGGAAATGAATGGGAGGTAGTCCAGAGATTAGTCATGGCAAGAAATTGTTACCACCCCTAGGGCTGGGGGCACTAGGAAGAGAGGAAGGACCCTAGTGCTGGGGGCACTAGGAAGAGAGGAAGGATAGCTGACTCAGGGCTATCTCACTGATATCTGGAACCACAAAGGAGTTACAGCCATTTTTAAAGACGAAGGAGTAGGTATTTCTCTCTTGGCTTCTCCCCTTCTAACTTCCCTCCAGTCTTTGCCCCACCCCCAACCAGTGACTCCTGGTGGCTGATCCCAGCCAGAAGCAGAAGCGAGGAAAAGGAGTGTGCAGGATTGCCCTTACACCCGCCTCTTCATGGAGCGTGGCCTT
This sequence comes from Plecotus auritus, assembly GCF_963455305.1. Taxonomy (NCBI): domain Eukaryota; kingdom Metazoa; phylum Chordata; class Mammalia; order Chiroptera; family Vespertilionidae; genus Plecotus; species Plecotus auritus. The sequence goes on from NC_137775.1 coordinate 123,842,545, forward strand.
TATCCAGAGATGTTGGAGAATGCATTAGTCATTTTCTTAAAATAATGAGCAGTAGGTTAAGATTAGTGTTTTAGAGAGATCACACTCCAGTTGCAGTGTGGGTAAAGGAATTGAACAAAGCAAGACTGAAGCCAGGGCGGCCAGCTGGAAGACGTCTGTGATAGTTCAGAAAAGAGAGCGGGCTCCCTTGCTATGGGAGACCACAAACCCAGGAGGGAACAGTGCACAGTTGAAGAGTAGGTTGAAAAAAGAAGGTCGTGGGTTTGCAAAGTAACTGAATTTAAGGTGCTCTGCAGGGCAAGAGTCTATAGTTTCATATAGTCAGAAGGGAACGTTTATATTTTAAAGTCTTTGCTTAAGATAAATAGTACTTGAAGTCATGGGTGTGGTTGAGACAATTTAGAGTGAAAAAAGAAATATAATGTCAAGATGTCCCCAGAATTATATCATCAATTCTAACTAGTGTAAGGAAAATGAAGTAATAAACCTCTCCATAATATTTTGTAGAAGTACAGCTTGTGTGGATCAATGGGCAGAGAGCAATGGAGCTGAGCTAAGTGGTCTGTGAAGGGTCCTCTTTTGTCCATTTAGTGCCACTAATGGGCAGTGAACTAAGTAAAAGCAGGAAGCCCAGAGAAAGTGGATAACATCTTAACCTTTTTAAACAGAGACCGGGTAGTTCCCAAATATGAAGAGTGTGTGACATATCTACCCTAAAAGAAATAGATTCCTTTCTGAAACTTCATATTTGAACATGATTCAACAGATTTATATTTCTGTAGTTAAACTAGATAATGTCTGTACTTTGTCCTATAGATAATAACATGTTCTATAGATTTGGAGAAATTTTAATTCATATTTTGATAGAATCTGCTAATATAAATCAGGAATTTTATCTATCAAAGAGATTATTATATGTAAAACAGGTGTTAATATATGTGCATATTAATATATGCCATTAAAGAAGTTTGCCTAGAATAATAACAGGTACTGATTTGAAATGCCCTACAATAATCTGAGGCAGATATACTGGTATGCAAAAAGATATAAAGAAATTACTTCTCATTTCAAAACATTTTATATATCATATATAAGTAACACCTGAAAATTACTGGGGGGAAAATGTAGAAGGCTATATATTTATAACCATAATAGTGAAAACCAGAAATTTATCTATCTGATTACTTGATGAATCACAGAACATTAAAAAAAATAACTGGGAAATCATCAGCCAAAGACAACACCCTTCCCATCAGAGCAGTTTTAAAATGCACTAATATGCAAGTTATTTATATACACTACCCACACATATATTTTAGGAACTACTCAATATCTTCAAAGCAATCACAAAATCAGTCTTTAGCTTAATCCTCATCAGCATTTTAATGATTTCAAAATACAGCCACATTATCGAGCTTGAGGTTGCATATTGCTACATTGCTAGTTTCATAGGATTGTGGTTTTCTATCTTGGTAGCAATGAATTCTAGTAAACAGAGCCATGAACAGCATTTTTATAGGGTCAAATGTAGCTGTGGCACTAGAAGCGTGGTGCTAAGTAAAATTGGAAGGCTACTGTGCTACACTCAACTATTTCTTAAGGTATTAAAATCAGGTCTTCCCAGGGATGTTGGAATGTTTTCATGATCTTTTCTCCCTTTGACAGTTCTAGCTTTTATGTGGCAATTTGGAAAAAAAAGTGGTTACCAAAGCTTTCAAAAGTTTCATGTTCTCATTAAAATATGAGATTTATAAAAGAATACAGCAATCTAAATTAAAGTAATTAAAACTAGGTGTTGAGTAAAATACTCATGATCAAATTTAGAAATATCTATAATTATGATTTAATATGCATAATATATAAAGCATCTTTAATTAATAAAATTCCACAAAACTGGTATTCCCTAGTTCTTCAAGAATGTGTCAAAGATGAGTTTTGTCTTAATAAAATGCAATACCAATAAAATATTACACTGTAAAACCATCCTTTAGCTCAGGAAATTGTCTTTTACTCACCTAGGCATCTTTTAGGTTATAAAATATGCTGTAAGTTTTTTACACATATATGATTTCCATCTATGAGCATAAAAACATGAAAAACCTGCCCTGGCTGGTGTGCTCAGGGGTTAGGCAGGAGTGGGCAAACTTTTTGACTCGAGGGCCACAATGGGTTTTCTTAAACTGGACCGGAGGGCCGGAACAAAAGCATGGATGGAGTGTTTGTGTGAACTAATATAAATTCAAAGTAAAGAAGCGGAGGGGAGAGCAAGAGAACCGGATAGAACAGCCGGATCCGGCCTGCGGGCCGTAGTTTGCCCAAGGCTGGGTTAGAGGGTTGGCCCATATACCAAAGAGTCAAGGGATTGATCCCCAACCCCAGTTGAGTTGAGTGTTGGAGGCAACCTATAAATGTGTCTCTCTCATATTGATGTCTCTTTCTCTCTCTCTCCATCCCTTCCACTACTCGCTCTGGAAAACAATGGGAAAAATATCCTTGAGTGAGGATTAGCAACAACAACAACAACAAAATGAAAAACCTGTGTTAACTTAAATTTTCTATTTTGACTCTTAACTTTGAGCATGTAAAAAGGACATTCTTCTTGAAATAATAGAGTACATAATTATATCCTAAATATCTTACACTGGCAATTAGGCTTTAACATAATTTGGAAAAATATCTTGGGTTATTATTTTAGTTTGCTTAACAAACTTGTTTTAATAAGTAAAATGTGTTTATTTGAATGCAAATTAGAAGAAAAACCTGAGTCAAATTTCATATACATGATTTCATAGCTACTATTACTTGGGATGAGGATAAAGTTAAAATGTAAGTTCTAGAAACCGAGTTGACAAAATAATCTTCATTAAGTCACAGCAAAAGTGGCACATTGATATGATAAAAATATTGAAGGTGATATGTGAACAATTGCCTCTACATTATTATGAAAGAAACTGAGGTTCAGAGAGATTAAATGTTTCACACAATATGACAAAACTCTTAAGTACAAAACAAGACAGAATGCCTGCCTCCTAGGATAAGTACCTTGAACTATGGGAGGACAAACCAACTCCACACTACTATCTCCCTTCATAATTATACTGATTGGAATAGAATGGAGTGTACAAGTTATATATAGTCATATAATTAAATTTTAAAGAAAATTTTAGACATTGTTTACAGCATTCAACTCAAAACAAGCAAAATTACTCATAGAATTATAGAAACAGACCCTTGCACTCTCTAGAAACAAAAGCAGTGTGTTGTCTTAACCTACGTACTTTTTAGTTATGAGAATAGGTGCTCATTTTTTAGTAAATTTTGTAAATTTGTTCTTGCATTAATTTTCTTACTAAATTAAACTTTTAAAAAAGCATTTGTTTAGAATCTGACTTTCCAGCCCAGCCAGTGTGGCTCAGTGGTTGAGCATCGACCTATGAACCAGGAGGTCACATGCCCGGGTTGCGGGTTCGGTGCCCAGTGTGGGGCATGCAAGAGCCAACCGATCAATGATTCTCTCTCATCATTGATGTTTGTACCTCTCTTCCCCCCTCTCCATTTCTCTCTGAAATCAATAAAAAGATATTTAATAAATAAATAAATAAATAAAATCTGACCTTCCATCTTTTTGCTTCTTTTGTTCTATACCTTTCTGTGCCACTCAAAACATAAATATTTCAAAAAATGGTCAACCTGAATATAATTTAGATACAGTTTCCTTTAAAAGCATTAATTAAGCATAATGATTTTGGTTCTGCTTACATTATTGATGCGTACGCATTCTGAGACAAATGCAAGACTAAAAATTCAATGGGTGGCTGATAGCATTTGTCCTGCATTTTCTATAAAACTTTTCCCCATGGATCCTAGAGAAATTCTTTATAAAATAACTTTAATTTTAAAGTATTTTATTTTTGTATTCTCTTCTGCAGGATTTACAGTAAGTTATGCTTTCATTACAGTGTCTCTCAGGATATAAAGTCCACAAAAGTCTAAAGTTTTTATGGATGTTTTATGTGTCTATCTATGAAATCTGTTCTAAGATCTGTTCCCTAAGTCTGATCTCTCTTTGTCAGGACAAAATATTTTTTTATTTGATTAAGTTATATTTTTTTGTGTCAGGTATATAAAGAAACTCTGCAACCTATTTGCCAATTCTCCAAATATTCCAAATCCAATTTTATAAATTGTTTATTATGCAATTTCAACTATTTCCCCCACCTACTTCAGTATTATAATAATCTTATGTCTTACACACCCATAGCAATGAGAAAGGATAAGAGACATGGGATAACATTTTCATCATATTATTTGATTACTGATTAACATAGCATTTAACTCAACTTTCCAAAATTAAAAGGGAGGATTTCAATATAAGATTTCTATATATGGGCTATCCACAGTCTCTTTCAGGAGGCAAATTAAAATGTCAACTAATTAAAAACACCAGATACTACCCCATACCTTTTAGAATGGCTCTAAAACTAGAGTGTCCATACCAAATGCTGGCAAAGATGCAGAGAGAAGACTCATACATCATGGATGGGAATACAAAGTGGTATAGCCACTTGGATCAATAGTTTTTCAGTCCCTTGTGAAGTTAAACAAACACTTACCGTATGACTTAGAAATTCCATTCCTACACGTTTGCCTACATGAGAAGAAACACTCATTTCTTCACACAAAAACACTATGTGAATGTTCATGGCATAGTACCTCAACTGAGGAATGGAAAAACATATGGATACTCAGTAAGGGAACACTACTCAGCAATAACAAGGAAGACATTAACACTATGCCCACAATGTGGATGAATATCGCATATACCATGTTAAGTGAAAGAGCCATCCTCAAATGGCTCTATACTATATGGTTAGCGTGTATGACATTCTAGAAAAGGTAAACGGTAAGGATGGAAACCAGATCAGTGATTGCCATGGGCTGGGGATGGAGAGCCAGGCTGTATACAAAGGCAGAGGGAAATTTGGGGACACCAAACTGTTCTATATGATGATCATGGTGCTGGGTACTTGAAAGGATGTTTGTCAAAACTTACATAACTGTACACTAAAATAAAGGTGAATTTTACCATATGTAAATTATAACTTAATAAAAATATGGAAAATTTTATCTTTAGAAGTCTTGGAATTGGTGTAGTGGAGTAAGCATAATTGAAATAAGCTCCTGTTTGGACACAGATCAGCTCTTTGATAGCAGCATGGCCCCAGCCAGTTACTTAAACTATTTGGGTCAACTTTCTTTTATATATGGATAGATTTTAATATTTTTTATAAGTTAATCACAAAGGCTTATTATGAAGATAAAAATGACATCACAGATGTGAAAATATTTACAATGAAGTGAGTACTCAATGAATCAGATTTCCTAAAATAATATTAGGATGAAGAATCTCTACCATTGTCTAGATCCAAAAAATACAAAGAACTACAGTGTTTAAACAAAAATGACGGTCTCATAATACATGGCAAATATAAAAAATGTTTTGGTGAAATCACCTACATTTTATTTAATGGTACCTAATATGTGGACACTGAGTAGAACCAGAAAAGCATGTGAGAAGTGACAGTGTGTTTTAGGCTTAGACTAAAACTTACAGGATTTTATTACAGAAAGGAGTTATGCTTTCTGTGTCCACAGAATCTGACGCATAACGTTTTAGAATATTCATCATATTTTTCAGAAAGAAATGTCTGTATTCTTAGCTGCCACATGGAAATCTAAGTGATTTGTTATTAAGTAAATGAACTGGGCATTAATTTAAATTTTTAATTGCACTATGCCGTGACCTTTAAATCTCCCTCTTTCCATCAATGTCTGCATTTGTGAAGCCATTGATTTCATCCTGCCATGCTTAAAGGAAAGCAAAGCAGCCCTGGAGTTCATGATTCTGAACTTGACACAATAAACTTTCTGTGTTTCCTTGTAGCAAGTTGCAGCTACTGGGAAGCAGGAGAGTACATTTCACAGCACACCATGTGGGCTTCCACTGGTTTATAAATAGCATGTGAACCTGGCATTGAATTCAATACCCAGCAAGTCAAACATTTCATAGCTGAAATATCAAGTGAGTTAATATATCTAAGGCAGCATCCAGATTTTCAGTATTTTTGAAAGTTAGCTTAAACCCCCAGTGAGATAGTTTTACAAGGCTTTCATTATTGTTCCAAACCAGTATGGCCCTGCATCTAAAAATGTATTTAGCAGTTTCATAAGACACAATTTCAGTGTATAAAATCTATTGTATTTCTATATTTTGCAACAAAAATTCATAAATTAAAAAGTTAAAAAATAAAAAGTACCATGTAATTAGAATTAAAAAAATATCTTTAAGGGGATAACTTTAACAAAATATGTGCCATACATGTTTAATAAGATATACAAAATATATTTCTGATAGGAATTTTAAAAAGCATAAGTAACTGGATATATATAAAAACATAGATAAAAAAAACTCAGTTGGGACAGTCCTTGCCAAAATTAACTACAGATTAACAAATCCCAATTAAAATAATTTTTGTAGAAATTCACAAATGAATTAAGATTTTATATATAAATAAACCAATTAATTATGAAAATAGCAACAAAATTTATACCATATGATTTTAAGACTTACTATGAAGTTATAGCAATCAATGCAATGTGTTTGATGAAAAAAAATATATGGGTCAATTAAACAGAAGAAAGAATCTATAAATAGACCTCAAATATATATGACCAATATATTTTCAACAAATGTACTAAGGTAATTGATTAGGGAAATAATTGCTTTTTAAAAGACAATGATGAAACAACTGGTTATCTATATGCAAAAACATGAGTACTGACTCTTACCACATAATATTGAAAAATTAACTCCAAATAGATCAAGGACTTAAAAGTAACTAGGAAAATGATACAACTTCTAGAAGAGAATATTGGAGTAAATGTTAAGTGGCTCTGGGTGAGCAAAGATTTCTGACGGGGGAAAAATGGACTCATTCCGAATGTGGTGTTGGAGGGGAGCTCTTTGGATAACCTGTATTGCCAGAAAGACAAACAAGGGGGTCCTAGGAGAAATTAATCCTGAAACATTGTGGGAGGCAAAAATGACAAAACTGAAGCTATCCTTCAGGCAAATGGTGAGAAGGCAGGGTTCTTTGAAAGAGACACAAATGAAGAAGGAATTCTTACCATTTGCAACAGCATGGATGGAACTGGAGAGCATTATGCTAAGCGAAATAAGCCAGTCAGAGAAAGATAAATATCACATGATCTCACTTATTTATGGAATATAATGAACAACATAAACTGATGAGCAAAAACAGATCCAGAGACAGAGAAGCATCGATCAGACTGTCAAACCTTAGAGGGAAGGTAGGGAATGGTGGGGGTAAGGGGTAGAGATCAACCAAAGGACTTGTATGCATGCATATAAGCCTAACCAATGGACACAGACAACAGTGGGGGGGGGGGGCGTGAGGGCATGATGAGGGGGGGCAATGGGGCGATAAGGACACATATGTAATACATTAATCAATAAAGAAAAAAAATTTAAAAAGAAAGAGACACAAATGTTGAGAAAAATAGAAGACAACAGGAAAAGAGGAGAACAAATATGAGATGGACTGGCTGTATCAAAGAAGCCATAGGCATGAGTCTACAGCAGCTGTTGAGGACAGGACATTGTGAACATCACTCATAATGTCATCAAGAATCAGAGCTAACTCAAGGGCCCATAACCCAGCAATCTACCATGTACTTCAGAAATTCCACTGTTAGGTTTTTAATGCAAAAGGAAAATATATTTTCACACAAAGAATATGAAATGCTTATAGAAACATTAGTCTTAATAGCCCAAAACTGGAAAGAATCAAATGCCCATCATCTGATATATGTGTAATCAAGTTAGGGAATGCCTAAAAAATAGAACATTACTCAGCAATAAAAAGAACAGACTACCAATAGATGCAAAGCATGGTTGAATTTTAAAAGCATTCTAAAAAAGGAGCCAGATGGAAGCTATATGACTCCATTTATAGGATATTCTACAAAAGGCAACAGCATAGCGATGCAGAGCAGATTAGTGTTGGATAAGATGGGTTTGATAAAGTTCATTCTGGATGGGAGGAGGCAGCACTGCAGAGTGACTAGGGAACTTCTGAGAGTAATGGAAATCTTCTGTCATCCTTGTGGTCATGGTCACACGACAGTACATGTTCTGCAAAATCATTGAATTACATGGCTAACGTTGATAAATTGTGTAAATTATACCTTAATAAAGCTGACAGAAACCACAAAATTATAAAGGCTCAACATAGCTTTTGTTTTTGTAAGTTATAGCTATTGCTATCCAATTCTTAAAAAACATATATTAATTTATTAAAAACAAATTTTTCTGTAAACTAAAAAATGCTCTAGAATTAACAGTATATTAGTTTCAAAGTGTGTTATATACAGATATTACAAAAATAGAGAAAAAACATATTTTGCTATCTTTTAAAAATAAGTCTATTATGCTTTACCATAAATATATATTTTATGGCAAAAACTGTATATTTCAAAACAAAATTAATTCCATGAGAATAGCATTGTTTTACATTTTTGCAAATCTCTTTAATGGCTCTCTCAACAGGAGACAGCTGGAGTCTCATATTTACATCTGTATATAATTTGTTGCGATATGTTTATTAAGAAAATCTAAGTCTCACACACATATGTATTTGAATAGTGAGTAATATTTCATAGCTTTTCCAAGTAGTAGTTTCTTAAAAGTGAGTCTCAGTGTGTTTTATGAAACCCTATAAGTTAACATTCTGTATGGTTGCATTGCTTTTTAAATGGATCTATTACCCATGAGTACAATATCAAATATTGGCTAAGATATAAAGCAATAAGAACCGGTAAGCATTATAGGTGGGAGAAATAAAATTATGCATACACCCTGGAAACAATTTGGCATTATCCTTTTAAAAATTTTTTATTTATTGATTTGAGAGAAACATTGATTTGTTTCTCTTATGCATTCATTGGTCGCTTCTTGTATGTGTCCTGACCAGGGATGGAACCTACAACCTTATCTTGCAGACCAGAATGACACTCTAACCAACTGAGGGGTCCAGCCAGGACCGACATTACCTTTTAAATATGAACATGTATAGGACTTAGAAACATGTCCACACCTATGCCCAAACACAGGTATGAAGATAATGAAAATTACATGTAGACAATCACAGCAGTATTGTTGGTAATACCAAGAAACTGAACACCTTTCAAATGCCCATAAAAGAATAATGTATAAATTATAGCATAGTCACACAATGGAATATAATTATATAGTACTAACAAAGATTGAACAAAAGCTACAATCACCAACATATACAAATTTTAGAAATGTATTGTTGACAAACAAAAATAAATTGCTTAATTGAACACACATTGCATAATGCCATGTTAAAATTAGGTTTAAAGCCAGGTAAAACTAACTAAAATATGGTTTAGGGATATATGTATATGTGACAACTGACAATTACAGCAGATAAATGATAGGAAAACAATTACAAATGATGAGTGACTCTAGGGAAGATAAAATAATTTCTTCAACAAAAGGTAATGTTTTACTTCTAAATTTGGTGTTTGTTTTATTATTATAATGGTTATAATTAACAACTTACATATGACCAGCATATGGTATGTATCATATCTATATACATGATTATTTTAATAGAATCCTTTAATCTTGACCTAGGCCTGAGGCACCACATTGACTGCTGTCAAGATATGTTTTCCAAAGATTTTGAACAAAGGACTTTGAATATTATACCCTGCTCAGACCTCAGACATCACACTTATTTAAAGTGGGGGGGAAAGGTATAACATAAAGTAGTATGATTAGATTTTCCTAACAGTATGATCAGAGAAAAATCCATATTGAAACCATGTAGATAATTTTTTGCAAAAATCATAATATGCAACATGTAGATATATAGTATACCAAGCAATTAATTATCTTTTTTCTTTTTTTTAATTTAAAGTGTTTATTATTTACTAAAGTATTACATATTCTCCTTTCCCCCCATTGACCTCTTTATTTTTCAGTTTAAAAATTTATTTTTAATGATTAAGGTATTACATATGTGTCCTTATTCCCCCATTATCCCCCACCTCCCATTCATGACACCACCCCCCTATTGTCTGTGTCCATTGATTAGGCGTATATGCATGCATATAAGTCCTTTGGTTGATCTCCCCCCCTCACCCCCACTGTCCCCTACCTTCCCTGAGGTTTGACATTCTGATTGATGTTTCTCTGTCTCTGGAACTATTTTTGTTCATCAGTTTATGTTGTTCATTATATTCCACAAATGAGTGAGATCATGTGATATTTATCTTTCTCTGCCTGGCTTATTTCACTTAGCATAATGCTCTCCAGTTCCATCCATGTTGTTGCAAATGGTAAGAACTCCTTTTTTACCGCAGTGTAGTATTCCATTGTGTAGATGTACCACAGTTTTTTAATCCACTCATTTACTGATGGGCATTTAGGCTGTTTCCAAATCTGAGCTATGGTGAATTGTGCTGCTATGCACATAGGGGTGCATATATCCTTTCTGATTGGTGTTTCCAGTTTCTTGGGATATATTCCTGGAAGTGGGATCACTGGGTCAAATGGGAGTTCCATTTTTAGTTTTTTGAGGAAACTCCATACTGTTCTCCACAGTGGCTGCACCAGTCTGCATTCCCACCAGCAGTGCATGAGGGTTCCTTTTTCCCCGCATCCTCGCCAGCACTTGTCGTTTGTTGACTAGTTGATAATAGCCATTCTGACAGGTGTGAGATGGTACCGCATTGTCGTTTTGTTTTACATCTCTCTGATGATTAGTGACTTTGAGCAGGTTTTCATATGTCTCTTGGCCTTCCTTCTGTCTTCTTTCGAAAGTGTCTATTTAGATCAGTTGTCCATTTTTTGATTGGGTTGTTTATCTTCTTTTTGTTAAGCTGCATGAGTTCCCTGTAAATGTTGGAGATTAAACCCTTATCATTGATATCATTGGCAAATATGTTCTCCCATACAGTGGGCTTTCTTGTTGTTTTATTGATGGTCTCCTTCGCTGTGCAAAAGCTTTTTATTTTGATGTAGTTCCATTTGTTTATCTTCTCTTTAGTTTCCATTGCCCTAGGAGCAGTATCAGTGAAGAAATTGCTTTGGCATATGTCAGAGATTTTTCTGCCTATGGATTCCTCTAGTATTTTTATGGTTTCCCGTCATATGTTTAAGTCCTTGATCCATTTTGAGTTTATTTTTGTGTATGGTGTAAGTTGGTGGTTCTAGCTTCATTTTTTTGCATGTATCTGTCCAATTTTCCCAGCACCATTTATTGAAGACAGTGTCTTGACTCCATTGTATATTCATGCCTCCTTTGTTAAATATCAATTGAGCATAGTGGTTTGGGGCGATTTCTGGGTTCTCTATTCTATTCCATTGATCTATATGTCTGTTCTTGTGCCAATATCAGGCAGTCTTGAGAACAGTGGCTTTGTAATACAGCTTGATATCTGGCATTGAGATCCCACCTACTTTGTTCTTTTTTTCAGGATTGCTGTAGCTATTTGGGGTCTTTTTTTATTCCAGATGAATTTTTGGAGAGTTAGTTCTAGGTCTGTGAAATATGTGGTTGGTATTTTAATGGGAAGTGCATTGAATCTATAGATTGCTTTGGGTAGTATGGACATTTTGATAATGTTGATTCTACGAATATATGAACACGGTATGCTCTCCCATCTATTTATGTCTTCCTCTATCTCTTTTTTTCAGTGTCGTGTAGTTTTCCGTGTATAGGTCTTTTACCTCCTTAATTAAGTTTATTCCTAGGTATCTTAATTTTTTTTTTTTTTTTTTGGTGCGATGGTAAATGGGATTGCTTTTTTAGTCTCTATTTCTGTAAGTTCACTATTGGTGTTTAGAAATGCCATAGATTTCTGGGTGTTAATTTTGTATCCTGCTACATTGCCAAATTCATTTATTAAGTCTATTAGTTTTTTGATGGAGTCTTTCTGGTTTTTTTATGTACAATATCATGTCATCTGCAAATAAGGACAGCTTTACTTCTTCTTTTCCAATTTGGATGCCTTTTATTTCTTCTTCTTGTCTAATTGCAATGGCTAGTACTTCCAGTACTATGTTGAACAGGAGTGGTGAGAGTGGGCATCCCTGTTTGTTCCTGTTCTTAGGGGAAATGGTTTTAGTTTTTGTCCATTGAGTATGATGTTGGCTGTGGGTTTGTCATATATGGTTTTTATTATGTTGAGGTATGATCCTTCTATTCCCACCTTGCTGAGAGTTTTTATCAAGAAAGGGTGTTCGATTTTGTCAAATGCTTTTTCTGCATCAATTGATATGACTATGTGATTTTTATCTCTCAATTTGTTTATGAGATGTATCACGATTATTGATTTATGAATATTGTACCATCCTTGCATCCCTGGGATAAATCCTACTTGGTCATGGTGTATGATCTTTCTAATGTCCTGCTGGATCCAATTTGCTAGAATTTTGTTGAGGATTTTGGCATCTATGTTCATGAGGGATATAGGCCTGTAATTCTCTTTCATTGTGTTATCTTTATCTTGTTTTGGTATTAGAGTGATGCTGGCTTCATAGAAGGAGCTTGGAAGTGTTCCTACCTCTTGAATTTTCTGGAATAGTCTGAGGAGGATAGGTTTTAGTTCTTCCTTGAATGTTTGGTAAAACTTCCCTGTGAAGCCATCTGGCCCCAAGCTTTTGTTTGCTGGAAGCTTTTTGATGACTGCTTCAATTTCTTCCATAGTTATCAGCCTATAGAGATTTTTAGAATCTTCCTGAGTGAGTTTTGGAAGGTTGTATTTTTCTAGGAATGTGTCCATTGCCTCCAGGTTGTCTAGTTTGTTAGAATAGAGTTGTTCATAGTATTTTTTAATAATCCTTTTTATTTCTGTGGGGTCTGTTGTTATTTCTCCTCTTTCATTTCTGATTTTGTTTACTTGGTTCCTCTCTTTTTGCTTCTTGGTGAGCCTGGCTAGAGGTTCATCAATCTTGTTTATCCTTTCAAAGAACCAGCTCTTGGTTTCATTGATCTTTTGTATTGTGTTTTTGGTCTCTATGTCATTCATTTCTGCCCTGATCTTTAATATTTCCTTCCTTCTGCTCACTGTGGGCTTTTCTTGTTGCTCTCTTTCTAATTCTTTGAGTTGTTGAGTTAGATGATTTATTACCATTTTTTCTTGTTTTTTTTTTTTTTTTTTTTTTTTTTTGAGGTAGGCCTGTAGAGCTATGAACTTCCCTCTCAGGACTGCTTTCAATGTGTCCCATAGTATTTGCATTGTGTTTTTATTGTCATTAGTCTCCAGGATGTTTTTAATTTCTTCTTTGATCTCATTGATAGCCCAATCATTGTTTAATAGCATGCTATTCAGTTTCCAAGTGTTTGAATTTTTTGGAATGTTTTTATTGTAGTTTATTTCTAATATTATGCCATTGTGGTCTGAGAAAATGCTTGATATGATTTCAATCTTTTTGAATTAGGGGAGACTTTTTTGTGACCCAATATGTGGTCTATTTTTGACAATGTCCCATGTGCACTTGAGAAGAATGTATATTCCATGGCTTTGGGGTGAAATGCTCTGAAGATGTCAATTAGGTCCATCTGATCTAGTGAGTCATTTAGAATTGCTGTTTCTTTGCTGATTTTTTATCTAGAGGATTTATCCAGTGATGTCAGTGGTTTATTAAAGTCCCCTACTATGATTGTATTGTTGTTGATCTCTCCCTTGATATCTTCCAGGAGTATTTTTATGTATTTGAGTGCTCCTGTATTGGGTGCATATATGTTTATCAGGGTTATATCCTCTTGTTGTATTGATCCCTTTATTATTATGAAGTGGCCTTCCTTATCTCTTATTATGGCCTTTACTTTGAGGTCTATTTTGTCAGAAATAAGTACTGCTACCCCAAGCTTTTTTTTCATTTCCATTTGCCTGAAAGATGTTTTTCCATCATTTCACTCTGTATGAGTCCCTTTTTCTGAGGTGGGTCTCTCCCATTGACCTCTTAATAACTCTATACAGTTGTCTGAATTATTGAATCCACATTCTTTCTTTCTATCATTCCATTAATGTCTATTCTAAGCAAACATAAGCCATGCCTTACTTGAAATATGCCCAGAAATTGCACCACAAACATCCATTCTTGTGAAAACAAATAAAAATCAGAAGAAAACTAATAAAATTATTCATTCTACTCATACTTTTATCTTTTTTCTTCCAAGTGGCTCTTTTTAGAGTCTTGTAGATTCATTTAAGCCTTGGTGATACAATGCAGCATTTATTTTCATGACTGGCCTATCAAAAGTAGCAATCAGGCAGTTAACAAGAGACTATATTTCCATGGCATCCTTTCAGGTCATTGAAATATAATAACTTTGAATTCCACCCTGATTTTCAAGGTCAGATATACAGCTCATGAAAAAGGCATATTTATAGTTCTGTAATAGAATATTTGATGTTATACAGAAAAAAATTACATGTAGGACTTTATAGGGAACTGTCATAGATATGTTTTATTTAAAAAGATCCATGTTGATTGTGGAATGATAGAGTATTATATAATATCCACACAGCCTCTATGTAATGATCACAATTGCTATTTGGGCAACATTAATGATGTTCTTTTTTTTTCTGATTACCTATCCCTTAATTTTATTTTGTGTTGTGTTAATGTCTTTCATACTTAAGACAACTTTTTAAAATAGTTAATGCACCCCACCCTCATTTTAAAAGTGCCTTTAGGAGACATACATTTTGATTGTAATAATATGCTATGTTATGTCAAGGATAATTATCATTGATAAACTAACATTTTTGTAGGCCAATAAAGAACCAGTGGTTTTCTATAACGTGCTCTAAAACCAGTGCTCCAAAAGAAAAATAATATGTGTCCTTTAATGGATAGTACAACTTTTATTTCTTGTGTATCAATAATAAAATAAACCAAAATAATTAGAGATTATAATATTTTTGCCACCAATAGGATAAACATACTACCTACAATAAATTTACTGTTATTGCTTTTTATTTTATAATCAAAACAAAGAATATATATCTAAAATATCAATTTTATATCAGAACACTATAATTAAAACATTATATCATTAAGAATAATATCATTCTTAATTATAGGATATCTATATATTTTATCTTTTATAATTATAGATAATAATAACAAATGATAAATTACTTTTATGTTCTCCATACTCAAAATAACTATCCAAATATATTAAATGTCCAATTCTAATTATTTAAGACTTATTAAACTTGTGGCCCTTTTGGACTTGATACTTGTTGGCCATAAACTAGAAGACTGGAGACCTAAAGGTCAGGAATGACTGACTATATCATATAATTCTGGGTCAAGGGGAAAAGTTATCATAAAAAGAACCCAATCCATAGTTATTGCCACTACCTCAAATAGGGAATGATAGGAAACTAATACTTAGATACTAGCAATTCTAAAATGTTAAAGAATAATTGGTCTACTTCTTACTAATACAACCAATAATCTCAGTACTTTCAAGTTAGGGATGCTTATTGTAAGTTCCCCAGTTCTTCCATGATGTCTCTACAGTTTCCCTTAACATATGACTTGTTATCCCTGAGCTTGTTGAAATTTTGCTTTAACCCAATCACTAGTGGGCACAAGTCACACAGACAAAAATTTGGAAATTAAACGGCAGAAGCTGTATCTCAAAGTTACATAAACTAAACTGAAATGGAATTAGGTTGGAGATAAGGTTGGAGAAGTCAGTGACATATCACCAGAGATTTCAAATTTATGCTTGTTATAATTATGTACTCCATTCTAGGTTTAAGTGAAACAATTGATAATTTCCTCATTAGTATCACAAAAATATTATCTGAAAAGTATAGATTTATCTATTAACAAATATGCACCAATTAAAAATCAACAATGTAGTTGTGCATTTTCCTAATTGGTATTTCTAATTTGAATAAAATAAGAGGCTAGTGCATACAATACCACTACAAAGGTTTTATTTGAATGCAATCCTATAAAATAAAAGAGTTATATGCAAATTGACCCTAACGGTGGAACAACTGGTCACTATGATGCGCACTGACCACCAGGGGGCAGACACTCAATGCAGGAGCTGCTCCCTTGATGGTCAGTGCACTCCCACGGGGGAGCTCCACTTAGCCACAAGACAGGCTGAAGGCTGCAAGTGCAGCAGCGGTGATGGAAGCCTCTCCCGCCTCCTTGGCAGTGCTAAGGATGTCCGACTGATGGCTTAGGAGTGGGCCTAAGACAGCAGGTGAACATCTCCCAAAGGGTCCTGGACTGTGAGCCAGGCTGAGGGACCCCCCCGAGTGCACAAATTTTCGTGCACTGGGCCTCTAGTGGAAAAAATAAAAAGCTTTAAAGTAAAGGCAAAAGAAAGACATTTTTCTGGATTTTTAACTTCTTCATTATAGCCTTCTTTTATTCTTTACCTTTCCTCTCTGCCCTAACTTTCCACATATGCTGAGTGACAGAATAAACAATTACAAACGTCAAGATTTTCCTACACAGATATGATGGGCTATAAAAATGACATAAGACTGGAGAAGGAACTATCATCTCTGGCTTGAAGTAATTCTTACTGGCCAGGAGAAGAAGCACAACGTCAGGCATGCAGTCCCAGTGCATACAGAAAGTGATCTTCCACGCGGGTTATACTTACTCCTGAGTAAACTTCCAGCACTTGACCCTGTGGGGAAAATACTCTCTGAGAGGCATAATATGAAAGGTCCTAAATAAAAATCATAGCATAGGAAAAAAAAAACAAAAAAAAAAACTAATGTCCAATTCCTCTCTCATTGTTTTATTTTCTATTTTAAAAAGTAAATACAGTTCAAAAATTCTACTTAAAAAAGAAATTAGAATTGTAAGTCATGTCAAACAGTATTTGTTTTGTTAATAATTTCTTAAATTCAAAGACTTGTATGATGCTGTTTTATCTACTCATTTGTGTGTAGCTTTTCCAAGAGTATAGATTTGTAAAAGTCAAGGTGCATCTTGTGAAAAAAGTAAATAAAGTGGACTCAGACTTTATAATAAATATATAATTTTAAATAAAAGAGTATAACCATAGTATAAATAGCCATATATTTAAGACTTGTTGAAAAAGTCATGACAATTGCTAAAAATTGAAGAACAAGCAAAACAAACTTCGATCTGCTTATCTTTCACACATTAATTAATGAAATTATTTGGATAATTTAGCATACCATAGTAAGTTTTTCTGAAAGAATATATATAAAATTTGCCAAAGAAAGATTTTCTTTATCCCAAGATACATAAAAATAAAATTTAAAACATCAGTAGAACATATTTTTCATTGGACTTACTATAGCTCCCTTAAAAATAGAAACAGTTTGATAGCTTAAATCCAAAGACTGGAATGATATCCAAGATGGGAGGATATAGGAAAACAAGATGTAGGACAAATGATTTTGTAGCTTGATATCATGCCAACGTCCTGCAGAAGTCTTGTGTGTTTTTAGTTCATCCGAGCTAATTCTCCTGATACTGGCAGAAGTCTCTGTATCTCTAATCTATACTAATAAAAGGGTAATATGCTAATTAGACTGGATACAACGGATGTCTTCTGGAAAAAGCCATAGTGGCTATGAGGGCAGAGGGCCAGCAGTGTGGGAGAGGTGGCAGCACGGGAGAGGCCTTGGTGTGGGCTGGTCTAGCACTGTGGCCCCTTCTGCAGGGGCGGCAGGAGAGGGGTCTGCCTGGTCCCAGTCCCAGTGCTGCCCCTTCCACAGAGGCAGCCACAGAGGCAGAGGCCCGGGCCCAGTCCTGGTGCCACGCCTCCGCAGAGGCTGTATGGGGTGCAACCTGCTGTGCCTCAACCTCCCACAGCCCCTCCCCCAGCATGCCTGGCCCCAGATCATCCCCCACCCATGAGTGGGTGGGGGACGGGGCCAGCGCTAAGAAGCCAGGGCTAAGAGCCGGCAGCTATGGCGGCTGGCAGTGGCAGCAGCAGTGGGGTGATGGGGGTGGCACCTTCCCCTGATCAGCCTGGTCGCCTCCTGCAGAGGGAGGCCAGATTGCTACTTAGGTCTGCTCCCTTCAGGGAGTGTACCTAAGCCATCAGTAGGACATCCCCTGAGGGCTCCCAGACTGTGAGAGGGGGCAGGCGGGGCTGAGGGACCCTCACCTCAGTGCACAAATTTTGTGCACCGGGCCTCTAGTTTTTATATAATTGTAGAGGAATATCACTCTGCTTTAATTTAGCAAATGGAATTTTTACAGCAAACTCTATATCTGGGTTCAGTTGAAACAGCTGTGCAATTCTTGGGTGAACCAGACAAAGGCAGACCTTTAAAGCATAGACAAACTTCTGTGCTTTCTAAGCTTCTTTGAAACAGAAAAGAAGCACTTTCTTCCAGATATGAATAATGTGATGTCCTCACAAGGTCATTCTCAATAAAGCCAAAAATCAAGTTGCAAGGAGATTTTTCCACTTTTCTCTTATGACGATCAGAATATATGACTAAAACTGAGCAGAAAAAACATGGTCATCTCCTGTGTTAAACTACACTCATTCTACCCATAATGCCTCTTTTATCATCAATTTATAAAGTCCTCAGTCATACAACAGAGACCCTGGAAGACAGGAGGCCGTTAGTAAATATGTGATAAATCATTTTTGGATTAATTTTTTAAATCACATTCTCTGAACTAATCTTAAGCATAAGCAAAAATTATTTCTTTACTTTAAAAAATGTGGATATTATTGAATGACTCCTGATATAAAAGATGGGGGGAAATTATCATTCATATGCCCTACCTAATAAGCTTCTTGATTTTTTGTTATAGTTTTTAGTATTAAAATTATATCTCAATTAAATAAGAACTCAATTAAGCCACAAGTTATATACTTTTCAGAATTATGAAAATGGATGCAATGCAGGACTTAAGCTCAAACAACCTCATGTGGGAGAGAACAAGTATATCACAATGTAAGATGACAAGGACTAGCGGAAGGTGCAGGCTTGGTCAGCTTGGGGCATGTGTAAAACCAAGAGGTGCAGAATGCCGTGCTGTAATCCAGCATCCTAATTAGTGCTATGCAATGAGAACATATCAATACTATCCTAGAGTGTTTTTGCGGTCTTAACTCCCAACTTGAGAATTTTCATGCTCTCTATGGATCTTTTTCGGAAAATTTTGCAAAGAGCTTGGAAACTAATAGAGCAGTGTTCAACTGGAGACTAAATTTTAAGTATGTCATGTCTAGAGATTTGGAAATTATCCTCACACATGTCTACTTGCATGGGATTCTTTGTATGGTCAGAGGGGCACCTGGCAGGAGGAAGTTTTCTCTATGTAGCTGGGAGATGGAGTTACAGTATAATCTTCCCCTTTCTATGTAGAACAGGGAACTCTCTAGAACTGAGTGCATCAATGTAAGGATGGGGAGAAGGAATGCCCATTGTAAAACAGCAGCTCTCTTCTATTGAAGATCAAACGTTTTCATACAAAGTGATCTTGTTGAAAAGAATGTGTGAGAATACTGAGTCACACTTGTGAGTGGGAATGGGGACATTTTTCCAGTGGCTCAGGACCTAGAGTTAAGTTTTAGGAGGAGGAGCCAAATAGATAATTGTCAAAGTTAAATGTAACCGTATTTGCACCCGCAAGCTAGTGGTAACTGGGGAAATTAAAGTTACTTTAGAAAGATTCAGGTAAAACTTTATCTCTTTCATTAATTTACCCAGGGACTTAATTAGATGACTAAAAAATGCAGTTGCTAAAATGATATCAGCATACCAAAGGGAGTACAAGTGGTCTCATGCCATTCACTCCAGGGAGCGGCAAACAGAATGCTTTTCAGAAATAAGCATGTATGCAAGTATCGGCCAAAGAAACAATAAAATACCTAGCAAATTAATTTTTGCCCTTTTTGCTAAAGAGTGCACACACACACAAAAATAAACTTCCATAATTCCTTCAATTGGCGGATCTTGACTTTGTAATAAAAGGACTTTTATCTCTTTTATTTCTCAGATATTAGGTCCAATAGTATCAGGTTTTCATACTAAAGCTGCTCTTTTTTATATTTTATTAAAACAGACTTCAGAGTCATAAAGAATATTTTACAAATTAGGACAACCTGAAAGATTTTTATTTTACTCAGGATATATGTTTTTGTGACTAATAAGAAGACACAAAGTATCCTTATAGAACTCAGTATGAGTTATCACATATGTATTAAAGGGGGAATTAAGACAGATTATGATGTAATATATCTCTGATGACAAATTCAAAACCCAGTTGTCATCCTCAAACCTCTAGCTATACCCAGGGTGGCATCTGCAAGTTTTGCCAATTACATTAGTAACAGGCGCAGACGTATTTGCAAGGAATCCAAGGCCACAAGTCTGAACATCCTGACATTTGAGCATCCCTTTGATGGCTTATAGGGGTTATCCTTATCCTAGGTGAGCAGATCCTTAAAGCAGCTCCGGTAATAACATCAGCTCACACACACTCTCCTCTACCTTTTCACCACCTGCAGCCCGAAAGCACCTTTTAACAGCTCCTCACAAAAGACAGCAAGGACCACCAGAGATAGCATGCTGCCAGAAAAGCCATTCACAGGAGAGCCATTCAGCTTTGCTAGCTCTAAGGTATTAATTTCACAGTTATACCCAGAGGGTATTTTTGGAGAAAAAATATGAAAAGGTAGAAGATGTATCCATTATTACTCCTTCCCTCATATGAGAAAGTGTACTGAGAAAGAAATGGAATATATGGAAACTTAAAAAAAGAGATAAATAAATATATATAAACATTTCTTGCAAAGGGCAAAATCTCTTTTGTTTTAAATAAGTGATCAATATGTTATACATATCACATTTGAGATGCAAGATAGAAGGGACACAATAAGAAAGCTTCTATATCTTTGGTATTGAAGATTCACTAATATCTCCTCTACTCCTATCTTTCATCATGAAAGGAATCTCCAATATATTTTCCTTATAGAGATGGCTACCTCAGAGCATCTTTGGAGTAGTAAAAGAAAATATTATGGTAGAAAAATAAAAAATTAGTGAGAAATACTTGTGTTGTTTTTTAAATAATCTCTCTTCAAGGAAGGGAGAGGATCAACATTTATTTAAGACAATTGGAAAGAGCACCTGGCAAAATATTATAATGCTTTTAGTAGCAAAGTTACAAAGAGAAAATGTTCTAGTGTAGTACAAAGCCAATAAAGATCAATGCAATTTACCTTTATTTATTTTAGGAAAAATAAATCACAGGTAAAACCTCCCTTATTCTGCTCTCCCTTGAAGATTTGTGTGAGTATTTCATTGAATTTAAACAAGAGGATTTGTGTATATAGGAGATGACATTGTTTAATCACACACAGCCTTTGTATATTTATAAAAGAGAAATTGATGACAGTTTTTGAGTATCATGGAGGGAAGAATAAGAAAGAACATTTGCTTATATTGTTTGTATAATAAGTACATGGGAGACTTTTTGAAAGGACAGCTTTTCTTTATTAATGGGTGAATATGGTATAATAATGTTATTGGAGTCATAATATGCATAGCTGCTGAAAATAGGTAAGCAATAAGGTTCTGATGAGCCATTTTTGGAAGAGATGTATCTAAAGGTCACAGTACTGGATGGAGATGATGTCTATCATAGGAGATAATTAATCACTAGGTTCAGTATCTTTACCAACTGTTCCTGCAAATGAGCACAGAATCAGAGGCATATCTCTTTCAGAAAACAGAAATTCCATCTGTTGTAATAGAGATCATCATCATCACTATTCTCCTCTTCTTCTTCCTCCTCCTCATCATAAGGGCTACCAGGTATTGATTTTTAAGTGAGCTAGCACCATACTAAAGTGTTATCACTTTTGTTGTAGTTCATCTTCACATTTATTTTCTCTTTATTTTCTCCAAAGTTAGTTAAGTGCTGGTCATTGTGGTAACATGACTCATATGAGGGTAAACTTGTAGATTGACTTGGAATAATAGATGGATATCCTGAGTTTTATCTGACTAACACTGGATGCTCAGTGTATTTCAAGTTGGCCAAACAGGACATGACAAAGGCAATTTATATTTAACGTATTTATGTAGTTAGGTAATAACTCCCAGCTCAGATTGGGACACAGGTGACAGACAGAAACTTGGCCCAGCTCAGATTGGGACCCAGGTAACAGACAGAGACTTGGCCAACAGCAGCTGCCCTATATCTAAATCCAGCCTAGCACCAGGAATGCTCAGGGCCTACTCAAGAATGCAAATAATCCTTTCCACTAATATTTACAGGGTAAACTAAGATTGTTGGTAGAGTATTAAATTTGACAGTAAAATAATAATCAAGTTTTCAGATTAATTTAAATAGGCTAATTGAAATAAGTGAATATTCAAGAAAATTTAATTGTACTGGACAAAAAGCTGTTCATAAAGTGGTAACTAAAATTTCTATTGGTAGTTCATCTCATGGTGAAATTCCTGAATATGCAATGAACCTAAAGCAGTCATATTTTTGTGCAAAAAATTAAAATTTAAAGTTATCAAGACTGCATTATAAAATTTACAAAAGCCTCCATTAATCAAAAAAAGGTGGGATAGTAGGGTAATATCATGTAAGGAAAAATATCCTATAAGTAAATTACATCTAGAAAATTTTTACTTTACAAAATTAATTTTCATTTGTAATGCTAACAGCAAGACACCCATGAAAAACACAAATGGTGTCTAAATAAGACAAAGGAAAATAGTTTGGGCAAAAATAAAAAGGATCCCAAATCAATTATATAGAAAAGATTCCTTTATTAACTTTTGGTCGAGAATATGTTTGTATATTTTCAGAAAACAACTCCAAGACCATGTAGATTCCTGCAACAGAGAGGAATTGACAGGTCTGCTCCAACCACGAAGACAAGAGGAGAAACAGTCCAGAGATGGAAGACGCTGATGACGCCTTGCCACGCTAGCAGTCAGCAGCTGTGCAACACAGCAGGTTGCCTAGGACCAAACCAGACAGGATCGGACCTGCATTGCCACCATGTGCCCACCATCCAGATATCATTGCTGACATGTACACATAAGGAACTGTTTGACATTGAAACGGGGAATCAAAACTGTTGTACATTGAAATTGGGACTCAAACATTTTTTGTTATTATATGTTTATTTCTAGTCTGCAGAGGCAAGATTTTTTTTAATAAATCTTTATTCAGATTATTACAATTGTTTCTCCTTTTTCCCCCCATAGCTCCCCTCCACCAGGTTCCCACCCCATCTTCTGCCCTTACCTCCCCACCACTGTCCTCATCCATAGGTGTATGATTTTTGTCCAGTCTCTTCCTGAACCCCCCATACCGCTTTCCCCCTGAGAATTATCAGTCCACTCCCTTTCTATGCCCCTGATTCTATTATATTCACCAGATTATTCTGTTCCTCAGGTTTTTAATTCACTTGATTTTTAGGTTCACTTGTTGATAGATATGTATTTGTTGTTCAGAATTTTTATCTTTACTTTTTTCTTCTTCCTCTTTTTTAAGAATACCTTTCAGCATTTCATATAATACTGGTTTGGTGGTGATGAACTCCTTTAGCTTCTTCTTGTCTGTGAAGCTCTTTATCTGACCTTCCATTCTGAATGATAACTTTGCTGGGTAGAGTAATCTTGGTTGTAGGTTCTTGCTATTCATCACTTTGAATATTTCTTGCCACTCCCATCTGGCCTGCATAGTTTCTGTTGAGAAATCAGCTGACAATCGTATGGGTGCTCCCTTGTAGGTAATTAACTGTTTTTCTCTTGCTGCTTTTAATATTCTCTCTTTGTCTTTTGCCCTTGGCATTTTAATTATGATGTGTCTTGGTGTGGTCCTCCTTGGATTCCTTTTGTTTGGGTTTCTGTGTGCTTCCTGGACTTGTAAATCTATTTCTTTCACCAGGTGGGGGAAGTTTTCAGTCATTATTTCTTCAAATAGGTTTTCAGTATCTTGCTCTCTCTCTTCTTCTGGCACCCCCATAATTCTGATGTTGGTGCGCTTGAAGTTGTCCCAGAGTTTTCTTACACTATATTCAACATTTTGGATTTTTTTTTTTCTTTTTGCTTTTTCGGTTGAGTGTTTTTTGCTTCTTTGTATTTCAATTCTTTGACTTGATTCTTGTGTTCCTCTAGTCTGTTTTTGGGTCTCTGTATAATATTTTTTTATTTTAGTCAGTGTATGTTTAATTTCTAGTTGGTCCTTTTTCATATCTTCGAGGGTCTTGTTATATTTATCGGCCTTTTCTAGGATATTCTTAAAAAGCCTTATAACCGTGGTTTTGAATTCTATATCCAGTCGTTTGTTTTCCTCCATTTCTTTCATTTGTGATCTGTTTCTTTGACGCCGCATTTTCATTGCTTCCCTGAGTTGGTAGGGTAGATTTGTGTGCTAGGTTTCCTATATGGCCCAGTGGGTCGGCCTCCCCAGTTAACCTGAAGTGGATACTCTTGGTGCACCCCTTTGTGAACTGTGTGTACAGCCTTGTTGTAGTTAAGTCTTGATTGTTGTTGGTATCACTGGGAGGAATTGACCTCTAGGCCAGTTGGCTGTAAGGATCAGCTGTGTCTATGCTGAGAGAAGTTCGGTGTTGGAGACAGCTTATAGGATTAGACTTGCCAAATTGCAATAGCCTCTGTGCTCAGCTTGGATGGGGTGGAGTCTCAGGGCGGAGCAGACAGTCTTGGCTTCCCATCAGCCTTGACCTTGCATGCACGTGCGCGCCTTCTGACCTCTGCTTTCCCCGGCTTCCGAGTCTCCGCCCGAGAGTCCAGACTCCCCCACAAGAGCGTGGGTCCCCAGGGGCTCGCCTGTAACCGTGGTTCAGTGCAGTCAGAACTGGGGCCCAGTGCAGTCAGGAGCCTCCGACTCCCTTCCAATAGGGAAAGCCTGTGGCAACCTCCGCAGCCTTTGTGCGCACTGGCACGCACCTGCCTTCAGACCTCCACCTTCCCCAGCTCCTGAGTCTCTGCCTGAGAGTCCAGATTCCCCCCACAAGAGTGTGGGTCCCCAGGGGCTCGCCTGGAACTGGGGTCCAGTGCAGTCAGAACTGGGGCTCAGTGCAGTCAGGAGCCTCCGACTCCCTTCCAATAGGGAAAGCCTGTGGCAACCTCCGCAGCCTTTGTGCGCACTGGCACGTGCGCGCCTTCAGACCTCTGCCTTCCCCGGCTCCTGAATCTCCGCCCAAGAGTCCAGACTCCCTCCGTAAGAGCGTGGGTCCCCAGGGGCTTGCCCAGAACTGGGGTTCAGTGCAGTCAGGACTGGGTTTCAGTGCGGTGAGGGGCTTCCTTCCCCCTTCCGCCAGAGAAAGTCAGCCAGGCTCTCAGCCGCCCTTCCTCTCTGTGCGCACAAAGACCCTTTGCCGTACCTCCAATTCTCCGTGAGCTTTTCTCTTTCCTTCTAGTTGTAAAATTTTCACTCAGCCAGCTTTCCTGTGGTTCTGGATGGTGTCCGTTCTATCTTTTAGTTGTAGTTTTGAAATTGTTGTGCTAGGCAGCAGTTTAGGTACTTACCTATGCCGCCATCTTGGTTTCTCCTTTGAGGAAAGATTTTTTAAAGGAAAGAAATGGGGGAAAAAATAGATACAGAGGCAAAGAAGCATTGAACAGACTGTCAAACTACAGCGGGAAGGCAGGGGAGGGTAGAGGAGGGTGGCTGTAAGAGATCAACCAAAGGACTTGTACGCCTGCATATAAGCATAACCAATGGATACAAGACACTGGGGGTGGGCAGGTAAAGGCATGTACTGGGGGGTAGGGGAGGCCGGGGGGTAGGTCAATGGGGGAAAAAAAAGAGACATATTTACTACTATTTGTAATACTTCAAACAATAAATAAATAAATAAATAAATAAATAAATAAATATTAAAAAAAATATAACTCCAAGATCAGAGTGCCTGGTACATATTGAAGACTTCCAATGTTTTAGCTTGAAAACAGTTTTCTCTTTCTCAGGTATAAAAATATATTGTTTACACAAGCAGTGTGGAAACCAAAGACTATTCCAAATACTATAGGCAGAATCTATATGACCAGAAATCTATTATGTTCTCTTGATTATATACTGACCACAAATTACTATTGAGCTATTGAAAGGTGCACAACCTAAATTGAGATGCACAGGAAGTACAAAATGCACACCATGTTTTTAAAGTTCATTTTACAAATAAAATTTTAAAATCTCAGTAATAATTTTATATTTATTACATGTTGAATGTTAATATTTTGGATATGCAAGGCTAAATAAAATATGAAGTTTATCTCACCTATCTCTTTTTACTTTTTAATGTGGCTAGTAAAGTATTTAAAATTAAATATGCCACTCACATTTGTGGCCTGCATCAATTTTTCTTCAGCCAAGCTACATAAACTGGGCCTAAGAAATATCTTAATGGTCCTGGGGAATACATTAGGATGAGACTGCCTAGTTCAAATGATAATATGAAAGCCGACATACAAAGTCAGAAGTAATTAAATAAATCCTATTTAAGATCATATACATAGTGAGTCTTTATTTAGTCTGCACATTTTTAGGTGGTATTGCCAGTAACTCTTACTGCTGGCCTTCATTCTCTGATTCCTTCCTTACACCTTGTAGCCTATCCCCAAGTAGCCATTCAGACATGAGTCTTGATCAGGAAAGAGTGCCAAAGAGGAAGACTGGAAATGCAAAATGTGGTATAGAAATATATGTGTGTGTACATACTTATATACAATTTATTAAATATATTTATTATGTATTAAATATATAATACAAATGTTAAATGTGGCATATATATTTTTTAAATAATTATTTGTTTATTTATTGGCTCAGGTTATAATGAATTTATTAAAAAGCCTGGATTTTAACTGCTTACCTATTCTCCAGGGGTTTAAGGCCCAGCTATTTAACTTCCCTTACACCCCAGACTCAAATCTGGCCAATACCTGTGTGTATTATACCTGTGTTCTAGAAGAACTTGGTCTCTTAAGAACAACCTACCTTTAAGAGATTTAAGTCTGCCTTTTGAGAGCTACAGGTTCTCATATCCCTGCCTCTCATAAGTAACCCCAAACATAAAAACATATCCCACGGGAAAAGTGGCTTTGTGTTTGAGACTCCGAAGTTTCACACCTATCATGCCAGTTCTGTGTAACCACCAAAAGCCTTGATGAACTTTTTCACACAGAGACCCCTCTATATGCGTCCAGTCTCAAGTTCACGACTAAATAAAACAAAAGGCTGGTGGTTGTCAGTTCATCTTAAAAAGATCCACCTCCCTGGAATTTCAACTCCTCTTGTAGTTACTGTTTCCATAACTCTTTGCTGTCTTTAAAAATATGATCTCAACAATTCATCAAGCTTGTTCTAAGTATTCCAGGGGTTATGGGTATTGTATCCATGGCATCTTTTATCCTACTCAGAAGCAGAAGTTAAAACCATCTTTTATTTGAATATATCCTATCAAAGCATGGTAAGCTCACTTCATCATCATTGAAATCAGAGACTAAGTCTTATCTTTTTTGTTGGGCATATAGAAGACATTTGTTAGAGTTTGATATTAATAAGTGATTATATGAACAAGTAAAGACATGGGCATCCTATTTCTATGGAACACGATTTTACTCCCAAATAGAACTGATTTAAATTCTGTATCCTCCAAAAGCAGGGTTGGATTTTGGACACTAATATAACCTCAAATTTTTCTGCTGTATTATTAATACATTTAAGTAGTACTTATGTGGATTGAATGAGAATATTGCATGGTAAAGATTTAGCAGAAACCTTGGCACATCATAGGTGCTCATTACTTGGTAGTCGTTTTTATTGTCAAGATACGTGCCAGTCATTAAAAGGCATTAGAATCTTGACAGAATTTTTTCAGATAAGAGTCATTCACTTGGTCAAATAATTCTCTAAAGTATTCTGATTTTTTTAACCTGGGATTTAAAAAGTACAACAAATGAGGTTAATACAGAGTGTTAAAATCCATGTCACTAACTATAACATTAATTAAATAGTTAAGCTAAGCAATTATTTTTGTGCAACAAGTCATGAATAATACACAGTGTGATGCTAGTATGATTTACTGCATTTACCACATCGTCAATTCCACTTTATAAGCCAGATAAAATCTACCCAAGTCTGAGAAAGGAAAATGTTTTTCTTCTGCTCTAGTTTTTATCTACTTCCTCCTTCATTGCTCATTACTCTTTTTATTCACCGCTATGACTCATACAACCTGACAAAATGATTATTACTGCTCATCAGAGTTTTAATATCAATTAAGGGGAACTCAGTCCTTCTGATGCTCTCTATTTTCATATCTCCAGTGCAGACTGTTCATCAACTAGCTACTCTGTCCCTATTTGTTCTTACACAGGAATCTTCCATATATATATATAATTGCTGGCTGCAGAGTAGTGGTGAGAAATTCAAGAGCAAGAGGCAGAGTGTGGATGTGAAGATGTGAAGATCCACTCTAAACTGTGTGGCTTTTCACAAGTTACATAATCTCTCTGTAGCTTAGTTTCAACATCTGAAAAACGAGTATAAAAATAGCAAGAAATGAGATATCACTTCATACCCACAAGGATAGCCCTGTGTTCTGATGGTGGAAATGTAAAATGGTATAGCAGCTATGAAAAACAGTATGCTGCTCCAAAAAAAATTAAAAATAAAATTACCATATGGTCCAGCAATCCCATTCATGGATATACACTGAGTCGCCAGATTATTATGATCTCTGAACACATAATAATCTGGCCACTCAGTGTACTTCTCTTGAGTACCTCATTTATTTGATATCAAAGATACTGTAAATCATGTACCTGATCAGTTTTCCCCTTTGCACTGGCTGATAGAAAGCTCAGGGCAAATAGGTGGTTGATCTCCGGCAAAAATCTAGAATACTTTTGGTACCCATTTGAGATACAAATACACTGAGTGGCCAGATTATTATGCGTTCAGAGATCATAATAATCTGGCCACTCAGTGTATATCCAAAAGAAATGAAAGTAGCATCTCAAAGAGATGTTTGACTATCCATATTCACAATAGCCAAGAGGTAGAAGCAAACTTGGTGTTCATCAACTGATGAATGGATAAACAAAATGCAATGGAATATATTCAGCCTTAAAAGGAAAGACATTTGACACGTGTTACAACCTGGATGAATCTTGAGGACATTATGCTAAGTGAAATAAGCCAGTCACAAAAAGACAATATGATTCCACTTATATGAGGTATCTAGAGAAGCCAAATTCATAGAAACAGAAAGTAGAATGGTGGTTTTCAGGGGCTGAGGGAAACAAGAAACGAAAGATTATTATTTAACTAGAGACCTTGTGCACGAATTCGTGCACTGGTGGGGTCCCTCGGTCTTGCCAATGATTGGGGGATATCAGAGCTGTCTTGCCCAGTCCTGATCCAGGAAGATCGAGAGACCACAGGAGGACTCCAGGGCATGTCTGGCCCATCTCACCCAGTCCCGATCAGCAGGACCCCAGCAGCAAGCTAACCTATGGGTTGGAGCATATGCCCCCTGGTGGTCAGTATGCGTCACAGTGACTGGTCGAGCAGTCAACCAAACTGTCAGCCAATCAGTTGGACATTTAGTATATCAGGCTTTTCTATATAAACTAGAGGACCAGTGCCCAAAATTCGTGCATGGGAGGGGGTGTCCCTCAGCCCAGCCTGCACCCTCTCCAGTCTGGGACTCCTTGGGGGATGTTTGACTAAACCAACAGTTGAACATCCTTCTCGCAATCTGGGACCGCTGGCTCCTAACCACTCACCTGCCTGCCTGCCTGATGCCCCTAAATGCTCCCCTGCCTGCCTGATCACCCCTAACTGCCCCTGCCTGCCTGCCTAATTGCCCCTAATCTCTCTGTCTGCCTGCCTGATTGCCCTAACTGCTCTCCCTTGCTGGCCTGATCCCCCTAACTGCTCTCCCCTGCCTGCCTGATTGCCCCTAACTGCCTCTGCCTTGGCCCCGCCACTGTGGTGTTGTCTGGAAGGACGTCCAAATGGTCATCTGGAAGATGTCCGGTCTAATTAGCATATTACCCTTTTATTAGTATAGACTAGAGGCCCGATGCACGAAATTCGGGCACCAGGGGGTGTGTCCCTCAGCCCAGCCTGCACCATCTCTAATCTGGGACCCCTCGAGGGATGTCCGACTGCCTGTTTAGGCCCGATCCTACCAGGACTGCTGGCTCCCAACTGCTCGCCTGCCTGCCTTCCTGATTGCCCCTAACTGCTTCTGCCTGCCAGCCTGATCACCCCCTAACCACTCCCTTGCCAGCCTGATTGATGCCTAACTGCTCCCCTGCCAGCCTGATTGCCCCTAACTGCCCTCCCCTGCAGGCCTGGTCCCTCCCAACTGCTCTTCCCTGCAGGCCTGCCCCCCCCCCCCCAAATGCTATCCCCTGCAGGCCGGGTCACCCACAACTTCCCTCCTCTGCCGGCCTGGTCACCCCTAACTGCCCTCCCCAGCAGGCTTGATTGTTCTCAACTGCCCTCTCTTGCAGGCCTAGTCCCTCCCAACTGCCCCCCCTCCCTTGTGTCCACAAGGGGGCAACCATCTTTGACCACATGGGGGCAGCCATCTAGTGTGTTGGAGTGATGGTCAATTTGCATATTACTCTTTTATTAGCTAGGCATAGAATTTCAGTTTGACAAGTTGAAAAAATTTTTGAAGATTATTTGCACAATGTGAATGCACTTAACATTATTGAACTGCACACATAGAAATAGTTAAGATGGCAAATTTTGATATTTGGTTTTTAAGCACAATAAATATAATTTAGCCCTTGGCCAAGTGCCCAGCGGAGAACTGCGCCATCACTTGCAATCGCGCAGGCCCGGGAGAGGCTGAGGCTGGCAGCGGCTCACCTGGAGGGACAGGGGCAGTGGGCAGCTGGGGCCCAGCTGGGTTGCCTTGTCCCATTGAGCTAAGGACGACTTCTTGCGGCACTACACAGTCTCCGACCCCCGGACGCACCCCAAGGGCTACACCGAGTATAAAGTGACCGCTCAGTTCATCTCCAAGAGAAACCCAGAGGCTGTCAAAGAGCTGGTGGTCTGGAAGCGGTACAGCGACTTCCGCAAGCTGCACGGAGACCTGGCCTACACCCACCGAAACCTCTTCCGCCGCCTGGAGGAGTACCCTGCTTTCCCGCAGGCCCAGGTGTTTGGCAGGTTCGAAGCCTCTGTGATTGAGGAGTGGCGAAAAGGGGCTGAGGACTTGCTTCGCTTCACTGTGCATATCCCCGCGCTCAACAACAGCCCCCAACTCAAGGAGTTCTTCCGGGGTGGGGAGGTGACACGGCCCTCCCAGGTGTCCAGGGACCTGCACATCCTACCACCCCCTCTGATCCCCACACCACCACCTGATGAGTCCTGGTTACCCCAGCCATCCCCACAGAGAAGAGGGGCCTTGAGGAGTTGGAGGTGCCAACGGACCCCCTGCCATCCAGCCCTGCCCAGGAGGCCCTGGATCTCCTCTTTAACTGTGGGAGCACCGAGGAGATGTCTAGTTCCCCTGCCCGAGGCCTGCTCACTGAGGCCGAGCTTGCCCTCTTCGACCCCTTCTCCAAGGAAGAAGGTGCAGTCCCCAGTACTACCCACATAAGTGAGCTGACAGCAATGGAGGCAGAGTCTGAGAGGCTGGACCAGGAAGCCTGGGAGCCTGGAGGACAAGAAGAGGAAGAGGACAAGGAAGGAGGGCCCACCCCTGCCTATCTGAGCCAAGCCACTGAGCTCATCACCCAGGCCCTGCGAGATGAGAAGGCAGGCGCCTGCCCTGCAGCTCTGCAAGGCTATCGGTACGGCGTGCACATCCTGCTTCAGGGAGTTCCTGGTGACCCATCGCCTGCCCGGCGGGAAGGTGTGAAGAAGAAGGCAGCCGAGTACCTAGAGCGGGCAGAGGAAATTCTGCGCCGGTACCTGTCCGAAGTCCCACCCTGAGAGGGAGCAGACCCTTCCCCAGGACTCCAGCACTGCCAGCCACCCATTCTCCTCTCCCTGGAGCCTGCCCTATCTCCTGGTCTTGTAACTCAAGAGACCATTTCTGTATGTAACTGGACCAAGAATGAGGAAAATAATGACTTCTCAGTTCCCTGACCACACCTGCCAGCATGGAATCAGGGACTCACACTTTTGATCTTGCCTGTCTATCTTGATGTGTGGGCAGTAGTTCTAAACTTTCTGGTTATCCTTCTAGAACTGGGGTCTGCAAACTGCGGCCTGCAGCCAAGTCTGGCCCATCACCTTTTTATTTGTAAAGCCTGTGAGCTAGAATGGATTTTACATTTTTTTAATAGTTGAAAAAAATCAAAAGAATAATGTTCTGTGACAGGTGAAAATGAAGTTTAAGTATCTAAAAATACAATTTTATTGGACTACAAAAAATAATAATTTAAAAAATAGTATCTACTTCCTGGGGCAAATGTGAATGTTAAGTAATAAATTAAAAGTAAAATGCTATGTTAAAGAGTAATACCTCAAACATTGTAAGTACTCAATGATTATCAACTACTATTACTACTTTAGAACTGAATTTTAGCTATGTGCACCATTTCTATTTTATGTCGTGGCTTATAAACACTGCTGAGAAAATGATGAATTTTATAAAAATTTTATTTTATAATAGAAGAGTGCTTCCAGGTTATTCCATCCAGGAAGTACTGGCCATGTTAGATGTGAATCATGGCTTAATTTGTGATATCAGGAACCGATGGTTCTCCCACACTTGGATTTCTTTTCCTTTGAGAAAATATTTTCTTAAATGTATGCCAACAGGTGTCAGGGACGACATGGATGGAGCTTGAGAGTGTTATGCTAAGCAAAATGTCAGTTGGAAAAGAACAAGAATTGTATTATTTCACTCATGTGTAGGGTATGAATCAAAAACCAACAAGTGAAGAAATAAAAACAAACTTGTAGATACAGACAACAGAATGGTGGTTACCAGAGGGGAAGACAGGTTCGGGGACAAAGAGGATAAATGGGGTCAAATGCAAGGTTACAGAAGGAGGCTAGGCTTCAGGTGGTAAGCATAGAAAAGAGTATAGTTGTCCTAAACTTGCACACACTTGGATTTTTGCTAAATAATCATTTCATTTCTATTGTGTGTAGCTACAAAAATACATCTAAACTGTATAAAAATATAACTCAGAATATATATTTTCTGTTTGTGATATTTTCCAAAATCACATTCAGAATGGGACTTAAATGGTCACTTACATACATTTATCTGAATATTATTATTCATAATGATGTGTAGATAAAAAGTTTATTTTTATTTTAATTTCTACTGAGATATATTACTCTTTTTTAAGTTAATGGTCTTTTTATTGGGAAAAAAAGAAGACTAGCATTTACAACTTGGAATGGACATAAGTTGTAATTTCTTAAACAGCAGTGCTGATGGTTGTGCTGAAGTCCACAGCCACAGCCTACCTCTGCTGGCCCCAACTCATAGTTTAGAAGGCTTTATAAACAGAGTCCAAAGATACTCCCTTGGTAAAAGTTCCTTTTAAAAATTTGTGTGAATGGTGATAACCTGACACCCATTTTGCTCTGGTATAATGCAGATAACTCTAAGCCAACATTGGTGGGCATGCCACCAGGATGCATCACCGTCACCACCACTTGGGCCACATGGAAGTACAAGAGGGACCATCCTGTTGGTGGGGCCATGTCTAGACAGTTTATCCTTCACCTATTTTTCTACACACATCCTGAGGTAAACCAATTTTAAAGGGGTTTGCTTTCAGTAAACCAGCTATGACAGTTTATACTAACAAACTGAACTAGAACCTATTAGAATAGGTTTTGAATTTGTTTTTTCATTTTTAATACAAATGTCTGACTATGTTCAACTGTCAAGCCACATCCATGAAAAACTGTCCAGGCCAAACAATGCACTAATCATTAGCAAATGGAACTGCAAGGAGTCCACTAAGTGCTTCCTTATCATTAAGGTAGTACAAGGATTTATACTGTAAAACTGATATGTGGTTTCATGTCTAGGGGAAAGGACCAACCAATTCATGCAGATTTGTTGCATGTGGACGGAAGGTACTCTTGACATTCACTTTTGCTATAGAGAACCAGAATGAGTAAATTATTTATTTATTTTTTTTGCAAAAGGTAAGTAAAATATTTAATTTGATTCTTCTGAGGGTGTGGGAGGAATTGAAGTAGGTCTTTATCTTGTACTCATCATCTGTATGAATTCTTCATAGTTGATTTGTCCACCTCCATCAATATCTCCTTCTCCCATTATTTCATCTACTTCTTCATCTGTTAGTTTTTCTCCTAAGTTTGTCATATCATGACATAGTTGTGCTGCACTGATGCAACCATTGCCATCCTTGTCAATAACTTGGAATGCCTCGCAGATTTCTTCTTCACTGTCTGTGATACCATTATAATAACCTGGTTATTATTAACAGAAAGGGAATAAAGAGGAGACTAGGTAATATAGGCATGCCATGCCCTGACTGGTTTTGCTCAGTAGATAGAGCATTGGCCTGTGGACTGAAGGGTCCCAGGTTGGATTCTGATCAAGGGCACATGCCCAGGTTGTGGGCTCGATCCCCAGTGGGGGACATGTAGGAGGCAACCAATCAATGATTCTCTCTCACCATTGATGTTTCTATCTCTCCCTCTCCCTCCCTTAAATCAATAAAAATATATTTAAAAATATACATATATAGGCATGCCATTTATACAGCTTTGTCAGGAAACTGCAGTTAAGATTCTTTAAGTCTGTCCCCCAAGAATCACTGGGGGAAGGGTCTTGACGAGACACATGACCAGTAAGGTGTGGATGACAAGGGAAGATGTTTACCTGTCAGTTATACCTGGAAATGAGTCAGTGGCCAGAATAGCATGGTGACTGAAAGCCCAGGGAAGATTTGGTGTTTAAACTCCTGAACAAAGGGGCCTTCTCTCCATCTTGCCCCTCCTGCTTGCCTGCGCTCCTGGGACTCCTGTTGCATGGGGCACACTCCCCTGCATTCACCCATGTGGCTCAGGGCCACATGGGACCCACACCATGGAATGATGGAATGAATCTAGCCTGATGCTCCACTGACTCAACTCTACCATGAAATGGCAGCTCTGGACACTGGCCCTGTGTTTGGCTCTGCTGAACCTCCAGCTGCATCCTTTTCAGGACTGGTTTAAATACAATGGTATTGTACAAACCAAGAAATGTAAGTCCACGCCAACCAATAAAAACCACTCACTCTTCTGTATGAATTTTAGAAAATTCATTTTCTGAAGATATCACAAGAGCCACCCCCTTCCCACTGGCATCTGGAAAATTGGACCCACTGATTTCTCCCACAATATCTGTATCTTTCCTTTTTCTAGCCATCATAGTAAAAAATTCTGGGAAGTCAATGGCGCCACTACCGTCAGCATCCACTTCATGGATCATATCCTGCAATTTGGTTTCTGTTGGGTTCTGACTCAGTGATCTCATGATAGTGACAAGTTCTTTTGCTGTGATGGTGCCATCACTTTTTTTTTCTTTTTTTTTTTTTTGGGAAATAGGGAAAAGGCTTCCTTGAATTCAGCAATCTGTTCTTCAGTCAGTTAGTCTGCCACGTGGGAAGGAAGGAAGGAAGAGCAGAAGGATCTAGGTGGCTGCACCATAACCAGGGCTGTGGTGCATCCTCTGCCATGCTTCCTGCACCTCCACCCTACTATGAGTAAGACGCCCCACCAGGAGACTCCCAGCCCAATGCCCAAGATATATTACTCTTTTTTTTTAAAGATGTAAGTTGTTTTCTTTTTAAATATATTTTATTGATTTTTTACAGAGAGGAAGGGAGAGGGATAGAGAGTTAGAAACATTGATGAGAGAGAAACATCCATCACCTGCCTCCTGCACACCTCCTACTGGGGATGTGCCCGCAACCAAGGTACATGCCCTTGACCAGAATTGAACCTGGGACCCTTGAGTCCACAGGCTGACGCTTCATTCACCGAGCCAAACCGGTTAGAGCAAGATATATTACTCTTGACCATCTCCTTTCTCTTTGCTTATACAAAATTATTTATGAAAAAATAAAAAGATGAAATCAAGGTTGAGGTATTTTTCATGTTTATCTAGACTTAAGAAAAAAAAATGGAACCATCATGCGTAGCTGTGATTTCTATCATGATCTGTTATTTTTATATGTAATGGCAGAATTTCTAGTTTTGTCTTGTCTGCAAGCTTACCAAGACTGCTTTTTGCATATGACTGAGAATTGCTTTGCCATCCTTTCCTGTTACCATTTCCATAAAAGTGTGTACCAGCCTGCTGTCACTCTTTAGTCTGTTGCCACAAAACATGTACATTGCTCTGAAATATAAATCTTCATCTTCAGGGGTATAATGGGATGTAGATGGGTAATCTAAATTTTAAAGATGAAAAATCAAGTAAAAACTCATTCCATAAAATCTCATAACATGCTGTATACCTGAAAAAAGAATTCTTAGGGAACCCCTTCATCATGGTAGCAGCTGTGATTGCAATCATTTTTAAATTATGTATTCTACCAAAAGGAGTTGATCATATACTTTATGCAAAATTAGAGTTCCCAAATATATTTCCCTGTCTTATTTTATCACCAGATGAATGAAAGCTTATCTGATGCTCTTTATAATGGCTAAAAAATGTCATACACTTCATCAGTGTAAAACAATTTCTGCCCTTGAAGCCTAGCCTGAATCACTCAGCTATGATCCATATGGTGGATGTATTTCTTCCTAGTAACAAGCTATAAAAATGTATAGTAATTCTAGAAGGAAAGTGCCTCAACATAATAAAGACCATATATGATAAACACTCAGCCAATATTACACTCAATGGCACAAAAATGAAAGCTTTTCCTTTAAAATTAGGAATAAGACAAGGATGCCCATTCTTGTCACTCTTATTCAACAGGGTTCTGGAAGGCCTAGCCAGAGCAATTAAGCAAAAGAAAGAAATAAAGGCATCCAAATTGGGAAGGAAGAAGTAAAGTGTCACTTTTTGCAGATGACATGATTCTGTACATAGAAAACCCTAAAGATTCCACCAGAAAACTATTAGAAACAATAGACAATACAGCAAAGTTGCAGGATACAAAATCAATGTACAAAAATACACTGCCTTCTTGTATACAGTGAAACTTCAGGAAAATAAATGAAAAAAGAAAATAACTCCTTTTTGCAATTGCAAACAAAAGAATAAAATACCTAGGAGTAAACTCAACAAAGAATGTGAAAGAGCTATATACTGAGAACTACAAAGCATTATTAAAAGAGATTGAAAAAGACACAACAAAGTGGAAAAATACCTCATGTTCCTGGATTGGAAGAATCAACATAGTTAAAATGGCCATATAACCCAAAGCATTATACAGATTTAATTTAATCGTCATCAAAATCCCAATGTCATTCCTTAAAAAAAAAAAAAAATCATTAAATTTGCATGAAACTCCAAAAAACCCTGATAGCCAAAGCAATCTCGAGAAAAAAGAATGAAGCCATAGGTATTACACTACCTAACTTCAATTTATACTACAGAGCTATGATAATCAAAACAGCATGGTACTGGCAGAAAAATGGACATGGAACATAACAAAGATCCCAGATATAAAACCACATGTATATGGGCAGACTATTTTCACAGAGTAGCCAGAAACACACAATGGAGTAAAGGAAGCCTCTTCAATGAATGATGCTGGGAAAATTGGAAAGACACATGCAAAAGAATGAAACTGGATTACAGTTTGCTCCCATGTACAAAAATTAATTCAAAATGGATCAAATACCTAAAAATAAGATTGGAAACAGTAAATTACATAGAAGAAAGCATAGGTACTAAACATATGGACCTTGATCATAGAGAACATTTTGTGAACTTGAGCCCAAAGGCAGGAGAAGTAAACGCAGAAATAAATGAGTGGGACTCTATCAAACTAAAAAGCTTCTGCACAGCAAAGAAACTGACAACAAAACAAAGAGGCAGCTGACTGAACGGGAGGTGATATTCACAAACAATAGCTCTGACAAAGATTTAATATCCCAAATACATAAAGAACTCATAAAACTCAACACCAAACAAACAACCCAATTAAAAAAATGGGCTGAGGACCTGAGGACCTGAACAGACACCTCTGCCAAGAAGACATATGGAGAGCCAATAAATATGTGAAAAGATGTTCAACCTCATTAGCAATTGGGGAAATGCAAGTCAAAACTACAGTGAGATACCAGCTCACATCTGTTAGAATGGCTGTTATCAACAAGATAAGTAAAAGCAAGTGTTGGAGAGATGGAGAAAAGAGAACCCTCCTTCACTGCTGGTGGGAATGTAGACTGATAGAGCCACTATGCAAAAACAGTCTGACAATTCCTCAAAAAATTAAGAATAGAGCTACCATATGACCCAGAAATCTTTCCCCAGGGTATGTGCCTGAAAAACTCCAAAACATATTTGCATCCCTATGTTCATTGCAGCATTATTCATGGTGGCCTAGATATGGAGACAACCAAGGTATCCTTCGATAGAGGACTGGATAAAGGAGATATGATACATATACACAACGGAATACTATCCAGCCATAAGAAAAGATGCACCTTGAGAATATTATGTTAGGTGAAATAAATCAGGCAGAAAAAGCTAAGAACCATATGATTTCATTCATATGTGGGATATAAAACTGAAACTCATGGACAAAAAACTGCAGAGTGGTAGTTGACAGAGGGAAGGGGGTGGGGTGGGGTGAATGGAGCCTAATATAGGGTGACATAAAATGATTTGACTTTGGGTGGTGGGCACACAGGGCAATATACAGATATTGTAACAGAAATTCATACCTGAAACCTATTAACCAATGCCATCCCAATAAATTGATTATGGCAATATTCTGTTGTTAATAAATTTGAATCAGTATGAGAATGTGGTGTGTTTTGCTTTTAAAACATTTCTAGAGAACTACTAGGTTTTCTTCATCTCTTTATTCATAAACTGGAAAAAAATTAAATTATTGCTGTTGGGTTGAGGACACTACTCTTTTTTCATTTTGAAAAATATAATGAGGTAATAAAGGTGATGTGTCTATTACATGTCCAGTCTTTGTTTTTGGGGTATATAACTTCAACAGAGAATGTTCTTGCTGCATTGATAGAATCATAAATTTATTCTGAAAGTGTTCACACTTAACTATGAATACAGGATCCACTCCTGTAAGAATGGTCCACATCTTTGCATAGAGAAAATTAAATGTGCCTATCGCTGAGTTTTAGCACTTCCAACACTCAATTTTCTTTTGGCCCCAACCACATCTATAAGAATAAAAGTGTAATATGATAATTAGACTGGACAGACAAATGACCTTCCAGATGTCATTCCAGACATCCTTCCAGACGGAACCGCTGCAGCGGGGGCCAAGGCAGAGGCGGTTAGGGGCGATCAGGCAGATAGGGGAACAGTTAGGGGTGATCAGGCAGGCAGGCAAGTGGTTAGGAGTGATCACACAGGCAGGCCGGCAGGCAGGCAGGCAGAGGGATTAAGGACGATCAGGCAGGCAGGTGAGCAGTTAGGGGCAATCAGGCAGGTAGGTGAGTGGTTAGGAGCAATCAGGCAGGCAGGCTGAGGGGTTAGGAGCAACCAGACAGGCAAGCAGAGGTGATTAGGGGTGATCAGGCAGGCGAGTTGTTAGGGGTGATCAGGCAGGCAGGCAGGCGCAGTTAGGAGCCAGCAGTCCCAGATTGCAAGCATGTGCAGGCCAGGCTGAGGGAACACCACCCCTCCCCCCCATGCACGAACTTTGTGCACCAGGCCTCTAGTAGGTTATAATGTGTCTGTCTTTAACCACATTTTACAGGATGTCTAATTCTAGAAATCCCCAAATACCCTCCTCAAGCACTTAAGGCTTTTTTATTTTTTTATCATCTACCATACCCTACTTGATTGGAACCCAGAATTACCACTGACTGCTGTCATTTCCTTCTCTGTGATTTGGATTTGGATTTAAATTTGCATTCTATCCACCCCTGACTCTGACTCTTTATTGGCAGAGAAGTCCTGGTGAAAAAGCCCATGTAAGACAACCATCACCTATAAAACGCTCAAACTTTCAACTGTCACAGATTGCCTACTAAGCCCTGATTACCCATGTTGTATATTGCAGCTCCTTGTGTGCAGAATGGCCTAATTCTGCTCCGCTTTTGCTTTGCTTCTGATTTCAGGTCAGTTTTTTTTTTTTATTATTTAATAAATCTTTATTGTTCAGATTATTACATTTGTTTCTCCTTTCCCCCCTCCACAGGTCCTCTCCACCCGGTTCCCACCCCACCCTCTGCCCTTACCTCCCCCCCCCCCCCCCCGCACTGTCCTCATCCATAGGTGTACGTTTTTTGTCCAGTCTCTTCCCGTACTCCCCACACCCTTTCCCCCCTAAGAATTATCAATCCACTCCCATTCTATGCCCCTGATTCTATTTTATTCACCAGTTTATTCTGTTCCTCAGATTTTTAATTCACTTGATTTTTCGATTCACTTGTTGATAGATATGTATTTGTTGTTCATAATTTTTATCTTTACTTTTTTCTTCTTCTTCCTCTTCTTAAAGAATACCTATCAGCATTTCATATAATACTGGTTTGGTGGTGATGAACTCCTTTAGCTTTTTCTTATCTGTGAAGATCTTTATCTGACCTTCCATTCTGAATGATAACTTTACTGGGTAGAGTAATCTTGGTTGTAGGTTCTTGCTATTCATCACTTTGAATATTTCTTGCCACTCCCATCTGGCCTACATAGTTTCTGTTGAGAAATCAGCTGACAATTGTATGGGTGCTCCCTTGTAGGTAATTAACTGTTTTTCTCTTGCTGCTTTTAATATTCTCTCTTTGTCTTTTGCCCTTGGCATTTTAATTATGATGTGTCTTGGTGTGGTCCTCTTTGGATTCCTTTTGTTTGGGGTTCTGTGCGCTTCCTGGACTTGTAAGTCTATTTCTTTCACCAGGTGGGGGAAGTTTTCAGTCATTATTTCTTCAAATAGGTTTTCAGTATCTTCCTCTCTCTCTTCTTCTGGCACCCCCATAATTCTGATGTTGGTGCGCTTGAAGTTGTCCCAGTGGCTTCTTACACTATCTTCAAATTTTTGGATTCTTTTTTCTTTTTGCTTTCCTGGTTGAGTGTTTTTTGTATTTCAAACCTTTGACTTGATTCTTGCATTCCTCTAGTCTGCTGTTGGGTCTCTGTATAATATTTTTTATTTCAGTCAGTGTATGTTTAATTTCTAGTTGGTCCTTTATCATATCCTCGAGGGTCTCGTTAAATTTATCGGCCTTTTCTAGGAAATTCTTGAAAAACTTTATAACCATGGTTTTGAACTCTATATCCAGTCGTTTGTTTTCCTCCATTTCTTTCATTTGTGATCTGTTTCTTTGTCTCCGCATTTTCATTGCTTCCCTGAGTTGGTAGGGTAGATTTGTGTGCTAGGTGTCCTATATGACCCAGTGGGTCGGCCTCCCAGTTACCTGAGGTGGACACTCTTGGTGCACCCCTTTGTGGACTGTGTGTACAGCCTTGTTGTAGTTAAGTCTTTATTGTTGTTGGTATCACTGGGAGGAATTGACCTCCAGGCCAATTGGCTGTGAGGACCCGCTGTGTCTATATTGGAAGAACTGCTGTGCTGGAGACACACTTATGGGGCAGGATTTGCTTCAGTGGGGCTTTGGTGCTCATTGAGTCTGCCTCTTGAATGTGTCACTTATGGAGTGAGTAGTTGAAATCTGGTGTCATCTCACACTGACCACCGGATACACTAGCTTCTGGGTCTCCAATGGGGTGCAGGTCAGCTACTGTCTGAGGCCACCCAGCAGGAGCTACAGCAAGAACTACAGTTTTCTCCTCTTTGCTTGAGGTTTGGAGGTTTTGGGGCTGTCTGACCAGAGTTGCAGTTTGTTAGGTTAAGCTGCGATAGGGCAGGCCATTTATATGCAAAAGCTGCTGTGTGGAGCTTAGGTGGGTTTGTAGATTGTGCGGGGTGGGGTCTCAGGGAGTCACTAGGCTAGGGCATGGCAAACAGCAATGGCTGCCAATCAGCCGTCTCTGCATTTCCACTTTTCCAAGTCCCCGTGTCCCGCGCCTCAGCTCAGTAAACAATGATTGCTGGGTGCACCTCTGCAAGAAAGTCACCCTCACTTTCCGACCCAATGGCAGACAGTCCAGCTTCTCCCCGTAGGAGTTTGGGTCCCCAGCGTCTCCCCAGAAACTGGAGTTCAGAGTAATCAGGAGCTTGTCTCCCTTTGGGTTGAAAAAAGCAATGCACCCAGTCACCCACCGCCAGCCCGATTCG
Source organism: Plecotus auritus (assembly GCF_963455305.1). NCBI lineage: Eukaryota > Metazoa > Chordata > Mammalia > Chiroptera > Vespertilionidae > Plecotus > Plecotus auritus. Next base: position 123,885,004 of record NC_137775.1, read on the forward strand.
CGCACCTCCGTACCTCAGCTTTTCAGCACTTGTGGACATCTCAATGCTCTTTTCTCTTTCCTTCTAGTTGTAGAACTTCCACTCAGCCAGATTTCCCGTGGTTCTGGGTGATGTTTTGTCTTTTAGTTGTAGTTTTGAAATTGTTGTGCGAGGCAGCAATTTAGGTGTTTACCTATGCCGCCATCTTGGTTTCTCCCAGGTCAGTGATTTTAGATCTGTTCCTAGAGGCAGTTTTCCACCCTGGTTTCTGATCTTCCCTTCCTGATAAGTTGCATGGATATGAATTCCCTTCATACCTCATGCTTATCCTTGTCTGGTGGCATGAAGCATAGAAATAACACATTGGGACTGGGCTTGAAATTAATGGTTTTATCATATATTTTATGCACAGAGATTGTGCTATTTTGCTAAACAGAAATCACATGTATTTATATTATACTGTATTATTTTTAAAGTAATTCTTGCAAAAGACATATTAATAAAGCAATGAATAGCTAAATTTCCAACTAATAACAAAGATGTTTACTATTTTTCCTTATAACTACATAACATTATTATGGCTAAGATTAAGTTTTATTAATGAAATCTTTAAGTCGATTAGACACTAAGTCTGGGCTTTTAGCAAAGCCTCCATCTACTAGCCTAATTTAGATACAAATCCCATTTTGTCCTCTTCAAAAGTATCTGCTTTCTATCATCTCTAATTTCATTTAATGTATTTTATTGTTTTGCATAAATGTTACATTGCTTATTATTAGAATCATAAAATAGCTATCATTTATTAAATATAAACTTGGTAATACCATAGTCATTTAATTTTCATAACATTAAGAGAGAATTATTTTAAATGCCATGATATAACATGGAGAAGCTATAAAATTAGAGAGATAAATTTCTTATCCTGTGTCACCAGCTCAGATTGCAAAGATCATGCTCTTTCCTCTCTTCCATCCCCCTTTTTTAATAAGCCTGGCCACTTTATTCCTGTTTTATACTGTTTTACACCTATCATATTTATTCACAGAGTGGCAATTACTTCAAATCTGTGTAAGTGCTTCCCTAGTTATTTACATCTGAGAGAATGGGAATGGGAATACACTACATCAAGAGCCAGACAATACAAAGAGAAAAACTTAATTTTGTGCTTTATACTCACCTTTAGTGTTGGAACCCCTTTCAAACATCAGCACATTTTGGGACCTTTATATTGTGCCAATACCTTCAATATTTACAGAAAAAGTCAATGTGTGGCTAAAATAAAATATATTTTTATTACAACTTTTATGTGTTTTTTTGTTGTTTTTTTTTTTGATTAATGTAACTGGGACAGCACACCCTAAAAAGTATTCTCCAAGAGTTAACCACTTAGTTATGTTGTAGGTGTATTTTCTTTAATGAGTCATGTGTTTCTCTCCTAGAGTCCACATTATTTATGTGCATGTGCAGGTGGGTGGTCTGGGGCCAGGCATGGAGGAAAAAGATCAACTGCAGAAGGCCTGGAAGGAACTTAGATGAGGGGTCTGATTGATACTTTGATTGTGGTGGTTACTGTATAATTCTATAAAATTACCACACTTAAGATAAATGGATTTCATTGTAAATATATTTAGTACTTTAATTTGAAAATGACAAAATGGATATAAAAATATAAATAAGGTAAATAGTTCAAGAACAACATTCAATGGAGTAAATTTAAAGAACGAATTAGCTTTATTAGGAGATTCATGCATCGGTTATGAAGTAGGATGGGTGGTGTCTTAATCTGCTCAGGCTGCTGTAACAAAATATCACAAGCATTTGAGTGGGTTTAACAACAGTAATTTATTGCTCACAGGTCTGGAGGCTGGGAGGTCCAAGAGCAGGATGCCAGCAAGGGAGCTTTTATTCCAAGTCCTCTCCTCTTGGCTTGCAGGTGACCAGCATTTGGTCGGGTACTCCCAGGACCTCTTCTTTGGGAGCATGTGGTAAGAGATCAAGTTCTGTGGTCTCCTCTTATGAAGATACTAATCCCATCATATTGTTATCAATGGGGTGCCCTCTGGGGCCCCACCTGTGGCCAGTGGAAGTGGAATTGTTGCGATGTCACAAGGGAAGGAATTTCCTGAGACTCACAGGGGAGGATGAGTGATATTTATTTCTGTGGAATTAAACCCCTGGTTCCCAAGGTCCCATTTCCCTCCATCCTGCTATGGAAAAAGTCCAATCTTGTCTTCAGCGGGCCTAGGATTAAAGCCACTGCCCAGCCCTAGCCGGTTTGCTCAGTGGATAGAGCCTTGGCCAGCAGGATGATGGGTCCCAGGTCAGATCCAATCAAGGGCACATGCCCGGGGTTGTGGGCTCGATCCCCAGTAGGGGGCGTGTAAGAGGCAGCCAATCAATGATTCTCTCTCATTATTGATGTTTCTATCTCTCCCTCTCCCTTCCTCTCTGAAATCAATAAAAATATATTTAAAAAACAAAACAAAAAAGCAAAGCCACTGCCCAGAGTTTCTGTTCCATATTAAAGCCCAGTCCAGCTCAGCATCTGGCTAGCTTAGCTTGTGTTCCCAGCTGCAGTCCATTGTGTGTGGGGTCCACACGGCCATGGGCCATGCAGCCGCTTAAGGCTCCAAATACAGCCTCATTGAGCATCAGGGCTTCAACATATATATTTGGGGAGGATACATTTTAGTACACAGTGCATGTGTCAAAGTGTATTTTTTCCTGCCATTGTTTAGATTTTCTGTCACTTTTTTCTCTTATCTATTTTTTTTGTAAAAAATAATACTAAGCGCCCTAACCGGTTTGACTCTGAATAGAGCGTCAGCCTGCGACTCAAGGGTCCCAGGTTCGATTCCAGTCAAGGGCATGTACCTTGGTTGTGGGCACATCCCCAGTAGGAGTCTGCAGGAGGCAGCTAATCGATGTTTCTCTCTCATCAATGTTTCTAACTCTCTTTCCCTCTCCCTTGCTCTCTGTAAAAAATCAATAATAAATAAATATATATATATATACATATATGTGTATATATGTATATATATATAATAGTAATACTAATACTAAGCTCTTAAATTAGTTTAAAAATTTTGTATACCATCATCTAACACAGAATATAGAACTTTCCCATATTCTAGAGATTTCACTCATATTTCATTCTGGGAAAATACCCCCTTCCACAGGCAACCAATTTCAGACTTCAGTTAAGGTAATGTTTTTGAGCTACAGCTGTGTTAGTGCGTGTGTATTCATATACCATTGTTTTTCATTCAACATAGTGCTATTGACATTCATCCATGTTGTTATGTACATCAGAATACATTTTTCATTGTTAAGTAACATTTAATTGTATAAATATAACACAATTGTTTATTTGTTTTCTAATTGATAGATATTTGTGTTGTGCCCAATTTTTGGCTACCACAAATAAAGCTAGTATGACCATTTTGTTACAAGACTCTTTGAAAACATATATCATCATTTCTCCTGGGTAAATACACAGAAATGGATATATAAGTGTTATATCGTAGAAATGTGTTTCACTTACAAGAAATTGACAGTTTTCCAAAATGGTGTACCTTGGATAAGTGGCAGTGTGTGGGTGTTCTAACTGCTCCATTTTTGCCAATATTTGCTGTTGGCAGTCTTTGATTTTAGTCATACTTATGTATTTTCATTTGCTTTCCCTAATTAATAATGATTAATATCCTTTCATGTGCCTATTGGTATTTGTATATCTTATTTTTTGAAACTTCTATACAAATCTTATGCCTTTTTATGGGGGGTGGGGATGGCTTTTCTTTTTAATGTTGATCTGTGAGAATTCATTTATAGACTAGATACTTTATATAGGCAAATCCTTTGTCAGCTAAATGTAATGTGAATCTTTTTTTCAGTCTGTGTCTTGCCTATTTTCTTAATGGTGTGTTTTAATTCAACGACTTGCTTTTCTTTTGACAGCCTGGTTTAGATTTTTGCCATAGAGTATTACACAGTGCAAAGGTCTTGGCAGTTTCTTAGAAAAAAGAAAAGCAGGTGAGGGGAACTCGAGGGAGGATGGTTTGCTCCAGATTGATCCCGGAGATGTGGAATCATTGCCGTTCAAGCTGCCATGGCCTTGAGTCAGTGCTGACCTCCTAGGACTACCCAAGAGACCCTCAGTGCGGCAGACAAATGTGCATACCTTCCGATACTGTTGAGTTACTGTTAAACTTACTAGTTTTAAAGCACTGATGATGAAATGGCAATATTTAGTATTAACTGATTCTTGTAACCACACACTATAAATAAATACAATGATATGGAAGTTTGTTTTTCAGTAAGCTTATTTCTTTCAAGTCACCACAGAGAATAAAAGAATGTGAGGTATATACTAGTAGTAAGTCAATAGATTTTCTGGGATTAGCCTTCGCCATAGCATGACCTTTTCTTATGTACAGCCCTGGCCACCGCTGAATTTGCCCTCTGTGCCCTCCAGGCTGGATTACTGTGAGGAATTCTAATTAAGGGTTTCTTTCGGAGCTCCTCCCACGTTTCCCAGAGTTGCAACCAGAGGCCCGCACAGCAGAGAGCTTGTTACCGGCCTCTGATTGCTCACAGGGAGAGGCCTGGGAACAGGGGGCAGTGCTGCCTCTGAACAATGCCCCCAGCTATGCAAACCTCCCCATGCACTTCATCTGATATTAATGGCAGAATCAAAACTCTTATTTACTGAAAAGCCTGTCAGTCACTGATAGAGAATTTAGAAACCTTTCAAAGAAGCCCTTACGGTACCTAGGGCTTTTCCACTTTCTATCTTTTATTCATTTCAATTTGAAAGTCAGAATCAGGTCAGCCTGGAAAGGTAAGCCTACCTCTCTCTCTCTCTCTCTCTCTCTCTCTCTCTCTCTCTCTCTCTCTCACTACTTTCCCTCTCTAACCACAGTGACTACTGAGTACTTATTCTCCTCTTAAGAAAAAACAAACAAACATACCATTAGAACAATTAACTTCAAATAGACATCTCTTTGAAGTACATACACATGAAGTATATATGTACTTATGTTTGTGTAACATATACTAGTAAATATATATTATCTCATCCTATATAATAAAAGCCTAATATGCAAATTGTCCCCTCAGGCAGTCTTACGACCCGGAGTTCGACCGCTCGCAATGACATGCGCTGACCACCAGGGGGTAGTGCAGACCATGGCAGGCGTCCACCATGCGCTGCAACCTCTCCCTGGCTACCTGGAGGCTGGGGTGATGGAGACAGAGGTGCGGTGAGAATGCAGGGCAGGGTGTCCAATGAGCTCGCTCTCACTCCCCCTACTACCCTCCTGCAGGACACCAGGGCCCGCACCAGGGAAGCTCCCACACTCAGGTGCTGGGTGTCTCTGAGGAGCCTGCCCCGCACCCACGTGGCCTCTTCTGGGTGAGCTAGGCTGCAGCTGCCAGGACCGCAGGGGCTGATCAGCTGGGATCCCTGGGGGTTGGCACAGGAGCCGGTCTGCTAGGCCGGCTGGGAGAGAACGCGCTGCCCACCCAGCTTCCATGCAGCACCGCTGGCCCGCGGCATTTGGCTGCATTCACCACATCTCCGCATGCGGATTTGGGCACCATGACTCAGGTGGAGGGGAGGCGTGTGGCAGCTAAGAGGCCCAGGTGCTGCCCATGGCCCAGAAGTCAGCTGGGACCTGCCCTTCCACATAGAGGCTCATGCTTTGATCACCGGCCAGGCCTAGGGACGGCACTTATATAAGAATTTCATGCACCAGGCCTCTAGTGTACACATAAATGACAAATATTTAACAGTCAAAATGATAGCCTCAAGAAGCAGAAATTAATGATGTTGGTCCTAACACATTTTGGTATAGCTATCCATTGAAACTCTTTGAGGTCCTAGGACACAGACCATAAAGTTAAGTATTTATAGACTATGCCTTGTTCAGCCCTTCTCTGAACTAGGAGAGAATAAATGCAAAGTAAAGCCTGCTCCCTAACAAATATTTTAAGGTCTGCTAACAAGATGTCATGTGCACAATGGAGTTCTATCTCAGCTCACAGCCTCCTTCACACTCAGTCTGATGCTAATGAGCATTGCAGTAGCAGGAGTTGGGAGAATAAGGAATGAGTGTCTAGATGATGGAAAACTTTGAGTAAATGGTTCTTGAACACTCACATTATTACTTTAGGTTGTTGTATATGAGCATACCCATATTCTGTTTGCAACAGAGAATGTAGCTTAAGTTAGCAAGGTAGTTTATTTAAACTCACAAGGTTATTAATCTTATTTGTGCTTTTGAAGTAAACAAAGCATTTTAGCCCACTTATAGACTACTAACTAAATAGTATATCTTTGATACTTTATATTTGTAAATTACATCACATATGGAATGCCATTTAATCTGCTTTACATTATTTTTTTCTTTTTAACGGAGAAAGGTGAGGCTTAGAGAGATTCTACAGTTCTAACTTTTACAAAACTAGTATCAGGCTATGAATTAAAAATGATTTGAATCTGTATTTATAACTGTTTATATAATCAAACTCTATAATATTCATATAATAATGCTGCTGGTAGAAATGGGGTTCTTGCAGTGTCGCAAGGAAAATATTCCAGAAGACCCATATATGGAAGATTGTGGCCAGGTAAGATTTATTTGCTGCACCAGATGCAAAATCAAAGGTGTTCCCCTGGTTTTCCAATGTCCTATCTCCATCCATCCTGCCATGAAAAGAAGTCCAATCTTGCCTTCATCAAACCCAGAAATAGGGCTAGTGTCCACACATTTTGCTCCATGCCTAGGCTAGTCCAGTCCAGCCTTTTTCACCATCCTGCTAGCTTAGCTTGTTTTCCCAGATGCCCCTAGGCTGAGCCCAAATTCAGAGTCCACACAGCTATTGAGGCAACAAGTGACTGTTCGTCTTACATGATTGCCATGGAGAGAACATGCTAAGGAATGGGGCGAGTTTGTGTACTGGGTGCACTTGTGTGTGGGTGGGGGCTTGAGAGAGAGATAGTGAGCTCTTTGTTAGCTGGGATTATATTATCTCAGGCTTGGGAAGGACCAGGAGCTTTTTCAAAATGAGCAATCAACTTCCCAAGATTTCACGGGCTTCTGATGGGTCCACCCCTCAACCAATCTATTTTCTTTCCCCAAGCTACACTGACAGGCTTTCTCGCCATCTTGACTCCCATTGCACATGTATTTACCACCCGCTTGATTGTTCTATCCCTTCCCCCAAGGATCTGGGAATAGATCAGTGTCTCCCTAGGGATTATGTGAAGCTTTTATTTCTTGGGGAAGCAAGCAGGCTTATGCTCTTTAGTTGATTATGCTTAATAATGTCTGATTTCCTTTGCTCCCTTCCTTTATTAATATATAGCTACTTATGCTAACAATAATAGTGCTGAAAATTAGGTCTTCAATAGTTAAGATACTGGCAAAGGAAAATATCAAAGATCAGTGGGTTTGGGGTTAAGAGAACTGTCCATACAATTGCACTGTCCAGGTCTGACAAATGGACTTAAATCCCAGGATCTGGTCAGGTAGATGGACCCATTTCTAAGAAAGGAGCATTGTTGAAGTAATGTGGAGAGCAGCATCTTGGGGCAGGGTGAGGACTGTGAAGGAGTGGAGAGAATAGCTAAGAGTCTGGACTTCATCAGATGTTTTAAAGCTTGGGAGAGTTTTCATCCTAAAATGATATTAATAATAATTTAAAAAAAAAACAAAGAAGCCAATTTGTATGGAAGCTGGCCATAGAAAGTTAAGGAAGGAGAAGGTATGCCACATGCTTAAGTATGAATAGTCAGGAAATAAGAAAGGATGGAATTTTAGATATACTAATGTGGTAAAGACACATTATTTAGACATTTGTTTCTTAATTTTTGAATTCTGAAAAGGACATTAGAAAAACTTGATCAAAGTTAAGTTTATTAGATGTACTATAATAAGGGAGAACACAACATTGAGAGTCTTAATGTTCTCAAAATGGGAAGTTGAGGCAACGTATTTATAGAATTTCAGGGACGGAACTGGGTGTTTTTTAAGGTGGTCTTGAGAGACTAGAAATCACTCAGAATTTGGTAGCAGTTAAGACACCCTAACTTTGGGTTGGTGGACACATAGAGGCAAGGGTCTTAAAGCAAGTCATGATCAAGAAGCTGTTAGCCTCGATAAGTAATTTGTTTAGTTGGTTCATACTCTTATCTTCTAGAAGCAGGTATTTCCTGAGCAAGCAGCTAAATTAATTTTGCTTGGTTCCAGCATAATTTAACATAAGGACAGGGAATTATCTTTAGTTTAGTTCCCATAGCCTAGAAGAATTGAATTCCAACGTGTGTGTGTGTGTGTGTGTGTTTGTGTGTGTGTGTGTGTGTGTGTGTGGAGAGAGAGAGAGAGAGAGAGAGAGAGAGAGAGAGAGAGAGAGAGAGAGAAAGAGAGAGGAAGAGAGAGAGAAAGAGAGTGGTCCCCCAAGCCGTAGGAAGAGGCTGAAAATTATAATTTAATGAATGTGAACAGTCATCATTCCCCTAATTATTCCTGAAAGTTACTGAGACAAAATATAATCCTGATCCTTCAATTATCTCAGTATTGTATGCTGAAGATATGATTCACATATTTAAAGTATTTTTCCTAAATTCTAAATTATGATGTATAACCATAAATAAATTGATTCATATTATGTTCAAATGAAGAAATAAAAATATTTTTCAACCCTGGAAGGTTTAGGGAGTTTTCAAAGGCCAATTTCCTATTAGTGATTTCACCTTGCATGTTGACCCATAGAACCTCTTTTTGCATTAGTGATCATTCACTCTACCAAAGTATGTGGCCTTGGGCTTCAATGTGCTGACTACTGTGGTCAAGGGAAACCCAGGAAGGAAGCAGGCATGGTATCTGGCCTTAGAGACTCCAGCTAATTAGATATGGAGAAGGGGGAGATGTTGCCTTAATATGTATAACCATTATAAGTTTTTGCAAAGAGTCAGAAAGGAATTCTTCATAGACAGGCAGATTTAGTTGCATTTAAAACAGAGGTTTCAGGCACATTAAAACAACAATATACAGAATCATACATTTCTCTAGATGCCTTTGCTTCTTGCTTAAAAATACATGAAGGCTGTATTTCATATTTTCTTATGACTGAGTAGTATTCCATTGAATATAAGTACCATTCATCTGCCATTTGTGACAACATGGATGGACCTTGAGAATATTATGCTACAAGAAATAAGTCAGAAAAAAAACTAAGAACTGTATGTATGATTTCACTCATATGTGGGATATAAAACTAAAACTCATAGATGCAGACAGCAGTGTGGTGGTTGCCAGGAGATGGGGGAGGGGAGACTGGAGGAAGGGGGGACTGGAGTGGGGAGAGAGCCAAGTGTATGGTGGTGGATGATGATTTGACTTTGAGTGGTGAGCACACAATGCAGTGTACAGATCATGTATCATAGAAATGTGCGCTTGAAACCCATATAATCTTATTAACCAATGTCACCACCCCAAACATAAATAAATAAAAATATATGAAGGAAATTTATTGGAAAGTGTAACAAACACCAACAAAGTACTTTACTGAAGATTATGATGATTTGATATTTTTATCAATTATTTTGACACTTCTCTGCTAATTGTCCAGGGTTTATATATTGTCTATCCAAAGCAAGGGGGGGGGGCATAATCAAATATTTTAAACATTATAAAGTGTTGTTGTTTTTTATCCATAGTTGCTTCCTGAAAAAAAAAAGAAAACTTTACATATGCTCTTAAATTAGGAAAACAAGTAACTGGTAATATATTACTTTTATTCTAAAAATAGAAGCCTAGATTGCTTAACTACATTATTTTTGCATAATTTCCCATAGAATTGTCAACATAGAAGTTTCTCATCAGAAACCTTTGTGTTATAATTAGAAAGTACTACTAACATGTTTTTTTTTTAATTATAACTGTGCAAAGATAGAATAACTCTGTGAGATAATGACTTTTTGTCAGTAGATTTTATCAACGAATGACTCTTAATCAACCAAGAAGAAATTCCTACATTGAAAGACTGAAGTAGATGACATTTAAAATTCTTAGACTTTCCAAGAGAGGGTTTAATATAAGGTCTAACTCTAAAACCTTGTTATATAAGTTGGTATGACTTTGAGACAATATAAGGACTTGTGTTCAGGAATAGAAAAATACCAGGTGGACAATATTGACTGTGGCTTGACTCACTCATACATCTGTAATGTGCTAGCAGGTAGGCTGGGCCTCCCTGGTCGAGGATGACCTGTTCCCATTATTGGTTGCCTGTCCACTAGGAAGATGAGGTTAATTGGCCTAGTCCAGGTTTGATCATATGGAGGTGGCAGAGCTCCAAGAGAGAGCAGTAACAAACATGGCATCTGTAAACTGGTACAGCATCACACCTGCTACATTCTAGAAGCACACGTACATCACAAGACCAACCCAAAATTGAGGGGTGAGGATGTAGACCCTAACCTCTTGATGAGAATTATGACAAAGTGACATGTCAAGAACACAGAGAAGGAAAGAGTTGTGGTAATTTTTGCAGTCAATCACAGTGGTGATACAAAAGGCCTGTCTGAGATTTTAGAATGGGACCACTTTAAAAAGAATTGTCTAGGAAGAGAAAATAGGTTGTATTAGTGGAAAGAGAGCAGAGTGTAGAGACTATTGAAATAGTTGATGTTTAGTTGGTATAGTGTGGTAAACTAGACTTAGTAAAGAAAGAGTAGTGGCAAAAGAAGAAACAAATGTGTCCAGTCAGTGTGTTGCAGTTGAGCATTGACCCATGAGCCAGGTGGTCACAGTTCCATTCCCAGTGAGTGCACATGCCTGGGTTGTGAGCTCAATCCCCAGTGGGGTGTGTGCAGGAGGCAGCCGATTGATGTTTCTCTCTCAGCAATGTTTCTATCTCTCCCTTCCTCTCTCTCTATAAAATAAAAATATATATATTTAAAAAAATAAGAAACAAATGTAAAAAACTGGGTAGATATTTGGTTTTCAGAATATAAAGTTCTTACTAAAATTTATTGTATTTTGTTGAAATTTACTAAATTTTATTTAAATATAGATTTAATTAAAGTCCATTTTAATTGAAACTTCCTTAGTCAATTAATATATATTTAAATTTGGTCAACTTTATCATGGATTTAGAGAAGCACTGAATATCAGTCTTTGAAAAAGCCTTCAAGGTCTTCTAATCCAATCTCCTTGCTTAACAGAGGCGAAAATAGAATATGTAATTCAATAATACATAGACTTGGTATTATTTTAACCCACAAATAAAGAGCATTTAGCATAACACAGCACAATCCAGAATCAGTGATAGTAGAGACCAGGTAATTTCCAATTATGTGTTCTTAGAAGTATTGTCAGGGTGTGACTAAAAGAAGTCTACAGGTAATATAAAATTCAATTTTCTTCATTAACTTCAACTTTTTAAGTCTTTAATAACTGATCTGCCTGTTATCCTCAATTATAACATTTTAGAATGGAGGAAACCATCGGAAAAAATCTAGTCCAGTTGTTTTAAAACTGTTTTTACGGCCTCACAGCTATGCCCTATGTGCTGCAGAGATAGCAGGACTGCGGACTCGCTCTAGAACCTGGAGCAGTTCTCCGGTTACCCATCACACATACAGGGGTTTAGGGTAGGATTTTTAGGTAAGTTTTTTTAAGAGTACAACTGCTTTTGAAAAAATAAATCACACAGTGTCTAGCCCAAGACACTATTACATGAGGATATTAAACAGAAGTCTAAGGTCACTTGCTGAAGGTAATAGAGGTAATTGTTGGCAAAACTAGGGCAATGATTCTTTTTCCCAAATTCCCCAACTTCCTCTACTTTGAGGCAAGCAGAAGAGCTATAGCAGGGAAAGGAGGAAAGAATGAATGGTATTCAAAGGCAGAACACAGCTCTCAGATGATTGCCTGAGAAATATGAAAATGACTGCAGAAGAACACACATTTGTTATGTAAATAGAGTGTAAATAGACAGATGCAGTTATAAATACAAACCATTGTATGTGAATGTCACTGATCATGCTGAGTACTCTCATTTTATTATTACAAGATGCAGATCTTAGGATTTAGCTCCGTGAAAAGAATTCATCTGTGAATCTTTTATCATACCCATTTTTGCCCTATTTTCTTCATCAGATGTGATCAGAGGGTGGCTAATCAGAGTTCTGTTTAATCAGGTATTCTGATTACTCATAGCTGTACATATTTTACAGCTAATTAAATCTTCAAACATTAAAATTCAAGTAAATACTTTCAACATTAAGCCTGTATCAAACAAAATATAATTTTTCTTTGTTGAATCAACAACTCTAAATAGCTCAGGGTTATTATGATGGGCTTCATTATCATCTTACTGCTGAATTGTGATAGAGCCTATCCACTGAGTTCCCAATCTCCAGAATACCCATGATGGGCAGATTGTGCATAAAAGCAAAAGAAAGAGAAATTTCCCTTTCTGCACATCCTGCATAAAAATTCCTGTTTCTGTTTATAAAATTTACACACTTACAAATGTTCATTCTGGATTGTAAATAAAGAGTGAGGAAGAAGCGGCCCATAGCATCTTGGTAGTTAGGAAGGACAGATGGCGTTAACCATGGGAGAATGCTTAGAATACAGAAAAATAAATTGTTACATAGTGAGGGCTCCGTTTAATACAAATGCTTGGTATAATGCAAATCAATTAATTCTTATAGTATTTTTTAAAGTTATCTTTATTGTTTATTCTTATAGTATTTTACAACAGCATCTATTAAATTTTTAGTTACTAAGACTTAGGAAATAGTATAACAAAATTAAGTCATAAGCAAGTAAAATTAAATATTCATTCCAGATGTAAACAAAAAATACAATTTAGTAATTCTCAGTCTTTTTTTTTTTCTTTTTTAAATCCTCACCCAAGGCTATTTTTCCATTGATTTTTAGAGAGAGTGGAAGAGAGGGAAAGACAGAGAGAAATATCAATGTGAGAGAAACACATCTATTGGTTGCCTCCTGCAGGAGCCCTGACCAGGGCCCAAGCCTAGGAGGAGCCTGCAACCAAGGTACTTGCCCTTGACTGGAATCGAACCCGCGAACCTTCAGTCCACAGGCTGATGCTCTATCCACTGAGCAATACCGGCTAGGGCAGTAATTCTCAGTCTTTAAATAGTTTTGAAACTAAATTTGAAAAAGCAATGTGATCTCTGAGGCAGACAATTTTTATTAAAACTATATTATTCAAAGAAGCAGAATTTCCCCATGATTACACTATAAACTGTTAGGAAAACCTCAAGGCAAAAATACATTTCAAAACCAGTTTCTCCTACAAGGTAGATACAAGAATGATAGGAAGAAGGTTTAAAGGTCGAATAAGAAAAGTTACATGTCATTATTTTCAAAAATTAAAAACCAAAATTCTGGTGTGGTCTTCATAAATTGCAAAATAAGCTTATGTCCAACAGTATGTTGTGTGTTCATCCACAAATGCTTATGTGTATGTCTTATGGTGGAGAAAAGATAAAAAGAGGGGTTCCATTTTTTTCTGTACCTTAAATTTGTCCAGGATTACTCATTTATTCAAAGAATGGTTATTGGATGTCCACATTGCATCAAGCACTGTACTCAGCACTGGTATACAACAATGGATTTCATTTGTGGGTCAGTGTCGTGAATCAGGTATTGATACCGAATTTTTGGATTGGAACCCGGATTCTTTGTCCACCGGAATGGAAGAATGAATCCATGGACAGAAAAGTGGTATAGCAAAGGTGGAGATTTATTGAAGAACAAGTACAGACTCCCATGTGGGGAGAGGGAAAGAGTCCCACAGAATGGACTCCTAAGTAGGGAGGGGGAGAAGGGTACCACTGGGTTCTTCTTCCCAATGGCTTAGATAGGCTGCAGATCTTGGTGCCTGATATCCCCTCTGATTGGTCACTATTCCCCTTCAAGTTGGTTACTATAGTAACTCCTGGGCTCAAAGGTAGAACCTCACATGTCCCATGAAGGGCTTCCTTCTCTTTATTTTGTAAATGTGACCTTTTTGGCTACTTCCAGTTCCCTTGTCTTATGGAAATATACCTGTTGCTGCCTCCTTGTCTATGGAGATGTAACTGCACCAGGCTTCCTTGTGTTATGGAAATGTACCTTCTCCCAGTCTGCAGCCCCATGCTTCTCCATGGACCCCAATTCTAAAAAATCCCTAATCCTGCCTATGTTCCCCTAAAATTCCTGCTTCAGTATCAGAGAGAGCTGGATTGCCTTGTGATTATGGAAACTTTTGTGTCTCTGTTTGTACCTTTTTATCCATAATCATTGCTACATCTAAATATTTACAATCAGTATAAAATTTTAATGACTTTAGAAACAAGTTCCCCAGATTAGACACTTTCTCTGTCATCCTCCAGCTAAAGTGCCAATAGGAACACCAAATATTCTCTACATATAAACACAACTTTCAAATTCCATAAATAGAGCCTGATATCTTGCTAGTCATTTTTATCTACATCATTGGTCTTCACAAAATTTGTTCATATGCCTTCTTCAAAGGATTTTCAAACCCATGTGTCCTCTAATAAATTTAATTTTGAATCCAAAATTTTTTTGTTGTTGTTGAGCTTTTGATTTCATACAAAAAAAAATGTCTCTCAAGCTTTGTGGAGAATCCCAAATTTTTATCACAGGTTTAAATAGTTGTAAAACTTCAATTTCTTTGGACTTGTACATACATGTGTCACATGCTCCCCATCCACCACAGAGAATTAACACCCATTGTCTAACATTCTAAAATATACAAGATCAAATTTCCTTTTAATGGTTACAAATTTTATACCATTTCTTTTTTCTGTAACTTATATTTATGTTCCACTTTCTTTACAGATTTAATATAATACTAGAGGCCCTTTGCACAAAGATTTGTGCAATAGGCTTTCCATCCCCTGGCTGCTGGCACCTATTTTCCTCCGGCACCCAGGACCCAGACCTTCGCTCCAGCCGCAGCAGAGAAGCCAAGCCTCTTCAGTCTTCAGTCTTCAGTTGTCTTCAGTCTTCAGTCTTCAGTCTTCAGTCTTGGCTCGGGCCAGAGCCTTCAGTCTTCACTCTGCACCTGCGTATGCAAATTAACCACCCATCTTTGTTAGGTTAATTTGCATACGCACCCCTGATTGGCTGGTGGGCACAGTGGAGGTACGGTCAATTTGCATATTTCTTTTATTAGTGTAGATTAATGTAATACATTTTTTTAAATTTTTTAAAATTATATTTTATTGATTTTTTACAGAGAGGAAGGGAGAGGGATAGAGAGAAACATCAATGAGAGAGAAACATCTATCAGCTGCCTCTTGCACACCCGCTACTGGGGATGTGCCTGCAACCAAGGTACGTGCCCTTGACCAGAATCGAACCTGGGATCCCTCAGTCCACAGGCTGACAATCTATCCACTGAGCCAAACTGTTTAGGGCCGTGATTGGCAAACTGTGGCTCGCAAGCCACATGCAGCTCTTTGGCCCCTTGAGTGTGGCTCTTCCACAAAATACCACGGCCTGGGCGAGTCTATTTTGAAGAAGTGGCATTAGAAGAAGTTTAAGTTTAAAAAATTTGGCTCTCAAAAGAAATTTCAATCCTTGTACTGTTGATATTTGGCTCTGTTGACTAATGAGTTTGCCGACCACTGGGTTAGGACAATGTAATACATTTTTATTCTTAAATATTTTTTATCAACTTAATCATGTCATTGTGTTACCTAACTCACATAATATATATTTTCTTAATTCTCTTAAAATTATTTGAAGTTTATTTTCTTTAAATTTTTCAATTTCCCATGAACATAAGGCCCTAATATTTTCAAAAAAAATTATAGGTTGAGTTATAATTACAGCAATCACTATTGCATGATTAATAGAAACATAATTATATTACATAGCATGTTTATTATAAAATAAAACAATAAAATTGTATAGAATGTTAACTTTAAGATAACTGGGCTTTCTTTTGTAATAAATTAAGGTGCTATCAATTAATAGTATTAAATTGCTAGAATATGAAAGAGTTCAGTAACTATTTTATCCTTCCCTAATAATTGCCTTTTGTTGTGAGAAATCTTATTAGCAAAAATAAGTAAATGGGTCTGAAAAGAGTTTTGCAACTAAATTCTCTGAATTATATTCCAAATTTCACCTAGATATCTTTCATCAGACTTTATTTTAATGATCTATTAGTGGATAGTTTGATTGTTTCCCCCCTTTAATTCTGTAGGAAAGAATGCAATAAAAATACCTGATTTGGAGAATGATTGTTACAGGTCATTAGACTCATTGAGTTGTTTAAACTAACACTTACTTTAGTGCTCCTAAGATTTTTTTTTTGTGCCTTGAGAGACATCCCTCCCTTTTGTGCAATATGAGATGATAACCCCAGTTTGGAGACAAGCAGACTTGTCTCTGTCCTTGCCTTCTTCTCCTATGGCTGCTCTGAGAACATATTACTAAATAGGCACCATTAACCCCATCCCTTCCAATATGTGGAAAAAACAGTGAGAATATGATTATGACAGAAATGGAGAAGAGACAACAGATGAAATGAGAGTGTTTTCAAAACATGATAGATAGTATAAGACAGTGGTCGGCAAACTGCGGCTCACGATCCGCGGTTTGCTGTTTTGTTGACTAATGAGTTTGCCGACCACTGATCTAGACTCTTGATTCCAATAATTACAGGCTGTTGTTGTTCCTTGTGATTTAGCCCCTATGCGATAAACAGAATAAAACATTCCACAATAGGAACCATTCTGAAAGACGAAGTACTTATTATGCAAGAAAATGACTGTGCCTCAATTTAAAATATCCGAAGACAAAATGTTTAGTTATTTTTAGTGATTTGGAACTTATGAAGAGTCATTTAAAACTTAAATCAAAATATAGTAGGAAATAGATCATTAATAGCCAGTGCCCACGATTCCCACGATGAAACTCTAGTAATCTGAACAGGAACAAATAGCTTCCACACTGGGTAATGGGCTTCTACATTTCTCAAACTTAAATCTTAACCCTAACCAGTACCAGTCCTTCCCAAGCACCTAACAACTTGTATGGGAGAATAAAGAAAGCAGCTGACTCATTTTATGCCCAATGAGACTGCTTTGGGCTCAGCTGTCCCCATCTGCCACATGGAGGAAGACTCTGAAGTCACCATACTCATCTTTGGCATCATTATTGCAGAATAATCATGCCGATGTAAAGTTAGTCTAACAAGTGTTCAGGAAATGACTAAATCAGGTGAGTATTTCATCCTATTAAGTAGGGGTAAAAGTTGATTGATACACGTGCAAAGAATGGCCAACCCCATCTATCCCAGGAATTAGATCTTCCTGTCCAATGTGAAACTAGTAGTCACATGCAGCTATTTAAATTAATTAAAAGTAAATAAAATAAAATTTTCAGTTTTTCAGCCATACTAACCTCATTTCAAGTACTTAATAGCTGCACGTGGCTGGTGGGTATCGGCTTGGGCAATGAAACTGTAGAACAAGCCTATGATGGCAGGAGTGCTGCATTAGGCAATCATCAAACAGGTGGAAAGCCAGTTTTTAGTTTTTGTATAACAGACACATGGGTTCTTTGTGATACAAACATCATATGAGTAATATAAAAGTTATATGATTCATTCCTAATAGAAATAACATGTTGATTTGTACTGATGATATTAACGTCTTTTAAATGCCATGACTATAAAGTGATGTATGGAAAGATGGGATTATGAAATTCTACCCAAGTGGCCTTCTTAAAATTGAGCAATTTACACCTTTACAAATAAGAAAATGTCAGCATGTTTAAATCAATCTCATTATGTAAAAGTAATTTGTACAGAGGTGTTCCTCTACTATTGAAAAATAAGCATTTAGAATGGATCATTGTATAAATAATAATGTTAATTTTGACATTAGGGCTTTAAATTATATATATATGTAGTGATTATTATATATAATATAGATTGATCTTATTTAGAAATTAAACTTTATGCTTGACATATGTACATATTTTAAGTGAATATTTTGATAAGTTTTGACAAATGTTTGGCTATGTAACCATAACACAGTCAGTTTATAAAATAGTCCTGTCATCCTGAAAGTTCCAATGAGCCTCTTGGCAGACAAGTCCCATCCAAAACCCATCCCTAGAGACCATTGCTCTGCTTTATATCACTGTAGATGAAATTTGTTTTATCAGAAGTTTCATGTAAATGAAATCATAAAGTATGTACTCTTTTGCATATGGCTTCTTTCATGCAGCATATTTTAAAGAATAATCCATGTTATTCATGTATTAATGAGCAATGGCTTTTTATACTGAGTGGTATTACATTGTATATCACAATTTTGTTTTATTATTGACAAGATGATTGACAGGGTTGTTTACAGTTTCTGACTCTATGAATAAAGCTGTTATGAACATTTAGACACACTTTAAAAAATATATTGTTATTTTTTAGAGAGAGAGGAAAGGTGGAGAAAGAGAGAGAGATTGATTTGTTGTTCCACTTATTTATGCATTCATTGGTTGTTTCTTTTTTTATTTTTTATTTTTTTAATTGTTTGAAGTATTAAAAATAGTAGTACATATGTCTCTTTTTTCCCCCCATTGACCTCCCTCCACCCTCCCCTTCCCCCCAGTACATGCCTTTACCTGCCCCCCCCCCCCAACCAGTGTCTTTTATCCATTGGTTATGCTTATATGCATGTATACAAGTCCTTCAGTTGATCTCTTACAGCCCCCCACCTCAAAACCTCCTCTGCCTTCCTGCTGTAGTTTGACAGTCTGTTCAATGCTTCTTTGCTTCTGTATCTATTTTTCCCCCTTTTCTTTCCTTTAAAAAATCTTGCCTCTGCAGACTAGAAATAAACATATAATAACAAAAAATGTTTGAGTCCCAATTTCAATGTCCAACAGTTCTGAGTCCCCGTTTCAATGTCAAACAGTTCCTTATGTGTACATGTCAGCAATGATATCTGGATGGTGGGCACATGGTGGCAATGCAGGTCCAACCCTCTCTGGTTTGGTCCTAGGCACGCTGCTGCTTCACACAGCTTCTGACTGCTAGCGTGGCAAGGCGTCATCAGCGTCTCCCATCTCTGGACTGTTTCTCCTCTTGTCTTCGTGGTTGGAGCAGACCTGTCAATTCCTCTCTGTTGCAGGAATCCACATGGTCTTGGAGTTGTTTTCTGAAAATATACAAACATATTCTCGACCAAAAGTTAATAAAGGAATCTTTTCTATATAATTGATTTGGGATCCTTTTTATTTTTGCCCAAACGATTTTCCTTTGTCTTATTTAGACACCATGTGTGTTTTTCATGGGTGTCTTGCTGTTAGCATTACAAATAAAAATTAATTTTGTAAAGTAAAAATTTTCTAGATGTAATTTACTTATAGGATATTTTTCCTTACATGATATTACCCTACTATCCCCCCTTTTTTGATTAATGGTTTCTTATATGTGCCCTGACCAGGAGTTAAATCCGCAACCTTGACTTATGGGACAAGGTTCTATCCAACTGAGCTACATGGCCAAGGCCTGAACACAAGTTTTTAAGTAGGCATATGTTTTCAGAACTCTTGGGTAAATAATTATGAATGGAATTTCAGGATTACAGGATGTGTAACTTTAAAGAATATTCCAAGCTACTTTAAAAACTGGTTGTATCAGCTTTATTTTCAATAGCTATATCTTATACTTACTTCAGTGTAGAGGTATCTCTTCTAGCTTTAATGCACATTTCCCTCAGTACAAAAGAAGACTCTTCAAGTGCTTACTGCTCATTTGTATACCTTCTGTGAAGTACGTGTTGAAATTTTACATCAGGTTGTTTGCCTTATTCACTCATTAACCTTCTTTATACATTCTTTACATATTCTGGATTCAAATGGGATATAGTCATTATGTAACTGTTGTCATTATGTAACTGTTGTTTATTTTCTGCAGCAGACCTGCAGAGTGTTGAGTATAAAGCTTGACACCACCTTGTTCCTCCATGATGCTGGATGGGTGGCTTTCTAGTAATTATGGGAATCAATTCTAAGTATATCATATCTATTTTACATAAATATTTCTATGTTTATTAAGGAGTTAGAACAAATGTTTAATTAATTTTCTATAAAACAAAGTAATTCTATACAATATTGTTACATATCCAGTTTCCTGAAATTTGGTACTTAAACAGAATTCCCGATATACTTTTAAACCATTAAATCTTCATAATTGGATCAATTTCATAGTCCTCCATCACAGAAGAACTGTGAGTGACTTATACTCAGTTTACCACTAGGGATAATTATACCTTACAGTGAAAATTACAGTAGGATACAACAGACTCTAGCTTTTTAACATCACTCAATTCACATCATATTAAACCATACTAACAACTTACAAAAAGTCTAGTTGTTCTTAAAATTTGTTAAAATCCAAGCCCTGCTAAAACTAATTGCTTATAAATATTTGCAGCATATCAGTTTTTAAGGCTGGCCATACTCTACAATGGTTCAACTTCATTAAGAAGATATTAAGGTCTCTTTTATAGAAGTAATTAAATTCAGTTCTCAGTTGCATACATTTCTTTTGCAAGATTAATTAAGTTTTGATAACAGAATGCTTTTTGAATAGGCTTCATCAGCTCTGTATGGTCATCAAGGGACAAGGCCTGAGCACACATGAACAAAATCAATAGCTTCCCATCTCATGTGATTTGAAATGTGCAGAGAAGCACATGCACACCCCTAACCCACTGACTCCACCAGCAGCGTCGCAATCCAGGTGCTGTTCAGGCACAGGGTAGGGCAAAAGTGGGCTTACAGTTGTGAGTATGCAAACCATTATTTAATTATTGTATTATTTTCCATAGGAACAACTGTAAACCTACTTTTGCCCCACCTTGTCCCTGTATCCCGATAAAGAATAAAAACCCTTTGTGTGAGATGTAAATGTTTCCTGAGAAGTTATCATCTTAAGTCATTTTTTAACCTTCTACTTATTTTTAAATTATTAATTAAACTCTGGTCAAGACCTCTGAGATTTGCTCTTAGCAGGGGTGAGTTTTGAAAGAGATAGATGTCCAGAGTCTAGTGGAACAAGCATCTTTGGGCACCGTAGCCATGAAGGCTTAGCATGTAGGAGCCACTGTAGAAGATCTCTCAGACAGAAAGAACAGAAAAGAGGATACAGAAGGATGCCAATAGGGATTTCAAAGTAAATGTCCTATGCTTCAAAACTGGGACATATTTTGCCATTGCAAAGATATTACAGAATCTCTTTTAGGAATGTTTATGGATTCATATATTCAGTCTATGTATAACAAGGCCAATAACAGTTGAGCAGTTTGATGTAACATTTACATGTTTACCTCATATATGATTTAGTATGTATCCCATGTTTGAGCTGATGAAATTGCCAGGTCACAGAAGAGATACCAGTTTGCTATTTCACACAACAGGCTGGCTGCCCAGACTCTGCTGCGTAGAGGAGCCTCCTGGCTCATCTATTTCTATTACACAGGTATCTTATGTGCTTGCAGCCAATTAACACAGGTGTTTATTACTGAATGGAACATATCCTTTCTCAATGGCATACATACACAGTATCAGTATCTGGATGAAGAAGAATGGGACAAATGAGTACAAAATTTGTTTATAATATAATTTATTTTTTTCAACCAAATAAACTTTTGTCCTTCATACTCTGCAGAAAGTTCAAAATGTGGCCTTTGGGTCAAAGGAAAGGCAAAGAGATGCTACCATGTCTGTCTCATTTCCTTCCTCACAGTGTGGCTAAGAAGATACTGAAACCATAGCAACTTCTGTCAGGACTGCCCCCGGCAAAATCCTGTCTAATAAAAGAGTAATATGCAAATTGACCATCACTCCAACACACAAGATGGCTGCACCCATGTGGACACAAGATGGCCGCCACAAGATGGCCAGCAGGGGAGGGCAGTTGGGAAGAACCAGGCCTGCAAGGGAGCGCAGTTGTGGGTGATCAGACCAGCAGGGGAGGGCAGTTGGGAGGGACCAGGCCTGCAGGGAAGGGCAGTTGGGGGGGACCCAGGCCTGCAGGGGAGGGCAGTTAGGGGTGACCAGGCCTGCAGGGGAGGGCAGTTAGGGGCAAACAGGCTGGCAGGGGAACAGTTAGGCATCAATCAGGCTGGCAGGGGAGTGGTTAGGGGATGATCAGGCTGGCAGGCAGAAGCGGTTAGGGGCAATCAGGAAGGCAAGCAGGCGAGCAGTTGGGAGCCAGCAGTCCTGGATTGTGAAAGGGATCTCCAACTGCCCGTTTAGGCCCGATCCCACTGAGATCTGGCCTAAATGGGCATTCGGACATCCCTCAAGGGGTCCCAGATTGAAGAGGGTGCAGGCTGGGCTGAGGGACCCCCCCCCCCGGTGCACAAATTTCGTGCACTGGGGCCTCTAGTAATTTCATAAAAAACGTTCACATGCACAAGCTGACTGCTCAGCACTCATTCATGGCCATCCCTTCTCAGTGCAGAGTAAAATCAAAGCAATTAAAGTCACTATGTCACAGTCAAACTATGTGTTGTACTGAGGTGGGGAGGACCAGTTTTCTCCCCGCATCACAGGAAAGTGATAAAGCCATGACTTTTTTGGAGGAGAAAGTACTTAATAGGACTCAATAATGACGTTGATCATTCTTATAAGTTCATGTAAATTATGACTTTTTTACTATTTGAATTGTAGCATCCAGTCAGAAGGTAAAAGAAGAATGTTCCCATCTTTTTTTTCCTGAAGGCAGACTCTTATTATCTGCAGAGTGGATAGAACAGGATGCTCTGAATCACTGGAAGAGAACAGGATAACTCGGAAGAACTTTGTTCATCTGTAGACATATTCTAAAGTACTCATGTAAGCTACCATTCTTTACAAACCTAAAACAATAATTCCTAAAATGCACTCTGCTCAGCCTGGGTATGCACTTTTCAGAATCAGTGTGAGTTTTCTTTCTGGGTGGAGCCCTAAATCAACAGACAAAATGTCATTCATAGAACAACAAGGACAACAAAAGGCTGTCAGCTGTACAAGCAAAACTTCAGGACAATAAAGCTCCTGGGCGATCTGCTGATGAATATTTATTTAGAAAATTAGAGGGGTTCCTGGGTGTGGCCTGTGGGGATCGGGCCAAAACCGGCAGTCTAATGCCGCCTGCAGCTCCTACCTGCCACTCCCCCTCATCCCAGCCCCACTGCACCTGCCACAGGTTCCTGCCCAGTCAGTCCCAATGGGGAGAGGCTCGTGCCCCCACAGCAGCACTCACCAGCCATGAGCCCTGCATCTGGCACCCATCAGTCAGCTGAGCGGCACTCCCTCTGTGAGAGTGCACTGACCACCAGGGGGTAGCTCCTGCATTGAGCGTCTGCCCCCTGGTGGTCAGTGCACATCATAGTAACTGGTTGATTGGTCATTAGGTCATTAGGTCACTTAGGCTTTTATATATATATATATATATATATATATATATATATATATATATATATATGCATGCTCTGGGAACCCTTATTAAATGTGTATAATTCTCAAGATACTGTAACCTCATAGACACTGCCACTTGGACTCAAAACCTGATCCCATAGACTCTACTACTCCATCCAGACATGGAGTTATCAGCCCAATTTCATGAGTCCATCCAAAGATAAATGTCTCTGCTCATTTGTCTTTCTATGACACTCTTCTGGTTGCTTAGCAGAGCTGTGACAAATTTTATTGTTAATATTTTTTATTTACTATGTAATGTTTGCTCTAAAGAGTTTGCAATCATTACTTGATTGTCAAAACAATCTTATTAGATAGGTATAGTTGCTAAGCTCATGTTATAGTGGAGGAGGATGAACAGCAGACTGAATAATCTTGCTAAAGTCACACATATTTGGAATTATCAATCTGGGTAAAGAACCAAGGATTATTTTATCTAAATTACCACACTTTGCTGCCTCTGTAGTACCAGCCCATGATGGATCAAAGACAAGTGAAAAGTTGGAATATTGGTGTAGTATAGTCTAAGATCCTTACTGAATATGAACATGATTTATTCATCTGATAATAGACTCAAAAGACATGTCTAACAGAGACTCCTGCCTGAAAAGGAGTAAATATTATGTTTCTTAGGGATAAAGACATCACAACATAAATACATGTTGTGGATGAAAAGGGAATAGCCTCAAAATTCTTTTGAATGGAAAGCAATGAATAGGTTTCTAGTTCAGCATGTAAGAGTCTTGGAAGTCAACACTCTATCCTAAGAAGTAAAAAATGGAACAAACTGAAAAAATCAGCAATTTTTCTTAGATGTGTAAGAAAAATGAAATCACAGTGCAAACTTCTACTCCCCAAATTGGAGCAACCCACAGGTGAATACAGAGAATCACGACTTAACTGGAGCAGAAATCTATGAGCAGAAACCATGCCAGGATGGAGAAGCCTGCATTGTAATTCATGAGTTGCTGGCGTTTCAGTGTGGACATCGCTGATATTTAAAATTCCAGGGGACCCAGGGGCCCTACACTGCTGTTAGTTTTATCTCCAGGATCTCTCCTAGGTCTTCACAGGGACATAGAGAAAAATCCCCTTGTACTTCTGGAAAGAAGAGGGGGAAAATAGCATCTTAAATTGCCAGAACATCCTGTTCTTCTTAACAAGATCTGAGCCCAGGAGAACTATTTAAGCAGAGCCTAACTACTGGAGCATCATCAGAGCCTAAACAAAGAGCCCAACTCCACCCAGCTCTAGCCTTCCTGTCCCACCTACACCCAAGGGGCAGTAAGCACCTGTGAAGCTCACAGTCCTGAACACAGGCTGCCTAGTTATAGGACTGTAGAATATTTCCCTCCCCTACATCATTAAAGCTATTTACCTACAGCTGCTCCTTTTATTCAGTGCATCATACCCATCTATCAAAAAAAAAATACAAGACACATTAAAAAGCAAAAAATAAAGTGTGAAGAGATAGAGTAATTATCAGAACCAAACACAGATATGACTAGAATATTGGAATTATCAGACTAGGATTTAAAACAAAACAAAAACCTATGATTATTATGCTAAGGGCTCTAATGGATAAAGTAAGACAGCATGCAAGAACAGATAGGTAATCTAAGCACAAAGATGAAAATTCTAAGAAAGAACCAAAAAGAAAGGCTAGAGGCAAAAAAAAATGTAACAGAAATAAAGAATAATTTTAATTAACTTATTAGACTGTACACAGTTGAGAAAAGAATGTCTTGAATTTGAGGATATCTGAATAGATAACTCCCAAACTGAAAAACAAAGAAATAAACAAACAAGGGCAAAAACAAACAAACAAGCAAAAAAAAAACCAAAAACAAACAAAAAAACAAAAACAAGCCTGGGACAACTACAAAAGATGTAACACCAGAAGGAGAAGAAAAAAAGGAACAAAAGAAATATTTGAAAACATTCACAAAAGTCGAACTCCAATTAAGGCATTAGTAAGTCATCAATTAGTTTATCAAAGTATTTAGAAACTTTTTGTCTTAGTTGGATTTATGAATTTTATATAAGGAAAATCAAGGAATCGGTTTTATTGAAGGGGACCTGCAGACCTCTACCCTGACCCCAGCTTGTTTATCCAATCAGATAAATTAAGTAGGAAAAGTAAGTACATATTTTAATTCAGATTAAATTAATTCAGATCTGCTGAGCCAGATTTTTGCTTAGTTAGCTAAACACGGAAGGGAATGAGCTTTCAGGGCATTTTGTTTTGTCTCTCCTAAAATGTATCTAAAGAAAAATTACTCAAAGTCATTAAAAATCAAAGGATAAATACCAGGGCAAGGTCAAATACTACAAACTTTGGTATAATACAAGTTCAAATTCAGAGCAAAACAGGAAACAGTTTATAAAATTTATGTAGGAAATAGTATAGATGACATTATGTGCTCATCATATAAAGAAAATAGAAGCTAATAACATAATTACAGATCAAAAGAAATGAACAAAAATGAAAACTCTACCATTTTAAATAATGAATAGCAGTGATGATGATGGAGATGATGATAAACACTAGGAATTACAAAATATTTAGAAACTTTTTGTCTTAGTTGGGTTTATGAATTTTCTATATGGAAATATAGGTCAAGCACTCAAAAATACCTATCATTTAGTAATTGTTCTATATGTGTTGGCTTTTATTATAAATTGATGATATTGATGATGTTCACTATGAGAAAGTTGACCATCATATATCAATTTCTGACTGGCAACTCTTTTTCAACTTTTCATCCTTGCTAAGAATCAGAAGTACTTCGATAATTTTTCCAGAATCTTGAATGTGCCCCCAAACAGAATGCAGCCCAGAGGGGCCAGTTTAGCATGTGGGCTAAAACAAAGTAGTCGGCAGTCCATCACATTTTCCTCCTTCATTGCATTTTAATTATCCAATTCAAACATTTTTCAGTCATACGTACATATCCTATCATATTTTATTTTTATATCATTTTAGACATTAGCCTATATATTGAGTTCTATGAGGGCAAAGACATTTTTATTTTTAAGCTTTTTCTCTCCAATACTTAACCTAGCATCCACTAGGAGGAAATGTTAAATTTCAAGTAAATAATGAATTACATGTTTCAGTAAGAGGAATAACTCTAACTTGAGAAAAGCATTTGCTGTTTATGAAGAAGATACTGACTTCGACATCTTTGTCCTTGTGGTGTGGACTCCGCAAGGGAATCCCGTGTGGGGAAAGGTGAGGCGGTAATTGCCATAGAAATCAACCTGAAGAGCAGGACTCTGGGCTCCCAGCTCTTCTTCCCACCACAATGTGTATGTTGAGCCCGGAAGATTCAGAAGGCCAGATCCCTTCAAGTCTTTTCCTCACTCTATTTCACCTGCTACAGTTCCAGCCACCTAATAAGAGCTTGGCAAATATTAATATGAACAAATGAAAAAAGGAATACATTCTGACATTGATACATGCATTCCAATTCTCATTCTCAAAATAAGTTAGTGTGTCATTGACTCTTTCACCTAAGAAGCTAACTTTCTAATTAACTCATCTTTGGAAATAAATCTAACTAATAAAGTAAAAATTTGCATTAAACCCATAGATAAAATTTTGTTATCCTCCTACATGTACTATGGCACCAACTTATTTGGTCCAGTTGCCCCCTTACTTTAGACTGTTTCATAGTTCCCTGATGCCTTTACCCCCTGATCTGGCCCCAAAGGTCATCCTGTGAGAGGGCTCACCTCTCTGGCTTCTTTAGTCCTTGCCACTGGTGATCTCTCTACTGGAATTACTACAGATATTTGTAGAATGAGTGAATGCATGAGTTAGGTAGTCAGAATTTCATTTTCTGTGTTGTTTTTAAAATGATCATTCTGTAGGTTTTTAAAATGCCTCTATCTTGAATTTTGCTTATTAACCATTTCATTGTGCATGAAACAACTTGCACTTCTTTTCCTTAAGATAAATATTGCAAAGACCAATTCTAGTTCATCATGTCACCATGTAATTACCTTTCTTCTTCACAGCCTATACTGTGAAGTGATATGTCAATGCAATTATCAGGAATGTGAGAGAAAGAGGTAACTGTCTGATTGGGCAGCAGTGTGGAATGGAAGGAGTCTCCTGGGATTGTGACTGGGATGAACCTTCTCTGGGATGCTGCTAGCTCACATTGCAAAGGACTTAATTGTGTGACTTCTTTTCAGTGTTTTTAGAGCAGAAATTTGTGAGTAATTAGGACACCAAAACATTGAAACAGAATCATTTTGACTTAAACTTCCCATTTAAGGGTAGAAATAAGTTAATTTTGCAAAGCACTGGAATGCATTTTGTGGCATTTATTAAGATAAACACATTTAATTAAAGCTTAAAATATAGAATATTCATAATTGCCATAAATTAAAGCAAGTTGGCTGCATTTTTATTGTGATAAAATACTCAGCAAGTGCCAATCTCCTAGAGGTGAACTCAGGTTGTAGTACAATGAGCTTATGGTAGCTTGCTTAACTTTAATTGCTATTCTAATTATAAGAAAGAAATATAATGCATGTGGGTGAGGCTAAAGAACATGTATTAGTAAAAGCTCAGGTTATAGAATCAAAAATGTACATCATTAAATAATTGAGTCCTAGAATTAGATATAAATGTGTCTTTCTATGTAATGGCTTAAACTTGATCTGAACATGGTCCTTATTAACTCTGAACAGTAAAATCCCTCATACATTATTTTTATTAACGCATAGATCTTATTCTACCCTGAATTCCACTTACTCATGTATTGATAAGACTAACTGTCTATCTAAGCTGAGAATTACCAAAGCTATTTTTTTTTCTGTTTAGAGGAAGCAGATGAGAAAAATTTATTTGATATGAGTAGTATTAGCAGCAGTAGCAACAATTAATGTTTATTGAACATATACCATGTGACACTTTTCCAAGAATTTTATTGGTACTAACTTATTTCTTCTGTTATGTTACTGTCACAACAATTCCTTGAAGGTTATATTCTTCTTCTTCTTTTCAAAATAAAGAAACTGTCTCCTAATTTGCCCAGCGTCCTATAGGTAGTAAGTAGGCTATGAACACAGAGAGTCAGCCTCAAGAGCCTGCCCTTTTAACCATTACACTGTAACGGTATCAGTGTAGATATGTTTAACTTGGCCATGAGAAGTTAACTTACTACAGGCAAGTTCATAAGAGAAGGATTTGTAATTTAGGCAGTAATTCGTTATTTGATAATAAAACATATTAAACTTGCCAGCAAACTGTGGGAATTTGATCAACAAGTGGTTCTTTCTGAAGGAGAATTGGGCACAAAATACCAAATTAGGTTGAACCCTAATTGCTTTGTGAATATAGAATCAGAACAAGGCAGATGAAATATTATTAAGGGTATGTCTATCAAGTTTTAGTAGTACTATCAACAGGACCTTTACACTTGGAGTATTTTAAAAGAAATAGTACTGCTCATCTATTCATCTATGATTGTTTCTGATAATCTTTTTATAGCTAGCATAATATTTAACCCCTTATAATTACGCATTTGTCTCTTCTGATCTCTTTAAAATAAATAGAGATTTTCTTTTATTTCCTTGTTTGTAACTTTACACTTCTGGCAACAGAATCTATGAATCATTTTTATTAACAATATTTTTAAGTATTATTTTCCTTGACTCTAATTTTTATAGAACAAAAAAATCAAGTTATGCTTTTTAATACCTTAGAAAGTCAACATAACTATAGATTCTGGATGAAATTCAGAAAATATTGAATGTGAAAAATAGAATTAAAATTATCCTGAAATACAAAACTAAATAGCAATTAATTATCAAACATTTATTAATGACTCAGTCTCCAAACTTATCTCAAAAGTTAATTAACAGAAATTATAGGAATGCAAAGTTACAAGATAAACAGAAGTGTAAACAATTTTATTTAGTAGGAAATCACCAAATAATGTATAAAGCGCTAATTACAGTTCAAAATTGCATGCTAAATTATGAATCACCTATGACATAGAGGGCATGTGGTCTAGTAAGAGGAATAGGAGCAACAACCAGAGAAGGGCTTGGTAACAATGTTGAGATTATAATTAATTTCTTTTCATTCAAATTTAGATACATTTTTCATTAGCCTATGGCTTTCAGGAACACTTATTAATAATTCTAGCTGTTACCTACAACAGTCCTATCAATTATTGCTTTTAGTCATTGACTTTAACACATTTTGTTATCATTGCTAGGGTTGCACTTTCTGTTTTAACCAATATTTTTTCATGCCATAAAAAAATATATCTATTAATTATATAAAACTGAAAACTTTGGAAAATGTTGAAGTACAAAAGTTAAAGCAGTCATATTTCTTTAACCAACAGAAAACAAATTCAAGGTATTAATATATTTTCTCTCTTTTATATTTAACTTAAATGCTTGGCTTATACATCATATATTACAGATCATATTTTTCTTTTTAACATCACCTTTTGAGTAATTTTCTATACTACAAACCTTCACAACCTGCATCAGATTATTACTTTATAATGGATTCTTAGAGATACATCTATTAGGGTAAAGGACTTTTCAAATCCTGTTTTTTTATTATTATAAAAATGTTGTATTATTTTGCAGTGTATGAAAGTGTCCAATTTACTTCACCTTCATTAATATTTGTATTAGTCAGGGTTGTACAGGGACATAGAAGCAATAATATACATATATATAGAATGGGGCAAAAGTAAGTTTACAGCTGTGAGTACAAAAAACAGAGTTTATTCTTATATTAACATTTATTAATTATTATATTATTTTCCATATGAACAACTCTAAGCCTACTTTTCTCCCACTCTGTATATGTATGTGTATATGTAGGTATATATTTATTATAAAGAATATATAAATATACACACTATATATGTGTGTATATATATATACATATGTGTGTATATATATATTTATATTTATATGAATATATATTTATATTTATATAAATATATATATACATATATATATGTGTGTATATATATATATATATATATATATATATATATACATATATATATATATATATACGGAATTGGCTTATATGATCATGGAGACAATTTGTTTCTCTTCTTATTTCAACCTAGACTCTTTTTTATATTGAGTTGCTAGAATTCTGCTTATATTTATTCTTTATACTCTAAATGTAACAAAATTTGTTATATGGGTTCAAATTTTATTTTTAATTTGTTTAACATTTCTAATAATTTTATATGTCATTTTAATTGACTATATTTTAAGCATGACTTCCCCCAAGGAAGGTTATCTCCATTTTATCTGAACTTTGTAGAATGAGTAATGCCTGGAAAGTTGTCAAAATAGTTAATTCTATTCATAGAGTGTGGATCTGTTAGTTTCAGTGTTATTTTGTGACACTTGTTGACACTGTCTACATTTTTATTGAGCCCTTTTATATTTTTAGCCTCCTGTTCATAGCCTATGAAATCCATGCCACACCAGCTACTTTCAGGGAGGACATGGGGAATAACGGCAAATAAAACTTTCACACAAAAAA
The DNA here is from genome assembly GCF_963455305.1 of Plecotus auritus. Lineage (NCBI taxonomy): Eukaryota > Metazoa > Chordata > Mammalia > Chiroptera > Vespertilionidae > Plecotus > Plecotus auritus. Next base: position 123,916,072 of record NC_137775.1, read on the forward strand.
TGTGCAGAATAGTCCAGCTGTGTGGCTCAGTATTGAGGTTCAACCTATGAACCAGGAGGTCACTGTTTGATTCTGTCATGGCACATGCCTGGGTTGTGGGCCGGATCCCCAGTAGATGCCATGCAGGAGGTAACCAATCAATGATTCTCTCTCATCATTGATGTTTCTATCTCTCTCTGCCTCTCCCTTCCTCTCTGAAATCTCTGAAAAATTTTTTTCAAATGTGCAGAATAAAAAGGATGCTCATGGGTGGATGTGGACTAAGAAAGCTAGAAAAGGAACTAACTAATCTGATAGCAGTTCAACAAACCTCTAAGAAAAATAAAGGCAAAAATAAATGAACAGGCCTACATTTAACAAAAGCTTCTGTGTAGAAAAGAAAGTGCCAACCAACTCAATGGGAGAAGATATTTGCAAACAGCAGTTCTGACAAGGGGTTAATATCCAAAATCTGTAAAGAACTTATACAATTCAACACCAAACAAACAAAAAATTCAATTAAAAAATGGCCAGAGGAGGACCTGAACAGACAAGTCTCCCAAGAAAACATACAAATGGCCAACAGATGTATGAAAAGATGTACAACTTCACTAGCTATTAGGGAAATGTGAATCAAAACTACAATGAAATAGTACTTCACACCCATTAGAATGACTATTATGAACAAGGCAAGTAATAATGTGCTGGAGAGGATGTGGAGAAAAAGGAACCCTCATTCGCTGCTGGTGGGAATATAAACTGGTACAACCACTATAGAAAACAGTATGGAGGTTCCTCAAAAATTCAAAATAGAGTTACCATATGACCCAGCAACCCCTCTTCTGGGTATCTACCTGAAAATTTTTAACACATTTATTAGCAAAGATATATGCACTCCTATGTTCATTGCAGCATTATTCATGGTGGCCAAGACATGGAAACAGCCATAGTGTCCTTTCTCAATAGATGATTGAATAAGGAAGATGTACATAAATACAATAAAATACTACTCAGCTCTAAGAAAAGATAAAATACTGCCATTTTCAACAAAATGAATGGACCTTGAGAATATTACGCTAAGTGAAATAAGTCAGTCATATGTGGAATATAAAACTCTAAGTCATAGACAAAGAAAACAGTATGGTGGTTACCAGAGGGAAGTGGGGATGGAGGAGATGTACAGGGAAAAGGGGACAAAATGTATGGTGACAGAAGATGATTTGACTTTGGGTGGTAAGCACACCATACAATATACTGATCATGCATCATAGAAATGTACACTTGAAAACTACATAATCTGATTAACCAATGTCATCCCAATAAATTTAATGTTCATAGCAGTGTTATTTACAACTAGTGGCCTGGTGCACGAAATTTGTGCACATTAAAAGGGGGACCCAGAATCAAGTCCCCACCCACCCACATGTGCCTCAAAATCGCGTGAGACCCAGACCTGGCTGCCCCCCCACCCACATTGGGTTAGATCCAGACCCAGCCAGTCCCACCCTTGTCAAGCCCTGCAGGGCAGGGGGGCGTAGCCTCAGGTCCCCTGGCCTGGTGCCAGGATGGGGGGTGTGGCCTGAGGTCCCCCAGATGGGGCGGGGACATACCTTGAGGTCCCCCATCAAACCCCGCCTGGTAGGGGACATGGCCTGATTATCCCTTGTCAAGCCCTGCTGGGTGGGGGGCATGGCCTGAGGTCCCCCATCATGCCCCACCAGGCCAGGGGGGTGCAGCCTCAGGTCCCCCGGCCCAGCACTGGGAGCGGGGCACAGCCTCAGGTTCCCCATCAAGCCCCACTGGGGGGGGGTGCGGCCTGAGTTCCCCCGACCCAGCACTGGGGGTGCACCTTGAGGTCCCCTGTCAAGCCCCACCAGGGTGGAGGAGGGCGTAGCCCAGCTGTGGGCAAACTACGGCCCATGGGCTGGATCCGGCCCGTTCGGCTGTTCTATCCGGCCCGTGGAGCCAAAAGAGCGGAGGGTTCTCTTGCTCTCCCCTCCGCTCCTTTACTTTGAATTTATATTAGTTCACACAAACACTCCATCCATGCTTTTGTTCCGGCCCTCCGGTCCAGTTTAAGAACCCATTGTGGCCCTCAAGTCAAAAAGTTTGCCCACCCCTGGCGTAGCCTCAGGTCCCTATTGATTGCTTATTAAGGCTCCTTAAGGAATCTTGGCCTCAGCTGTGGGTGCAGCTATCTTTGTGATGGAGTGATGGTCAATTAGCATATTCCCTCTTTATTAGGATAGGATAGCTAAGATCTGGAAACAACCCAAGTGGCCATTAGTAGATGAGTGGATAAAAAAGCTGTGGTACATTTACACAGTGGAATACAAGGAGGCTCTGAAAAAAAAAAAAAAAAAAAAAGAGCTCTTACCCTTAATGACAGTGTGGATGGACCTGGAGAGTATTATGCTAAGCAAAATAAGTCAGACAGAGAAAGACAAATATCACATGATTTCACTTATTTGTGGAATCTAATGAACAAAATAAACTGACAAATAAGATAGGCCCAGAGGCATGGAAACATGGAAGAGTATGACAGACCTCTGAGGGGAGGGAGGAATGGAGAAGGAAAGAGATTAACTGAAGAACATATATGCATATTTGCATAACCTATGGACACAGACAATAGTGTGGTATAGGCTTGGGGAGGGGCTGGAGCTGGGTGGAGGGGATTAAAGGGGGATAAGTGGGGGGCATCTCTAATATTGCCAACAATAAATAAAAATAAAATTTAAATACAATTTAAAAAAATTTAAAAATAAAAATGAAAATAAAATTGAGAAGTTTAATAAAAAGAAGAAATGTTTTGTGGATAAGCTCAGAGCTCCAACTTACATTGTACCACCATTATCCTGCTACCTACCCACCCTGTTTCTTCTATTCAATGAATCATCAGAAACAATCTCAAAATAATGTGTCTTTATCTCATTGTAAGAAATTTATGTTTTAAAAAACCAATTATTATGATTCTTAAGAAAGAAAAATCATTGAACCTGAGAGAACAAATGGAGTTCTATAATACTGTTCAAACTAATAAAATATAAATCGGTCCTTCTATTTCACCTAATTATGATCTCTAAATTTCTCCATGTGTAAGTATGGGTGTGACTTCCTATTCTTGTGTTTGGTTGTCTGTACACACAGGTGTCATTTGTTGTTGATGCAGCAAAATTCCTGGCCTGGATCAGATGCAGGCTGTGTTTACTAGACTCCTATGTACAGTAGGTGAGACATCACTGGAATTATTATACAATGGTCAGTGCTACTTGGTATTTATCCCATTATTTTTCCATAGCTTGTACTGTGCTCTCTGGAGTCACTGAGAAGGAGACCTTTTTCACAGCAGAGGGGCCTTGATTAAATCTAGGAAAGGATAGGTCTCTGCCGAGGCAACAGAGGACACCTGATCTCAGGGGACAGCAGATTACCCGCAGAGCTTCATCTGGGAAGAAGGAAAAAACATCTTGAGAATGAGTTCTAATTGTTCTCTTTATTTTATATATTTGCGTTTTCCTAAAGAATATTGTATAACACACTCCATCGTTTTTAAATCAGTTGCTCATGCTCTTTCACGACTCACTGAGACATCATTCTCTCCATAATATATCTGAAAGCAATATACAAGAACTTTAATTTAGTGGGTATTCCAAGAAAAATTGTTGTTTCCTTTGATGTTAAAATAATGAACCCAAAGCCAAGCTGCCAGGCCTTAATGCGTACATAAGGAGATAGATATGGCTATAGGAAAGCCAATGTTTGAAATGAGAGGTTATTTATGGGCCACGAATTGATGTTATCAGGAAATAATCCTGCAATAATGCCTCCTCCATTTTATTAATGCCTGACACTTTACCATTAGACCTCTGATTGTTTTTCTTTCTTAGTTTAGATCGAATAGAAGTTTCCTACTGCCATCAAATAAAGTTCAAATGCCTTGTGTTGGCATATGATGTACCCACAGCACAGTCCCTGCCTGTCTCTTTAACCTCCTCATCCATCTATCTCTCTCACATTTTTTTCCATGCTCAAAGGAATCATATAATATCCAAACCCAGAGATTTGTGGCCAAAAAAGAGTACTTAGTTACTAATTATGCCAGGACAACAGGTATGAACTAGGATGATCCCAGAAAATTTAGGACATATTGTCACCATGTCTCTTGCTCTGGACTTCATGCATCACTCATAATTTCCCAAATGCATCACTTTGTCCCCACAGCCATATCGCTGATCATGCCACTCCTTAGGACTGAATTGCATAATCTCTCCTTTGATTCAACACACCTGTACAGCAAATTTGCTTCAAGTTCTAGTACAAGGGATGCCCTTTCTGTACCACCACTGTGCGGGGTGTATGACCTTTCAATGAACAAGTGCTGTGGGAATAAGTTGTACAGCATCTGTCCCATTACAAATGCCCAATAAATAAGTGGACAGAAACACACTCCATGCATTTAGAATTGTGACTCATCTGTCTCAGAGTTTTGATAAATTGATCTCCTCCATGAAATAATTTTAATAAATAGAATGAAAAGAAATGTGGGTTTCAGGTGCCTTGCAGAATTAAGAAAAAGGAGCAGCATTTTCAGTGGAAAAGAGTTCAGAAAAACAGCATTAAGCATGAGAAGACTTTACCTTCTTCCCAGTTTCTGCAGAGGCCGGACCCATCCGAAGCTGTTTGTTAGGTTCCAGGAGTTGGTCTATTCTTAGAATGAAGTACTTTATTTTTTTTTTAAATATATTTTATTGATTTTTTACAGAGAGGAAGAGAGAGGGATAGAGAGTTAGAAACATCGATGAGAGAGAGACATCGATCAGCTGCCTCCTGCACGCCCCCTACTGGGGATGTGCCCGCAACCCAGGTACATGCCCTTGACCGGAATCGAACCTGGGACCCTTCAGTCCGCAGGCCGACGCTCTATCCACTGAGCCAAACCGGTTAGGGCTGAAGTACTTTATTTTAATTGAATAAGCCAAACACTCATTTTGCATTTAGAATAGAATTCTAAATTATTTTTTTCATTCTCTCTTGTCATCTGAAAGCATCTAAGGTAACACAATTTCCAACAATTTAAAAAAGAAATGGTTTCAATTCAACTGGCCTATATTTTATGCCTTTAAAAAATTAACTGCTATCACAGCTCAATGTGCCAAGTGTCAACCTTATCAAATTTCTCAGTGCCCAAGAAAATGAATGTAATTGCTTCTTCTCTATGATGTGTTGTACATAATTGGCTTCCTATCACAAACCAGCTGGAAAACATTCATAATTCTGAAAGAAGTCTGCATTTGCATGCAGATCATAGGCTTATGTGTGTATTTCCACTTTAATGTAAGTTGTGACAAAAATAAAGTTTTGTTTACTATAAGGAAACTAACAAAAACAATACTTTTGAAGATACACACACACACACACACACACACACACACATATATATATATATACACATATATAAACATATATGTATAAAGCTGTTGAGGTCAACTATATGATGTTTCTTTGACATTTTATATCCTATTACTGCAATTATAATCTCATGTTACTAAAAGTGTTTTAACATAAAAAGGGGTGTTAGAATTGAGATTTAGATATTTTCTGTAACCACTTAGAAACCCATGTAAAACATGGATGCCAATACTGATATTTATTCAACTAAAATTTATAGAGCACGTGCAATTTGTCAGATATGCTGAGTGCGAACTCATATCCTGTATTTACTTAATTGTACCCCAATCATGTTGACTACTAGCATGTTGGAGAGATCTTAGATCATGACACAGGGGAACCAAATAAACTCACCTGTGTAAAATGCACCACTTATCTGCTAAGAGCAGAAGAGTGGACTAATAGACCCCGTTGCTGTCCCATGGACCCATTACTGTATTTGTCCAGAGCCATGCTTCACACTGGCTATTTCCATTATTGCCCATGTTGAGACTCGTCTTGTTGAGGACTTGGGTTGCGGGCTCCCCACCGGCCTGGCTGAAGTTTCTTAGAACTCTTCTGCAGTCCTACACTCTTCATATACTGCCCTTCCTTCTTCCCCTCTTCTCCGCTTCTTCATCACTGCCTATAAGCTCTGTCCACCTTCTCCTGCTTCCTCCCTTTTGTCTTCATTGGCACTTCTCCCAATAAATATCTTAAACTTCTAATTTCATTTTCTGATCTCAAAAATCTCTGAAAACACACTGGATTTATATTCCCAAATACTATTTGTTTTCAGGCCCTGCTGAGTGGAACAGAACAAGGTGCAAACCTTGAGAACCTTATGCACCCCTTTACCTAGATCCCCATCAAGTTGAGCAGACACATGCTGTGTACTCCTGTCTCCAGGCCCCTACTGCCACTGTTTACTTCCCAGGTCCATCAACATTTTGGAGATCCACGGCCTTGTTGAAAATCTGGTGAAATATATACACCCTTTCTCGTAGTAAAGAACACTTGCACACAAAAATAATATATTATGCACATTTTCAGAGGTTTTGTGTGTTAAGAACCTATAACTAAATGTTATTTTTCTGAGGAATAAAAAAGCTATTATAATTAGGCTTAACATTTTATATTGACAGGATGTTATTAAGATAATTGGTAAAATCTGGACAGGTTATATACATTATATATCAGTCCTGTATCAATGTTAATTTCCTAACGTTGATTATTATACTGTGGTTATGTGAGGCAATATACTAGCTGATAGGAAGACATATTGAAATAATTAGGGGTTAAGGGGTCATATGTTTGTAATTTACTCTAAAAATTAGGAAAAAATGAATGTATATAATAGAGAGAGACACACACACACACAGAAAGATATGGCAAATATTCTAAAATAGTAATATTTGGGAAATCCGAGTGAAGAATCCATGGGAATTCTTTGCAATCTTGTAGCTATCTATAAGTTTTGTAGCTCAAAATTAAAAATTAAAAAAAATTAATCTTAAGTGATAGCCAAAAACGTACTTTCTTAGTATTATTTTATTTGAGGTATATGAGACCAATCACCTTCATTCATTACCTTAGCCAAAAATACACATTCTAACATTGTTACTATTGTATTCAGGACTTAATAACTAACAACTGCAGATAAATAATTATAAACCCTTAGAGCTGTTAACTTTAAAATTAGTAATTAGAAACAAAAAAAATAATAAATCCGCAAGTAAAAATGTCCAATTGCTAATTATGTTCAGTTTAATGAAGATTCTAACTAATAGGTTCATCTTTAATCAGTAAGCATATATGGATGCAGATGATAGTGTGTCTGTGTGTTGAGTATAAGAGAGGCAGAGGCTTTGTGACTCAATCAGAGCATTTGTTGCTCTTCTCTTTCTCAGCGTTTGTTCTTTAAGCTCCCAACAATATGTCTTGGCACCATGGGGCTATCACTGGAATTTTCCCATGTCTGACATCTATAAAGCAGATGACTATCAAAATGACATAAATTAAAATCAAAATAGAAAAAGAGAAAGGCCAAAATTGTGGAAGAAAGGGATTGCAGTATTTGCTAAATAGCATGACCTGATACATGAGAACAACATAGGAACACACACAAAGGGCTTGATTGAAGATTCCTGCCTGTTAATTAGGGAGGACAAAAGAACTCCCTTGATTCCAACTGAAGCCACTCTCAAGTAGCCAAAACCTGTCTATACTTATCATTTCCATAGATAAAAATTGTTCAATTGACACACTTCTCTATGCTCAAATTACACCATAAGTTCCCAATACATGTGTTCACACAAACCAATCTCTGACTATTCTTCTTTTGGTTGCTCAAGGGCACAAAGATGCCATGAATTCTGGAAAGAAATTTTGGAGATAGTTTAGTCCAACCTCCTCCCAATGCAGGCATTGCATATAAACATGAACTATTGTTACTGAGAATTTACTTTATAATAAAGTTAGAAAGTACAATTTTTGTAGAAATAGAGGTGTAACAGTGAAACAAACTCAGCCTTTGTCTTTAAAAATAATATTCCTTTGTAGTTAGAATATATATTAAGACTCCTTTTTTAGCCCAGCTGGCATTGCTCAGTGGAAGAGTGTCAACCTATGAACCAGGTTCCATTCCTGGTCAGGGCATATGCCCAGGTTGCAGGCTTGACCCCAGTTTGGGGCCGTGCAGGAAGCAGCTGATCAATGATTCTCTCTCATCATTGATGTTTCTATTTCTCTCTGCCTCTCCCTTACTCTCTGAAATCAATAAAAATATATCTAAAAAAAGAACAAAGACTCATTTTGTAGATGATATAACTAACACCAATCTTTTATTAAGATTTACCATTGATACACACACATGCACACACACACACACACACACACACACACACACACACACACGAAGAAGGGTATTCTCAAGAGATTAAATCAGTTTCTTCAGGAGAAAAAAATAAAAGCAGTGTTTCTGTGCCAATAGCCCTTTTCTTGTAGTTTGCCAGCCAGAAACTAATGTGTCACTCTCCATACATCCTATCTTTGTGGCATTTTGAAACTCTTCACTAAGAGCTTTGAATGTGAAAGTGGAGGTGATGATGGAAGGGCCAAAGTTCATTGATGGTACCAAGCATACAGGAAAGCTAGAGTGTAAGATGATATGAGATTCAAGAAGACTCATGTCTCTCACCTCTAGCAGCTTACTGGAAGAAAATACAATCAGTCATCAGAATCATGAGCCTTAGATCAAAGAGAGATCGTTTTCAGGCCAATGGTTGAAGACCTCTTGTGAGAATCACCAGATAAAGAGCTTCATAACCACCTCACTTCACCTCCAACACACACACACACACACACACACACACACACACACACACCCACGTGCATTTCTCCAGTCACAGGAAGATGGATGGGTGCTGCACTAGGTAAATAATTATCTGTCCTCCATTGCCAAAGACCTGCTATATTAGAACTTCCATAGTCTTTTACTTTTCATACCTTAAATCTCTTATTTTGAGAAGTATGTCCTATCCAAAAGAAAATACAGTTATCTTTAAATTTTAATGAGATATATATTTGTTTATCACCTTTCTAAATAAAGTCCTCACTTATTTATTCAAAAAATTGGAAATATTGAGATTAGCTTTAATAATTAAGCATGTCCAAACAAGAGATGCAGGGAATTGGAGAAGAGTAGATCAGAGTAATCACAGTTCATTGACATTTGGTAGTCTGGAGATCAGCTCAGTTTCAGGATTGTTATCTGAACTCAAGATTGATTTTTTTATCTATCTCTGGAATTAACCTTCTGCTATAACTCAATTACAGTTTACATTCAATATTATTTTATACAAGTTTCAGGTGTACAGCATAGTGGTTAGACATTTATATAACTCACAAAATGATCCCCCCAATTAGTCTAGTACCCATCTGGCACTGTATATAGTTATTATCTTATTGTCTATATTTCCTATGCTGTACTTTATATCCAATGGCTACTTTTGTAACTACCAGTTTGTACTTCTTACTCCCTTCACCCAGCCTCTCACCTAGCCTCCCATCTAGCAGCCATCAGTTTGTTCTCTGTAGCTATGAGTCTGTTTCTGTTATATTTGTGCATTGATATTACTCTTTGGATTCAATATAAAAATGGAATCATATGGCATGTATTTGTCTTTCTCTGTCTGACTTATTTCACTTAGCATAATATCCTCTAGGTCCATCCATGTTGTTGCAAATGGTAAGATTTCACTTTTTTTGAAAAAAAAAAAAAGAAATGAAATGAAAACACTTAAAAAAATAATAGTCCATTCAGACAATGTACACCATAGAAATATTTTTGTTAACTGCCTCATTACTTTAAAAGAAAATCTTTCCCTGAAATTTCATATAATGCTAACTTGAAAGAAAAATGTGGATATGATGCTTTAGTGAAGAGATTTGTAGCCTAGTGGATAATACAGATAACACAGATGGGAAAACTAGCCTGCTAGTTGTTTAGTTTTCAACATCAGGCAAATTCCTACAGCTCTACATGCCTCATTTTCCTTGAATATAAATTTGAGATAATACTGGTTCCTAATTTATAAAGTTATTATAAGAATTAAATGAATAATGTATTAAAGCACGTAGCCCAGTTCCTGGAACATAGTAAGTTTTCAATAATTGTTATTATCTTTTATTACTTAGCTTAAAGAATTTGAAAATTAAAAACCATGTTCATATCTGTTCGATAGGAAAGAACCAATCATTATTGAAAAGCCATTCAGTATTTAACCTCTATTCCTTCCTCTTCTATATACAAGATTCATTAGCTCCTTAACACAGATAAAGAAATTGATAACTTTAAAGGCTCAGTAATCTGCCAAAGTATCAGAGAGAAGGTACAACAATGAGGATTCAAGCTCAGGTCTTTTATACCAGCTCAGATTGCTTTTCAAGTTGAGATCGGGGTAAAAATTATGATAGACTGAGACTATTTAAGTGACATATTTTCTTAGATATGAATTTCCAAGTCATAAATATATTTTTATATAATTTCCATGGAGTTTTACAAGGGTCAACTCTGACATAACATAGATCCAAGGCAAAGGTTTTGTGGCTTCTTTGCTGTCATTATTTCTTTCCTTCTCACCCTTTTCATCTTCGAAGAAAACATTCCTAGTAAAAGAAGAAAGAACAGGGAAGAGGTGGAAGGAAGGATAAAGGATCTGCAGCTCACTCTTTGCTAGTGTTGAAGAAAGACAGCCTTCACAAGGGGTGGCTGGGCAATAGACAATGCTGGGCTGGGCGAAGAGGACTGAATGCTAGAACCCTCCTTAGGGAATTTGCTGTTGAAAATGGTTTATAAAACTGCTCCATCTTCTGGAAGCGTGGTAAAACAGTAGAGTCAAGTTGGTGTAGTCAGACTCGCCTTAGTGAAAATCACCAGCTTATCGGATCCCCCATGCCCTTGTAGTAATCGGGATGTCCTACATGGATAGACAGTTCTTGATTTTCTCACATCCCTCTGGCCAGGAGTGAACACTTTATACAGATTAGTTGAATACAGTGGGTGAAATAATTGTATTCTGTGAATGTGCACACACCCACAGGCATGCACTAAAAGCACAAAATAAGGTGCACACGTGCATGTATTTGTACAGATCACATCAGTATGTTATTCTAAACTCTTTTTCTGACCATTACCACCTGGAATGGTATTCAGAAAAATTCTTTGTACATTGTCTGGGGTTTTAGGTACAATAAAGTATTTCCCAAATGTAAAAAGAAAATTAAAATTCTATCTTTTTATTGTTAAATAAATTTGAAACAACTAGATGGATGATGACCAGATTTGCATGGTGTGTTTATAGAATAGGACTAATATAGGGTTCTCATGATCCTGTTTCAGGTTATCCTACTAGGCACATCAGAGAAACAAGCAGTCATTTTTTCAGAAGATGGAAAATACGATTCCAAGGTGTGCCTTGTGATCTACAGTGACATCCATGTAAATCATGACATCATGAACAGAGAAGACTAGCAGTGATTTCAACTCCAAGCTCCAAATTGGAAGTCTCAGTATCTGATTCTCCTAACTCAGTTGCTGATTTGTAATTGAGCCTCTCCTCACATGGACGGGTCTCTAAAAAGGTTATGGAAACACAGACTTATTTAAGGATGGTCAATATTCTCAAGAAAAAACAGGGATCCCAGGTACATGAATAATAAAATTAAAGTTTAAATAAAAGAGATCATGTTATTTATACCTACAGGTTTTCATATCTTCCACCATGATATAAAATATCATTTTGTCTGACACTTCTCTGAAGTCATTGGCTAACTCCCTCCTTCTCAATTCCCGTAGGATTCGTGTCTGGTTTACCCACTTCATACAGGATCCGATTGAGAAAATACTGGTCAGAAAGGAGAGAGGAAAGCTCTGAATACAGGTATAGTTTGTGATTCTGTGATTCTAGACAAAATAAAGGCACTCTCCAACTCCCTCTTGACCTACAACTTCACAGTTTTGCTTCAGTGAAATGAGTTATTGACAAATCCAGAATCTTAGAGTATTTGTGAAGAGTAATGTACATTTTCAATGTACATTTCTCAGTGCTAAACATTAGCACTTGACAAGAAAACATGAAAATTCCTCTCTAAGTATCACCCTTCTCCAAAAAGTTTCCACTAATTGTAGCTACTTAAAGTTCATCGGAATATCTCCCTTCTTTTAGCACCGCTGTCTCTCCCTTCTTCTCTGCACCTTTGGTAAGCACACAGTCCTTATTCTTAGCTCCTAGGGAAGTGTTCTTCTCTCATGGGCTTCTGAGAGAACTGTTTTTCTCATAATAAGCAGTCTTCTGCCATCAGAGCACTTATCTCCACCCACATCCCTTACAGCCTCCACTTCTGTTCCTAGTCCGAAGCAACATTGCCCTTGACACCTCTTAAGCTAGTCTCTGAAAAAATGCTCTTGGAGTACCCAGCATTCTTTGTTTTTTAAATTTTTATTTTATGATGGTGAGAACACTTAGCATGAGACTTAACCTCTTAACAGATTTGAAGTGTACAACACAATATTGGTAACTATAGACATAATGTTTTACAGCAGATCTCTGGAACTTCTTCACTTTGCATTACTGAAGCTTTGTACCCATTAATTAGAAACTTCCTGCCTTCCCCTCCCCCATCACCGAGCAACTACCATTTATTTTCTGCTTTTATTAGTTTGGTTATTGTAGATACTTCATATAAATGAAATCATGCAGTATGTGTCCTTCTGTGACAGGCTTCTTTAACTTAGCATAATGTTCTCCAGGTCCATCCATCTTATTACATAGTGCAACATTTCTTTCTTTTTTCAGGCTGAATAATATTCCATTAAATGTATACTTCACATTTTTCTCTATTCATTCGATACAGCTTTTAGGTGTTACCACATCTTGGCTGTTATAAATGGTTCAATGAACTTGGGAGTGCTTACATGTTTTTGAGATCCTAATTTCTTTTCTATTGGATAAATATACAGAAATGGTATTGCTGGATCATATGGTAGTTCTGTTTCTAATTTTTGAGGAACCTCTATACTGTTTTTGCATAGTAGCTTATAAAGCATCTTTTCTATCTCCCCTAACTTTTAAAAATTATGCCATATGACAAATTCACCAATAAGCATCTAACAGCAAAGTGTAAATAAGTGAATGTGTATTATAAGAATACTAGAGGCCCGGTGCACGAAATTCGTGCACAGGGGAGGGGGGTATGCCTCAGCCCAGCCTGCACCCTCTCCAATCTGGGACCCCTCGAGGGATGTCCGACTGCCCGTTTAGGCCCGATCCCGGTAAGATCGGGCCTAAACGGGCAGTCGGACATCCCTCTCACAATCCAGGACTGCTGGCTCCCAACTACTTGCCTGCCTGCCTTCCTGATTGTTCCTAACCACTTCTGCCTGCCAGCCTGATCACCCCCTAACAACTCCCCTGCCAGCCTAATTGATGCCTAACTGCTCCCCTGCCAGCCTGTTTGGCCCTAACTGCCCTCTCCTGCAGGCCTGGTCACCCCTAACTGCCCTCCCCTGCAGGCCTGGTCTCCCCCAACTGCTCTCCCCCGCAGGCCTGGTCACCCCTAACTGCCCTCCCCTGCAGGCCTGGTCACCCCTAATGGCCCTCCCCTGCAGGCCTGGGTCCCTCCCAACTGCCTTTCCCTGCAGGCCTGGTTGCCCCCAACTTCCCTCCTCTGCCAGCTTGGTCACCCCTAACTGCCCTCCCCTGCAGGCTTGATCACCCCCAACTGCCCTCCCTTGCAGGCCTGGTCCCTCCCAACTGTCCTCCCCTGCTGGCCTGATTGCCCACAACTGCCCTCCCTTGCAGGCCTGGTCCCTCCCAACTGCCCTCCCCTGCTGGCCATCTTGTGGTGGCCATCTTGTGTCCACATGGGGGCAGGATCTTTGACCACATGGGGGCAGCCATCCTGTGTGTTGGAGTGATGGTCAATCTGCATATTACTCTTTTATTAGATAGGATAGAGGCCTGGTGCATGGGTGGGGGCCAACTGGTTTGCCCTGAAGGGTGTCCCGGATCAGGGTGGGGGTTCCCTTGGGGTGTGGGGCAGCCTGGGCAAGGGGCCTGTGGTGGTTTGCAGGCTGGCCATGCCCCCTGGCTACCCAAGCGGAGGCCCTGGTATCTGGGGTTTATTTATCTTCTACAATTGAAACTTTGTAGCCTGGAGCAGAGCCAAGCCTTCTGCTTGCTCTGTGGCAGCAGCCATTTTTTTTTGGATTTATGTATCTTCTATAATTGAAACTTTGTAGCCTTAAGCGGAGGCCTGGGCCAGCCAGGGTGTGTGGAGAGCTTGGCTTCCTCCATCACCAGGGGAAACCCTAGCCTCCTGCTCTTTCCAGCTTTGTGGCTGCCGCCATTCCTGTTTGGGTTTATGTATCTTTTATCATTGAAACTTTGTAGCCTTGAGTGGAGGCCTAGGCCGGCAAGGGCAGGCAGAAAGCTTGGCTTCCTCCATTGCCAGGGAAACCCAAGCCTCCCTCCTGCTCTCTGTGGCTGTAGCCATCTTGGTTGGGTTTATTTGCATATTTGCTCCTGATTGGTTAGTGGGCGTGGCTTGTGGGTGTGGCTTGTGGGTGTAGTGGAGTGATGGTTAATTTGCATATTACTCTTTTATTAGATAGGATTTGCATATTACTCTTTTATTAGATAGGATAGAGACACCATATATTTCTGTAAATGGTTCATTACATTCATTTACTCAACATGTTAGACTATCAAATATGTGACTGGCACTTTGTAAGGTTCTGGAAATACATGACCAAAAATAATAAAAATATCTGTCTTTATGGAACTTCTCTTTTATTTGGGGTATTTAGGGGGGCTGGTAGTAAAATATAAAGGGAAATTTATAGTATGCTAGGGGTGGTAAGTGCTTTTGAGAAAGAGTAAAACCAGATAAAACAAATGCCTTTGCCTTAATGTCTGGTGAGCATGACTACTTAAAATTCCCCTTTGCATTCTCTGATTCAAAAATTGGAAGTGCAGGTCCTTTAGGCATGCTGATCTTAAGCTCTGATGATTTCTTTATGAACTAAATACTAAAATGTAGCTTTATTCTTATTCTAAGAAATATACTTTATTTTTATCTTAATAACTTAATATTAAGATCAGAGTATATGTAGAGCATGCTTTGTAAGACCTTGAATTAGAGAAAAAATATTCTGTCTTCTTAGACAATGAACTTTATTATTCTTCCTACCTGCCCACCCCACTTATGTTGCATATTGATTCTGGGCACCACTGTCAAATATGCTCTCCTCAGTATCCTCCTTCCTGGTGTAGCCTGTCTCTTGTCTCATCATGGAACCTCTTTTCCTTGGATTTCCTACGATCTTTATAAGCTGCCCTTAAACTATTGGAGAGTCCTGCTTGTGAAGCTACACCTGATCTTTTTCTCCCCAGCGAAACCTACCATATTCTAGGTCTTTCTTCCTATATTTGCTCTCTTTAAAATGTACCTGGCTTGTCCTAACACTTGAAAATTAATGTAATGAATTTTCATTAGCTAACATTAGATTAATCTCGCTATGAGACTGGCATTTTAATCAGAAACCAGTATATACACAATTCAGTTAAGAGGCATTTTGCTCTAAAGGTGGCATTTCTGCTACCATGGCTGACTACTTGGAAAGATATTACTGATTAATAACCTGGATCACTATGCGGCTGGTTTCCTTAGCAACTAGTGCAGTGGCGCTTCCTTGAAGTTTTCCCCTCAGTCTAAACTTTGACATCCTTGAACAAAATTTGCTTTTATAAAGACATTGGTGGGATTTTCCCCTGAATTTGAAATTATAAGTCTCATAGCTTAAAGGCACCTTCAAGGTCACCTAGCTTAACTCTTTAATTTTATAGTTCTAGAAGTTGAGGCCCAGATAGGTTAGATGACTTACATGGGGCTCCCAAATTTCCTAATAAGTTGCTTCTTAAAATCTTAGTCCCTCTTTCATGCTTTTTCTAAATGTAAAAATGATGTCAAACATGGTTTAGATGCAGATCTTCAAGCACTTCCTCATAGTTGCCAATGGAGTAGTGGATGCTCTGAGCCCTCTCAAGTGCTACTGAGCAGCTATCCATGGACTACAGCTTCAGCAGTGGCTTGGGTTGGACTGTCACCCCAATGGAGAGCTGCCATCACTCAACATTGCCTTAAGTTACACAAGGAGGACAGCATTTCAACCAGACTTTTAACTTTCAACAATCAGTAGCCTGAGCTCTCTCAGTGTGCAAGAAGTGTAGGTGTGTAGACCAAAGTTAAGTTCCTGAAAAGTGAGGAAGACACTGAAGGTCGGTTGGTGTTGGGATCAAGGGCCTATGACTTTGCTGCACAAAGAATGCCAGTGAGCCCCTTTCTAAGCATAACAGTGAGCAATGAGGGGCCAGGATTACTTCTTTCCTGATGTGCAAAATATGCTCCGGGTATGTGTATTATGTGAATACAATTCTGAATTACTTAGGCTACAGCTTGTTAACTCAAAGCATACCACACAACTAATGAGGTCAAGGTCATAAGTATATTCCTTCGAGGGAAAGTTTATTTTCATTCTGTTTGTGCCCTTTGACTGCAAGCTGCATGGGCTCTTAGACTGAAAGGTAACTGGAGGCTGTGTCCTTTTGTCAGAAAATGCAAGATTACTTACATATTGATACTGGGTTCATTTTGTTCCTGAATAAATCATTTAATTTATACCCAAAGTTAAGTAAATAGGATGGGTCAGTTTTCCTTTATTTTTAGACAATCAACCTAGTTATATAATGTAAACTATTGGCAATAATTAGAAAGAAAAATCTAATTTTAATTTGTAAGACTAAACAAATACACAGCATTCATAAATGTATTGCTTCTAACTCCAGGATCACTTTAACACATTTATTTGATTCATCAAAAACACAGTCAAGATTGACACTGCAAGTGTTTCAGTTCTTTATAAATGGCTTAAATCAATTGCTGAAGGAGGTGGAAAGAGAAGAGGTTTAGAATCAAAATGAGAAGGAGGAGAGAGGAGAAGAAAAAGATGAGAGTCCCAAACACATTATTTTACATTTTCTTCTATTACTTTAGTAGCTTATCTTAGGTTTACCTATAGTTTATTTTAAAGTATATTTAATCTAGTCGCTACTTATGTTATAGTGTTAGGTAAGAAGCCAGTGATATTCAATGACCCCATTTCCCATTAACACCTAGTAAACTCTCCTGCTAAATTTTTCTGTAGCTGTTCATGTGTCTTTTTTCTTCTATGTATATTTCATACGTTCATGAAATTTCACAAAAAAAAATCACACTGAAAATTTTACCAATGAATTTCATGAAAATAGACATCTTTATAAAATCAAATTGTTCTGTATAAGAGCATGTCTCTGCATTTATTCAGATTTACTATAGTTCTAAAGTTTTCCTCATTCACTGTTAAGGTAATTCTCATAGTTTGCTTTATACAGATATGTAGGCTTTAATATTTGAATATTAAAATAGATTTTCTGTCACCCTAAAATTGCTTTTCAAATACCTGCACATTATTGGTATAATTATTAGCTAACCACACTTGGAACATTCTTTGAATAATTATTTGAAGGCCTTACTACATAAATGGAGCCCAAGTATAGCTTGCACTCTACTTGAGTAAAGCCCCTCAGACACCAAACCAGTACAAAATCCTGAAGCCTTCCCTGAGACTGCCAGTTTGCATTGCATTTGAAAATTGCAACAGCTTCCTGGTTGGGTAAATCCTTTATAGCCAAATGAAGAGCAAATATATTTCCTGATAAAATGAGCCCTGCATGCAACTGATGTGAAGATGGCTAATTATAGGTTTGGATAGGGAAAAACATATACTTCTAGCCCTAACTGGTTCTGCTCAATGAATAGAGTGTCGGCCTATGGACTGAAAGGTCCCAGCTTTGATTCCGGTCAAGGGCATGTACCTTGGTTGTGTGCACATCCCCAGTAAGAGGTGTGCAGGAAGCAGCTGATCGATGTTTCTCTCATCAATGTTTCTAACTCTCTATCCCTCTCTCTTCCTCTCTGTAAAAAATCAACAAAATATATTTTTTTAAAAAAGAAAAACACATGCATCTAAATATATTAGAAAATATACAAATAGAGATAACTTATAAATAGAGTCAGAAAATTGAAAGGCAGGTGCTTGATACATTAATATTTGATACTTTAATATTTTTAAAAGCAAACTGACAAACGTGCCTGTTAATTACAATTGGAAGCAAAAAAAAAAATAAGGATACTTGACAAAAATCAATGCTAACTGAACCTCTAAGGCAGTAAATTTCAAATGAGAGGACCACGTAGTTCAGTATCTTATAAAGTGCTTGGCTTTATAAGATAAGCAAAATAAGTGATTACTGAATTTCTTCAAATAAGTGAAAATAAAAATAGTACAGATATTCTTCATAAGGCAAATAAAATCATTATAGAGATGTTAACTTCACAATTTCCAGAAAATTTCAGATTCTAAAAGAGAGAATGCCCATGGTTTTGGAATGACATACTTGAGAAATTTATCCTAAGTTTTCCATCTTGTGTTCCTTTTTCTCTCATTCAGTCTCTTGACCTCCTTACCCACAGCATCTCACAAGCTCAAGAAAATGCAACGACAGCAATGCTCTGTATCATGAGGCATCACGTTCTGTCCAAAGCTCCTTGTACAGGACTATCTGTGAGTAGAGAACTGAATTGGAATCCACAGTTTCAAAAAAAATAAAATAAAAACCTATGACAAGTTACATGATTATGATGATTCACAAACAGCACCTAACTAAAAGAAGTCGCAAATGGTAAAATGTGTGTACCTCACTGTCACCCTAAGGAGGCATTAGTCCTATTCTTGAATGTTACATAACTATTTCCTTGATCATGGGTAGAAAAATAACCAACTTAAAGGTGCTTAAAGAAATAACAAAAGCAGCAAAATCCTATCTAATAAAGATGGAATATGCTAATTGACCATCACTCCATCACAAAGATGGCTGCACCCACAGCTGAGGCCAAGTTCCCATAAGGAGCCTTAACAAGCAATCAGCAGGGACCTGAGGCTACGCCCTCCCCTGCCCCTGTGGGGCTTGACAGGGGACCTCAGGCCATGCCCCCTACCCAGTGGGGCTTGACAGGGGATCTCAGGCTGTGTCCCCCACCTGGCGGGGCTTGATGGAGGACCTCAAGGCATGCCCCCGCCCCGGTCTGGGCTGGGGGACCTCAGGCCACGCCCCCTGTCCTGGCCCCCGGCCAGGGGACCTGAGGCTGTGCCCCCTGCCTGGCAGGGCTTGACAAGGATGGGACTGGCCTGCTCTGGATCTAGCACAATGAGGAGGGGCAGGCTGGGGTGCATGTGGGTGGGTGGGGACTTGACTCTGGGTCCCGTAGTGTGCCCACATAAGAAGGCAATAATTCACTCAGTCATATACATTTTACTACTTTTCTTTCATCTCTGACAGTTCTATTATAGAGAAAGGGCAAATAGCAATATTAAATTATTTCCTCTAATTAATCCCCTTTTAATGTGCATGAATTTCGTGTACCGGGTCACTAATTTGTTAATAATACAACTGCAGCCCTGACCGGTTTGGCTCAGTGGATAGAGCGTCGGCCTGCAGACTCAAGGGTCCCAGGTTCGATTCCGGTCAAGGGCATGTACCTTGGTTGCGGGCACACCCCCAGTGGGGGGTGTGCAAGAGGCAGCTGATCGATGTTTCCCTTTCATCAATGTTTCTAACTCTCTATTCCTCTCCCTTCCTCTCTGCAAAAAATCAATAAAATATATTTTTAAAAAAATAATAATACAACTGCATTTTAGAACATAAATGCATTTTAAAACCCAAAAGACTTTTTAAGTTATGAAACACATCCTTTCACTCTGCAGAACATGCTAAAACAATGTGAATTACTTGTTTCCCACACAAAATACTTTGATTTATTTTATAGTATTACTTATTGAACTGAATAAATAATAAAATGTTAATTCCCCTTGGTAAATTAGGAAAGAAATCAGTGTAATTTCCCTCTTTAAAGAGAAGAGATAAGAACCGTAATGCAGTCTATTAATGAATCATATTTATTAGCTTCTCAGAAGGGAATTGTATTTAAAAATCAATACTTTCTTCCAAATTTGCACAATTACCTAGAAACTAGTATGTTGTGCATGGAAGGTTTTGTCATAGGAAGTTTTGCCATCATGTAACAGTTAGTGCATAACTTTGGGATCTGAGAAAACTGTACTCTAATCCTATCACTTTCTTGCTATAAAATCTTAGACCATTATCTTTTTACACCCACATAAGAAGGCAATAATTCACTCAGGTGTTTGGGGGTGTTAGATAGTTCATACCAAGTGATTATCATAGAAGTTGGAAGATAAGTGCTAAATAAGTGACATCATCATCATCAACATCATCATCACTGACTTTGAGAATTAGATGTCAATATCACTAGTTTACACATAAGGAAAATGAATCTCTGAGAAGTAAATTAACTGGTCAAATTGCATACAGATCTAAGGATAAAACACTGCAGTTGTTAAATTCTTCTACATCCCATAGAGCCAGATTATTACTTTGTAGTTTGAATAGTCATCTACAATCCACAGCAGTACTTTTTGAGTAAGATATGCAAATTCAATTGTTTATATGCAAGTGAGCACAATAAGCACTATTTTCTGAGAGAGAGAAAAAGTGACTATGTTATCCCAACCTGGGATGGAAATACCTATAATTTTTATTTATCAGTCTAAATCAAGGTTGAAATATTAAGTCTCAACTTCCTCAAGTCTCAGCTGTCTGCTTTCTCACTTTAAATCTCTCATTTAAATAACTGGATACCAGCTTAAAAGAAAAATGAAGAATTATTTTAGTGGGATAATGGGTGTCTTTCCCAAATTAAATCTTGTACAAGTGCTTGAATGCACCAATGCACCTTTTGTGATGTGTGTCATGATTCATTCATTTTTCACATTTAGTAAATATACCTTAGAAGTCTACTAGGCCCTAGGCACAAAAAGACTAAATAATGAACAAAAAATCACAGTAGACTCAATAGCTCTGTGGTAGAGGTAAGCCATGTGCTCAATTCTTTCATGAAGTAAATGTCTAAAGAAGAGCTGTGAACAAAAAGAATATTATGCACAAAGACATACAGATAGGAAACAAAATAGTGTTTCAGAGAAGGGTAAAAATCAAATGGTTGAGAATGCCCTAGATGCCAAGTATGTGAAACAATGGTGGAAACTGACATACAAGCTATTCTTAAGACCAGGAGTTTGACCAGGGAGCGGGGCCTCCCTCTGGCTGGCCCGGGCTGATTCATGCACCGGGCCTCTAGTTTTGTTATAAATATTCAGCATCAAATTAATAATTTCCTCTATCTCTGCAATAAATAAATTCCTGACAAAATTACCTGAGCCTTTGAATCTGTGGGTCAGTCCAATGGCAGAGTTGAATATACAATCACATGGATGGGTTGTTAATATTTGTCTTAACCAGTCCAATTTACCTTTGCCTCCACAATAGGTCTGATCAACTACCTGCTGAAGCAATTCTTTATGGGGGAGAAAATGTGCCTAATTTTACTCCAAATTTGATTTTGCCAGAAAATCCATTTAGAACTGTAGATTATTACAGTATTTAATTCACTACTAAATAGTAAGTAGTCTTTATTAAAAAGTAATATATGGTCATTACAAAGGTTTTCAGGAAATATTAAAGTGTTCAAAAAAGAAGAAAATGTCTTTCCTCTACCCACTGCTGCCTAAATTGTTCTACTCAGCTGTAGCTATTGTTAGCAGTTTGTGGTTTATTTTTTTTCCAGCACTTCTTTGCATGAATACACAAATAAAGAAAGCATGTGCATATGCTATTTTTAATGTAATTAAACTACATATAATTTAACTTTCACTTAAAAATGTAATTATGCATAATCTTCCTACGGCAAAAGCCATAGCTATAACTCACTCTTCATTAATGGCTCCATAGTATTGCATTGTAAGTATGTAGCCTAATTTATGCATCCAACTCAACATCATTCCTATTGCAATGAAAATCCTTGCATATTTAATGAGTACTTGTGTTTGCCACTCACTATCAAAATGAAAATCCTTGTACATTTAATGAGCAATTGTTTGAGTAAATTTTATCACAGATTAAATTCCAAGTGACATATATATTTTATATTTTGAATATTTGCTAAGTTTCCATACAAGAATTGGCATGAAGCATCTGTACACTTCTGGCAAATGGAGATGATAGTAGTGATTTTCCCATGTTGCAATTACCATGAAATTTAATAAATGTTTGTAATATTTGTCAGTCTAGTCGGTGAAAAAGCAGCTAAATTTTATTTTACTTGGCATATTTTAATTAAGTGAAGTGATTTTTTATGTATATTATTAGTCATTTATATGATGTGTGTGTGTGTGTGTGTGCACATGAAAGAGAGAGAGAGAGAGAGAGAGAGAGAGAGAGAGAGAGTGGGAGAGAGAGAGGAAGAAAGAAAGAGAGAAAAATAAGCTGGATTTCCAGATCCTTTGCCCATTTTATGTAGTAGTTCATGTTTTAAAATAAATCATTACTACTTATTTATAGATTAAGGAAATTTTGCCATATATATTGTAAACATTTTTCAGGATATATTGTGTGTGTTTTTAAATTTTATTGACAGATAATCATTTGGAATTTATTTTGTTAAGAAAGGCAAAAAATCCAATTCTTTTTCCTCAAAACATACCTAGTTACACTAATTTGTTTTTCCATCTGGGTTTTGAAAACCTATATTTATCATGTACTAAATATCCTATATAAATGGTTCTATTTTTGCCCTCTATTCTATTCCATTGATTTGTCAACCACTAAGCTATTATTACATGCTTTTAATTAGTACAGTTCAGTATATACTTAACAGGAGAAGTTTTCTACCATTAAAAAAATATTCTTTGGCTTTTTCTTCTTATTCTTATACATTTACTTATGCACATAAATTTTAGAAAGTTTTAGGGGCTGTAGAAACTGAGAGCAGCCCTTTACACATTTTTGTAGCCATTAAACAGGTTTGTTTTTAATATTAATTAAATATAATCCTATCTAATAAAGAGGGAATATGCTAATTGACCCTCATGCTGTCACAAAGATGGTGGGGCCCACAGCCAATAAGGAGGTAATATGCTAATTGGCTGCCCCACCCTCAAAGATGGCTGCACCACAGCCACAAGATGGTGTCTCCCAGTCCTCTCAGCCCCCCAGCCGCCCAGGGACACCAGAGGCTCAGTTAACCAGGGCCAGCTGAGGCTTGCGCTGCCAGCAGTGGCAACAGCAGTGGTGTGATGGGGCGTCGCCTTCCCCTGATCGCTGGGTCACCTCCCACCCCTGAGGGATCCCGGACTGTGAGAGAGGGCAGGCTGGGCTGAGGGACCCCCCTTCCAGTGCATGAATTTTCATGCACCAGGCCTCTAGTAATAATATAAAACTGAACGTAAGTTTTATGCTCTTTATTTTTCATCACCTGTAATTTATTTTTATTGTATTTATTGCCAAAAATATTTCAGGGAGAAAAAAATAAAAAACTAGTCCTTCCCCAGATGCTTTGATAAGCTCTGGTATAGCTGACTGCTATAAGAAGGGGCAATAGGTATGATTCTAGAATAACTCCAGAAAGCTGAGGGTGTATATGAAGAATAGGTAAGGAATGGCCCAAGCATGGCGGTGAAGTGCTCAGCTCATCTCCGTTTGCCTGGAACTTTCCTGCTTTTGTCACTTGCACTCAGTTCCCAGGAATCTCCTAGGGCCCGGCGAGAGGAGTTAGAAGCAGAATTAGGCAGACAGGGTAAGGGGTGGAAGGAGGAGGAAGCATGGATGTGACAGTTGGAGCTGACACCACAAAACGTTTTGCAGAAAAATGGGGTGTCAGAAAAACAGGATGCTTTCAGACAAGGATGCTTTTCTTGCAAGTCAAAATAAAATGCTGCAAAAGGCCAGAAACCAATCAGAGAGCAACACAAATAGACAAAGAGCAGACCTTTGGCAGACAGAAGAGGAAAGAGCAGAGTGCTTCCACAGCAATCCACAGGGTCCCCAGAGCGGGGAGCCCGTGTTTGCTTGCAATAAACTCCTGCCTTGTTTGAACTCCTATGGTCCGCGGCTCCATTCTTTGATTCTGTGAGAATTCCTGCTCACCGGCTCTGGTATCACAGGCAAACCAGAAGCAAAGAAGACACCTACTCCACCTTCTTGCTCATTGGTACCAGTTAGGAGGGAGAAAAAACAGTTATCACCTTCCAAACTTCTAATTGAGGGATATTCAGTGTGGGGATATCCCCATCTGGAGACCAGGCGGCTCCCCTTTCAGTCCCAGAGCACAAGGACTTCCCTTCTGCACGGTAGAAACAGCAGGAGGTTGGCTTCCTCCACAACATCTGGAGCACCCAGCTCCCTTCCCATGATGCCAAGGGCAGGTGGTCACCGGGGAGACACACTTTACCAGGGGCATGCCCACAATCTTTTCTCCCCTAAAGATAACAGTGTAAGTGCAGTAGTTAGCCATCAAAGTCCTACACTATTACTGACCAAAAAATAGCTGATTTGGTTAAACAAACAATGTTGATAGACTATTTTAGGTGAGCCCCTTTTAGGATGTTGAATTTGATCACAACTACCCCTCATCCAACATCTAGTGTCTCACAATTTCCAAATCATTGTGTCAGCATGATAGAGATACACGCCACCCACATTTTCCTAAAGGGATGTGCAACAGAAAGCCATTTCAATAATTTATAACAAGGACTGTATTGATGAACCATCTGGTAAATATATCTTCCTACCATTTGAGAAACTGATCCAAGAAGGTGAATTAAAATAAGAAAAGTTTGCTTGATGAGTTTGAGATTAGAACATAGGTAGTTGAGTGGCCTTAGGCAGCCGGTCCTCAAGCAGTGGTGGCTTGGTGAGACATGATCTGTTCTAATAGATGTAGCTGTCTGCTGGAGTGAATATTTCTGGTGACTGGTGGTGACATCCTGTCCTCTGGATGGTGCTGATGAGACAATGACAGATTTTTACTTTCTAACTTAATTTTTCTAGACTCCGTTGGGACTATGGACTTTTAGTTTGCATTTGTTATCATAGCATTATCCATTTCACATTTCAACCTACAATTTCCAAGTTAGTCGATGATTTTTTTTATCCATTACATTTTAGGATGCATCTTCTTACCTCTAAGTTATCTTAAGACGGCACTGTGGTATCAGCTGCCTCTAAGAAGCTTTTCGATAGACAGACTTGAGTTGCACAGATTGACAGCTAATTCCACACAAGCAGTGTGTAAGCAGTCTCACAGGTTTCTGTCATAGAGAGTAGCACTGTCTGCCTTGGCCCCAAATTGAATGTCCTATCTTAATACTAAGGTAATTACCTTTCTGTGATTAATAAATCTCCATCTATGCCATTCCTGCCCCAGTTCATCTTGTCAAATTGAAAGTAAAACTTTTGCATTCTATCTCTCTGGGGGTACTTTATGGGTGATGTGTTAGTAGTGCTTCTCAAACTTTAGTATGTGAAGTAGCTAGGGATCTTTTGTAAACTCATAAGATGTGTTATAATGCACAGTCAGTGGAATTGAGGTGGGCCCTGAGATTCCACATTTATAATAAGCGTTGGTGAAGTTAGTATGGAGACAACACTTTGAAGTAGCAAATGTTTCCTAATGCTTTGTAACTAACACTGTCTCCCAGTATGTGCTTCCTACAGGTTTCATTGTAGCAATTGCTTCCACCAGGGAAGTTCTGCTACCTCTGACTCTCCCTGCAGCACACCCTTTTCCGGGATTTTCAGTCAGTTTCTTTGTTTCTTGTCTCTGAAAAGTTTCTTTTTGAACAGAGGGATAGCTCACGGCAGCACAGTTGTTAAGAATCTGGGCACTGCAATTTAAATACAAAGTGACTTTAAGCAATTATCTTAACTAATGTAAAGTCTTCTTTTCCTCAGTTATAAAGTGGATGAAATAACAGTGATGATAATATTAATTATATAATTCCTGGAAGTGTTATCAGGATCATTGAGATAATGCATATAAAATTCCAAATAATAATAATTATACATTTTATTGTTATTTATATTGTTATCTGATTTTGTATTATCTCATGAAATCAATAGCATATCTGCCCCTCAATATTTTTCTGAATTCTGAGGCCTCTTGTCTGACTTACCTTGGCTTAAGATGAGGTTTTAGTTCCTCATGAGGCTATACAAAAGGCTTACCAGTATATGGTGGTATCTGTCACTACCTCTTAGCAATATGTGAATTCCAACCTCAGTTAAACTTGAAACAAGCTTCAGAATCTCCTTGACATTCTTGTCCCACCCAAAAGCTTAGGGTATTCATGTGATAAGGGTTAGCTACCTAGCTTAATCAGGCAGACAGGAAGGAAGAGGGGCAGTCCAGTGAGGATGGAAAGCAGCCCTGACCCGAGCAGCTTGGAGAGCCATTGTTGTATTGCAAATCAGTGAGCTGGACAGGATGCCTTAATGAGCCAAATGGTTAGAAATCATCTTTATTGTGCGCAGGTTCAGAGCAGATTACCTCTGTCAAATTCTGAACACCCAAAGGAGGAAGCATTCCCTTTTTATACCTTTTCAGATCCTTGTGTAAGTTTTTTCTTACAGACAATTTGTAACCTTGAGTATATATCATATCTAACAAACACCTGTCATATCTATACAGACAACTTGTAACCTTGAGTACATATCGTATCTATACAGACACCAGGCATTAGTATCAGCGTATCAGCCCCTTATGTTAGATGGCTAGCTTGCAAGGTCAGACAATTAAGTTTATCTTTTCTATTATTCAAGCTAAAAAACAAAGTTATGTTTTACAGAATAAGAGACTGTCTGAAAACAACATAGTTGACTTACAGAATAAGAGACTGCCTAAGGATAACAGAGTAGTTCAAACAGCAGTTTTCCAAAGGAGGGGCCACCATGCTTCACCATAAGGGTTAGTAAAACACCTCCAGTCAGGACAACTGAGAGAGAGCCCTAAGGGAGATTAAAAGCAACTCCAACCTGAACAGATAAGATGGATACATGAAGGATAGAGAAAAGCCACAGGATAATGGGGGAGGAAGACATACATTCACAGAGGATAAAGAAAGGTCACAGGATATCGAGAAGAAGGAAGCATATTTTCACAGAGGGTAGAGGAATGTTGCAAGATAATGGAGAGAGAGAGAGGGAGGAACCACATGGGTTTTGAACTTTGAAACTGATATTCTGCAAAAGAGTACCAATTAGAAAAAGCACAAGGTCATAAAATGGGGAAGGGGTCCAATTAGAAGGGAGCATGAAGAGTCAAAGAACTGTAGCCTTTATAAACCTTAGGAAAAAAAGGGGCCTGGTTGCTTGCCCCCTTGGGACCCCTCCCTATGTTGGAGTTTGTATTTGCTTCCAATAAATTTCCACCCTTTTACTAACAACTCCTTTTAGTCCATGAATTTTATTCTTCAAAATTCATGAAGCAAGAAGCTGTAAGGGGGAGATCTGCTCCCTGAACCCCACACTTCAGTTGCATAATGAGTTTGAGAAATTCCATAATTTTCTAAGGTATGGCTAGCCTGCTTTGAGTTGCTTAGGAAAAGCACAATCTTTGCTGACAGCAGAACCTCTCATACAAAAGGCATGTTTGGCAGCTTGCAGGTGGGAGCTGGAAGTTAAGTGAGAGAGGTGAGTGAGTTAGCATGAGATAATTCTATTTCTTAAAGCGTTTGCCTATGATTAGGTTGATTTTTTCCCCCCTGTATTGAGCAACTGAAAAAGAACTCCAGGAATGGCTTAATTAATCCCTGAATCATGTCAATTTTACCCTCCACTGGATAAGCACTAAGAACTTGTATTTAATAAAACTATTTTTCTCTTATAGCACCTGCTGAATTCTACCTAATCCAGTAATTTGTATTCTTATTTTAAAATTATTATAACCAACTTGTAGAAGACTCCGGTTAACAGTCATCCCCAGGTGCAGGAACAAAGAGCTGTCTTCCCGTGTAGCCAGTGCACACTCGTGCTCTCACGGCGGGCAATCTGAAGTTCACAGAGTTGCTTATCTGTGTGCTTCCCAAAGGGCCTCCCTTCATCCGAGGAGAGGAATATCGTACGGGACCCACAATATTTTAGATCACTTGCTATTCTGTTTTCTAAAATTTCATCACGTTTGGCCACTGCTGTTCCTAGTAAGCACAGTGGTCATTTTCCGAAATAAGCAATAAATTATCAGAAACTCTGAGATATCCCACATCATCTAAAATTAATAACCTACATCACATTTCTTCACTTCACAAAGACAAATGGAAGAAATGAATATAATTAAATAAGAGACTTTAGAATTTAGGCTGACAGAGCTAAAATTGTCTTGATTCATAGAGTAATTAGGGCAATCCTAAAGCAAGTGGCTTAACTGTCACAAATTCTCTCTCAGATTTCCTGGGTAACTGATGAAATATGGAGAGAGCTGTCAACTCGTTCATGGGTTAGCAGTCCAACAAATCATTCACATGTAAGATGAAGTGCCTTTTATCCTGCCCTCACCTCCCAGCCAGATTTATACTGAAATCCATCTAGCAAAAAAACCCATGGAAAGGGATTTTACAGAGGTGGGTGTAGTAGCCAAGAGTGGAGGCCTTGCCAACTCTTCATGTGCAAATGTGAACTTTGTGTTTGCACCTCACCAAGAGTCTAGCATCCCATTTTTTTGTCAAAGGCTGGGAAGACTGAAAGTTAATCTGGTCTAAAACTCACTGTCATTGTATTTTCTCAGTTCTGTGACTATAATGCTACATAGAACATTTTAATTACTAAGGAAATTTTGGAATCATTTTAGAACAACATGCAATAATATGCAATCACATTGATCATATTTAGATACCCAGCATATAAAAGGGAGTGTTTTCTTTGAACCAAAATTATCTTAACTGAAACAGTCATTCATTGTAGAGTTTCCAATAATTTAACTGACTGCACATTGTTTTCCATAGGAATATCACTGTGTTTTGGAATGTTTTGACCAGCATTTCTTTGTAAGTCGGTTATGAATATTAGTATTCTCTCCCAGAGAAATGTAATTCTTGCACCACTGTGAAAATGCCAGTCACGCCTGCGACTGTGTAGGTACACACAGACTAGTTGACTTTCTTGATGGATTTGTCTACTGTAAGAATTCAAAATGATCCAGCTGGTGCAATTGTCAACACGGCCTATGTATCAAATGTTGTCAGGCCCAATTGAAAAAGAGCATACTTTCTTAGCATTACTAACAGCTACCTTAATAAAGCTGCCAACATTGCCAAATATAGCCTTGTGGTTTCTGAGAAGTCGAAGTCACATGGACTTTTGTTATACAACTAGAAGCAATTAGAGAAATACCACTCAGTATATTAATTGAATTAAGTGTTTCATTTCACACCTGATAAATACGTTGTAAGTATTTTCAGTGCTTGTTCTAACTTCAATATTTTGGTTGGTAGCACAGTTTCTATCAAAGCTGATAACACATTGTTCAACACTTACTATTCAGCTTTTACCATTTCAACATGTCTTACATTTTCTCTAATTATTACAAATATCTGTTTTTCTTATTGACTATAAGATTAACAGTTAATGTTAATGACTGTCTTCCACATTCTTTGGTATTCCCAAACCTTTCAAATATGTGTTGATCACTGAGGAATTATGAGCTCAATAAATGATAAATAAATGCAAATGTTGAATGATTTTATGTGTCCTGTATGGGCATTTGCTTCACCAAAGACAACTACTTGTAATAGTGTACTCATATTCTCCCAGAATACACACACATCCTTTAAAAAATTATCTAACAAGACCATTTAACATGCACAGTTATGTATTTTAATTTAAATAAACATATTGTTTTTCCATGTCAGCGTATATTCACTTCATTTCATTTAATGGCTCAGAGCATAATATTATGTCAATGTATTATAATTTATTTAACCAGTTTCCTGTCAATGGTCATGATTCCCAGGTATTTTTGCTATTACAAATAACGTTATAATGAACATCATGAACATATATTATAGCATGATTTTGCAAGTGTATCTACAGAGATAATTTCTATCCATAGAACTGCTGGCTCAAAGCATGTAACCATTGTTCAAATTGATGAATATTGACTATTTGTCCTCCACAACATTTATATACTATTTTTTAATGTGCTAAATGTTCATGGTGCATATATACTCCCCACAGTGCTCATACTGGTATTAACTGTACCAAACTAATAAATTAAAAGTGCTAGGAGATTTCTTTCAAAATATTTCTAGATAGTTCAAATCAGGATTTGATAGAGAAGTTTATAAGATTATATAACTCTGGCCCAGAATTCCTTAAAACTGTATCTGTTTTTGTGGGCATCTTCATTTTTCCCTAGGGATAAAGTCTATAGTTTTTTATCAGATTTTCGAAGTTTGCAATCCACTCTTACCTATACTCATAAAAAATTTACTTATTTTTAGGGGAGAAAAAATGAAATACACTAATATGATTTATATGTTTTTGCTAATATAATCTAATTGTGAAAGGAATTAACTTTTATTTTTTCTAAATTCTTGATTTTTTTAGACTTACTGATAGAAAAAAAGCACATTTCAAGTAAAAGAATGTGACACCACTTTGATCATTTTTAAGGATTTTGTTAAACTTAGGAAATGCCAACGATGCTCCTCCCTCTTTCCCACCATCCCTGCTACAGTCTCCCTTCACAATCACCCATTTTATCCTCCAACCTTTGTAGGTCAGGCTGTGTTTGCTGTTTCCTCCTACTCACTTCTTTTCATCAAAGGTTATAAAAGTGTATAAAGTAGACAGTCCTCTCTGTGGTATGACTTCAGGGTGATCTGAATTATTCAGGGTAGGAGGGTTGATGCTACAGTAACAATAACCCCAAAGTCTCAGTTATTAGGAAACAAGTTCATTCAGGCTGCTTGAATTTCACTGTCCTTGCATATGCCTGCGACCTCTGTGGCAGGACAACAGAGAGCATGAGAGACAAATGCCAGCTCTACTCTAGCCTATTGGTTAGAACTCATCATATGTCCCTGCTTAACTGCAAATGTCCTGGGGAATTCAAGAAGCAAGCACACTATTTTAAAATAATTACTGTCTCTGCCACAAACATCCACCCATCCAGGAATTTCTTAGTTATGAATACCTTACAGTGGTGAATAGCATGTGTCAGACGCTGTGCTAAGAGGCTTGCGGGTGTTCCTAATTTAACCCAAGTGGAAATCCTACCATACATTTGAAAATGGAGTCCCAATGAGGTTGCATAACTTGCGTAATGTCCTCTGGAGACTAAGTGGAAGATACAGGAGTCAAAACCCAACAGTGTGCCCCCGAGGTCCTGATCTTACCCACAATCCACGCTGCCTTTTTCATCTATTCAAACACTGATAACCTGTGGTGTGTATGATGCTGCAGCATGTGCTAATGATACCCTGATCCTGGTCCTGGTTGTCTCATAGCCTCGTGAGGGGCACAGGTCACTGACAGTGGGAAGGTATTCCAGGTTAAGAGACTGGCATATCCAAAGGCAAGAAGATGCGAGAGTGTAGAGAGAAACGAGTGCAGAGTGTGAGGGGAGGGGTGACAAGATATATGACTGGAAAGATAGGCAGGAACCAGAACCCTGAGAGCTGCTTGTGCCTGAAATTAGCCATGCCATTGCATTGCTATAATAAAGTCAAATTCCCCTACAGGAGTAACCCCTCTAGGAATATCATGTTGTTGGCATCCGTGGTGGGTCCCCTCCCTGTCAATCTCCAGGTACCTTCCTTTAGGAAAATACTTTCCTAATACTTCTTATGATTTTTGGAAACGAATAGTTCTCTTCCACTCGACCGCCATGACTGAAGGACACACGTGGGCATGCTCATCTTTTGATCCCCAGCAGCATGGCCAAAGTGCCAAGAAAGCACTTATCTCTTTATTGTTATTCTCTTTATTTTCTTGAGTCCCAGGATATTTCCCAAGCCTTAGCTGCCTTACTCCAATCATAAAATACTATTATAAAAATATCTTCCTTTATTGCTATTATAATTTGGTGTCATGGAGAATACTAACAAGTAAAAATATGCAATATATTAGCTATTCCTTAATCATGAAAAGAAAGATAGTACGGGTAAATAAAGGCCAAGAAAATGCACACTACCTAAAATGCCTATCTCTTTGATTTTAATAAGATTTTTTATTATTTATACATAAAGGAAAGCAGTCTTGTCAAGTTTTAAATCAAAAGAATTTTGTAAGAATATGAGGTTGTAGGTGCTTCTCTAAGAGACTATCTCTTGGTGCATCATTAACTGATTTTCTCTCCTACTACTCATCAATTCCTAAGCTGAACACCTTACCCCAAATAATTAGTGTAAGGAGAAAAAGATACCCCCCTTAGATATCAGCACCTTTTATGCTGGAAAATAGCAATAAGATTTCAAATAAATTCAGGGTTGCAATTTGAATTTATTTAACTTGTCTATTGGCCAGAATGAGTAATTACATTCTCAGAAGACTATGAATGAACACAATTTTTAATAATATCCTTCTGCCTTTCAGGTTTAACTTAATTTTATTCTCCAGTGCATTTATTAAACCACCAAAGGCCTAAAAATAATTCTAGTGCTTTTCTTCTTCTGCTTTCCAAACATTAAAAACATCCTGGGCATCTGACCTTTAAGTGCCTGTCCCTGATGCTTTACTCTATGACCATGGATGATAATGTCACAAAGATGAGTCCTGTGTCATCTGTAGTCTGTGCCAGTCTTTACTGAACTTACCAGTCATGGAGACATCTCTGTGGAGCAGAAACCCTTTATTGTATTTAGCCTGTTACTTCCAGCTGATGTTTGTGCTGACTTGACATACCCTGCCTTTTACATTGTGTTATTTGCCCTGTTTCTTTTGAACTGTTTGTTAGGAGGGAACTCTGGCTCCCTTGTCATTTTTTCTTTTTTTTTTTTTTTTTTTTTTTTTTTTTTTTTATTTCAGGAGTGCAAACATAACCACACTGTTGGCACCTTGTCTCTCTGAATCTCAGTTCATTTGTCCAGTGAATATGTCTGACCTTTACCACTTCTCATTTGTATTCTTCTACCTTTATAATACATGGTAAAGATATTCTGATCTAGGTTACCCACTAAGGACTTTCCAAGAAAGGTCATAAGTGTAAATGCTCAAACTGAGGTATGATTTAGTTTACTGATATATTTCTTCAGATATGAGATGCAACCTAGAGATTCTTAGTGCTGGAAAGGGCTAGCAAATGCATGGAAGCAACAGACACATTTTACAGGGAAGTGAAAAATGGCCTGGAGCGTATGGATGAGTGATGAAAAGTCGCAGGGTGATCCCAGGTAGAGGTGTCAATCAGAGAGCCCAGGGAGCCAGAATCACTTCCACCTCCACGCCATCCTCTGAAGTTGCCTCTAGTGAATATTTGACTTTGGGGATGACCAGGTTTCATGCTCACATGTGTGGGAATCCAAAGAGAGACAAGAAGCAAATCCACTGCCCCTTACAGAAACTGGAAAGAAGTTAGACATTCCTGTCCCCTCAGGTCCTATGTGACCTGAGCGTGACCAGTCAGATGACTGTCTGATTCTGAGGGTTTGAAGCAAAAGGAAGGGTCAACGAAGCATTTTTATGGCCCCTGCGGTGGAGTGGAAAGTCCCCAGTGGTGTGGTGACAAGGGTTCAGAGGACCAGAGTTCAGCAACAAAAGGATAACTAGCGGAGATGCCAGCTACAGGTGTACAACCGGCCACTGGTGATGTCCCACTGTCTCGGCTCTGCCTTGCTTGGCTCTTGCCATAGCCTGTCTCTGGCCTTCCTGTAGTTTCTGTGAGGTATGCCCATAATTCCAACACACTCACTTTCCATTTAAGTAGACCAGAGTTCGTTTTGTTATCTGTGACTAATAGAGTAGCTGTAATAAAGCATTAGCTGCTGCTAATTTCCTTGGCACCTTGACGGTTTCCCTCCCTTCTTATCTATTGTCAGATCTCGATTTTTAAATGTATTTTTATTGATTTCACAGAGAGGAAGGGCGAGGGAGAGATAGAAACATCAATGATGAGAAAGAATCATTAATCAGCTTCCTCCTGCACAACCCCTACTTGGGGGTCAAGCCTGCAACCTGGGCAAATGCCCTGACTGGGAATCAAACTGTGACCTCCTGGTTCACAGGTAGATGCTCAACCACTGAATAACATCGGCCAGGCATGCTTTTTGTTTTTATTCTACTTAAATCCCCTATCTATTTCACAGCACCTGTTACTATAGAAGTACTAAAATAGAAATTATAGAAGGAGGGATAAAAAAAATAAAAAAGGAGAGATGAATATAAAAGGGGAGAGGAGAAAATACAAGGAAGAGAGAGAGGAAGGAAAACAGGTCTTCTGTCTTCCTATTTCTAAGGCTAATCCTTCAATAAGAATCGGCAGCTCTGATCCAACAGTTCCTGATTATTTTAGGATCATGTCTCATACTTTATCTTTTTATTATATTTAATTTCCTGCTTCATTGGTTTCTTCCCTATAAACTTTACATGCATTCAGTTCTTTCCCAGTCTTGAAAACAAAGCCTTTCTTAGCTTATCTCCTCTTTAAATTTCTATTTTATTATTTTATTCTTCAAGTACAAAGTCTTGAAATATTAACTGATATTTATGACATAACCATTAATCCTCTGCAAACTATGTTTCATCCCTACTATTCTTTCATTTGCTCAATATGTATTTACTGGGTATTTACTATGCTTCAGACATTGTTCTAGACACTGGGGACACATATCACTCCTTTTTTATAGGTTACTCTGGGTGGAGAGAATAAATAAGCAAAAGAAAAAAATGCTAATATTAAAAAAGAAAATTCAGTGCCTACACTGATAAATAAAATTGGGCAGCCATTCCTGCCTGAGTAGTCAGAAAAGGTCCATATGCTGTGTGTATTGTATTGTGAGTGATGGGAAGTGCCTCGTGGAAGCCATGAAAACATGGATAAGGCTACAGAAGTCATCATGCAAGATACTGTGGGGTTTTTTGGACAAGGAAAATAGCACTTGGGATGGTGAGTAGCAGCAGAATTTAGGATATATTTCAGATATAAAAACCTGAGGACTTAACATATGATCTATCTGATGACATAATGTGGGAGAGTGCATTCAAAATTACTCCTGTACTTTGGCTTGAGGAACTGGGTGAATATTGTCTGGATTTTGACTAAGACAGAGAAGACTTAAGGGGGAAGATATTGTGGGTGGCAGATGGAGCACAAACAAATCAAAATTTTGTTTTGTATATTGAGATGCCTATTAGTCACCCAGCTAGCGTTATCAAGTTAGTAATTTCATAGCTGTATGTTAGAAATACAGTTTATAAATCATTAGCACCTAATTTATATCCTAGACCCAAGATACTACCCAATGTTATCTAAGAATAAAGAGTACAGGTACACCTCATTTTATTGTGTTTCATTTTATTGCACTTCACAGATGTTGCACTTGGTATGAAATGAAGGCAAGACCCTCAATCAGCAAAAAGATTATAACTTGCTCTACTGTGATACTTGCTTTATTACAAGGTTCTGGAACTGAACGCGCAATATCTCTGAGGTATGCCTGCAAACAGAAATGGAAAGTGGTGAAGACCAAATCCTGGGTACATTCTACATTTACAGTTGAAGCCCAGGAGGTGAGACCTGCAGAAAAGCCAGTGAGGTAGGAGAACGATACAGAAGAATGTGGGATCTCAGAAGCCAAGAGAAGAAAGGAAGCCATCAGGCATGTTGAAGGCCAATGAAAGTTCAAATAAGAGAGGGCAGAAAATAAGAGAGGGCAACTGACCAGATTACCAGTAGCTTTCATCAGCACACACTGTAATGGCCTCCATTAGTGCACTCTCAGTGTAGTGAAGAGAAAAGCCTGATTGGAGAGGGCTGAGGAGAGAATAATAAATAAGTGGAAGTAGCAACTACACATCATTATTAATGTGTCCCCCTAGAGCAGGGGTGGGGAACGACCGGCCCATGGAAATCATTTGGTCTGGCCCTGCCAAGGCATTAGGGGTGAGGTAATTAAATGTTTGACCAAATATAACAGGTTAATTTTTAAGTTGATAATTTTATATGGCCCACAAATGATGTTCTAAATATCCAAATGGCCCTTAGCAGAAAAATGGTTTCCCACCCCTGCCCTAGAGTGAGATCTTTGTTGTCCTCCAAACACTAGCTAAGTGCTGACATTTCATTGTTGGTACTCTCTAATATTTTATTTGCAGAGTCTTCATAATTTCACCTATTTTGATTTTATGACAAATTCATACACTTAATTCATGCACTTAATTTTCATCTGCTCCATTAAGCTAAATACAAAGTCTCACAAGCCTCTCAAATATAAGTAAATGTCTCAAGGCAGTCTCACACTGACTCTCTGTCCCATGCAGTCCACATATTGCCCACAGGTAACACTCAAATTCTCTGTCCTGACAAATCTTGGGAGTGGAATGATGACTCATCCTTAACTCAGCAATTTCTCCTTTGTCCTGTTGGTTACAGTTAACTAACTTATTCTTCAACTTTTACATATATTTTATTTTATATGTATTATATTATACACACACACACACACACACACACATACATCTTATATAATAAAAGCCTAATATGCTAAGCGTACGACCGTTCATTCATTCAACCATTCGACCAGTTGCTATTATGCACACTGACCACCAGGGGGTAGACGCTCCAACCAGTAGATTAGCTTGCTGCTGGGGACTGGGCGAGACGGGTGGGACATGTCCTGGAGCCCCCCCCCCCCTTTGGTCCCTCCCCAGACCCAATTGCGCACTGGTGGGGTCCCTTTGCCTGGCTTGCACCCTCTTACAATCCGGGACCCCTTGGGGGATGTTGGAGAGTCAGTTTCAGCACAATCCCCACAGGCCAAGTCTAGGGACCCCACCGGTGCATGAATCTGTGCACCGGGCCTCTAGTTAAGAATAAGACAACAGTCTATTGGGTCTACCACCTCCACTTTCAGGAGTCACCTATTAAATTCTACAAGTGGTTCCAGAGAAGCACCTTTCACCAGCCTTGATGTGAGGAGATGAAATTATCCACATAGAATATATTTTCCTTCTTAGTAGCTGTGATGGAGGGAAGGGTGGGAGTGGGGCTTATGACACATTTCAAAAATCATCCTCAAAAATGTCCTTTCCCAACAATCTATAGGACTTTTATACCTAAGATGTGGGGAATGTATTCAAAAGCCATAAAACCCTAAAATCTTAAAAATATGTGTGACTTTGACATCTTTTTGGGTCATTTTCTTTATTTTATCTTTGCATCTCAACAAAGATTTTCCTTTAACATTTTTCCATACCCTGCTTTATAAAGTCAAATTTCTCATTTATTTCACATCCTGGTACTTCTCTGAGTCTTGATGCTACTGAGTGACCAGCAGCAGAAGCTGAGAGATAAGCTGGGCAGTATGCAACCCCAGAGAGGAAGCTGGATTCAGTATGAACTCTACCACCTTCTTAGTCCCCATACCTGATTAACTACCAAAGTGGGATATTTTTCCTGTTATATATTTCTCAAATTTACTCTACATCTTTGTATTCAATCGCCATTGCCCTGTTTAGGCCTTCAGTTGGACCACTGACAATCTCTTGACCACTTCCCCCAGTTTCAACCTTCCAAGCCATTTTAATTAGCTTTCAAATTCACATGTCCAGACCTAACTCTCCATCACTTAGAAGTATTTCACCTCTAAACTGTTGCATACCTTGGTCTGTAATTCTTTCTCCAGAATTATTTCCATTAATCTAATACTAATACTACTAATCTAATACTAATACTGATCTAATCCTCACACATACTAATCTACAGTGATACTGAACTGTGGTCTTCATGTAGGGATAACAGCAGGGCACATCTTACATAGCTAGAAATAAAGGAAATAAAAGTATCCTCTCATTGTTAAACTATAAAGTCATACCATAATGAGAAAAGCAGAGATATGAAAATTCACCTTAATGAGAGAGTATGATTATTAATGTAGGCTTATCATGCCAGCAGACCAGAAGAAGAACAGAACTTCTGACAGTAGTGATTGACCCTGTTCATGAGGAAGTAGACTTGCTGCTACATAATGAAAGCTGTGTGGAGTATAGAAACCAGGGACTGGTTCCCTTCTTGGTGCTTTTTTACCTGGTGATAACTATAATTGGCCAACCTCAGCAACAGCTCACCCAGGGGCATGCTAATCAAGGCCCCAGACTCCTTAGGGATAAATATCTGAGAACTGGTGAAAAATGAGGGGAACCTATAATGATGGATAGAGAAGAAAGATGATAAATAACAATTCCTCAGGAGAAGGTATAGCTTCCCACATAATATCTTACCCTATCACAGTTTTTTGGGGGGAGTCATTCTTTGTTTGTCTTTTTCTTCTTTTCTTTCAGAATTTGTGAATGACCACCAAGTTAGAGTGTCACTCTCAGGACAGATTAAATTGAATGTGGGTCAAAATCAAATCTGAAGTGGTGCAAGGGGTTTATCTTCTCTGTCCTTGGTGCTTCAGCCATTACCACTATCCCAGGTCTTACAGTGTCTGATTGACATGTGAGCCTACATAAAATTGTCTTGGACCAAGGGACCTACCTGATGTTGAGGTGGGGTCCAACAATGGGCAAATGAAAAAAGAGTCCAGTGGTCCTACCATATGTCTCAGAAGCTTCCAGGCTAGTAGGACACCGGTATGTTTCATTAAAAGTACAATTGAGGCTCCAGCTTGGGGATTGGATGCAGTATATACTATGAACCAACCATGATTAGGAGGTGCTGTGCTCCTTATAACTAGAAGACATGGATTTAGAAAGAAAGAGTAAATTAGGAAGAAATCCCATTATCCCTCCTAGTGATTCTCTCAGTGAATCTGTGTTTTCCTTCTCCACAAGTTAGTTATACCAGAATAGAGATCCAGGGATGCAAATGCTTTCACCGAAGAACATAGTAAACTAGTGGCCCGGTGCATGAAATTCATGCACATTAAAAGGGAATTAATTAGAGGAAATATTTTAATATTGCTATTTGTCCTTTCTCTATAATAGAAGTGTCAGAGATGAAAGAAAATTAGTAAAATGTATATGAAAATCTTCCTCCTGTCAGAGTCTGGGACATGCTGCAGGACCCAGAATCAAGTCCCTGTCCACCCGCGTGCACCTCGAAATCACACGAGACCCAAACCCGGCCGGCCCCACCCCCATTGGGCAAGATCCAGACCCAGCTGGCCCCACCCCCATCAAGCCCCGTTGGGTGGGGGGAGGGACAGCCTCAGGTCCCCCATCAATCCCTGCCAGGTGGGGGACACAGCCTCTGGTCCCTCATCAAGCTCTGCTGGGCAGGGGGTGCAGCCTTAGGTTCCCCAGTGCACCCTCAGGTCCCCCGGTCCAGTGCTGGGGCAGAGGGTGTGGCTTGAGGTCCCCAGGCCCAGTGCCGGGGCAAAGGGCGTGGCCTGAGGTCCCCCACCCCGGCCTGGTGCCAAGCAGCCTCAGGTCCCTGCTGATTGCTCGTTATGGGAACCCCGCCTCTGCTGTGGGTGCAGCCATCTTGTGACAGTGTGACAGAGTGAGGGTCAATTTGCATATTATCTCTTTATTATATAGGATGTTTGTTGACACTTAAACTTGAGACTGCAGCCTGTTCTGAACCACACCCACCAAATGTTCTCCTCCCAGGTCTCAGGACCCTGAGTTCAGCAAATAAACTAGCAAGACCCCTAGATTCAGACTTATTTGAAAGTCCACTAATCTCACAATCTTATCTAAAATACAGGTTTCAATCTATTCTGGCCTCTGCTTATAAACATAAGAACTTCTTTAAATGGTGTCCAAAGACCCGGTGACTTTCACACTATGCCTTGAATTGGTGGTTGACGAACCTGAGCCTGTCATTTGTTTTTCCTTGTCTTTAAATGACACTTAGCAATAGCCATCTGACTCCACAAATCTTACCATTGTCCTAATATTTTTCAAAACTACAGATATTATATAAGCAATGCATTTCCTTCTACCTATATCCCAACATAGTTCAGCATAGGTGAGCATCTCAATAATCGGGAGAGTACAGCACACCCACCTACCATCATCAATGCTAGCATCCCATCCTAGGACTTGATAGGGGAAAGTGGAGCTTAAGCCAGCTGCAGGAATTCTTGGAGCCAGTGTAGAAATGTGCTCTGCAGGTTGAACCACTAAATGGGTGGGGGAACAGGCGTATTTAAGCAGCAGTTACTGAGTGCATCGGTTAAGCAATTAACTCAGGAAGCAGTACTTTCCCACCCTTTTTGACCTGCTGTATCACTGGCAAAGCATTCAGGAACAAAAGAAAGCCTCCAACAAAGGAGAGCAGGTGCTGGCAGCTGGCAACCTTTCAGTGACTAGGACAGTGG
Source organism: Plecotus auritus (assembly GCF_963455305.1). NCBI lineage: Eukaryota > Metazoa > Chordata > Mammalia > Chiroptera > Vespertilionidae > Plecotus > Plecotus auritus. The sequence continues at coordinate 123,956,534 of NC_137775.1, forward strand.
GTATGGGCAGGGCACCAACAGCATCTGCTACTAGAGTCAAGGCCTAGAAGCTGTGATGTTTTCAAGATATTGCTCCTGCTCAATCATAATAAACTCATGACTATCATGAACACTTGTTTCAGATTCCAAAAGAACTACTGAAATTTCCCTGATAACTCTGTTATAGGAGAAAGTGTGGTATCCCTTTCCTCATTGGGTGCTGGGGGTTAGGTCCTTACAAGATCTTGAGAAATAGAATTTCCTGAGCCTGGCACAGGAGGATGAGTGACCTTTATTGTGTGGAATAACACCTCTGGGTTTCCTAAATCTCATTTCCCTTAATCCAGTCCCAGAAGATGTGAAGCTAAGGATTCAGGAGAGCTAGAAGCAAAACCAGCATCCAAAGTTTCCTTCCCATGGTGAAGCTGGGTCTGGTACAGCATCAAGCTGGTTAAAGTCCATTAGTCATTGTGTGGGGTCCACTTGGCTGTGAACCATGTGGGCAAATACAGGGTAGCCAAGGGAGCACACCCTCTACAAGAGAGTTTTGAGCCAAGAGTGCAACAAACAGTGTGAATCAAGAGAGCGAACGCCTTTGTTTAGTAATGCCGGGGTCTTAATCCAGCATCGAGAAGGGGTTCAGGAACCTGGAGAAGGTGCTGTGTATAAATTAATCAAGAGTCCAGAGACGAAACATAATTTTGGAAGGCTATAGGAACCAAGTTCTTCAGTCTCTCTGGACCCCTTGCTTTTTATTAACACAAATTGTCCTAAGGCAAGGTAGATATACATATCAAAGGCCAAGGTTTAGTATACAGAATCCATTGTCAGATTGGGGGAACTGCCTTTGGCTGTTCAGGTGCTTGGCCAGTAGGAGGCAATAACATGTAGATTGAAATGCCCTCAGCTGTCTGGCAGCAAGCAATCATTTATGCATCCTTTTCAGGTTTGGGGAAATGCCCTCAGCCATTCCAGATGATTCAGCCCTGCTGACATGCTGGAATTAGCTTCCAGCAGTTTAGGAGATGAAGTATCTCAAATCTTCCCACTCTTGCAGTGGCCATGCCTACTCTGGCCAATGACCTGCCCCTGGGTGTGACTGGCAGGAAGTACCCTCCCTATGTCACCTAGACATAACTGTATGTGTCTATTACCCACCCTGTTCAGTCCCTTCCCCCAGCTATCTATGGGAACAGACTGGTAGCTACCTGGGGAGTGTTAACCTGCAGCTTCCTGGCAAAGCTGCACAAATGACTATATTTGACCTTCCCTTTCTTCTTTCCTGATAATTAATAGCTAGGTTAATTACCATGGTATCACCTCCATCAAACTAACTGCATCATGCCTACTATGGACAGCAAAAAGGGGGCATCCTATGCCAAGTAACCTCACAGGGTGATCTGATCATAAATTCCTATCTGGCAGGTAAACAGGTCATGCTGGATAGTCACATCCAAAACATATAACTTTTCAGTAAAAGGTTTATATGCGCCTTATGCAAGCTGTCCATTGTTTCTGTGCACCCAGGTTAATACACCTTTGAAATAATCACCACCCTCAAAAGAGCACAGGATCTTGTTAATTATCCTATCATTCAATCCCCTTTGCTTTTTCCCACCTCCATGTAATGTTCCTTCCCTTCCCTCCTTAACTTTAAATGCATAAAAGAGACTGCAAGACTGTTGTTCTCTGGAGCATTTCAGATCTTACATCCCAGCATGTCTTCAGTTTGGCTCAAATAAATTCATAAAAATTCTCTGCAGGTCTGGACCTTTCTTATATGGACACTTCGCAGGTGGCATGTATTCGAATGTGCTCCTCTGGTTCGAGCCTGGACTAGCAGTCATTGGTCTCGAGCAGTGGTTCTCAACCTTTCTAATGCCGCGACCCTTTAATACAGTTCCTCATGTTGTGGTGACCCCCAACCATAAAATTATTTTCCTTGCTACTTCATAACTGTAATTTTGCTACTGTTATGAATCATAATGTAAATATCTGTGTTTTCCGATGGTCATGACCCACAGGTTGAGAACCGCTGCTGTAGAGCCTAAGACCATCGGAAAACACAGATATTTACATTATGATTCATTAACAGTAGCAAAATTACAGTTATGAAGTAGCAACAAAAAATAATTTTATGGTTGGGGGTCACCACAACATGAGGAACTGTATAAAGGGTCGCGGCATTAGAAAGGTTGAGAACCACTGCTCTAGAGAGTTTAAATCCCCCCTTTCTTCTGAAGCGTGATTTCCCTGGTTATGTCTGTTAAGTCACTCCTACCTTTCTACTTGAATGGAACTGGATGCTGCTCTCTATTATGGTTCTCATCAGACTGCACTGTCACCCAGGGTATCTTTCCAGCCACGCCAGGAGGTTTTCCATGGCCTTACCAGGTGTCCTCAAACTACGGCCCACAGGCCACATGTGGCCTGCCGAGGACATTTATCCGGCCCACCGGGTGCCGCTGCCTGTCCTGCTTAGCAGCCGACTCGTCCCGGGCCCGCAGTGCGCATAGGAATTTGTTCATAGTTTTTTTTTTTTTTTAAACTATAGTCCGGCCCTCCAACGGTCTGAGGGACAGTGAACTGGCCCCCTGTTTAAAAAGTTTGAGGACCTCTGGACCCATCATAGCTTAGCCTAATGTCTTGACAGTTATATTGTGAATTAAAGAAACCCATTAGCCTTAAGAAGTGTTTTGTCCTTTGGTTTAGATACTTTAATGAAAAAGATGAGAAGACAGGTATGATCCAGGAGCAAGCACAAGTTAATTTCATTAAAAGACAGTTACTAAGCCATCAGCATATATTGCAGACACATTTTTAGAGAGGCGATACGAAATCAAATTACAACAAAATATACATAATTGGTTTATTGAGAGGAAAACCTGCAAGCAAATTGAGCTCAAAACCCAATATACTTGTGGGCTTGACCTTTTAAATAAAGATTCAATTCAATTACTGGATAGTAACTGTTACTGTATTCTCTCCCCCCTCTTCCCCCCCACGCTCTATAGTTCTTATCTTCTTTCTTCAATGCATTTTTCCCTTTAGGTCTTATTATTATAGTGTCAGAGCCCCAACTAGAATATAAGCTCCTTCCGGACAGCAATTTTTATGTTTTTGTTTTGTTTATTATTGAATTTATCAGTGCCTAGAAAAGACTGCCTGACTCACAGGAAAACTCAAATACATATTAAAAGACTGAATACATTGAACATGGTAAGCAACATTCATGTGATGTGGCACTTTGATTTAAATTATAAAAATAAAAATAACATCGAAAACATTAAATATGGTGTTGCTATAGACAGTATATAATTTGTGTGTTCAAGGTAACTATTGAGTTATTTTAAAACTAAAATATGTATGTGTCCAATTTTTAAAACAGAAACAAAAATCATGTTTCTTCAAAAAGGATTTGGTGGAGGCACCTGTTAGAGGGAGGAGACTCTCTTTCTGGGCTGCAGCTCTGGTCTGGGGTGTCATCCCTGACCAACTTGCTCCTCTCGAACCACAGCAGTGGGATGAGGTTAGGCATTCCTGGCTTGTGGCTTTAAGAGATTTCTGAGTCTGAATCCCGCTGAAGTCACTGCTCCTATGTTTCCAGTGTCACACCGTGAAATGCAGCCTTCGGTATTGCAGCCCAAGATTTTGCAATTCATCGCCAGCTGTGGATTCCACGATTGTTGCTTGATTGTGTAGCTGGAAAACTGTGAGGCAAATTGTCCTGCCAGTCCCATCTCCTTTTTATGAATGGAAGCACGTGGGTCTACTGCTTGGTATCATGATGGGTTTTGAAGTAAATTCCCCCACCTGAAGCAATCCTGAGCAAGAATCTGGAAGGGACTTCTGAATTCATCTTTTAGGAGGACAGGAACTATTAGGCTCTGGAGAAAATGAATAGCAGCTTTAGAATGCATGGAGGACTCCAGGTTGGATTAGAGATGTCAGAAATAACTAAGGTGTTCATTTAAGGGCAACTGGAGGAAAATAAAAAGACTTGAGCTGTTTGTCTTACCTGAAAGCACTTTAAATGAAGAAAGGCAACTTCAACACTTATTTATAAGGTTAGTTAAAGAATTAAATTGAATTTTCATTGGGTTCCATGATAGCTCTTTCCATGGACTTAGCCTATATTTTATTGAATTTCATCCTAACACCATCTTTTGGCCAAATGAGCTTGTCCAATATAAAGTATTTCAAAGTCAGCCCAACCTTTTTCTAAAAGATGTTTATTCCTGTTCATTACCATAATGAATAGGTACATATTTCATCTACTCCCTGGAAACAGAGACCCACTGCTTAGCTACATCATAATACTAACTGCATTTATTTAATACCCATGTGCTATGCACTGTGGACGCATAATCATAATATCATGTAATCTTCACTAACATTTGGGAAAGAGACAATAGTTTCTGCAATTTATCAGTGAGGATCAGGGCGGGGGGGGGGGGGGGGCTTAAATGACTTGCATCTAGAAAACTTATTGGAGGCTAAGCTAATGCTCTAAGTCAGAACTGTTTGACCGGTGGTACTCAGTACTCAGGAGTAAGATGCAACCAGGCATATACATCAGAAATGCATGCAAGCCTTCCTGAAATGCATAATTCAGGCCCCATCACAGACTGCTTAGGCTCAGGACACTGAAAAGGCTGCCTGTGTAGCTACAAACCTCTGCTGTCTGGGAGGAATCCAAGTCTCATCCCTTAAGTGCCCATGTGCACAAATACTGCTGAAGGGAGCAGTCCAGGCCATGCATTGCTTACCCAGGGCACAGGACCCCAGGCTAGGGTTCTAGGTGTCCTGTCGCTGTTTAGTACACAAAGAGTATAAACTGAAACTATTTTTCTTCCACTAAGGAGTAGCCAGGGCCAAAGGCTTAGGACCAAGTTTTATTTACTCTAGGTGGCAGACCCAGTAGTCTGGGCAAAAGAAGGCTCCCAGATAAGATTGAAAAAGTTATTTTTTGAGGAGACAGGAGGTCATTTTCTTGAATAAAGTTCTGGGAAATAAAAAATGTTAGACTGGTCCCTTTCCTCCCATCTCCTCCCCTCCCCTCCCCTCCCTTCCCTTCTCTGGAATGGTACTTTTAATTAAAGAGGCCCGGATAGTGACGGATAGTCACTGGTGCCCTGAGCAGCACACAGAGGGAGGCCCTGGTTAGAAGAAGGTACTAACCTTCCTGCAGGCTCTTCCCTTGAGCAGGATTCTCAGTCTCAGTCGCCCTCCTCACCCAGGGTCCACCGCCCCAGGCTGACAGTAGGAGCAGAAGGGGTGCCCTGAGCCAAGAGTCTAAAAGGCCAGGGCCTGCGCGACCCCCTCTCTTACCCCCCTCCCCCTGGACCAGCACCTGGAAAGTACACCCACCCAGTCACCCTCCCTCCCTCCCGCCTGCAGACCAGCTGCCTCTTGGAAAAGTCCCAAAGTGTCACATCCCACAGGGATGTGGCAGTGCTTGTGGCTCCCCGGGGACTGCCCCAGCCCAGCCTCACCTCCCCCTCCCCTGCCTGCTGTGGACACCCGCCTCTTGGGCTCCTGTCCTGCATCCAGGCTCTTGGCCCGTGGAGGTGTGAACTGCTCGCCACCTGGGGCATCTGGGACGTGCACACCGTAGGTCTGGAGCCTGCTTTGGAAAATAAAAATACCTCCCCAAATTATTTTCCAGAATTGTGATCACATTAAACCTCAAATCATAGAGAAAGTAAAATGTGGTTAACAAAAACAAGCTGGAAGTATTGAGTCAATAATCATTTATTTCAGTTTTCTCTAAGTGACATTATGTACCAATTTCATTATTTATTTGTTCAATGTTCATCTCTCTTAAGTAAAATGTACACTCTATAAAGACACTTTTTTGTCTTTATGTCTCAAGGCATAAGGGTAGTTCCTGTGTGGCAGTGGCGCCAAGTGTTGAATAAAATAAATGAATGAGCCAGCCTGGGACTGGTTATATAAACATATATAGGGTATAGTCCTTGACATGCTGAGCCTCACATTAGCCTTAATTCAGGAAATATAAGTTTAGAACATTTCCTATAAATGCGTCCAAATGAAAATTCATAAACATAGAGTAATATGTGCTCATTAAGAACATATTCAAATTCTGAGAAACAGTAAACTCAAGGTACTTAGGTCAACTCCTTTTTTTTTCTTGGACTAATTTTACTTTGATTTCAGTTTCTAAATTAAAAATCTGCTCAACTACTCCTTAAAATACCAATGGCATAGTTCACAGATGTAGAACAAATACTCCGAAAATTTATATGAAACCAAAAAGACCCTGAATTGCCTCAACAATCTTGATAAAGGACAAAGTTGGAGGGATCACAATGCTAGCTATCAAGTTATACTACAAAGCCACTGTAATCAAAACAGCCTGGTACTAGCACAAGAACAGGCATATAGATCAATAGAACAGAACAGGGACCCCAGGAATCAACCCAAGCCATTACACTCAATTAACATTTGACAAAGGAGGTAACAATAAAGCATGGAGTCAAGACAGTCTCTTCAATAAATGGTGTTGGGAAAATTGGACAGATACATGCAAAAAATGAAACTAGTCCATCAACTTACATTGTACATAAGAATAAACTTATTCTTTTTATGCATAAAAAGACTTAAATGTAAGATGTAAAACCATAAAAATCTTAGATGAAACCATAAGTAACAAAATCTCAGACATCTCTCATAGCAATATGTTTACTGATACATCTCCTAGGGCAAAGGAAACGAAGTAACAAATAAACAAATGGGACTCCATCAAAATAAAAAGCTTCTGCACAGCAAAAGAAACCATCAACAAAATCTAAAGAGAGCCCACTGCATGGGAGAACATATTTGCCAATAATACATCTGATAAGGGGTTAATTTCCAAAATATAAAAAGTATTCATGCAACTCAACAAAAGGAACAAACAATCCAATTTAAAAAGAGAAAAGGACCTAAATAGACCCTTCTCCAAAGTGACATACAGATGGACAAGGGACATATGAAAAAATGCTCAAAGTCACTGATCACCAGAGAGAAGCAAATTAAAATGACAATGAGGTATCACCTCATACCTATCAGAATGGCTACCATCAACAAATCAAAAAATGACAAGTGCTGGCGAGGATGTGGATAAAAGGGAACCCTAGTACACTGCTGGTGGGAAAGCAGACTAGAAGAGCTATTATGGAAAACAGTATGAAGTTTCCTTAAAAAACTAAAAATGGAATTGCCATTTGACCTAGTGATCCCACTTCTAGGAATATATTCTAAGAAACCCAAAACACCAATCAGAAAGAATGTATGCACCCCTATGTTCATAGCAGCACAGTTTATAATAGCTAAGATCTGAAAACAGTCCAAGTGCCCATAAGTATATGAGTGGATAAAAAAGCTGTGGTAAGTTTACACCATGGAATACTATGCAGTAGTAAAAAAAGAAGGATCTCTTACCCTTTGAGACAGCATAGAGAGACCTGGAGATTATTATACTCAGCTAAATAAGCCAGTCAGAGAAAGACAAGTATCACATGATCTCACTCATATGTGAAATCAAACAAACAAAATAAACTAATGAACACAATAGATCCAGAGACATAAAAGCATGGAACAGACTGTGGAATCTTAGAGGGAGGGGAGTTGTGGGTGGGTGAGTGAATGGGAGGGAAGAGATCAATCAAAGATCTTGTATGCATATATGTATAACCCATGGACACAGACAATAGGGTGGTGAGGGCCTGGGGTGGGAGGTGAAGGCAGGCTAGAAGAGGTTAATGGGTTATAAAAGAGGGACATAATTAACACTTTCAATAATAAATATTTTTTAAAAAATAAAAAATAAAGAAAGATATATATTATCTGACTTTTGCAAAATTGACTTCCCATATATAGGCTACTGACTTCTTAATGTGCATAATAATTTTTATGCTTTAAATCTAAGAAAAGCTTGAAGATGAGAATAAGAGTTACTCTTACAATATTTCACTTTGCATCCATATCAGAGAGAATGCTTTTGATCTGAATCTAACTCGCCTTAAGTGTAAATGGGTCAGAGTCATTATTAGGCTGGGAAGTTTACAAGTGTTCTTTCCCTTCCTCCAAATACACACCAGTTCTTTAAGGGAAATCAGTTTGTTGCATATATAAAGATTTAGTAGTTTGATATGATAAAATTATTCTCAAACTTAAAATATCATTTCTACATTCATTAAATAAGGTTAACAAATATCACCCAAATAAATAATGTAAACCAACATGTCCTAGAGCCAGATTGCTGGTTTTCCAAACCCTGAACTTCCTTCACATAGTTATTTATTATCTCTAAACCTCAATCTCCTTATCTGCAATTAGGAATAACAGAGTTTTGCAAGATTCAAATGAGAAAATTCAGGTAAAGAACTATAGCTCATTGCAATCACATTTTGAGTGCTTACTTCCTGTCAGGCACTCTTCTATATGACATATGTTTAATCCTTACAGCAATTTTTTTAAGTAAATACTATTTCTGTAATCCCCAGTTTACACATGACGAGCTTGAAGCACAGACTTACAGAGTATGTCTATGACCAAATAGTAAGGTTAGGATGTGCGCCTCTTTAGGGCAACATTGTTCTGTCTACCACATGTATTGAAGATAAAATGCAAAGTACTTAGTGACTAATCAGGTGAGAAAGGAAGAGTAAAAGGAGTCAAGGGTGATTTCCAGGGTTGTAGCTGGTGGAAATAGGTAAGTAGGTTATGACAAGTGTCTAAAGACAATAGGTAGAGCTATGAGTAAGGGCTGTGGTATCTCAGAGTGAGAAACAATTAACTGCCTGTGAAAACTGGAGCAGTTTCCCCAGAGGAAACAGAAATTGCCCTGGGTCTCAAAGGGTTACTAGAAGCTTACCAGGTAGAGAAATGTGGGAAGAATGCCTTAGAAACTAACTGGGTACTGCCAAGGAACATAATGCAAGGTACCAATTCCCTATGAAATTTTAATTTTCTGTTTAATCTGTTTGCTCATAAGCCATATTAAAGTGGAGTTTAGCTGGATCTGGAATTCACACTCAAAGCAAATAGTGAGTTATTCCAGGGACACCAAGACCAACATTTCACATTCTATATGCTCCATTTCACTACAAATGAGCAGTTTTATGACCTGACTCCCTCGAGAGTCTTCAAATAGAGATTTAATTAGAAAGCATTAGAGAAACTCATACTGAAATAACAATGGCAGTGGTAGCCCTAAGAAGACATTACCCTGTTGAGAACTTGGTGCACTGACTGCAGATATTATTAAGAAAATTGACAAATACAAGATTATCTCCTAGGACAATAATTCTGCAATATCACAAGAGGTATTGGAGTATGCAAACTTACCTCAAAATGATTTTCTTTTATTTCCATTAGCAAAAAAGATTTATTCATAGCGGGGGGCGGGAGGGAAGAATTACAATCTGGTAGCCATGGCCTTCCATGTGGAAGTCCCTTAGACCAAGAAGGAATGAAAAATATTTTTTTAAATGTGTTTCATTTAGTAAAAAATTAGTCTATTGATTTCTGCATTATCTATGGAAAACATCAGAAAGATTGTAGGAGATATAGTAAAATAAAAGTGCTCTCTGTAAATGATTATTGTTCTTTCTGTAATTATAACTATTTTATTACAATTAAAATTTGAATTACATTCAATTGCCAGTGTTTATAATATTTATAAATATGATTTAACTTTTTATTCATAAATGGCTGATATAACTATTGATGATTTAATCCTTATTTTGTACTGTTGATATACTTTTCTAAGTTGATATGATCTCTTTAGAGCCAAGTATTCATTATGCTAACAGTGCTGAAATACATATGTACATGAGGTTGTAATTATTATATGTTACAGAATCATCAATAAGCTCTAGTTTGAGAATAACTTATTTTTGTCTAACAGAAGAAATGAGAGACAATAAATTGTCTTGAATTACTTATCCTCATTTAAATGGTAGGACTTACCTGTGGGCCATACCATCTTGTAATCTTTGTTCTAAACAGCTCTTGTCAATAATTTTGAATTCCTAAGCATATTTTTGTGAGGGTCTGAGACTAACATAGCCTATATTTGAAGAAGAAGTATTTCTTACCAACTAACCCCTCAATGAAAATTAGGATTTGGTAGGAGAGCTAAGAGGGTACATGGTAAGAAATAAGATAGGCTTCTTAAGATGGACGATTGTAATGAAAAGTAAAGGAAAAGGATGAAAAAAGTGGGAGAGAGGGAGAAAAAGTGCAGTGGCACATGTGCACACCCATGACCTATAATATTAGGAGTTATAAATGGCCTTTCAGATTAAACAAATATCTGAGTATCTACTCTGTGCCAGGCACTGAGGATTCAACAGTGAGCATATGTCCCTCCATTCATAGTGCTTACATTCCCACTAGAGGCCTGATGCACGAAATTCATGCAAGAGTAGGCCTTCCTTTTCCCAGCTGCCAGCACCAGCTTCCCTCTGGCTCCCAGGACCCGGGCTTCCCTCCGGTCACCGGCAGGCACCTGGGACCCGGGCTTCCCTCGCAGCCCTGGTTTCGTCTGGAAGGTCATCTGGAAGGATGTCTGGTCTAATTAGCATATTATGCTTTCATTATTATAGATAGTGTGGGAGATAGTCAATAACTGGAGGCAATTAGTATTAGGAGAAAAATAAAGCCAGATAAGGATCATAAAGAAGTGATATTGGGGAATATAGAGAAAGAACTATCACATGAGCTTATTTATCAATAAATTTCACATGTGGAAATATATCATACATAAAATAAACATCACAAACATAAAGCTTCAAACATGCTTCAGATCAGAGCACACTGTCTTGCTCTACCCAACTTCACAAACCAAACAATTTTATTATATGATAAGCCACCGGTTACATAAAGTGCTATTTTTAAAATTTGCAGTAAAGCTCTTCTATTGTGTTGGTGATGTAGGTCAAGGATCATAAATGCAATGATAAGCCTCCCATAAAAAATATATATTTTTGTATCCACAAAGCTTATTCAGTTGACCTTCAGCTTAACCCAAACAATAGGACAGTGAGATTGCTTATATTAGGATGTATCTTCATGATTTTCCTTAGGTAAACACTAATATCCATCTTGTAGGGAAAATCCTTTAAGGTTTTACTCTAACCCTCTTGAACTCCTTTACTTTTTCCTCATAATGATCTTATGAGAAAAAAAATCACACTCTTAGAACTATTCCCAGTGAGTTATATAAACTAGTGTAGAACCAGATTCAGAAAGTGTACATGACACTGAGAATATATCTTAACCTCTCAACTTACTAAATTATTTTGAAGGGTAATTGTGATACAATAGATTTCAGTTGAATCCGCAAGAATGCTAATCAAAAGAGCTCATAGTTTAAATTTTAGTCTTGTTCCATGAAATATTCCTACAATTTTTTCTATGAGACAGAAAAGGGAAAGAGAAGAAGAAAGTAAAAGACGGAATTAGGACTTTTAATTTTGAATATGTTTATGTCACTTCCATGTAAAATGCCAAATAAACGTGGAGTTTAAAATATAAAAGAAATAGCCTGGCTGGTGTGGCTCAGTGGTTGAGTGTCACCTTATGAAGCAGAAGATCACGGTTCAATTCCCAGTCAGGACACATGCCCAGGTTGCCAGCTTGATCCCCGTAGGGGGGGCATGCAGGAGGTGGCCGATCAATGATTCTCTCATCATTGATGTTTCTATTTCTCCCTTTCTCTCTGAAATCAATAAAAATCTATTTTTTAAAAAATGTAAAAGAAATAGTGTGTGTAGTAGTTTTTGTTATGACATATGAGGCATCAAAATAAATGATTTTTCTCAAGAAGTGAATGATCTAAAGCACGATACAAAGAAAAAACCATGAATCCCTCGATCAGAAGATTTAGCATCAAAGATCATTGAAAGACAAGTCAGTCTTCCAAAAAACCAAGTAGGTGTTTCCATTTTAAATCTCTAATATTGAAAATGATCACTACCCTTGCAAGCTCCAAAATGCTGGATCAATTCTATGGCAGAATGACCTTTTTTAGTTGCTTAAGAAACTCAGGTCAAAATTCTCACCTAATCCATCCTTAACTTTTGCCATCACCATGACAACTTAATGCTGGTTAAAAGGGCAGAATATTAAAGTAACGAGTTCTTCATTTTCCATGTTGAAGTAGTTCCTAATCAGTTCTCTCAGCTATGACCACTCAATCATAATATAGCTTTAAACAGATTGGCTGTCTCAATAGCAAATGGGAGTTCAAATGAACTCTATTCCTCTTTGGTCCATTAATAACAATAAATCCACGGCAATATCAGGGACATTATAAAGATCCTCCTTGTAAAGAAGTACAATGCATTTCATATTCATTGAAAAACAGCAAAGAGCTGGCTCAGAAGTAACCAATATCATCCAAATTGAATTGCTCAATATAATTATGTCATATAAATATTCTCTCTAGCTAAGAAGCATCTTATTTAGGGCTTTAATTTTAAGCATATCTGATATATTATCAGTATTAACTTTACTCAACTTTTTCTCACATGAACTTTTTATTAAATATTATTTATCAATATATATATTTTATTCTCCCCTCCCCCAAGAAGTTCAGATATAGAATATTAAAGGACTGTGCCTCTTATACAAGAAGCAATTATATGTAGAATCTGAAAAAGCCAAACTGATAGAAATAGAAAGTAGAATGGGGGTTTCCAGGGCTGGAATGGGAGAACTACGGAGATATTGGCCAATGATACAAATTTCAGTTAGAGATGAATAATTCTGGGTTTATAGTTGACAGTACTATAATGTGTACTTGAAAATTGCTAAGAGAGTATATCTTAAATATTCTCATCACAAAAGAAATGGTAACTGTGTGATGTGACAGAGATAATAAGGCAATGTATAACTATACATTGTACACCTTAAACTTATACAATGTTATACAGTCACATGCTGCTTCATGACAGGGATATATTCTGAAAAATGTGTTTGTAGGTGATTTCTTTGTTGTATGAACATCATAGAGTGTGCTTATACAAACTTAGATGGAATAATCTACTACTGTAAAATATGTGATATACTTTTATACGACTGGCAGTGTATAAAGGTTTGCTTATACCAAAATCACCACAAACACGTAAGTAAAGACTTATGCTACAAGCTAATCATGGCTATGGTGTCACTGGGCAATAGGAATTTTTCAACTCTATTATAATCTTCATGCATGCAGTCCATCCTTGAGTAAAACACCATTTTGCAGTGCACAACTATATGTCAAGTACATCTCAATAAAGCTAGAAGAAAAAAGAATCATTCTTTTGTAGCTACTCAACAGCTTTAAGTCTGCCAAAACCATCAATAATCTCTTTAAACTAAGTTCTTCCACTCTCACCTCTTAAATTTTCCTCATTAGATTCTACTCATAGTAGATTTAATAAGGTTTCTCATTTACTTCTTAAATGTTTTAAATGCTTCTGAGCATAATTTTTATTCCACACTCAATTCCCCCTATGGGTTCCAGTCTGCATTTATTCAATATTTTCCACCACTCCTGCTGAGAACCTCTTGTGGTTGGACCAGCACACAAACCCATTTAGAATATTCCAATGATTATTGTCCATTTTAGCAGTTTTATGCTTGAAGTCTTGACTTCCAGTGGGATGATAGTTTTTCTTGTTTTGTTTTTTTAAATACATTTTTTATTGATTTCAGAGAGGAAGGTAGAGGGAGAGAGAGAGAAAAACATCAGTGATGAGAGAATCATTGATTGGCTGCCCGCAACCCGGGCATGTGCCCTTGACCCCCTTGACTGGGATGGAACCGGGGACCCTTCGGTCTGCAGGCTGACGCTCTATCCACTGAGCCAAAGCGGCGAGGGCAGATGAGAGTTTTAGGTTCAGATTTCCAAGGAATCATAATTAACAACATCCAAACTGCTTCACTGATTTACAGATAATTGGCAATGTAATGTAACCTTCAAATTCCAGGGATATAATTTGTTCACTTCGAAATACCAAATTCCAAATGCTTTCTCCTATCTTTATGTGTAGACAGGAGATATGATTCCAGAAATGTGCCCATATGTATAAACCCCTTTCACAGAACCCTGGCAGTGTGGCTCCGTTGGTGAGGCATACTCCTGTGCAGTGAAATGTTGCCTGATTCCCAGTCAGAGCACAAAGGTCTGGGTTGCGGGCTGGGTCTCCTGTAGAGGGCATGCAGGAGGCAGCCTATGGATGCTCTCACATTGATTTTTTCCCTCTCATTCCCTTCCTCTCTCTCTAAAAAATAAAAATCTTTTAAAAATCCCTTTCATAGTTATTTATTTTTTGACTAACAATGTAAAATACATATATTTAAAGGCAAAAATCTGCTAAAGCAACAATATTACATTTAAGGGAGGTAATATGTTTGCTTGTTTAAAAATAGATCAATGCATACATCACATGCATATACTGGAATAAATATGGTTGATTATCCAGGTATCTCTCTGAGTATGTAAGCATTTTTTTAGAAGCTCCTTGTCCTGTTCTCCAGTATCCTGACCCATTCCCTAATCCCCAAATACATGTAACTGATTGAGTCCAAGATTGCTACAGATGTGCTTGTTGCAAGAATGTGTGTTGAAGAAGCAGAAAAAGGCTCTAAAATTCAGATTCCTTTATTATGGGAAAAACCAAAAATTATAAACTTAATTTTTTGGTTTGTTTGTCACATAGACTTATGAGACTTATGTTACATAGTTTGCCTATTGAATAGAATTCAATTATAGTTCATATCTTTAGTTGATCCTTAAAGACGTTTATCTACTCACTGCGGAACCAACCGCACATAGTTATAATTCAACCTTCCATGATAATTCCAGAAGAGCTGAAGCTTATTGTTAGCACTACCATTCCTCACAATCTATGTGTGTGTGTCTTTTTCCTCTTCATGCTGAGCAATTGTTATCTGTTCCTTCCCTTAATCCTTTCTCTACAAATAATCTCAGTCCATTCAGGAAGTGGGATTTGTGCATATTTATTCAGAAACTATAATTTGGAAAACTTTAAATATTCTTTGACTTACTAAAAATAGTCACTATGTTACCTTCTGCTATAGGTTATTAAATTTAACAATTGAAGGGAGACTTCAACTAAAATAATGTAGCTCTAATAGAGAAACCTTAGGGCTTAGTAAAGGGTTTAGGGGATATGGTAGGAAATTAAAGTATATCCTCCATCCTTGGAATAAGAAACTCTACTATAAATGTAGCCAAAGCCAATCTCAATCCTACAACCTGGGACACACAAGACTTTTATTAAATACCCTAGGGCAATTATTTCACTCCAAGCACATTTTCATATCTCATGTAAAGATATGGATCACTAAACAATGTCAAGGAATCTCTCATTTTCATATATCAAATGTTCACTTGTAAAATGAGGGCAAACATCAGGTATGAAGTAGTTATTATTGGTTTATAAAGATTTAATAAGTGACTTTAAAGTGTCATATTGCACAAATGGTAGCAAGGCATTATTCACCTGTTTAAACCATGAGAGTAACTTAAAGTTTATTTGCTCAAGAAAGCATTTCTCTTTTCTAAAGCTTTCTTTTTCACTTTTCACTATTTTTCTCCTTATTACAAGCATAATTTCGTAAAGTGAAGCAATGTCCTCAGAAAAATGAAAACAAATTTCTTATAAAAGAAAATGGAAAATAATGAAATGAAAATATAAATTAATAAGTGTATGCTTCTTTACTGATATAGTACATTATATTTTATATGTGTCAGGGGAAATCCTGTTAGCTCATGTCAGAGTGATTTCTTGAGTATGGAGGAAAAATCCAGCATTCCTTGGTTTATGACCACATCTCCGCCTTGGCAGTCACAATGCTTTCTATGTGTGTGTGTGTGTGTGTGTGTGTGTGTGTGTGTGTGTGTGTATGTGTGTGTGTGTGTCTGTGCGCTCGCGCACATGTGTGATCTAACCTCTACCTCACTCTTATAAGGATTTAAGATATTTAAAGCCCATCTGCATGATACAATAGAATCCCCTCATCTTAAGAGTCTTGGTCACTTTGGCAAAGATCCTGTTCTTTTTTTCCAGGGTTGAGGATGTGGATATCTTTTATTTTATTTATTTATTTGTTTGTTTGTTTGTTTGTTTGTGAGGGGTGGGATTTATTTCTCAGCTTGCACAGAGATATATATTGTTAAGATTATTTCCCCAATTCTATGGATCCATAAGCCCTACAATTCTGTAAGAGAATCTTAGAGTTTATTTCTCCAATTGTCCCCATCTCTCCCCAGCAGAGTTACATGCCTGACATACACCCCCACTTCCTTGCTGAAAGAATCCCAGTTTGATTCTGAAGATGATGCACCTGGTCAGACAGAGACTCCTGCGTGTGGAAGCCAGCCATAGGGCGGCCGTGCCCCCTTCCCAGACGTAATGAGCCACATGGGAGTAGTGATGTAAAGAAAGTCGGTGTCAGTCATCCAGGGAAGGACTGTGCTTTCCTAAAAGCAACGTCAGCTCTGATGATGGATGTGGGGGGAGGGAAGAGGTGGGCAAAGGAGGAAGGATTTCAAGTCAAACATTTTGACCCAATTGCTGTTTTTTGTTGGATAACACTTTTGAATTAAGTCTTAGGGATACATGATCAAGTTACTGCTAGTAATTTCTTGTGATTGTGTTTCTAATTGATATTATTTTTATTCAGTATTGAAATTAAGAGATTATATGATCTTAGCTTTACTCCTCCACATTTAGCTTGGATATTCTGTCTTGATTTTAAATGGACATGTTTGCCACTTGCTTATATTGAGGGAAAAATATGTATATTTATGCAATTTTACACTTCACCTAGCTTTGGAAATATGCCTATGTGAACACATATAACTATGATCTATGACAAAGGAGATAAAGAGATTTGATTCAGATAGTGAAAGATTTTTTAAAATTACTAAAATTCTAAAGATGGTCCTAAAATTGAAATACCAAACAGAGTTAGATGTTTAAATAATGATATAGTGTTTGGATATTCATAAAGAAATGTAATTTGAAATGTTTTCAGAAATGAAATCAAATAATAGTAAACTAAAAGATAAAGACAAAATTAAATGCTATAACAGAGCAGGATGCAGACAACCTCAAGGGAGTACAGATACATGCTCTCTTTGTGTGTTGTCCTCCCCAAATTGCATCAAAATTTGAATCAAAAGTAATTAGATAAAAAATGCAATTATTTTGTATTGCTATGGGATAGTGAAGTCCTATTAGCAATCTGGCAATGTTGCTATTTAAGTAAGGGCTCTAGTTTGTGTGACTGAAGAACCATATCTAATTGAACATGCCTGTTTTGGTTCCTGTTTCCTTTAAAACAATAAAAAATCACTGAGCACTGTCCCCAATGGTAAAAAAATAAAAAAATAAAAAAATAAAATGATGCTAATAAAGCAACACTGAAATGACTGGGGAAGTCCAGAAATTGCAAGAGAAGCTCCAAAGGATTTGCATTCTCTGTGTACATTGGCTGATGTTTAATGCTGACAGCTGTTAAAAATAATGACAAATGGGGACCAAAAATAAGCAGGTAAATGAAGCAAGCAAACCAGAGTTGCTGAGCTCCTAACAGATGACAAAACACTGACCCAGGTTGAAATCCTTTGAATAGTAAGAAATGCAGGAAGGAGGCTGGAGGAAACGGATTTGCAAATTTCATGAGTTTAAATCCTGAGTTTGTATATCTTTTCCACATTAATATTTTATCCATCTACTCTCCCTCAAGGCGTGGATGAAATGACATTAAATCATATATATATATATATATATATATATATATATATATATATATTAGGTAAAGAAGTGTTCACATTTATAAACTCGTTGACAAAAACTAGTCTGAAAGGGAAATTGTTCAGTCATATTTTTTAAGATAAGTTTTAGTGCAAATGTTCCAAAATAATTGGCAAACTTTAATATTATTTTACACTCCATCCTGAAACTGCCTAACATCAACAAATACTAACATTAGAAATCATATCTTACAAGCCTTGAGATTAAAACAGCATTCCAAGCTTGATTCATATTGAGATGACCACTGTACCTAAATTGAACACTGTCTTTCATATAAATGGCAAAACAAAAGATATTCAGGGGAGCAAACGAATGGTTATATGAATCAATTCAGTATTACAATAGGGATTAGCTATGTGCTTTTTCAGTCTGGTCTATGTAGGCTGTGTTGCCAAGAGAGTGTATCAGATGACAGGTATACATAAGCAGAATAAGCATTTTAATCTGGTCTATTAAAAATAACTTCATTGGAGATAACAACATATTTTTATGTGCTAGATCAAATGCCTATGGAAGCACTTGCAAGTTTCAAAGTTGTTCTCTCAATATGAAAGGGCCTGTGACACAAATGATTCTGGACTGGTTCCCTAAGAGGAGCCTTGTCCACTTACTCTAGGTTGCTGAACAAATATTATCATCTATATCCTATATAATAAAAGAGTAATATGCAAATTAACCATCACTCCGCTAAACCCACAAGCCACGCCCACTAGCCACCCCCACGAGCCAATCAGGAGCGAATATGCAAATAAACCCAACCAATATGGCTACGGCCACAGAGAGCAGGAGGGAGGCTTGGGTTTCCCCGGTGATGGAGGAAGCCAAGCTTTCCGCCTGCCCTTGCCGGCCTAGGCTTCCACTCAAGGCTACAAAGTTTCAATGATAGAAGATACATAAACCCAAACAGAAATGGCTGCAGCCACAGAGCTGGAAAGAGCAGGAGGCTAGGGTTGCCCCCAGTGATGAGGAAGCCAAGCTTTCCACACACCCTGGCCGGCCCAGGCCTCTGCTTAAGGCTACAAAGTTTCAATTATAGAAGATACATAAATCCAAAATAAAATGGCTGCTGCCACGGAGCAAGTAGAAGGCTTGGCTCCACTCCAGGCTACAAAGTTTCAATTGTAGAAGATAAATAAACCCCAGATACCAGGGCCTCCGCTTGGGTCGCCAGGGGACATGGCCGGCCTGCAAACCTCCACAGGCTCCTCGCCCAGGCCGCCCCACGCCCCAATGGAACCCCCACCCTGATCCGGGACACCCTTTAGGGCAAACCAGCTGGCCCCCACCCGTGCACCAGGCCTCTATCATATTTAATAAAAGAGTAATATGCAGATTGACCATCACTCCAACACACAAGATGGCTGCCCCCATGTGGTCAAAGATCCTGCCCCCATGTGGACACAAGATGGCCACCACAAGATGGCCAGCAGGGGTGGGCAGTTGGGAGGGACCAGGCCTTCAAGGGAGGGCAGTTGGGGGCGATCAAGCCTGCAGGGGAGGGCAGTTAGGGGTGACCAAGCCGGCAGAGGAGGGAAGTGGGGGCAAACAGGCCTGCAGGGAAAGGTAGTTGGGAGGGACCCAGGCCTGCAGGGGAGAGCAGTTGGGGGGGACCAGGCCTACAGGGGAGAGCAGTTGGGGGGGACCAGGCCTGCAGGGGAGGGCAGTTAGGGGTGACCAGGCCTGCAGGGGGGTGCAGTTAGGGGCAAACAGGCTGGCAGGGGAGCAGTTAGGCATCAATCAGGCTGGCAGGGGAGTGGTTAGGGGGTGATCAGGCGGGCAGGCAGAAGCTGTTAGGAGAAATCAGGAAGGCAGGCAGGCGAGCAGTTGGGAGCCAGCAGTCCTTGATTGTGAGAGGGATGTCCCAGATTGGAGAGGGTGCAGGCTGGACTCAGGGCCCCACCTCCCCCATGCATGAATTTCGTGCACCGGGCCTCTAGTATATATATAAAAGGCTAATATGCAAAGTGTCCCCTTGGGAGTTCGACCGGGATACCAGGAGTTCGGTTGCTCTCTATGACGTGTGCTGACCTCCAGGGGGTGGCGCTGAAGAAAGGAAGGCCCTGGCCGGCAGCTGGCAGCCAGGGAAGGGAGGCCCTGGCCAGCAGCCGAAGACCCCCATTGGCCCTGATGGCCGGCCAGGCCTAGGGACCCTATCCATGCACAAATTTTGTATACCGGGCCTCTAGTTTTCTATATAAACCATGATGTCAGAATTGGGAAAAAAATAGATAATCTGATAGAGGATTACAAAATGAATTGACTTCATCAACAGAACACTGAGTAGCAAGTCCATGATTTGGCTGAGAGTGCAAGATTGCTCAGTGCCACTAGTAAGTATCAGTATAATTTATTTCTGTATTTTGATTTTATATCCAACCAACTTGCCTGAAATGCTAATTCTAATAATGTTCTGTAGCTGACATTTTGTTTTCTATGAAAAGGATTCCAACACACATGATGACAGTTTTGTCTGTCTTGTTTTTCCTTTTATTTTAACAGATTAAGTAGATTCTTTTTCTTCCTAAATTACTAAGCATTTTTTATCATGAATGGGTGCTGAAACTTCTCAAATACTTTTTCTATACCTGTTGAGGTAACAGATTATTTTTATGTCATCTGTTAATATGATGACTGTCATTTATAGATTTTTAAAATATTTATTGAATTTATTGGGATGACATTGGTTAATAAAATGATATAGGTTTCAGGTGTACAATTCTATAATAAATCATCAGTATATTGTATTGTGTGTTCACCACCCCGAGTCAAGTCTCTTTCTACCATCATTTATCCCCCTTTACCCTCTTCTAACCCCCCAACCCTTTCCCTCTGGCAATCACCATACTATTGACTGTCTATGAGTTATTTTTTTCTTAATATCTTCACCTTTTCATCCAACTCCCCTCCCCTGTGATAGCAGTCAGTCTGTCCTCTGTATCTATGAGTCGGTTTCTATTTTGTTTGTTAATTATTTTGTTCATTAGATTCCACATATAAGAGAAATCATATGTACTTGCCTTTCTCTGACTGACTTATTTTACTTAGCCTTTAAGTAACCACCTGTGTATTCCTCTAATGTACCAAGCTTAGGCATGATATTTAATTTTGTTTTCTGTAAGTTCTGAGATTTTTTTTTCTTCATATTTTCTAAGGAGTTTACAAATAACTTAATTGTTTCCTTTTATTTATCATCTTTGCCTATAATTAAAGTTCTAGGTTAAGCCAGCTTCATTTTTTAAACTCTGTAAGTCATCTATATAATATTAATCTGACATTTCTGGAGGCTTAATTTATGACCACTCACAAGCTCAATGTTCATGCTTGTTTTTTGAATGCTTGAGAAGAACACGAGTTTTTTAATTGTTGCATGCAGGGTTTTGTATTGGTCCATTACATCAAGCGTACTGATTGTGCTATTCATATATTCAATTTCCTCACTGGTATGTGCTGTTGTTTTTAAGGTGATTCTTGGCATGACAATGATAATGAATTTGGCAACCTCTCTATGTAGTTGTATCACTATTTGCTTTATACATTTTGATTTTGTTAGATATATTTAAATTTAGAATTTTTAAATCAGTCTAATTGGTTGACCATTTTATTGTTATGTGATTTATCTCTTACTCATACACAGTCCATTGTAGATCAGGCCTCACCCTTGGGTGTATTGTGACTTGGTAGATACAGATTGCTACATTATGGTAGTAACAATTCCTCAATACATGGCTTCATTGTCATTTCTTGAAGGAATAGTATAAAGGGCCAGAGGAGGCTCATTAGTCTCAGCCTGGTAAGAAATAATGCAATTTCTGCTCATATTTCATTGCACAGGATGAGTGATACGGTCACTGAGGACCAATCAGGGTCCTCTGCTCCATGCCATTCTCTCTGGACTAGGCAGAGGAAAGTTCCTGTTATGAGCATCTTTAATTGTGGATGCATAAAAGGAAAGAGGGAAAATTATATATCAACTTTTAAAGCTTTCCCCTTGAAGTAACACACATTATTTCTTCTCACATTTTGTTGGAAGGAAGTCACAGAGCTATGTCAAACTTCAAATGAAGCAGGGAAACACATCACTGAGGTGTCCCAGGAAGCAGACATTTCAAAATACTTAGCCAAAATAACTAATGATTAGCATATTAGTTAAGAAATAATGATTATATGAACTGAGGAAGTGGCAGAGGTGGACATAAATGAGTTTATCCTATATAATAAAGAACTAATATGCTAATTAGACTGGACAGCGGAATGACCTTCCAGAACAACCTTCTGGAACCACCAGTGGGCAAGGCCACGGAGCCATGAGGCAGCCCAGGCTGCGAGGGCCGAGCCCTTTGCATGAATTTCATGCATTGGGCCTCTAGTCTTAATATATTTGCATATACAAGCAACAGCACCCACTGAGTGATTAGATAATGACCATGGTGACTCCAGTGCTTGCCAGCTGAGATGGGGATAATGTCAATTGGAGTGATGTGGCAGAGTAGAGAGAAACAAGTTCTGTTCTCAATGAAACAGGGGTTTCAACTTCATCTTTAATTATAGAAAATAAAGTTAAAATAATGTAGTATATAACCTTGTATCTATTTTTTATTCTTTATTCTCATTGGGACCAAATTCATCTTTAATTATACAAAATGAAACCAAAACAATGGATTGTATAACTCTATATTTGTTTTTAGTTATTATAAGCATCTGGTTTTAGAAGTTTGGGTACTCAAAGCTCTCTAAAAAACTATAGATAAAGAAGAGGAAAAACCCTAGTTCCTAAAACAGACATATGAGAAAGAAGATGTTTAAAAAAGAAAAAATTTCCCCATTGTGCCCAAGGCCACACCAGTGTCTATTGGTGATAATTTTAGTTCAAAGTCCATTTTTTAATGATTCTTTGAAGAGGTTCTTGTCAGTTTAAATTTCTTGGACGTCAGGTAGAAAGTGATATGTTTCATCTGACTGTGTCAAGCACATGTTGCTGCTGTCCACAATGAAAAGATTTCAGCAGGGCATGCTTTGGGGAAGACTTCAAACCAACCAAAAATCAGACTTACCTTTTAGAACGATTCAAATTAAATCTGACATGAAGTATGGCATCCTGGACCATTCAGAGTGCAATTAACTTGGACAATGTTCAATTGACTACAACTTTCACTATGATTATAGAGAGATTATATTGTATATTAAAACTTCCAGGATGTTAGCTACTCAAAATTTAGGCCTCATTTACCTCTAACTACAGAGGTATATAATTTGACACTTGTCATCAAAACTATTTGTTCCTTACATAAAAAAAAAAAAAACACAAAAAAAGAACAAAATAACAAAAACACATAGATGTCTCCACAATGCTTACAGAAGAATTTTTTAAAATACATTTTTATTGATTTCAGGGAGGAAGGGAGAGGGAGAGAGAGATAGAAACATCAATGATGAGAGAGAATCACTGATCGGCTGCCTCCTGCATGCCCCCCACTGGGGATGGAACCCACAACCCAGGCATGTGCCCTTGATCAGAACTGAACCCAGGAACCTTCAGTCTGCAGGCCGATGCTCTAGCCACTGAGCCAAACCAGCTAGGGCCAGAAAAACTTTTAATAAACCCAAAATTA
The DNA here is from genome assembly GCF_963455305.1 of Plecotus auritus. Lineage (NCBI taxonomy): Eukaryota > Metazoa > Chordata > Mammalia > Chiroptera > Vespertilionidae > Plecotus > Plecotus auritus. Next base: position 123,979,968 of record NC_137775.1, read on the forward strand.
CTCACTTTTTAGCTCAAACTGAAAGGTAAAGAATTTTGTTTACTTTATCTTATCTGGGCAAATCCTGAACTTCTTAACTCCAGAGATTAAAAAGCAACAATAGAAAATGGAGCTTCAGAAAAAAAAAAAGCAAACCCTAACTGAAAGAGTAAAGTTTTTTTTACAGCTGTCCGTTTTATCTTAAATCTCCAAGGTCTTCCCCCTTTGCCAGTGATGGGAAAAAGACCCTTAAACCTGTCCCAGGAAGCAGCCCCGAGCTAAGAGCAGACAGAGCAAATAGTGCTCTGACAGATAAGAAAAGCAGGACATGAGATTACCGGATGGGACTGTTGACTGAAAACTTAGGCCCTGTCATTAAACATGTTATTAATGAGCCCTGTTGGAATTTCCTGGCGACTTTGTCCTCTCTTCCCCCCTCACATGTGTAACCCCCCGATGTATGGTTTTTGCCTATATATACTTGTAAGACTGTCTGCTCGGGGTTCGACTCCTCGCTCCGTGTGAGTTACGAGTTGAGCCCCAGCGCGCTGGAATAAAGCCTCTTGCTGTTTGCATCAAGTGATGCCTCCTGCGGATGATTGGGGTTGCCGTCGATCCGTGAGATAGAGTAAGGGTCTCCCTCTGGGGGGTCTTACAAAACCTTACTTTCTAGCCCTATTTTCTCCCACACCAGCACATAGGTAGGTGCACACCAATACAAACACACTTAATTTTGATTTATCTGGGCTTAAATAAACAAGGAAGTTTAGAGTGTTATCAGAACTCCTGATCTGTTTCTCTATCATCCCTTTAGCAATGCCCTCCTCCAGGGTGCTCTAATCAAACTGCCCCTACTCATGGGACAGGTCAGCATGCCACCCAGAAGAAAAGCATCTCTTCAGTCCTGTCCTTCCGTTTCACTAGAGCCTGACATATGTACACCTGGCAGTTTGTGAGTCCCATTTTTATGTCACCCTGAGTAACAGATGCTCTGCCCTTGCTGCACTGCTGAACATAGTACTGCCACCTCCTATGATTTTTGGTGTGAATCCTTATTATTCTGCTTACTAGATGTGAGTTTGGACCAGTTTTTTCTTTTTTTATATTTCTGAGCTTTGGTTTCCTCATCTGTATGCAATTATAATACCAACCTCATAGAGTTGTTAATGAATACTTAATTATATGTAAGGTGTTTTAAATTGTGCTCAAACAGCTACTACAATTATTTATTACAACCACATGGCCAACACTTGTACGACCGATATTCCCACAACTGCTATCACGGCAATCACTATCTCATTAGAGATTTGGGAAATGTTCCCAGTAGCTTTTCTTAAGGTTGATGCATGTGCTGTGTGTCCCACTCTGACTCAAAATTGTAGTCGTGAACTATTTTGCCCCTGACTTTTTAAATTCAAATAAAGTTACATTTTCAAAGGAATTGTCATTCAAACTCAATTACCCTCGCAAAATATGTCTCAGTTTTTGTCCTCTTAACTGTGGTAATGGTGGTACATAAAAGTCTCTATTGCATATGCATGCAACTCATTCTGGGCTGCTTTATCTGTATTTCCAGCATAGTTTACCCTCAACTCCATTTTCAAAGAAACAAATTCAGGGTAGCTTAAAATGAGAAAAGGGGACCAGATGCGAACTAATTTGGGAAGATATGAGAACACTTTCAATATCTTAACCCAAATAAAGGTTAGGAATGTGTCCAAAAAAAAAGGTCTAATTTTAAATAATGTTCCAATGTTTTCCCAGAAATGGATATTTTAAAACAAAGATAAGATAGAAAATATTCCTCATAAGAGCATTTATGTACTTTAAATAAAGGGCAGAAAAGCTTAGTATTTTATTTGCTGATATACAGTACTAACACCTAAAACAAAAGTCAAATCAACGCTTATACATAGTTTTGCATAATTGTAGAAAATATACCTGAAGTATATTTATTTATAAATAATGTGCTATTGTATTAATGATTTAATATATTAAAATTAAACATAGAAATATAAAATATTTCAAATTTTTTTTGATTAATGATTTTTTAAAAAAACATGTCTCTCTTAGACACTATGATAGAAAGTGCTTTAATTTACTTTTGAAAATCAAATAAAACACTTTGTATCCACAAATAAAAGGTTTGAGTCTTAATTCAATTTATATAAATAACTGATTTTAATGGCTGTTGCAGGCAAAAAATACATCATCAGGAGAAGGTTATATTTAAACTGAAGAAATATTGTCAACTTTGCTTACCACATCATGATACTAATATATCAATCACATCCCCAACTTCTGTAAATGTTTGTACTGAGGTTGATCTGGTTAAATTTTATTTTCCCTAAAACCAAGTACTTGTTTAAAGCTAATCAGTAGATGCTGTCTTTTAATATTTCTAATAAGTGAACTGAACAACCATGAAAACATTTATTTAGAAGATTTTTAAATATGTTAAAATTCCACTTGTAAGCTTAAAAACATGCTTTTTTTTTTTTTTTTTATGGGTGGCACACCTTTATTTACAGGAAAGAAAAAAAAAAACACTTAATGGAAATGTCACCAAGAAGCCATATCAATAATTTGTATTCCATAACACAAATTTATTTTAAAAACTCAGTACTTCCCCATTCACTGTTAAATTTCTGCTGTTCTTTGAAAAGTCAGGTTTTACCTTTAACATTTGCCTGAAACCATACAACCAAAGTTCTACATGGAAAACTTTTTGTAGCTCTTATCTGAGTTCAACTCTTAAGCATTTTAATAAAAAGCAGCCAGCACATTTCTAAGTAATAGACCTTCAAGGTCACATCTCTCCTCATTATAAGGTATTTTAAAGATCTTACTCTGTATAAGTATTTTGATTTTTTAAATTACTAATACTGACATAGTAAAGCATTTTGTGTACTGCTGTCTTTATTTTCCTTGCTAAGATAGCTTTCCTAAAAGTAATAGAATAAATGCATTTCATGTATGGTGTTATTTCCCAAACTTATCTTCCACTCATTGGGAAAAAAAGGGAGACATCTGTAACATTTTCAACAATAAAGATAATTTTTAAAAAATACAGCCAAAGCCACTAGCCTACTGTGGTTGCATGTACATACATTTTTCTTAAAGCTTTTGTTTGTAATTCAAAGAATAATTTACTGTTGAAATTTTATTCAATGCAGACATTTTTGAGAGGTTTACAGAAAAAAATCGCTTGAATATTTTATTATTTATCAAATTTCCTAAGGTAAAAGTTGTTAGAACTATGTACTTCCATCCAACTGAAAAGCAAACTCCCCTACTAAATAATTTGATCTACTAGTTGCTTTTTCAAATCTTCAGAAATATTTTCTGTCCCATAACAATATTTATTTTCTGATTTAAAAAACTAATTTTAGTTTAAGATCATACTATTTTTACTAATGTTGGTGAGTATGTAGAGAAAGTGAACCATCATACATTGCTGGTGGGAATATAAAATGAAGACCACCTGTGGAAAACAATTTGGCAGGTTCAATAAGTTAAAGACAGAATTACCATATGTCCCAGCAATAACCACTCCTATGTTCATACTCAAGAAAATGGAAAGCAAACGTCACACAAAACCTTGTACATAAGTGTTCATTGAAGCATTATCCATAATAACTAAAGAGTGTAATCAGTCTGAATGTCCATCAAATGATAGGTAAATGGATTTTTTATAATGTGGCATATCTGCACAATGAAATATTATTTAGCTATAAAAAGGAATAAAGGAAGTACTGATACATGCAACCACATGGATGAACCTTAATAACATCATGGTAAGTAAATAGAAGCTAGACACAAAGGCCAAATATGATCCCATCTATATAAAAAGTTCATAATAGATAAAGCCATCGAGACAGAAAGTAGATTAGTGATTGCTAGAGGTGAGGGACAAATTGGGAGATTTAGACTTTCTTTGGGGATGTTGGAAAGTGTCTGAAATTAGATAGTGGTGAGGGTTTTATAGTATTATGAATATACTAAAAATCACTGAATTGTATACTTTAAAACAGTTTTAAAAACAACTATCTTTGATTATCATGCCTCATCCCTTGAAATGCATTTTCAGTCTTAACTTCAGGAAATCTCTCTGTCCAGAGGATCCTGTTGCAATGATAGGTGCTGCTCTGGATGCTGGACCATTTAATCCCACCATTGCAAATATAATGATGAATCAACTTCCCAGGGGAAGGCAATGCTAAAACAGCAGCTGTGAGGATAGGAAAATGACGATGTGGTCAACTCCCAGACATAGAACATCAGTTAACCTTTGCATCAGGAAAATAAGATAAATGCAGCAATAGAGGCAAAGGAAAGGTGCTACAGAAAGAAGGCTTTTTAATAGAAGCAGCATTTAAACTTTAAAGGAATCTTGAAATTGAAGTAAAATGCAATTATGAAGTCAGGAGAGAAGGTAATTAAAATTGGAGACAACAGCCCTAACTGGTTTGACTCAGTGGATAGAGTGTGGGCCTGCGGACTCAAGGGTCCCAGGTTTGATTCTGGTCAAGGGCATGTACCTTGGTTGTGGGCACATCCCCAGTAGGGGGTGTGCAGGAGGCAGCTGATTGATGTTTCTCTCTCATCGATGTTTCTAGCTCTCTCTCCCTCTCCTTTCCTCTCTGTAAAAAATCAATAAAATATATATATTTTTTAAAAAGTGGAGACAACATCATGAACAAACCTGAAAGAATGAAACTGTGAGCAAGCGATAGGATGCAAAGAACATAGATGAGGTGATGCAGGAGATGACAACTTTCGGAATGGACTATGAATTTGTAGGAACATCACTCAAACCATAAATTTAGATTAATTTCCATTACTATTATTATTTTCATTGTTATTACTACCATTATTATTTTAAGCAAATAATACAAATGCTTTTACAATAGCTTTTTTCCCCTTGTAGAATGTCACCATATTTTTTTAATTTAATTTAATTATTATTATTTTAATTGAATTTATTGGAGTGGCACTGGTTGACAAAAACATACAGATTTCACATGTACAACTCTATAAAACATAATCTTCCCACTGCATTGTGAGCCCCTCATCCCAAAGCAGTCTCTTTCCATTTCTATTTCCTCCACCTTGATCCACCTTCACCTAGCCCCACCCCCTTTCCCTCTGGCTATCAACATTGTTGTCTGTGTCTATATGTTACGTATATATGTTTTCTAGAGTGTGGAGGGGGATGACTCTGTACAAGAAAACTAAGATTTTGATTTTTAGATCTGGGAATCTTAAATTTTTGCTGAATCCCAGGACTTTTATCATTTAAATTCACATCAGTTTTGTGTTTTCAATAGAAAAAATTACAGACAGCTGGGCTTTCTTACCTTATGCTCAACTCAACATCGACAAGATCATATTCTATTTTAGGGAAAAAGCAATTTCAGTGTTTGGCATCCCTTGTTTCATTTCTCCACTCCCCAGCTGTCCAACCTCCCAGAAAATTATTTACCTTCAAAGTAAGGACGAAACCACATGACTGAACACCTTGAAAGTTACCCTAAAAGTCAAATGTTTACATAATGATATTCAAGAAGATTAAAGAGGAAGTGATATGATCCCACATGTGGATCTGCATATACTGACTTAAAAAAAAAAAAGTTTATCAATGCCTGTTTCAAATGGAGTTCAAAGCCACAGGATGTGATAGACTTTGCCTTGATTTTACTCCTTATGATAATAAAATTTTTATGAGCCAGCACTTTTTCTTTGGGTCTTTAATTCTCACTATCATCAACTACTGTGATGCTGGAACCCTGGAAATGTAGGTACTAGTATATCTAAGGCGAAATGGTCAGCTGAAAGTCATTTGAAGTCTCTTTTCAAGACAAAAATATCACTGCACTATTTTTGTGTATGTTCATCAAGCAAACAAAATTTAGTGTGGTCATTAACTTCAAATCACATTATTAAATGATCATGCGATAGCACAAATTAGTCATTTTGGGATGGAGGAAACAAATTGTGTTATAATTCAAGGCAGGCTGACAGGTTTAGGTCAAAGACTGGTTCCTGAAAATGTTTGTAATTGAGACAATGTGTATAAACATGAGGCTTGCAATGCTTACTTTGAATTCAGCACGAATCACTTTCTCCCAGTGCATGTTGAAATGTAGCCCTTACTTTTTAATGAATCAACGTGACTTCAGTAATTTAGTTCTTGCATTAACGATAATATGCTGATTACTCTTTTAAAATTTTCTTGTTTTTCAATAAGTTCATTTGGTTTAGATCACGGTATTCATCAGGGTCAGGCACCTACTATAGCCCCTTACTTTCGCTTTCCTCCATGGTTTCCGATGACATGCCTAAGCATGGCTTGTCATTACAATAAATGGCTGGCCCCAAGGAGGAGCAGACTACAGCTTTATGTCCTTTAGAGCAAACTCAGCCTTTTGAAAGTGAAAAAGGAGCAAAGTTCACTAACAAAAACCAATGTATGTCCTTAACGCAGATAATGTTCTCCTATTGCCCTGTCATATTTTGCATGTTCAGTTTTTTAATTAATTTGTTTTTGTTGAATTTTTTTGGGTGACATCAGTTAATAAAATTATATAGGTTTCAGATATACAATTCTACAATACATCATATTGTATGTATATTGAATTGTGTGTTTACCATCCCAAGTCAAGTTTCCTTCCATCACCATTTACCCTCTTCTACCTCTCCCCACTCACTTCCCTCTGGCAATCACCATACTTTTGTCTTTGTCCATGAGTCTTTGCTTAATGTCTTCACCCTTCTCACCCAGCCTCCAGCTCTCTCTCCTCTGACAGCTGTCAATCTGTTCTCCGTGTGCATGAGTCTATCTTCACTTTGTTAGTTTATTTTGTTCAATAGATTCCACATATAAGTAAAATCATATGGTACTTGTCTTTCTCTGACTGGCTTATTTCACTTAGCATAATACTCACCAGGTCCATCTCTGCTGTTGCAAATGGTAAGATTTCCTTCTTTTTATGGCTGGGTAGTATTCCATTGTGTAAATGTACCACAGTGTTTTTATCCACTCATCTAATGATGGGCACTTAGGCTGCTTCCAAATCTAGGCTATTGTAAATAATGCTGCAATGAACATAGGGGTGCATGGATTCTTCCAAATTCGTGTTTTGGGTTTCTTTGGATATAGTCCCAGCACTAGAATTGCTGGGTCATACAACAGTTTAGTTTTCATGATATTTTGGAATGAAACTTGAACAAAGAGAACATTGTGAAATATTGCACTGGGAAAGGAGTTTTTTTCTTCCCCATGTGTTCTTTAATCAGAATGAATACTTTGAAGCAAGGTAGGAGAAAGTCATGTCCCAGTTTCAACTTTATCTTTTGGGGAAATATAGTATCAACAATTTCCTGAGATGCTGGTATCCAGACCAATTTTTATTCTATTTTATAACACTTACAAATGCCAAGGGACATGCACGGCATCAATAACCATCCAAAGTAATATATATATGAACATCTAGTACACAATGCTTTAGGGTGGTGGGAAGAAAGCATCTGGAGTTAATATTATCTGTAATCGATACATTCATTTTTTTAAAGTCATGAATGTATATTTTAAAACACAAGAGAATATGACCTCAAAGGACAGCTTTCAATGCTGGATTGAAGAATTAATTTATAAGGATAAAAATGGAAGTTTTAAGTGACTTTGGGCTTATCATAAAGAAGAGAATGAAGAAGTTGGGGAAATAAAAACATGAGGTAGGTGAGTGATTCTGGAAAGATCAGGGAAACTGTGTTTCACTGTTTCTGAGACTCTCTAAAATTCTCTGTAAAGAGTAACCAACTAGCAAAACCCCCAAACCAATGTCCAACATTTAAAATCAACTAGGTGACATTATATCCTGCATGAACTCCAAAATACGAGTGGAGGGAAAACATCATCAACAGGGTCAAGACGTCCATTTGTATTAGCGTCTGTGTGGGAAGGAGGAAAGAAGCAGAGGTATGTGAGGGATGTAAGAGAACTCCATCCATAATACCAAGGCACCGGTCCTGGAAAGCTCAGCAGAACAGGCTAAACAGGCAGGGGTTTAGATAAGTCCAATAGCTTATATAAAGGGCTTACTGCAAAGTGTGAAAGCTAGAACAGTAGACTCTAGAACCTATGAACTCTCAAAACTGACCAGCCAAGCTCCCTTTCTGGACAGGGATGGACAATGGAAAGAAATTTTGCTTAGGGGTTCAAGCATTGGCCCTGCCCATGCACCAAAGGGTCTTGGGTTTGATTCCCTGTCAAGGGCATATAACCTGGGTTACAGGTTCGATCCCTAGACCCAGTCCGTGCACATGCAGGAAGCAACCAATTGATCTCTTTCTCTTTCTCTCTGTTCCGTCCCTTCTGTTATGGTGAACTACTCTTAATCTCTCCTGCTTGGGCGTGTTTTGTAAAATATATATATTCTTACTAGAGGCCCGGTGTACAAAATTCATGGACTCTGAGGCGGCGCTGGGGGGCCCTCAGCCCAGCCTGCACCCTCTCACAGTCTGGGAGCCTGGGGAGATGTCTGATTGAAGGCCGAGGCCCGTTCCCCCAGTAGGACATCCTTAGCACTGCTGCGGAGGTGGGAGAGGCTCCCGCCACCACCGCTGTGCTCGCCAGCCGTGAGCCTGGCTTCTGGCTGAGCGGTGCTCCCCTTGTGGGAGCACATTGACCACCAGGGGGCAGCTCCTGCATTGAGTATCTGCCCCCTGGTGGACAGTGTGCATCATAGTGACCGATTGTTCCACTGTTGGGCCGAAACCGGCTCTCCGACATCCCCCGAGTGGTCCCAGATTGCGAGAGGGAGCAGGCCAGGCCGAGGGACCCCACTGGTGCACAATCAGGACCAGGGAGGGACGCAGGAGGTTGGCCAGCCAGGGAGGGACTGTGGGAGGGCTCCACGGTGTGTCCGGCCCATCTTGCTCAGTCCCGATCAGCCAGACCCCAGCAGCAAACTAACCTACCAGTGGGAGCGTCTGCCCCCTGGTGGTCAGTGTACATCATAGCAAGTAGTTGAGCAGCCTTAGCATATCATTAGCATATTACGCTTTGATTGGTTGAACGATCAACTGGATGACCAGACACTTAGCATATTAGGCTTTTATTATATAGGACTAGAGGCCCAGTGCATGAAATTTGTGCATGGGGGTGTGTGTCCCTCAGCCCACTCTGCACCCTCTCCAATCTGGGACCCCTCAAGGGATGTCCGACTGCCCGTTTAGGCCTGATCCAGGTAGGATCAGGCCTAAACGGGCAGTCGGACATCCCTCTCACAATCCAGGACTTCTGGCTCCCAACTGCTCACCTGCCTGCCTTCCTGATTGCCCCTAACCGCTTCTGCCTGCCAGCCTGATCACCCCCTAACCACTCCCCTGCCAGCCTGATTGATGCCTAACTGCTCCCCTGCCAGCCTGTTTGCCACTAACTGCCCTCCCCTGCAGGCCTGGGTCACCCCCAACTGCCCTCCCCTGTTGGCCTGATCGCCCACAACTGCCCTCCCTTGCAGACCTGGTCCCACCCAACTGCCCTCCCCTGCTGGCCATCTTATGTCCACATGGGGGCAGTCATCTTTGACCACATGGGGGCAGCCATTTTGTGTGTTGGAGTGATGGTCAATTTGCATGTTATTCTTTTATTAGATAGGATTAGATAGGATAGAGGCCTGGTACGTGGGTGGGGCCCTGCTGGTTTGCCCTGAAGGGAGTCCTGGATCAGGGTGGTGGTTCCCTTGGAGTGTGGGGTGGCCTGGGCGAGGGGCCTGTGGTGGTTTGCAGGCTGGCCATGCCCCCCAGTGGCCCAAGCAGAGGCCCTGGTATCTGGGATTTATTTATCTTCTATAATTGAAACTTTGTAGCCTTGAGTGGAGCCAAGCCTCCTGCTTGCTCATGGCCACAGCCATTTTTGTTGGGATTTATTTATCTTCTATAACTGAAACTTTGTAGCCTTAAGTGGAGGCCAAGGCAGACCAGGGCTGCGGAAACTTGGCTTACTCCATTGCCAGGGGCAACTCAAGCCTTCTGCTCTCTCCAGCTCCATGGCTGCCACCATTTTTGTTGGGATTTATTTATCTTCTATAATTGCAACTTTGTAGCCAGGGCAGGCAGAAAGCTTGGCTTCCTCCATTGCTGGGGAAACCCAGGCCTCCTGCTCTCTCTGTGGCTGCAGCCATCTTGGTTGGGTTAATTTGCATACTCGCTCCTGATTGTCTGGTGGGCATGGCTTGTGGGTGTAGCAGAGGTACGGTCAATTTGCATAGTACTCTTTTATTAGATAGGATGCTTCTCGCTATAACTGTAGGGGACTAATTTTATAAACACACACAAAATAAGTAACAAAAATAATTGAAGTCAAATCCCATGCAAAATTATTGTAAGAAAAAAAAATAAGAAAGATTTAAAAAAAAAAACTATTATTTTTTAAAATGAACCAGAAGACTAATAAATGATACAAGACATAAAGGAATTTCATTAATCAAAATTTCAAAACTCATAAATAAGATAACAAAACTTAGAAAAGAATTACAAATAAAGGAAACAACTCAGGAAGGAAAAATAAATTAGAAAGAATGCAAACGCAAATGAACACAATAGGTAATGACTTCAGAGAAATAAAACCATAAAAAGTCACAAAATATGAATAGTTAAAATAAAATAAATAGATGAAAATGAAAGAAATGAGAAAAAATATTGAAGATACATGCACACAAAAATTGATATATGGGTAATAGAGGTACCTGAAGAGGAAAACTAAAGCAAGGGCAAAAAATACTAAAACAAGAGCAAAAGACAAAATTATAATTGAAGAATACTTCCCTGAAATTGACACAAAAATATTGAAAGTACGTTTTCTATTCAGACCAGTGAATACTGACTCAGAATGACTAACAGCAAGACATAACTAGCAAAATTACAGGATTATAGAGGGGGGAAAAAACACACCAAAAATTGCTTTAGTAATCTAAGCAAAAATGTTACCAAATTCAAGGGGTTTGCTGCTTTGGGATGCTCTATAGAAGGGCATGTGGTTGTTGCAAGGGAGTTTTACTTTCTTGCAGCAAGTAAAAGAGACAGGGGATTCACATCCAAGCTCTCTCACCCTGAAAGGAGGCTTAGCCATAGCTTACATACACTATTTGGCTAATTACACATTGATTTCTTCTGTGCCGTTGGCTGTACTTATCAGTTGACTTCCTGTCAAGCTCACCCTGTTTACAGTCGCATCTGCAAAATACTGTGCTAAATTTTACCATTTAGCAAGAATGCATTTAGTAAGAACTGCCTAGACCTTGCGACCCTTGTCATATCTAACAAAAAGAGTAAGTGAAATAAAAGAGAAAGCGAGGTGTTTGGGCACAGTTTTAGGGTCTGGGCATAGTTATGTTTCTTGGTATGAATGTTAGATACTAGGATGTTGGTCTTACAATAATTCATGGAGCTTTATGTTTGTTTTGTTTATTCTTCTGTATCTGTGTCTTATTTACATTTAAGAAGTAAAAAATAAAAAAGAGAGAGACCCTATAGATCCAGATATAGCACAGGAAACAGGCATTTTAATATCCTCGACTTTTCTGTCCTGAGTGACAGGGTCCCATGCAGGTGCCCAGAACTGAGCTTTTGTTTCCAGATTGATTACCTGTTTCCGTTTTCCTGCTGTCTCTCTAGGTTAGAGACTAGCACATAGTAGGTGCTCAATAAATATGCATTGAACTAATTAGTACATAGGTTCAAAGTTTTTAACTCCTCTTAAAATTTTTATAACTAAAAGGATGTTTGTTGAATCCAGCCAGCTGAGAAAAAAACTGTTCTTTGAAAGATCGAAGAGGAACTGGCCTTGTAATTTGAACTCTTCATCATAAGATACCCATGAAGATGCTTTCATGTAAGTGCAGTTCCTATTTTTCTGAAAAATTTCCAGATCATCTTTAGTATATTACCTTTTGCATGGGTAAGTAAAAAAGAACTAATTGTTGTTTTTGTAAAATTTAGGTACATCAAATGAATTCTGCTTCAAAATGCCCTTGATTCTAAGCTAAACACATTACAGCTAAAATCCTGGCAAACACACACAATATAGGGTCAGAAAACAACATTGATCAATGGTGTGTAATCATATAATTTAAAAAATGGGGAATATCTTATTTCTTTTCAGTTGTATTATGGGAAGATCTACTGTCAAAAAATAATGATTTTTTTTTATTATCAATCTTCAATATCATGTCATAAATAAAACTTATACATGGACATAGTTTCTTACACAGGTGGCATTAGGATTATAGGTCACTATTCCCAGTCTATTAAAAGTACATAAAAACAAAGGGCCATATACACTGGTAAACATTAGCATTTTCGCTTTATAGTGCCACACTGAAACCCATAACCAGGACAAAATGGTAAGAGGTTTTAAACAGAAGTACTTACACTTTCAATAGCCTTGATCACATTCAAAGTTTGGAATAAGTGGAAAATGGGTATTAAATGAAAAAAATGTTAGAAGCATTTTTTCATAAATATTAGAAATACCTAAAAATATACAGAAAAAAAAAACACCCTACAAGCTCTAGTGTTAAAATCACTAGAGTTATTCAAAGCGCATTTTATACTTAACTAGAGGCACAGTGCACGAAATTAGTGCACAGGGGTCGGGGGCGGGGAGTCCCTCAGCCCAGCCTGCACCCTCTCCAATCTGTGATCACTTGAGGGATGTCCAACCGCCCTTTTAGGCCTGATCCGTGATTGGGCCTAAATGGGCGGTCGGACATCCCTCTCATAATCCAGGACTGCTGACTCCTAACCGTTCACCTGCCTCTGCCTGATTGCCCCTAACTGCTTCTGCCTGCCAGCCTGATCACCCCCTAACCACTCCACTGCCAGCCTGATCGACGCCTAACTGCTCCCCAGCTGGCCAGATTGCCCCTAACTGCCCTCCCCTGCAGTCCTGGTCCCCCGCAACTGCCCTCCCCTGCAGTCCTGATCACCCCCAACTGCCCTCCCTTGCTGGCCTGGTCTCCCCCAACTGCCCTTCTCTGCCAGCCTGGTCACCCCCAACTGCCCACTACTTCCCTCCCCTGCCAGCCATCTTATGGTGGCCATCTTGTGTCCACATGGGGCAGCCATCTTTGACCACATGGGGCGGCCATCTTGTGTGTTGGAGTGATGGTCAATTGGCATATTACTCTTTTATTAGATAGGATGGCATCCTGGGGGTCCAAGGAACTTAAGCACTAAAAGATAAACCTCTTCAAGTTGCCTGATCCTCTCATAATAAGCTTTTTTCTTTTCTCCCAAAGGTTCATTTATCTTTAGATATTGGTTACTGGGTGTCAGTCCAAAGATCAAGCAAATAAAGTTTTCTTTCTACAGTGAAAAGTACGCAGTCTAGGAAAATAATTACAGCATAACAGAAGCCTTTACATGCCTTTGATTACTTACAGTTGCTAAAAGGCTGTTAAGGAATGAGGCAAGACTAGGACTTCCTTGAGTAGTTCCTAGCCTTTGATTTTTCATTCTAAGTGAATTTTCTCTTGCAATTTGTCTCCATCCTGTGTCATAAAAATGATAGACTCACAGAATGACAGACTGGGAGAAATCATTCGTCTCCTCTGGATGACTGATCCCTTTTAGTAATGTCTTGGCTGTCTGTACAAGATTCTGCAGCTTCTGAGGTAGAAAGACAACTCTCATTCTCCTCAGATACCCAATCCACATTTCAAATCTATTAGAATCTAAATATTTTTCTGGTATATCATAGATATAACTCCAGTAGCAGAGTAATCGCTGCTCAAATGTATCCTCAGTGAGAATACTCTGACTTCTGATTGACAGCATTTTGAGATTCTGCTTGGGTTTTGTCCCAATTTAGTAACTACCAGCAATAACTCATTAGGTAAAAGTATCTCCCTAGTGATTTTTTTTCCTGGATTATTTGTTTACTTACCAAATAAATATGGTCAGAATTCTATTTTGAAAATTGTCAATGTGCTTTCTTTACTGCATCCTTGACCTCCCATCTAAAGCATCCATCTTTCTGGGCTACATTACATTTCTGGGGAACATTTAGAGTAAGAAATGAAGTTATATTTCACTTTTGGCATTCAAAGTAGGATGATGTAGTGAAGCAATGGCCCTGGACACAAGGACACTTCCTTAAGAGAAGAGTTTACAGTTTATTTTACTATATTTAATACACAAAGGGTTAAATCTGTAGGACTCAGCTTACAGAGTTCTCCAGTAAGGGAGTGGTGGGCTGGGACCAGGAGGTCACCAGGCCTGCTGACCAAAGGGAAGAAAAGGCTAAGGCACAGTTGAAAGGCAGAGAAGAAAAATAATAAAGCAGCCTATTTATCCAGCCCTACTAAGTAAGGCATAGCACAGAGGGTTATTAAGGAGGCACGTGGCTGGGGATAGGCTGATCACACACCACTGGCTCCAGCTTGGACAACTGAATGAGGAAGTAACTGAAGGAAAAGGAGGTGTGACCCCACTCCCCATTTGGAACCTTGAGAGGAGGTTTTCCTCATTCACCATAGGTTCAGGTTGAAGTTCAACCTATAATATGTTCTGTCGTTTTCACCCTTCCACAGCTAAGCCTCTCCAATCACCCTATAGCTCTGATCCAACAGCCAGAACAAGTATTTTAAACCTGTGAGCTTCTGGACTGGTAAAATAAAGAGACTGAGCAAAGTCCTTTGAATACTCCTTGCAATCTAAGATCTGATGAGGGGGTTCACTTAATATTTTTTCTGTGGCTTTAGTTTGATATTCAAACTGTTTCTGCAAAGCCTAAATATTTCTTGTATCCCCTTTTACCTTTTAACAAACAACGGGAGTTAGCTGGATGTATTGAACTACAGTTTAGTTTTATAAGAAAATTATAGGAGTTATAAAACCATAATTTATAGTAAAAAAAACAAACAACATTTCTTCAAGAATCTGATATAGTACAAATATAGAGATAGGTCTAAAATCATATAGACTGCAAAGAAAATAAAATAGAATTTGAGCAAAAATTATATATATTAAAACACTTATATATGTGAATGTCTAAACATATATATGTCTTACCATCAAAAATGGTTTTCCTCTATAAGCCATTTTTTTTTTTTCCATTTGGGGGAAATTTCTCTCATAAGAGCTTTATGAACATAGGGGAAAAGTTGGGTTCCCACCTCTTCCTTTTAAAAAACCCCACATTTTTATTGTTTTCAGAGAGAGGAAGGGAGGGGGAGAGAATGATAGAAACATCAATGATGAGAGAGAATCATTGATTGGCTGCAGGAATGGAACCGTGACCTCCTGGTTCATGGGTCAACACTCAACCACTGAGCAACACCATCTTGTCTCACCTTTTTTTAATGTTGCTCTCTCCATTTCCATGCAATAAGAGAAAGATGAGACTCAAATACTGTTAGGTGTGGGGTTATTTTCCCCCAGTCTAATACATTTACTCAGCTAAAACAGCAACTCTTTTTCTTAAACTTCTGTATGATTGAATTGTCAGAAATCTACATAATCTATTCACAGTAAGTGATATATTTCACCAAAATCTAAAGGGTTTCTACATAAATGTCTCATTTTCATTTAGTGTTACTTAAGCACATGATTTATTTTCATTACAGCAACAAATGACTCTCATAATGACCACTTACCTAAAGTTGGGGAACAACTCTGGACTGCCTCTACTGTGGGTATAACTCTCATTCTAATAACATCATTTGTCCTTCTGTTGGACTTGCAAGGAAGAGGAAAAGACAGCTTTCCCAGGGTTGCTGTTATCACTCTCATACTTACTTAAAATAGCACTGTTACCCACCATTTGTTCTAGTCACAGCTAACATTGATAGAGATATACTTAATTGAAGAAACTGAAGGCAAACTAAATAAAAATTTTATGGAGGAGATAAAGTAGGATTCAAGGTCACAATCTATGATTGGTTATCATAGAACTTACACTAATAAGATGAAGAAAGGAAAAAAAAATTAGATAATTTAAATGAGACACAGATAATGGGGAAAATCACCTTTTTTTTTTTTTTTTGATGATCACCAACAAACACAGGGCATGGTAGAAAATCTCTAGAAATTAAATATTTAATTTACAGAGAAAAAATTAAATAAGTCAGCAAAATAAAAACTAATTCAATTATTTGAATGATTAAAAAACAGTTACAGGCAAAAAAAAATGCTGTTGAAGAAAATTAACAGGCTTTCCCCATATTATCCAGGTTGACTGGCTGCATTAATCTAATTAATGTATTGATTAATCACTTAGCTGTGTTTTTATCAGCACAGCCTTGGTGTCCTAAAGCCTTAAGCCCTGAGGGGTATACTTTAGTCTCATTCTCTTCAAACTGAATCTTTTAAGCAATTGATCATAGAATGCTTACTTATTGTGCTGCATGTAATTATGTCTCAGAAATAATATTACTTGTGATTAAAATCTATTTTTCATGTAAATGAAATTACCCAAACTCAATATGATATTTATTTTGGGGTGGGGAAGGGGGTTGGGTGGAGGTGGAAGAGGGCATAGAGGAGATAAATGGTGATGGAAAAAGTAAATAAATAAATAAGCTCAATAAAAGGGACATATTTATTAAATGTCAACGAAATATACACTAGCTATTTATTCACTTATGTAATCACCCTTTTTTGAAACAAGAACAGTTTAAGTAACTTATCTGTTTAATCATACATCTCCCCCCCTCCTATCTCCCATTTGTCCAGCTTTTAGGGACTATGTGTTTTCTATACCTAAATTGCCTTGATTATATTTAATCAGAGAAAGCCAACCTTTGCCCCTGCGTGTGTTTGAAAACCCCCAACAAATGCATTTGTTTTTTATGCAACCTGATAATCACCTATCCCCTGTCTACCCTAACAATTCTCTATTCTCCTGTCATACTGTCTCTCTCTCATACTTTGTCATCCTAAAGGACACCAGGCTACTAATTTTAGCAAAGATTTACCAAACTTTTGGGATAACAGAAGTGTACAGAAATACAAAGAATTGATTAAGAATTTTAAAATGGATGTTCCTAGTACCTCCAGCTTCTCCTACAAGATAATGGGCTCTCAAACCCCAATCTAAACTATTATTTCAAGAGGCCAGTGCACCAGCCACATAGGAGTGACCCCTTCTTTCAGGCCACTCTAACTGAGTTTCTAGCGAGAATATCAAAACACCTACAAAGACCATCTGCTTCTTCCTGCAATCTGCTCTCAAAATTGAATCCAAAATCTAATATTCTGGAGAATATGGGAAAAAATAACAGCTTTGAAGATTCTCTTTTTCTTCCACAACTATCCATTTAGATTTTAATAAATACTTAGAACCATCCCAGCTAGCATACTCTTATAACATTAGAAATTATTTACTAGCTAGTTAGTATCAGTTATTCTTATAATTAATAGTTTTGTGAATAAAATCAGCAGAGAAGCTCTAAATGAATTTTCATGTAGAGTTCAGTAATATGCTTGAGTTTATAGATGTTTTAAAAGTGTCCTTGCGTAACCCCATATGTTGGAAATTTGAGGTATATGGGATGTACAAATTGACTTTAGTTGAATATTGCTGGAATATATGAAACTATTAGTGAGTTCATTTATTATCTAACTGAATCTCACATTTAAAGCATCATGTGGGGATTGTACAGGGCACCTTAATTGTTTTAAAGAACAGAAAAATCCCTATACACATAAGACAATGAATTGTTCATTTAATCTTTTTTCCACCCAAAAAAGTAAAAAAAATATAATAATTCATAACTTTTGTGTAAGATAGAGAACTGTAATTATTTTAAAACCTTAGATGCTTTTGGAAAAGAGCTAAATATGTTGTCTTGATTCCTGGAATAGCACCCATCCCACACAGTATTAAAATTTCCAATATAGATGAAAATGAAGTATGGATTATTCAGTGGGCAAAGGCAGAATCTAATAGGGGCCTAATCCAAAATTTGGAAATAATTTTGGAAATTTTTATACAGTTATCACAGACTATGATGGCCACGCCCTAAAAACTCCTGAATGAAATATCTGTGAGAACCCTGAATAAATCAGGTGCAAAGATATTAAAAAAGTATTTGTAGAGCACTTGCTTTCTCTACCATGATCATTAGAATTTTTTATGAATCAGATCAGAAAAAATGAAGTCATTATTAACAAGGAAAATGGTACAGAAAGCAATTTATTTTAACAATGAAGAATCAAGAATGTTTACTAAATATAAATATACTTCTCAAATATCAAGTTATCTGTTGTAATTGGTTCTCTCAAACTAGCTCATGCTTACACATAGTCCACTTCAAGCATTTCTTGCTGTAGCGTTATGATGGATTTACAATTCTTTTTATTCATGGCCAGGCTTTCATCTCCCCATATTAAAATTTTTCTGGAAAATAATTTTCCAACCTTGTCCATATCCTGTATTATTGTTAATAGTTTATTATCTTATACAAGACATGCTGGGATTATAGCTAGCTTAGTGATGAGGGAGCAAGCTTCATTGCTGCCATACATTTTCTTCATCCTTATATTTATTTTTTCACTGAACAAAAGTTTAATGAATGAGAATGATCATACTGTGGGATTCATTTTCTGCACCCAGAAAATAAACATGAAAAATACAAGACCATATTTGTTAGGTGGGAGACATAATTTACCAATGGTATTAATTAGATTATTGATATCTTATTATTAAAGGTATAATAACTCATTAATGGAACAAATTAAATCATTTCTCTTTTTTCTTTCTATACATCATTGATTCTCTGGTATTCCATCAAATGTAAAATAGGTTTTAAAAGTAGGCAGATGTGACTACTAGGTCGCTGTATTCCGTCATGGCATGTGAGGAACCCAGTACTTAATAGGGATAATCAAACCATCCTGTGCTGTGAAGACATCGTATTAGCCCATTAATTGAAATGGCTTATATCTTCCGTGATCTTCAGATTTTTAAATGAAAATTATCTATTAGGTCAATAAAACATCCAGAATTAAACTGGAACTCCTGGGGAAGTATGACTATGTGAAACATACTTCAAAGATAGTTAAGATAATAATATGAAAACCTGAATTTGGGAGTCATATCTAATTCTGAGTAAAAGGATAAAATGTGCCATAGTAAAAGGGGTGAAATCTTCTCAGTATAAAATGATCAGAATCACAACCAGGGACACTTACCAAGGAGATGATCCCAGAGTGTCAGTGAGATGAGGCTGCTGGGAGCAGCTTTTCAGGGACCAGCAGCACCCACTGTGGGTCAGCCACTTTGTGTTGAAAAGTAGACACCAAGAATTTTACCTTAAATGCTGCCATATTGATGTGACAGATTTTTGAATGAGGTCAGTTAAGGATGAAGTACCAATTATAAAGTGATAAAATATTAAACATGGAAAATTAAATGTATGGAAAAGGATGCTCAGGGATCTGAGTGCAATATTCAATGTATGTCACTTAGCTATCAAAGCTGTGGTCTTAGTCCAGAGCCAGAGAGTTTGCTCAGCTGGGAGGGTAGGGGTAGGAGTGGTGGCACAGGTTTCCATAATCTGGATAAGAATACATGAGCTCTGCAAATTTAATTTTCTTATCTCACATTACAATCTCATGTTAAAGAAACAGATAAGAAAACATAGTATATGTATTAGTATATATCCTATCTAATAAAAGAGTAATATGCAAATTGACCTTACCTCTGCTACACCCACCAGTCACGCCCACCAGTCACGCCCACCAGCCAATCAGGAGGGAATATGCAAATAAACCCAACCAAGATGGCTGCAGCCACAGAGAGCAGGAGGGAGGATTGGGTTTCCATGGCAATGGAGGAAGCCAAGCTTTCTGCCTGCCCTTGCCGGCCCAGGCCTCCACTCAATGCTACAAAGTTTCAATTATAGAAGAAAAATAAATCCCAACAGAAATGGTGGCAGCCACGGAGCTGGAGAGAGCAGGAGGCTAGGGTTGCCTGCTGTGATGGAGAAAGCCAAGCTTTAGCAGCCCTGGCCTGCT
Source organism: Plecotus auritus (assembly GCF_963455305.1). NCBI lineage: Eukaryota > Metazoa > Chordata > Mammalia > Chiroptera > Vespertilionidae > Plecotus > Plecotus auritus. Next base: position 123,999,972 of record NC_137775.1, read on the forward strand.
TTGGCCTCCCCTTAAGGCTAAAAAGTTTCAATTATAGAAGATACATAAATCCCAACAGAAATGGCTGCCACCACGGAGCTAGCAGAAGGCTTGGCTCCACTCCAGGCTATAAAGTTTCAATTGTAGAAGATAAATAAATCCCAGATCCCAGGGCCTCTGCTTGGGTCGCGAGGGGGTGTGGCGGGCCTGCAAACCAGCACAGGCCCCTCGCCCAGGCCGCCCCACACCCCAAGGAAACCCCCACCCTAATCTGGGACACCCTTCAGGGCAAACCAGATGGTCCCCACCCATGCACCAGGCCTCTATCCTATCTAATAAAAGAGTAATATGCAGCCAAAACTGGTTTGGCTCAGTGGATAGAGCGTCGGCCTGCGGACTGAGGGGTCTCGGGTTCAATTCCGGTCAAGGGCATGTACATTAGTTGCGGGCACATCCCCAGTGGGAGGTGTGCAGGAGGCAGCTGATCGATGTTTCTCTCTCATCGATGTTTCTAGCTCTCTATCCCTCTTCCTTCCTCTCTGTAAAATATCAATAAAATATATTTTTAAAAAAGAGTAATATGCAGATTGACCATCACTCCAACACACAAGATGGCTGCCCCCATGTGGTCAAAGATCTTGCCCCCATGTGGACACAAGATGGCCACCACAAGATGGCCAGCAGGGGAGGGCAGTTGGGAGGAACCAGGCCTGCAAGGGAGGGCAGTTGTGGGCGATCAGGCCAGCAGGGGAGGGCAGTTGGGAGGGACCAGGCCTGCAAGGGAGGGCAGTTGGGGACAATCAAGCCTGCAGGGGAGGGGAGTTAGGGGTGACCTGGCTGGCAGAGGAGGGAAGTTGGGGGTGACTGGGTCTGCAGGGAAGAGCAGTAGGGGGGGACCCAGGCCTGCAGGGGAGAGAAGTTGGGGGTACCAGGCCTGCAGGGGAGGGCAGTTAGGGATGACCAGGCCTGCAGGGGAGGGCAGTTAGGGGTGACCAGGCTGGCAGAGGAGGGCAGTTGGGGGTGACCGGGCCTGCAGGGGAGAGCAGTTGAGGGGGACCAGGCCTGCAGGGGAGGGCAGTTAGGGGTGACCAGGCCTGCAGGGGAAGGCAGTTAGGGGCAAACAGGCTGGCAGGGGAGCAGTTAGGCATCAATCAGGCTGGCAGGGGAGTGGTTAGGGGGTGATCAGGCTGGCAGGCAGAAGCGGTTAGGGGCAATCAGGAAGGCAAGCAGACGAGCAGTTGGGAGCCAGCAGTCCTGGATTGTGAGAGGGCAGTCGGACATCCCTCGAGGGGTCCCAGATTAGAGAGGGTGCAGGCTGGGCTGAGTGACACCCTCCCCTGTGCACGAATTTCGTGCACCGGGCCTCTAGTGTGTGTATATATATATATATATATATATATATATATATATATATATATATCTTTGTATAGCCATCATTATAATGCAGATATAGAATTGTCGTATCACTAGGGAGTGCTGCCCTATATATTCACATTGGACCTCCTCTTCCCTATCTCCTGCCTGGCAACACTAATCTGTTCTCCATCTCAATTTTCCATTTCAAGGATACTATATAAATGAAATCATACAGAATGTATACTGTGAGACTGGATTTTTTTCTCCCTGGTAGAATAATACCCTTAAGATTGAATCAATTTGTCTCATGTATCAATAGTTGACGTGTTTTTATTTCCAAGTAGTATTCCATTGTTTGGATGCACCACAATTTGTTGAACAGTTCACATTGAAGAATGTTTGGGTCCTCTCCAATTTTTGGCTATTACAAATAAAGTTGTTAAGAATATTCATAGACAAATTTTTGTACAAACAAATAAGTTTTCATTTTCCAGGATAAATGCCCAGAAGTGCAGGTGCTGGCTGGGTCTCATGTTAAGTATATTTTTAACTTTAAAGAAACTGCCAGACTAATTTCTTGAGTGGCTACATCACTTACATTTCTACAAATAATGCTTGAGGGACCCAGTTACTTCCCAACCTCACCAGCATTTGACATTATCAATATTATTTTAACCATTTTAATAGGAACATAGTAGTATCTCACGGTTATTTTAATTTGCATTTCTTAATGAATTATGTTGTTGTATATATTTTTCTTTGTTTGCCATCCATATCTATTCTTTGATGATATGTCTATTGAAATCTGCTTATTTTCTAATCGGATTGTTTGATTTCTTACTGTTGAGTTTAGAGAGATCTTTATATATTCTGTATATGACTCCTATGT